>NC_085967.1:18313500-18983000 GCF_910591565.1 Cydia splendana | reverse complement strand
ATAACTAAACATTCTACAAAACACTTTATACATTTCATTTATACTTGCTTACATGATAGCTTACATTTTTTTTAGTATTAATTATTATTTTTCGTCTATTAATTTTATAAATGGTTATTTAGAGTGCATGTGTAACAGTGGTATATTATTTTAATTATGAAAACTCTTCATTAGACGATTTTGTGATTCGCTTTTTCATTGAAGAATCTACGAAGACCTCGTATGTGCGAGAGATTTGATTTGCCATAACGTACCTACCACTATAGACTTCTTGTATTGGCACCGGTGTTGGATGACAGTCTTCTATTGCGTTGATTATTCACCGTTTGTTGTTGAATTTAAACAGAAAAAGTCGAGCTCAAGACGTCGCGGCAGCAGTCAGCCCTCTACAAGAGAAAGGTACATGAAAACTCTAAAGTTAAATTTATTTCTGATAACTATATCCCTTTTTCATAGTTAATGGCATAGTAAAGCTTTGTTTTCATTTCACACTTGTACAAGGTGAAATATGATGTCACAGACTGTACAATAAATCAAAAGTATACTTCACTTACTTATTTGTTTGAAAGTCTACTTGTTCACATACACAATGATTAATTGTCAGACTAAATAAACAATCTGAAAAATATTGGAAATTCTTAGTATGTATTCATCCATCTTGGTCAATACTGTACACCTGGTTAAACAGTACACAGCTTTTGACAGTGTGGTATTTGTAAACGGCAAAAAATAATGACGTAAATTGCATTACAGCTCGCCAGTGAAAAACAAGAAGGCTCCCAAAGAAAAGAAATGGGAAGATACAAACGACAGAGAAAATGACAATCACAGAAACAGAGATCGCGAGGATAGAAATAGGAAATATGAGAAGAGAGACGAACCGCAAAAGAGGAGAAGTCAATCCAGAAGGAGGGATGAAAGCCCGGAGCGTCAGGCCTCGCCGCAGTACAGGCATAAGTCTTATGTCACTAAAATAGACAATCGCAGAGAACGGTCAAGAGAGGGCTCAGAGAAACGGGCACCCAAGCGCAAGCAGAGAGATCGCTTATCCTCCAACGAGTCCCAAGAACGAGTGGACAAACCAAAGAAACGTCGCGACCACAGCGGCTCACCGACTGAGAAACGTAGACGGAAAAGCGACTCCCCTGACAGACACAGAGATGACAGAAAAGATGACCATTACAGAAAGGAAAAAGCACCCAACAGACGCAGAGAAAGCCCAGAAGTCAGAGAGAGACGGCAGCGGAGCGAATCATCTGATTATAGAAACAAAAGAAGAGAGGAACGCGAGGAGTCATATGGGAGAAAGGATGATAGAAATGATAAAAGAAGGAACAACCATGAGCGTCCAGAAGAAGACCCGAGAAAGAAGAATTACGAAGAACCGCGCAGAAATAGAGAGAGTTACGAGGAGCCACGGAGAAACCGAGAGAGCTACGAGGGCAAAAATCAACGCAGAAAGACATCGCCCTCTCAAAATAAACGGTCGCCATCACCGGAGCGAGACCGTTCACCTAAAAACCGGAACAGAGATAGGAAGGAGCCCGCAAAATCTTACAAAAACTCGAGGCCGGAAAGGCATGCCTCGTCTTCAGAATCTGAGGACGAACAGAAAAAGTCAAACAATACGAAAGATAAATCAAGATATTACAAAGACAGAAGCCCGTCGCCACAAAGGGAGCGTCGACGAAGTCCGAGCCCAGATTACAGGAGGAAACGATCGCCATCCCCTAAGGCGGATAAGTACAAGAGCGCAGTGAAACCTGTGGAACACAAGCGCGAGCGCAGTCGGTCAAGAAGGTCACCCTCTCCGAGCTCACGCCGGAGGTCACCGACCCCCAACTCACGCCGGAGGTCACCGACCCCCAACTCGCGCCGGAGGTCACCGACCCCGGAGCGGAGACGATCACCCACCCCAGACCGCCGACGACGGCAGCCATCGTGCTCCCCCGTCAGAGATAGACGCAGAGAGTTCAGAAAGTCCGTCGAACGGAAATCTCCCCCCAAGACTGTAAACAGAGATAAAGAGAAGAAGGAGAACCATGAGCGCTCCCGAGAACGCGAGCGGCGAGAACGCAAATCTAGATCGCGAAATCGCAGCCGCAGCACATCCAGCCTCAGCTACTCGCCGGCCAGAAGGAGCCCCGAACGCTACCGTGATATTATAGACCAGTTACCGGAGAAAGACAAACGCAAATACATCAGAGTCCCGGACAAAAAGAAAACCTCAAACGTAAAGCCGACCGCTGTTTGCTTGAGAAGTTCTTCAAGCGAAAGCGGTGATGGCGGCGACGGCGATACGTTGCCGCCCGACGAACGTGCGAGACAGAACGAATTAGACTTACAAGAATTCCACGATCTGAAACTGCGATTAGCTCAAAAAGCCAAAGCCTCTATGGAGCGGCGACGCGACGAAGAAGCGACCACTTCCCGCTCCGAGCCGCCAGTCGAAATTAAACGTACTCCGACTCCTGAACAGAAGTCTCCTGAGAAGCCCAAAGAGGTTGTAAAGGAAGTAAAGGAGTCTGAACCTAAAAAGGACAAAAGCCCTTTGAATATAGAGAGTTCTCCAGAGGAACGTAGGAAAGAAGTTCGAAAGCGAAGTGGTTCTCGCAGGAGTTGGTCGAGATCATCCGGTTGGCGGTCGTCACGATCGAGATCGCGCGGCAAGTCGAGGTCTAAATCTAGATCACGCAAGTCCCGGTCGCGCGACAAGTCGAGATCCAAGTCCCGGTCGCGCGGGAAATCGAGGTCGAAGTCGCGATCGCGTGATAAGTCGCGGTCGCGTGGGAAGTCGTCGCGTTCACGATCGAGGTCGCGGTCGCGCTCGAGGTCTTCGCGGTCCAGATCCAGGTCCTACTCGTCAAGGTACGTAAATAATTCTTATATTGAGAAGACATAACTATTGTAGGCTTGTGGTATGGATATGACACCGAATATTTTCTAGATTTCACTTTTGTGAAAAAACGTCAGCTTTATAGTCTGCGACATACTACTTCTAGACTAGCTGTCTAACTTTGATTATATCTGTCCCAGCCGAACTCTGTTTATGCTCTGGTCACATTGATGTGATATACTCAAAATGTACTTTTATGTCTGAGGTCTGTCTGAAGTTGAATGTAGATAACTCAGTAGTTTGCCAGATATAAAGTCGTCAGTTCCAAAATTTTATTACTATAAGGGTTGTATTCCATCTGTCCAATATCTTTGTCCAATGTGTATTACGTCTCAAATTTTGCTTTAATGAGAGAGTGAGACGCACTGCCATTGGACAAAGAATTTGGACAGGTGGAATACCACCCTAAGCAAAGCTCATTCAGAGTAGGTACCAGGCCAGGGTACGAGTATAATACCATAGCAGCCGATAATTTTCCATCTCCAGCCGCGCTAGCAAATGATTGGCACGACAGTATCTCGCCGCGACTACCTTAAAGAGGGACGGGTAGTCTATCTCGCGGCGAGATACTGTCTCGTCAATCATGTGCTTGGCCTACAGACAGTAATGGCGTTATTATAAACGCGCTACGGGCCTGTATTAGCTATGAATCGTTTATCTTTATCTGTAAATTTGACTTATGCAAGAAAGGGATAAAAAATAATATAACTAAATCAGGCTCGTAAAGTTGTATGAATAAGGGGGTATATTCTAACCCGTAATCGTTTCCCCTACAGAGGTTCCCGTTCATCTCGCTCCAGCTCGTACAGCAGCCGGAGCTCGTCTCGCTCCTCCCGCTCCACGTCGACTCGCTCTTCAAGGTAAACGCCCCCCCGGACTAGCCGCGACCATACAATGTCACCTGTTGTTCTACTAACCTATATAATGGGGTTGGCCGGTCCAAGTATTTAGCAGATGGCGCCAGCATAGCTTGCCCTGTCATTCCCTAGAATTGTGTCAAAATTTTGTTTTTTTTAATGCCTTTCATTTAAGCCAAATCTTATAGAGAAAGGGGCAAGCTATGATGGCGCCATCTATACAAACCTTTGACAGTTGTTGGCAACTGGGGGTTGGCCCCATTCATGCCTCTGATGTTCCGCTTGCAAACTATAAAATGGAATAGGCATTTAAGCGTCTTGTTAAAGACAATTTTTCCTTCAAACTCTGCCTAATTTCTTTTGAAATATATTTGATCTATATGTTTTGGATGTAGAACACTGGGTGATATCGAATGGTCTGTTGAATCAGCTTATTTCGCTGGCAATTATATAAAAATAAGAAATATAGGGTTTATAGGATAGACTTCGAAGATTGGATAGAGTTGTGTTTTTATACTGAAGGGACTTTATTGTATTTTAAAATAAGATTTAAGAAACAATAACTTTACGTTATGTGGCCTTGGATATTTAATACATTTCAAGTAACTACAGTAAAGTTCCTGATGCGACTTTAAAATTATGTTTGTAAAAGTTTGTTCGATGTCACATTTACTTATTTATTACGTGTCGATTTTCCTATGTATGGTTATGAAACGCTTACGAAACTTACGAACGAAACATCAAACAAGCTTACGAAGAAATTAATGATACAATTTGTAAAGGCCAACAGAGCCTGTCAAATTTATACCAGGAGGAAATCGGGACAAACTCGATCGAGTACGTCATGTCATTAGACCTAAAAACTGATTTAATAAAAAAAAAAAACAATTTGACAGACTCTAGCCAAGTTCCGACGGCATTAACACGTACAATTTTGTTTCCGTATATGCATGCTCGCTCATACCAACGAATACAGAACAATGACGGGCGTGTACGCCGATTACCGTAGATCGGCCCCTCGGTCACCGCGATCACCGCGGTCACCACGGTCACCGCGGTCGCCTCGGTCACCGCGGTCGCCGGCGGGCCGCGCGGCGCGGGAGCGGTCGCCGTCCATCCCGCGGCGCGCCGGGTCGCCGAGCTTCCTGGACCGGCGCCGCATCACCAGGTGAAGGGTGCCTCCGCCTGGTTGACGTTGTACTTGTAGCCGGTTACATCGGCACCTGCCAGTCTGTTCGAGCGTTAGGGCCCACGCTCGAAATTCTACGGAGCTTTAGTTTTCGGATCGATTAACAGAATTCTAAATTTACGATCGGGCGGATGATATTCGCGAAGCTTCACGTAAAATCGAAGTCATATGGACTGGCTTGTGACTGGACATGTAAACTGGATAGTTTTTGAGTTCTGGTCATCTATTGACATCCTGTGTTTTTGCTTTGGGGTTTCGACTAACTTTTACGCCCATCGAAAAAACGATAGGAAAGTTTTAGGTGACCGGGTAGTGCTAAAAGTAAATGGTTTTATTCAAAATTGCCCGGTTTCTGTAAAACCAGAGTATAATTGATTCATTGATAGATTTTTGAAAAGTAAATTAAAATTCATATCTATAAACCAAATGAATCAATTTACAACTTTTTTAAAGCACTGGTTTTCGGGCTGCGTAGAAGCGTACGAATGACGGTTATTGAAAGAAAGTTTTCTATGCCATCATTTGTACGGTCGTAGTTGTTTGACTTTTCGGTTTAACATTGTTCGTGTGTCGCTTTTCTTATGCTAATTCTTTTTATTTTGGGCTTCTAATTTGATTTCGCCATTTGCCATAATATGGGAAACAAAACTACACTCAAGGGCAACGAGAACAGGGTCACTTTGTATGGCCATTCCATATTAATTGACATTTTCTATTGCTCACGAATCTACTTAGCTAGCTAGCCACGTACTAGCCACACATAAAAGAATACTTTACAGTAGTTTAAACAAAAACACAAAATGTCTACTTGACATATTTTCCAACTTTAGAACTTAATTTCTTAATTTCCTCTGTTTCCTATATTAGGGCAACTTTTGTTTTCTCATATATATGTATTTTTTGTTTCATCTTTTATAGAAAAAAGTCACGAAAGCATAGCACGAGTTCCGAGGACAGCAGTAGTAGCTCCGACTAGTGAATTAGTGAAGTGACTGTGTGCTAGTGTATTAGTCTAGTTCTAAGCTATGTGCGTTGTAATTATCCCTATGAAATACTTCCAATACATTGATAAATCACATGTTGTTTTTATTATTATCAGTAATTATTTTTGGCACTTTTTATTTAGAATACAGGCTGTGAATACCGCATTTGTTTTGTGTTTACATTATGATTTATGAGCATGTTTTGAAGCTGACTGGTAGATAATGTCTCGGCAGTTACTGTACAAAAGAATCTGGAATTTCCTGGATTCAACGGGCGATAGTAATGATTAATGAACTCTAAAGGGCCGTCACAATAGACCACTGCTTGGTCGACGTGGCACTCAAAGGCCCGCAACACCCCAAAATAACTGTACAAAGAGTTATTCTTTTGTGCAATAAGTATTCAATAAACGAATTATTTTACAGATACATTTTAAAATATTTGGGATAAAAGTTCATAATGTAAGCATAATTATTATATTTTGGACACAGATTGTAAATACTCATAAACATATACATAATTTATATATATATTGTGTGTGCGCGTCTAACTTGCCACAGTTGTGTAGATTTCTTGGGCTAACATGCGATATTTATTTTAGTTGAATTTGTATTAAAACCGAGTGTATGGATTTCAGTGACAACGATTTTTTTATAATTAACTTGGGTGTGCTACTAAACATTAGAATAAGTTAACATTCATTGATCAGTATTTAAAGTTAATATCATTTATATAAATTATACATATTTGGTTTACAAGATCACTGAACTGATGGACGTGCGATTTAAATTAGGATTTTGTGTTCTCATTTTTACTAGATGGCGCTGTCTAGTTTTTTTATCAAGTAGAGTTCACAAACATCTTTACACGCCAACGTTTAATAAATATTTTTACATGGCTCTCCCCCTTATTCATAAACGTTTACTAAAGTTGACACGCCGATAATAATCGTTTGTCCCTTTCCGACGTATTGGTATGATGGAAAGGGACAAACGATTATTAGCGGCTTGTCAACTTTAGTACATGTTTATGAATAAGGGGGTTAGACACTAACAATAAGGTCGACTAGGTCAAGTAAATATTATTGGTACGTTGGCTTATAAAAATGTTTGTAAACTCAACGGTAACATAGCGTCGTCATAATGCCATCTAGCCACGAGTCCTTGTAGTTTTTGTACGTCTTTTAGTTCAGTTAGTGCTAAAGAAAAGTATGATAAACGAATAACGAGATTTAGACAAATATTCTGACAGTGCCATATTAAACTCAAATAGATGGACTAACGGTCTTATTTTCCTCCGTAGCGCACCCGTTGTAGATCTAACATCAAATAAATTCAAGTATAGAAGAAGATAAGAGCTATGAACTATTTTACGTGGAAGCCGTCGACCGCCACTACAGTAGATGAAGTGCTATATTATCGGACATTTATTTTGAGTGTGTTTTGTTTCAATTGTTTTATCTAATTAAAGTTACTTATCGTATCATTTTAAGTTGTTTTTTTTTTTCGTTATCGCTGCATGGTAGAGCTATTATTGTATTCATAAAATTGTTAGAACTTTTTTTAGATCACACTGAGTGTTTTTATGATTATGCTACTTTGATTTGGCCAGAATGAAAGGTAAGCCATTTGTTAATAGTATTTGACGTCCTCAGGGAAAGTATATCTTTAATCTTAATACTTAATGTCATCAATAACGATGCAAAAGCGACTTTAATTCGACCGTTTAAGGTTTATTTTCCTTGAGACCAACACAAATTACCGCATGGTTTTACAGATATCGTTTTCCTCACTGCATGTTCTGATAATACTTTGATGACGATTGTTTTGAAACGGTTGTTACACAAGATATCAGACGTCTAGGTTATAGGTTAGACCAGAAGCAAATGAACTTCATAATAATATTTATTACGGTGCACAATTTTTGGTGATAACTGAACAAAGCCAATATATAATTTTAGCGACTAGTAAATAATAGAGATTGGTAATGCATTAGAAAATTCCGTGTCTTGGAAATACTAAGAAATGCAGGAAAGGTCAGTAACATACTTTTATTCGGCGCTGAAATGTCATTTAGTCAAGGTACTTGAACTTTGATGACAATTGCAGTTTAAAATTTTAATTATTCGCCTGCGAGACAAATGTGCAATTAAATAGGCTACCTAGGCGTTTTTTTAACGAGGTTGTAACCAAGGGCCTACCGCAAAAAACCGGGCAAGTGCGAGTCGGACTCGCGCACGAAGGGTTCCGTACCATAATGAAAAAAAAAACGAAAAAAAAAAGCAAAAAAAGAAACGGTCACCCATCCAAGTACTGACCACTCCCGACGTTGCTTAACTTTGGTCAAAAATCGCTCCATGGGAGCCCCATTTAAATCTTTATTTTATTATGTTTTTAGTATTTGTTGTTATAGCGGCAACAGAAATACATCATCTGTGAAAATTTCAACTGTCTAGCTATCACAGTTCGTGAGATACAGCCTGGTGACAGACAGACGGACGGACGGACGGACAGCGAAGTCTTAGTAATAGGTTCCCGTTTTACCCTTTGGGTACGGAACCCTAATTAGTAATAGGGTCCCGTTTTACCCTTTGGGTACGGAACCCTAATTAGTAATAGGGTCCCGTTTTACCCTTTGGGTACGGAACCCTAAAAACCGAAAATTCGTTATCGGCCTCTCCTTCGAATATGCAAGAGCGATTAATTAAGAGCCAGATAACCGAATTACGATTTTCGCGGTAGGCCCACTAATCATTATCATAACCTTACTAACTCCATTGCATCCTACTAACGTGTACTAACCGAACAGCGCACGTAAGCGGCCGATCCCGTACCACAGGCCGACGCCATCTTCGCAGTCCAGTGGCAGCTTCAGCAGCTCTAGCGAGCGCAGTTGGTCGCGCTCGCCTAAGCCAGACCGAGACTAAGACGACCGACTTAGGTTTTTTTATGAAAACAGAATTTGTTTCTAAAGGTAGAAATGACACCATCTTGTGACAAAATGCGTAAACTCCAAAGCTGTAGAAGTAGTTCAGAGTTGAGGTATTTATGATTATCAAAGAGTTATTAATAGTAGCAGAGGTATTAAACATCACAAAAAAAATCTTAGCTCGAGTTTGGCAGAATGAATATTATGCGTTAACTAGGAGACACGATTTTTTAAGATCGTATACATCTTACAGTCAATAACTCCTTGTAATTAGGATTACCTAAACGAGTAAAATTAGGTTCTATTTTGGGGCAAAGAATCGAAACTTAATTGATTTTACAGTTTGAGTTTTAAATAATCTATGTTAGAATCAAACCCTGTAAAAAGTTTATTATCACCCTTACGGGCCAAAATGGTGTGAATATGGGTTAGTACAATATTAGGTGTTTCATTATTCTCTGCATTATCATAATATTTGTTCTCGATAGTGACACGAAACACGCTTACCAGTTGTAGTTAAAAGAACATCGAGGAATTCTAGTCATTTAAGTATGGACATAATTTAAAAACACTGTTTTAAAAATGAGACCCTTATTTTTAAGTTAATTATTGAATCTAGTCCAAATGTAATCATTCCAGTCATATGGTACAACATTTTACGTTTTTAATGTTATTATTTTTTATTTATTTTTACACTTTTACTCATTGTTGGTAATATTATTTTAAATTATTTTTAGAAATAAGCTCTAACAGTACCAAAAATACTCTTTAATATTTATATTTTAATTAGGTGCAATATATTTAATGAAAAAATATTATTATACATATTTACAATTTCCCTACTTAGTTTAAGTTTACTAGTCATGCACGGTAATTTATTTTATACTAAATAATGCTCTGAATTAAATGCTGTTGTATTTAAAAATATAACTATAGCCACAGAAGTGGTTTCTTATATCTGTAGTAATTAAGCATAGCAAGAATTTTTAATGACTTGAAATCATGTGAAAAAGGTTGAATAATAAAGCAATAATTTGTATTTGGGCGGATATTGAAATGATACTCATATTATAACAAAATACAATGTATTGTATGATATACACGATATTAAATAAAATATAAGTATTTGATCATAACGAATCTCAATAAATGCACCATAAATAATGAGTTGGTATTGCCAGCTACCGTAATATAAGTTGAAACAATTTCTCAAATAAGTGGGTAGACAAATACATAAAAAAATATAATGGATCCAATTGCTGTTGTCAAATAAATACATTCCATTTAGCCATTTGTTTCATTATTATAACATTTCTTAGCTTACCTTATTCTTAAGCATGAAATAGTTCCCTCACATCACTAGAAATAACAGCAAACAACATATTCCATAAGTATATACATACTAGAATTACTATGACAATAGCAACAATAAAAGTATATAGCATTAATAACATTAGTCCAATGGAATGGTCAATACTTACTAAGAAGATAATGCCAAAAATACATTTTACAATTCTAGATGTTATTTCAGTCACAAAGCTCTAAACTCATTAGTTCCGCTTATGGACGCCAAACATTCAATTTAACTATTATTATACATCAATATAAAAATCCCTGTAAGTGCCAACAGTTTTATCATGACATGATTTTATCTTAAAACGAGTAGAAAAATAATAACATTCATATACTTTTAAACTTATGTTTTAACATGATAAAGAAGATAGGTAGTATTTCTGATAAATACCATTATATATATAATTATCTTCTTTGAGGTATTGATATTGCCAACTATTAAAGTATGTAATTATTAATAATCAATGATTGTCTGACATTTGTTTTAGGTATCACTTACACAACCAAATGCCCAATCAGTTTGTAAACCAATTGCTTAGCATATATATATAAATAAAAGTTGTGACCTAGAGCTATTATAGTACCTTAGTCGGCCTGTTTGATTTTCTAGAATTGCTAGACCTATTAACAATAACATGGTCCCAGTCCCACAATGTGTAAAGTCATCAACAGCTATAACTTAAAATAATAAGGCATGACATTTGATGCCATTGTTTAAAGCCCCCACCATATAGTATCATTTCTTGTTTAGTTTATTACTCCTTTCTTTCCTCCTTCTGTTGGCGTTGGCGTCTCTTCGTAGCCAGGAACATTGCCCAGCCGAAACCAACTAAATTCATGAACAGTACTCGCAACTAAAAAAGAGATACATTTTTAAAATATTTGCAGATACTGCACTAAAACTTGTAGTTGGCAGTGGGGTGAAGGGCAGTATACAATACAATTATAATAAATTACATACTGATTAAATGCACATATATTAAAAGATACCTATATTAACTTTACCTATTATTTTTTTACTTTAGAGTACGTATTTGTTACGTATTTTTATAAATATCAGCCAAGCAAATAAGAATAAATCTGGTAGAAATTAATTATTGTAGTCATATAAAAGTGAAATTCACCTTTCAAAAGATCAGAATTTTAATGTAAACAAAAGCTTTCATCCATTGAAGTCATATTTTTACAGTTTATATACAACTAAATAAATTAAATTTTAAGCAAATATAAAATTAAGGTTCTCACTCACCATTGGAGGCACAAATGCCAAATTTATAACTTGGAACAGTGTCAACCATTTCCAATTGGCTTCTAGAACCGTTGAGTACAACGCATACAGCTGTTTAACGGCAGCGGAGTGGTTCTTGCCCTCAAACCTGGCCAAGGTGTAGAGCGAGAAGGCCTGCATGAACGGAGCGAATACCAGCCTTTCAAATAATAGCTTCTTTGCTAGAGGGAAGGCTACTACATCTTCGGGAAACAGTCTCTCTGCTATGTTGTAGAAGTAGTGGGGGATTGTACCACCAAATAACAACCTGGGGAAATAAAATATACAAATTAACAACATACAGTTTGGTCTGCCATTTGTATCAGTAGCAGAATACCTTTAAAACAACAGCAAACTTTTTTTAGTAAAAAAAAGAAGAAACAATCTGAAACGGTGCTTTAACAGTATCGAAGCAACTGCTTAGCACACTAAAATATGATGGGTTATACCATGAGAGGCACCATTCTCGATTCATAATTGTTACATATTTGCCGTGACTTATTTTTCAAGTTTATTTCAATAAAAAGACATGTCAAGATTGTTTACCTTTTTTCTAATGCTAATAAAACGAACTTAGTTTGATAAAGTATGTTAATAAAATGAACTATATCTTACCCATATAATCCAAAAGCTAAGACTGGATCAAGTCTGACGCAGTCTCCGGCTACAACTTGTGACACAATGCTAGCTGCTGATCCCACAACACAGCTGAAATGCAAAGAATGCGGATTTAAAGTAACCAATAAAAATTAGAAATAGCATTGAGCCGGACTTTAAATATAACATATTATAAAACTCCTCGTCTTCTTCCTCACATTATCCCGGCATTTTGCCACAGCTCATGGGAGCCTAGGGTCCGGTTGACTACTAATCCCAGGAATTGGCGTGAGCACTAGTTTTTACGAAAGCGACTGCCATCTGACCTTCCAACCCAGAGGGTAAACTAAGTCTTATTGGGATTAGTCCGGTTTCCTCACGATGTTATAACACACACAACACAACATATAATATACATATTATGAAACTATAATCCTTAATTGTGTCACTTAACTTCAAACTCAGGTACATCCATTTGACCCTCTCAGCAAATATCTACCCTATTACCTGTTCTTAATACCAAAATCGCATAATCTGACAGATGGAGTTTGAAGTTAAGCGACTCAATTGTTTTCCATCGTATTCAATCGTTTATGGAAATGCAAAAAGATTGAACATAATCATTTAGATTTCTATTTTGCAATAATTGACTATCGGTATCGACTCTTTATTCATTGGCAGGAATGTTTACTTTCATCATTATGTACTTACCTTGTGATTGCCTTTGTTTTAATAGGATTCAAATACAGGTTTTGCAAGTATGATGCCACCAAATTCATGATCGGTTTCGATAAGGCCATTTTTGAATTTATAGGTTAATTATTTGATTAAATGCAACAACCGCCTTAATCTAGCGTTATGCTGGCACTGATAGTATAATTACTTTATTAAGACGTGTAATGTTATTCCACTTTGATAACGATAACGTTATCGGCACTTATCAACAAACGTAAAGTGACAGTGAATTTCCTTTTCGGTTCAAAGGCCGGACCACAGATAGTTGAATGCCCTGGAGTATAGTCCAGACGGGATGATCAAATCGACCGATTTGTTCAGAAATGAAATTGGCGTCAATCTCCAATTTTAGATTGATGGTAATATTTGAGCCCTCTAAATTAAAAAAATGTCCCCAAACGAAAATACCAGCGTCACAAATTGGTACTCTTGCGTCCGCACCTCCATTTTATCGGTAATAATCGGCGAGGCGTTTGCGTCTACAGTCACATGACTCGATCGGACAATTTAATCAGAATGGCGAAAAATTGTCCCGTCTAAACTGGGCTTACAAAGTGCTGTCAGTCATATTTATAGAATGGCGGGAAACGAATTGTCTTCAAATCACGGTACATTTTAGACATTTAAAAGTTTAAAATATGACAATACGAGGTACCTTGTACAGGTTACCCTTTGAACATATGGAACAGCACAGAGTGCCTACCACCACTTCGCCGTTCGTTGGTCTATTGGCCTCTCTCACCATCATCTTCCTCGCGTTATCCCGGCTTTTTGCCACGGCTCATGGGACCCTGGGGTCCGCTAGGCAACTATTCCGAGAATTGGCGTAGGCACTAGTTTCCCCAGTACTAGTAGCAGTTAGTTAGTTAGTATTTAGTCTATTGACCTCTCTATCGTTCAAATACGTAAGGGCGGAATATAGAAAATGTTACAGTTCAAATCTCATACAAAAAGCAGTTGCCTATAGGCCAAAGGATTAATAATCATTGTTATTATGTATGTCAGTTTATTAAGTTATTTCAAATATTTTACAATATATTAATATTACATTCGTTATTTGTTCCGACTACATCCAATTATTAAAAATAAAGGCAATAAACGCTTAGTAAATATGTACTGTATATTTACTAAATAAAAATAATTTTAAAACTTATTTCAAACAGTGCTGTCTATTACTTAATAATTTATTTAGTAGAAATTTTTACATAGAGGTAAAAAACGCAAACCTTAACGCAGATGGCGCTTTAAGAAATTCCGTGGGTTAGAATTAAAGAGGGCCTACCGCGAAAACCGAAGTTCGCAAATTGCGGGCATCTTTCTCTGTTAGTCTAATCACGGTTATAATTGGTGTAAAAGAAAGATGCCCGCAATTTGCGAACTTCAGTTTTCGCGGTTACAGCCCAGATGTGCAAGTTGCGGAAAGTGTCCAAAGTTAGAAAAGTTCATGGAAATTTCAGGAAAATTTCACAGAAACAAAGAAAACTTTAATTTGGAAATAAAAAATACTATTCCCACACAAAAATCTGAGATATATCCGAAGTTTTTCCATGTGGAAATTTGGCAAATTTGAAAGAAGCATATATCCAGTTTGAATGCCTGGTTTTGATTTAACCCTTTGACAGTCGGCAATAGATGACAATGGTTACAGTGAAAATTGAACCTTAACACATCCTAAATAAAGTTGACTGTTGTATGTTACATAACATAGTTGCAGCTGTCGAGTTTAGAGAGGAGTCTAGTGGGACGACATACCTTAACTAAGACTACAACAGACAAAAATCTTTTATCACTTATCACTGAGATGTTTACAATTCGCCCTGTATATCTGTAGTGAACAATCGGCAATTTCTAACCAAATTGATAAATGTTAAATATGACATGTATAAAATTATAAACGTAATTATAAAAGATACTTAATTCATACTTTAATAAAAAAAGGCTAGAGTAGACGATTATTTCACAGACAGACACGTATGGTCGGTTGCCTTATCTACAGTTGATGATGATGATATCCTGTTATCCCTCATCAGGGACGTAAGGCTCTCAGAAGGGATTTCCATATTTTGCGGTCCAGCGCGGCCTCCTCCAGCAGCGCCCAGCCGAGGCCAACTGGTGCAGCCTTAGAGGATATAACCAAACGGAGTAGCCATTAACAGGAGTAGCAGTAACACATTGTATGGACTGACGTTTATCTGACATGGCTATTTTTACGTTATGTATACATTTGACGTGCCCCTCCACCTCAAAAATCGGCTACTGTTTTGTAGCGAAAAATTACAGACAAAGCCTCAGTTTGGTTATATCCTCTAAGGGTGCAGCCTCCTTCGACAGTTAAGCGTGAAATATAAATTATAATTTAATACCTACCTGTACCATTCAATGTCAAATATTTGTAACTTCTCCCTACAATTCTTGACCTTCAAAAAATGTTCTGTAAGAATCTATTATGAATAAAAATATTACGAATTATGTTTCCAGTAATATCTAAGGAGCTTCCGTCTATTTACCCAACAGCAATCCTATGATTACGTGTTGTGGGGCTACTGGAAATATCCCTTAAAATTAAGCTCTTTTTAAAGTTGATCGATTAAACCCATATAATAGTCTATCTATAGTATAACTACTACTAGCTTCTGTTGTATAATTTATTTAGTTGCATCTGAAGATTTTGCGAGGTGATGGCCGGCGTGTCGGGCACCAGGGCCGGCCGCGACTTCACCAGCGGAGTGTTCAAGAAATGCAACTGCTTTTTCATCTTCATATACATGTTTAAAGCTGTCCCACCTTCTAACTTCACTGGAGTGCTCATGTCTGACACTACATTAGGCATTGATTTATAAAACACCCTTTTCCTCAAACATGGTGTTCTTTTAGGTATCTTATAAGACGGGGATTTTGGACTTAATCTGATAACTGAACAAGGGTGACCGAGCACTGGACTCTTTGGAGGACTTCGGGGTTCAGCACTGTTACTAACTAAAGTGGTATCTTTATCACTGTCTGACACTTTTCTACTGCTTCTTTTGTCTCTTATCAGTTTCCTCACTTGAGATAGTGATTTATATTGCGCTTCTTTGATATTTTTAAGAGCTTGAATACCATTTTCTATCATTTTAATGTTGTGCTCAGTCTGCCTTTCAACTTCAAGTAGCTCATCCAGCTTAGATGTGCTCTCAGAGTTAGTGACAGTAGCTTTATTCAGCATGTCACATAATGACACAATCACACTTTCTTCTCTGTCAATTTTTTCACTTTTGTTTAGTCTTTCATCTTGATTATGGACTCTTTCTAACATAGTAGGGTTATCAAAGCACATGATAGTATCATTTTCAGTATTAGAATTGTCCATAACACTGGAGTTGTTGTGGCATTCTATATTGTTTCTGTAGTCCCTGAATGGTGTTGCGATGGGTGGTGAGACCTCGGCTATGTTCTCAAGAGTGTGCTGTGCGTCTAATATTGCATCTGTCATAGCCTCAGTTTCATGGATTTCCTTTTCTTTTTGTATGAAACTGGCATCGCTGCCAGATTTCCAGGAGTCATTTGATAAAGGTGTGTCTGCTTTGGGGGGTGGGGCCAGCCTCTTGTGGTTTATGAGCGTGGGAGCGATGGATTTTCTGTTTATATTAGCTTGGTATGAGCTGTTTTCTTTGTTGGCAATAGTTACTTTGGGTTTAGTTTCTACCGGTGTTTCTGGAATTTTGCATATGCCGCTGATTCGTACATTCGTTTTAGCTGCAAAACAACAATAAAATCTATAAATAAATAAGTCTAACAAAGTGTAGGTAGTAGTACAATACTCTGTGCAGCCTAAAGGTCTTGAGAAATAGTATAGGAAAATCAACCCAATGATTGGCTCATTAAAGTATGATACTTTCCCAATCAGTTTTTATTGCCACTTTTGCAGGTAAGTCACCACTTTCCTGCTTTTAAATAATGTTAGATGGGCCAATAATTGGAGAGGGGCCGATATTACTACAACTATCCAATGAGAAGTTGGAAGATTTATCCAAATAGTGTAATGCGTGGCCTAAAAAAAGCGCTGGTGGCCTAGCGGTAAGAGCGTGCGACTTTCAATCCGGGGCCGCGGGCTCGTACCAATGAGTTTTTCAGAACTTATGTACGAAATATCATTTTTACCAGTAGTTTTTCGGTGAAGGAAAACATCGTGAGGAAACCGGACTAATCCCAATAAGGCCTAGTTTACCCCCTGGGATGGAAGGTCAGATGGCAGTCGCTTTCGTAAAAACTAGTGCCTACGCTAATCCTCGGGATTAGTTGGGAGGAAGATAATAAAATAATAAAGAGTATTGTATTGTAAACCCCTTACCTTGAACATACAGTGACTTCTTAGCCCTGTGTTCTGGTTTGGGAAACTTTGGAGTCTCAGGAGGCATGAGAGTCATCCTGGCATTGGCTACAGCTGCTGAAGTCATTCTTGAGCGAGCAGGTGGCATCATTGATACACGGGCATTTGATATCGTCTGAAAAATAAATAAATTAATTAATATTTGTTTTGTTTCAACAGCCATTGTCCATACTTATGTTTCCATGAATGTGGCAGGGAAATATGTAAAGATTATAATTATATTGTAATTTAACCAAAAAATTGTGTTGAAAAATCACAGTTTAAATTACTTTTTGTGACAGGTTTTAAAAACTACTTTAACATTCACCTTTAAAAAAATAAAAACATGCATCCCTTAAATTTTATCTTACTTAATTATATTGTGATTTAACCAAACATTGGTGCTGAATAATCACAGTTTAAATTACTTTTCTTGATAGGTTTTAAAAACTACTTTGTATGTACAGATGCCAAATAAAATTTTTGATAAAGCAAAAAACTTCTAATTGTATATACTTGTTATTATCAGAGGGCGGAATTGCTCATGGCAAAACTCAAAGGTCAATAGAGTTGGAACGTTGAATTTTATCGACTTTTTCAGCTATTGATAAGTTCAGTCACCTTTTATATTTCTGACTTTAACATTAACCTCTTTGATTAGCTAGTTGACTAACTAGTGTTAATAATGCAGTACAAGTAAGTAAGTAGTGCAGTGTAAGTAGTTTATAAATTATCGTTTTATATTGTCTTTTATTTGAATGTTATTCCGTAATGTTCATATGAAGTCTATTATTGTTTGCTTATGGATTTGAGGTTTAGTTTTGTTAATAAATAAATAAAGATACGTAAATCTAATTTCAGTTTATTCGATAGTCAATAAAATTCAATGTTCCAACTCTATTGACGTTTGATTTTTGCCATGAGCAATTCCGCCCATAATTTTTTTGCCACATACCTATGAAACTAACTACAGGTCAAATTGGTCACAATAACATGCTCAAGAACACCAAGCATCACATGCATAAAACAAAAGAAACATACTTTGTTCTGAACTGGAGCTACAGGTTTAGGTGGTTGGAAATTGAGAACCTTTCTGACCACATTATTGCGCAGCTTCCCATCTGCTGTGTGGTTCACTCTCTTGTCCAGTTTCACAGAGGAGTTCCAGCCTTTCTTCCTTGTTGATGTTGCTGGCTGAGCCATGCAAGGGGTGCGGCCTTTGAAAGCTGGAAAATAATAAAAATGGAAAATTTTCTTTACATACTTCTCTACAGTATCAGTATCTTCTGACTCACTTGGTATTCTGGCTCTTGCCAACCTGGAATGCCCAGTAATCTGTGACTCGGGTGTCCCATTCTACAATCCAGCAGTTTACGCAGCCAAATGGATTACATACAGATTTTTTTATTTCGACTGCTTGATTTCATGAGATTCCTTCAATATATCTCCAATCCTAGGCATTTTAATTCTACTAATAGAATTGAAAATGTGTGGTCAATACCACTAGATTCCCAATTTCTATTATTCGTATTTCAAGTAAGCTTTCATTTCCCATACAAATACAATAATCCGGCAGTTCCAACAATCCAGCATCAGTTTACTCCTATTATGCTGTTGGGTGTCAGATTACCGAGCGCCTACTGTAGTCACATTAAAGATCTTACTCAGGTTTAGTAAACGTTTAAAATGTAGTCTGTTCTCTTATGAATGAGAGAGATTTATAACAGGGTAATAAAAATATACCTACTGTAAATAGAATTTCCGTTATGAAGGTTTTAAAGGTTACCTTGTAATTCAGCTCTCATTTCAGCCATAGTTAGTGGCTTCACGGCCTTCTCAGCTGTTCGGTTAATTGCCATAGTGTTTCGAGGCTTCTTTTTACCAGTAAGCGTCAGTATTGCTTCTTTAGATATTATGCCTAGAACGATAAAATTGAAGATTATGATTTCTATATTAACTTAGGAAGTAATAATTGTTCAATTAGCTCCAATCAAAAGCATAATTTGAAAGAATAGTAAAGCTTTGTTGGTTGGTTTACCGTTTAGGGCAAGATCTGGAAGCAATTCCGCCATAGTTTTTGGCTGAAAGGATATGTTCTGCATCGTTGATTGCTCCATCTTCATTCATCAAACTAATTAAGTCACAACACAATCACAAAAAGCACGGAAAAAATATAAAATAACAATCCTGACAAGGTTTTGTTTTAGTTGTTTAGCGTCAGATAAGAGCACAACATTCAAAATTTCAAATATGTAACTGTCATGAGTGTCATGTCATGGCTGCCGCTGTCCGTTTCGAGCATAGAAGGTAGGATCGTATAGAAGTGGCAAGGGCCCAACGTTTTCTGTTCTCTTTCACGGCGCAGCAACTAGTATCATTTCTCTCTCCTCGCTCTTTTAAAAATGCCGTTTGTCAAAAAAGGACAACCATACTGTTGACAAGATGGACTTCAAATCAAGTGTTGCCTTTTTTGATGCGCCCAGGCTGTGTATTGTGTATGTGTGCGTAAAAGCGTATATGTGTGCTCTTTTAGGGATGTGAAAAGTCGATTTTAATCATGTTATATATCGATAAACGCTACAGAGCGGAACGAAATAGCGATTAATTGAAGCTTCAATATCTTCGTTAAACATGAACATAATTGAAATGCTAATGGATAATGAATATATTATAATGTAATAAAATAATTCAATTATTGCGGAACACATATTTTAGTAGGTATTTATGTATTTTAATTAAATATCCGAACTTTCCATTGGTTCCTTGCTGGGGCGTGACGATAAAATTGTGATCTGATAACCACAATAAAGAATAAAAGCGTTTTTGTTCATTTTAGGTATCGTTAAACCTTTGAAGTAAAATTAAAATTGCAAGAAATGTCGATCGTTTATCGATATGACGTTATCGACATGGCTACAGCAAGGTGGGCCTCATTGTTAATCGTACACTAAACAAAAGTGGCAACAGTGACAGCTCGCTGAGACGGGATCTCTATATATTAAATCTATGAGAAGTGGTATACGCGTGCCTCCGTGAGGGACAAAACATACGCAAATGCGACACTGTGTTTGGTCGAATTCATTTGTTGCCCACCATTATCCATACTAAAAAAAAGGCGGGGAACAAATAAAATGTGAGACTGTGACAAGGACAAACAATAATAGCTCTTTCGCTGCTACTCCTACTGAAAGATACATAAGACTATCCCGTTCTGTCAGTCACCCCCACCACTCATGCCAGATCCAGTTATATCCTAGATTCATGGTTTCGAGTAAAGATCCGTTTTACGCATACGCATTTTCATTATTTTACATTTATCGCCATGTATTATTGCGTAATAAAGCGGCGTTACTTTCGTTCGCCATAGTGAAGAAAGAGATACAAAACCAACCACCAATGTTAAACGTCATGCGAGTTCGCATCTGTTTTTGTAAAATTATCTAAAATTTGTCCATAAAATTAATTATAAAAAAGCTAAACATTGAGAAAATGTAATCAACATATCAAATAAAACTGACTCTAAAGAGATAATAAAATCGAGTGTTTCGGCAGATTTAACAGTGTCTTCGACAGGAAAAAATGTTATTGACATGTGTCATTTTCCCCAGTCGTCAACTCGTCAATGTCGTCATCCGATCCGGTGTTATATTCCGCTTATCATCACTAAAAATCATTTAAAAGCTTGTTTGTTAGCTCATATTTGCAGGCGGTGTAACACCTTACCAAAACAAAAATCTGAAGATGGTGACTCGCGTAGAAATCAAAGGGATGGATGCTTTCTCCAAGTTCACCGAAGACATCGATAGGTCGGGGCCGCCGGTGTTCTTCTTTTTTAGCGGATCTAAGTTGCCTAATGGAACTAGTTGGTGTCCAGACTGCGTTGAGGGTGAGTCTGAAAACTTATTGAATTACTACGGATAACGATAATTTTACCTGCAATTCCCAAAGTTATTTGTTTTGATATGTTTACATGTTCCTATCAAGTTACTGTATAAACATAAAACGGTTACAACGATGTAGGTTTAATATAACATTAAAAAAGTTTAATGTGTACTTGTCATTTTATTTTGTTTATTTTTGTCAACATGTCTACGAAAAAGAAGCCTAAAATTAATTTTCATCATTTAAATACCTTTGATGAATACTCAAATTTTCTTGATACCCTGAAAAGCAAAAGTCGTCGTGTTTATTTCTTTTTCTTATCTAGTAAAAAAGAAAATGGTAGAGGCTGGTGTATTTATTGCCAAATGGGTTAGTTACTAATTTTCCTAATTTTGTATAGAATTTAATCTCGGGTTAAAATTATGTAGAGTCGCATCAAGAAAAGTTTGCAGCGGATTTGATAGCCCACGCAGTGTAAGTGTTATTTATACGTCATAATTTATAATTTAATAGAAGTTTGAGGTTTAAAATGACACTTGTACTGCGTGGGCTATCAAAATCGCTGCAGACTTTTCACGGTCTGACTCTATCTCTTATATCAAGATCACAAAGTAATAGTGCCTATCTACCTTTTATAAACTTTCCTAAACCAGATTATGGTTTTTACCACTAGTTATTAGTTAGTTGATGGATTGAATTTTTCCTTTGTTTTTTTACAAGTACAAACAACCACACTCTTAACTGTCCATCAGTGGACCTTATGCCTTTTGTAATAAGGTTTATGAACTGTCAGTTAACAGTGTGGGTGTTGGTACAAAATTAATTAATTGTAAAATTTAGAATAACCCCTATTTTTTGTTCCAGCTGAACCTATAGTGCAAGCTTACCTCAATGAACTACAGAAAAGCATTATTTTCGCATATGTGGATGTTGGAGACAGAGACTAGTAAGAAAACCATAAACTTTTTTTAAAACTTTGGAATGACTGAAGAAATTAACATAATATCCTACTTATATTATTAAGTAGGTAGTTATAGTTTAAAACCTTCACTGCCGCGATTTGCTTAATTTGTTATTAGCCATACTTCATAAGAGGTCTTTAGACTTTAGATTGTTAAAAATGGCAGCTTGTCTCTGTTATAGTTTTTTTATTTATTTTTAGCTGGAAAGACAAAATGTGCCCATTCAGGACTGACCCCCGCACCAAACTCATGGTCATTCCGACACTGCTCCGATGGAAAGGTGTCCAAAGGCTTGAGGGCAGCCAGTGCAACAAGCGCGAACTGCTTCAGATGATGTTCGAAGAAGACGAAGAGTAAAGTGCATTAATATGTTTTATAGGGTAAATTATCCTATGAAAGGCATAGAAAAGTCACCAATGATGTATTAAAATAAAGTGCTGATAATAGGGTAGCTTACCCTATGTTGAAATGGTTCTTAACTCAAAATACACTTAACTGTCAATCTTCTCACATTACTAAGGTTTTAAAAGAGTATTGATGTTAAGTTGTATTTGGAGGTATGAACTTTGTTTTCCAGATAAGTGAAATTGGCATGCTTTTATAATCTTTTATGTAAATATATATAATCTTTAAGATGTTACTGTTTCATTTCTGCTCATCAGTATTTTATTTTGTGTGTATTTACATTCAAGGTTATATTTAAATTAGTCTTACATAAAGGGAGATTTTAGACTTTCAGACTAGAAAATACCATGGTCTAATAAAACATGGTCTTCTATTCCCAGAGTGACACGGGCCTACGTCACAATAACATTGCCACTTTATTTCAACATAACATATATGTTACATGGGTACATTATACCTATGGTTAATAAGTTAAAATATTTCTTTATAATATTATAATTTTCATTTATATGTATTTTATCTTAAATTTTACAATAACACGTCATTTTTAATTATTCGTTAGCAATATCTTCCGATTCACGAATGAAATTTCAGACGTTCGGGTAATTCTGTTTACATTACTGGCAACACAGGATAGCGCTGTCACATTTAACAATTCGGATCTAGATAACTTCATGCCCTGACCGTCATCCTTGTCGAACGCGTGTTAATTGTTATTTCCTTCTCGCTCAGTGTCAGCAGTCGCAGTGTTTTCCAAACTTTTCACGTCGTAAGCTTGGTAATTAATGAGTAACTGTGAATTAGTTTTTCAAACGTTTGTCTTGTATAGATAAATAAAGTTTAATTTAATACATTAGATTTGTTTTATTTTACTATGTTTCTACATGAATAACTTAAAATTAATGCCGTTAAAATAATTTTCACCGTTGGTTAAAATTCTCCCACATTTTAAAGTTTGAGAACCTGTAAACAGCATGATGACGTAGGCCCGTGTCAGTTAGGTCATACGCGAATCTCGGAATAGAGTACCAGGCGGAGTATATTATTATACCATGGAAAATACTAGCGTGTAAGCTCGTATTTGAAACCGTGTCGAGGCACGTATAGGCGCGCCGAAATGTAGCATTTGGTAGCAGTATAGGCGCGATCGTATGCGCGCAGAAAAAATGGCTATGTAATGTGAAATCACTTCGCAGTATCAGAATAATACTGTGCTTGTATCACCGACAACACATACGCAGCTGGATAAAGGTGTTCCGTTAGGATTAGGACCGGTCCTGTGCTCTCGCCATTCAACAGTTCAGTTTCATAGATAGCAATCTTCAATCTACTAGATCGACCTTATTGGGTCCCTTCCCGCGCTACGTTTTACGCCACATAGTAGCCAAGAACAAGGATAGCTATTATAAATAAATACAGTCGTTTCAATATGGTTTCAGCCATAAAGATTACATAAAGCGTATGAGGATAATATTGCAGGTACTTTATGTAGTCGAACAATTGACATAAATGGATTTAGATAAATCAAACGAAAATGACTACCTATCTGCATATCTATAGGTACGCTTGTAGTATTATTACAATAGGTCATTATTCATTATGTTGAATGAGTTTTATTTATATGAACATGTACCTACTCATTAGAAACGCTTACGCTTGTTTACTTACCTGCCACCTAAATACCTATTTAAAGTTACAGAATTATATTCAGACATCATGTTATAGCGATCAAATCTAATCATTAATACGAACCTTATCACATTTTCATTAAAGTTTAATTTCACGATTACAATAATGCAAGAAATTTTCTCTAGACATTCAAGCGTCTTAGCTAAAAAATCTGCCATTCTGAGTTTTATCATATTGCTATTTAAGTCTAATTTACGAGTTACGAAAAATGCAAGAAATTATCTTCGGACAAGATAAGTTTTAGATAACTCTAGATAAATTACTGAATTATTTGCAAATGAACAGTCTGTTGTGCAAAATGGTAAGACAGGTTTCTATAAAAGGGTTTGAGGAGTTCGTAAAATATACGGATAAAATAGACCCTCAAGGGCCGCCGGTGTATTTCTACTTTGATTCTAAGCTGCCTGATGGTACGAGCTGGTGCCCTGATTGCGTTGTCGGTAAGTTTTTGGTATTATCTCAAGAATATACCTTTTTTTTCCGTCAATATTAGGTACCAAAAAATATTTAGAAAGTTTCCTTTGGATTTCCTCATTGTGTTTGAGTAAAAAAAAACAGCTTTGTATGAGTGACAAGCAATTAATAAGAACTGGTAGACTTGAAAGTTGAAACGCCATTGGCTATGAAATACTTATGGCTGATGAGACTTCTACAACAATACTGAGACATGCATGTTTTTTTATAGCGGAGCCAATAGTGCGGGCTTTTCTGCGCGAAGTCAAGAAGGAGCTGATCTTTGTGCATGTAGACTGCGGTGAAAGAGAATTGTAAGTTATTTTAACAATCAAACCGCTTCTCGGAAATTTCGTGTTAAATAGGTAGGTATAGGTAGGTAGGTCTGGGTCTTTAGGTAAGCATTTAATTAAATAAAAGTAAACAGTTTGTAAATTTTCGGGTAGTTATAACATTTATTGGCTAACCGACCAAATACAAAACCGCCTGGACCAGTCACCGAACGACCTGACTTTAACCTACGTTATTTGATCATGTAAGGTTTTCATCTACCTACATTTTGTTTACTTTTATTTAAATACCTAAAGATACAGTGTATAGGTATTTACATCCCTAATCGAGGTACCTACCATCGTCCACAGTTAACTGACATTTTGTACCTTATTGCAAAGTCATAAGACTCATAAGGCTTATGTCAGCATCAATAGTAGAGAATGAAACTATGCGCCAAAGGTACCTACATCTGCCATCACAGACAAGACATCCTCCAGACTAAGCATAGTAGCTCTACCCCCTCTGCCACAAATACGGTAGTTTTACTCCATTTTCGATTCGAAAGTGTCTTTGTGTGACGTCCGTGTCTTTGAACGGACCAATCACGGCACGCGGGACCTCGCTCACCTCGTCCCCCGTACCCCCGCATTTTTGGCAGCATCGGTTTCATGAAATAATTGCTCTAAACTCCGTCTATAGGATTCCTAGTCTATATATGTCTGCCATCCTCACGCCATCTCCTGGAATACTTTTCCAAAAAGGGATTTATCTCTATACTCTGTATCTTTAGGTATTTCAATAAAAGTAGGTATAAACAAAATCTACCCTCAAATGGCTCCTTAAGCCAGTTGAGGGTAGATGAAAACATTACATGATCTAATAATGTAGGTTAAAGTCAGGTCGTTCAGTGACTGATCCCGGCGGTTTTGTATTTGGTTGGTTTACCAATGTTATAACTACCCGGAAATGTACAAATTGTTTGTTTACTTTTATTTAAATACCTACCTAAAGATACAGACTATTAGGGGTTAGTTCCCGAATCACCGGATTCTCTTATATTACTCGGATTGTGAATTGTGACGTCCTAAAGAAAATCCGGCGAAAGAGTAATCCGATGATATAAGACGGATTCGAATCGGGAACTAACCCTATTAGGTACCGTAGAACGGGGTGACTTTGGAAAATTTGGGGTTACTTTGATAGGTTTAAAACGGCCATAGAATTACCATTATTCATTATTTACTGAAAATGTTCCTGTAACTAGTTAGATTACTATATATTCATATTCACCTACTGTAAAAAATCTCGCATAAAAATATATTATGGCTTAAAAACTAGCATTTTAAATTCGCCCCTGCATTTGAAAGTCACCCCGTTCTACCGTACAGTTGTTTTTGTAACACAGACATATATTTTACAGCTACAGAGACCCTCAGTGCGTGTTCAGGATGGACCCCCGCTCGAAGATCCGTCGCATACCGACGCTTTTGAAATGGCAGGGCGACAGGCTGGAGGAGACTGAGCTTAATGACCCCGATAATTTACGGAGGTTATTTGAAGTGCTTATAACTCCTTAGAATTTTTCATAAAATAAACATGCATCTTTAAGGACGACTCACGCTAGACCGGGCCCGGGCCGGGGCCGGGCCGGAGGTTCCGGCGCTTCGTTTTCTATGCCGTGATCACCGATCAGCCGTCATAAAAAATGGCATTATGCAGCCAGTAGATAAGCTTGTGTAGGTAACTATTAGGTAGAGTTAGACTAAGATAAGTCTGCAACCATTTTGATAGCACACGCAGTGCAAGTGTTACGTAGAAGTTCCTGCGTTGTGCTATCAAAATTGTTGCAGACTTATTGCGACCACATTTTCATTTTCACACCAATTGCGACGTGGCGTATTGCGTGATTCAAGTGGACGTAATTTAGGAAAAAGGATCCAATCCACAAAAATCCGTTTGATGAACCTTAAAAAATAGTAAAATTAAAGTCAGATCTATAAAAGTATTTTGTTTAATTGAACCAAATATAAAAATGTAAACCACGAATAACATACCTACCCTAAAACATCACTTACAATTTATGTACTTACATATATAAGTCTATTTCTTTAAGTACACTCGACTGCAAAACTATTAGCATATTTTTTTCTCGCTAACCAAACAGGATTCAGAGCATAATAGGCAATATTTATTTGTTTTACAAGGGGGCAAAGTTGTTGTTTAACCGCTCGTGCTAATAATATTGATACCCGAGCAAGGGAAAGATTCCAAAATTGAACCACGAGCGTAGCGAGTGGTTCGAAAAATGGAATCTTGAGCGTTGCGAGGGTTTCAAAGCATGAGGGTTAAACAAAATTTGCCCCCGAGTGAAACACAAAATTTTTCACCACACCAACCCGAAGGCGAAGCAAATATTAAATGTAAAATATCAAACAAAAT
The DNA here is from genome assembly GCF_910591565.1 of Cydia splendana. Lineage (NCBI taxonomy): Eukaryota > Metazoa > Arthropoda > Insecta > Lepidoptera > Tortricidae > Cydia > Cydia splendana. Next base: position 18,955,743 of record NC_085967.1, on the reverse strand, counting down.
CAAACCAAATCGAATCCAAATGAATGTTATTAACTTATTAAATATTTATCATCCAAAATCATCATTTAAAAGTCAATCAATTCTACTAGCAAACATAAGAAAACAACTCAAAATAATTTGATTACTTTGCCTCACATGTGAATAAAATGCAACTTTGCTATCAGTTTCTGAAGTGCAAAGTAAGCCTTTCCGAGCTGGTGTGGTGAAAAATTATTAACATTTGTATTCTTAGTAACACAGTGGTATTAATACCCTATTATCGGCCACCCGAGCCCGACCAATGTTAACGCAACTGTGATGGCTTACCCACAAAAATAGGTGCAAATTACTGTACCTAGGGCATGCTCCCGGGAATTCCCGGTTCTCAAATTCCCGGGAATTCCCGGGAATTTCATAGTGTCAAAAGAACCGGTACTGAAGACCCGGTACCGGTACTTCCCGGTTCTCATCATATGACTATTTATTCCCAATTCACTAGTAGTAATATTTTAGTACTTTAGCTCGGGACATTAAATAACTTTTAATAATGGTGCTATGAAACGGGGGACCCAAATAACCCTACAAACTAACCTAGTAAAGTAGGTATTCGTGCAGGCAGGCCGTGCCGTCATAGTGCTGAGTGCATCGACTACGCTACGGCCGTGTGGCTCGGCCCAGGCGGAGGCAAAGTGTTACTTTCGTAAAATAGGTTGGAACGCCAATTAAGTATTTTTTTTTAATAAATTAAGTCCGTTATTAATTCTTATGCAATTATTTATATCAAAATAAGTCATTTTTAAAGATTGTACGCTAACACAAACAATTTCTTAAATGTATTCAAAAGATGCCTTGAGAACCGGGAAGAACCGGGAATCCCGGTTCCGGTCATGCTCAGAACCGGGAAATGAAATTCTTGGTACCGGAACCGGTACTGCATGCCCTAACTGTACCTAGTTACTTTTCTGTGCCAATTATTGGGTAATTTGCCCCAATTGGCGCAGTAGTGCACGTATCCAATTTATCACAGAAACTTATGTGTACGTAGTAAAATAAACTCAATCAAACAAAAAACTCATAATATGTCATAATAAAATCATATTCATGTCTATCTTTCGTGAGGAATGTGAACATTAGAGATCAATTTATTGCAATACAAAAATCATTTTATGATTGCACGATTTCATTTCGTTCATTTTACATTTGAGCAAATATCATTTTTTAACAAAGCCGCCAAATTTTGGCGGTTTTTTAAAAGCTATACCTCCATTGCACCAAATTGTATGCGATTTTAGATCATTGCCGTCCAAGTAGGCGCAACGAATTCAATCGATCGATCAAATCGCATGGAATGATGACGTGCCAGTTACCTGCCATGAATACCTACAATAATTATTTGTTTTACAAAGGGGCAAAGTATTGTTTAACCGCTCGTACTAATATTGATACCCGAGCAAACGAAAGATTACAAAATTGAACCACGAGCGTAGCGAGTGCTTCGAAAAAACCGAACCTTGATCGTTGCGAGGGTTTCAAAGCACGAGGGTTAAACAAAATTTGCCCGCGAGTGAAACACGAAATTTTTCACCACACCAACCCGAAAAAAATATTAACTGTAAGATATTTATCATTCAAAATCATCATTTAAAAGTCAATTCTACCAGCAAACATAAGAAAACAAGTGATCATTTGCATTTGATTACTTTGCCTCACATGTGAATAAAATGCAACTTTGCTATCAGTTTTTGAATAATCAAGAGAGCCTTTACCATTGGTGTGGTGAAAAATCTATTTCAGTTATATATAAAAAGTATCACAATGCAATTATCCTACAGTCTATTTTGTCTATGGTTCAGGTTATTTATCGTCGTCGGGCTCGACGATCATGTTGAGATCTCGCTCGGGCACGGCCACGACGACGTGATAAAATACCTTCTTGCTTCTTAGGAAGGAGCTCTTGTTGTCGAATATCACTGAATCTGTAACATAATCAACGAATATAAGTTACACAGGATACCTACATGTGCATCGGAATCAATCCTTAATTCTTCTCATGTCGATTTAAAGGCCACATTTGACATCTTGAAAGCCAATAATGATCATAACTTAAAAAGGTCCTTTTTACCAGTCACCAGTCTAGATATAAAAAGCACTAAGAATAAGAAGATTTGGTGTTTGAAATTTGATATTTTTGAGACTCCACTAAGTGGCAGGGACAAGTGCGCTGATATACAGACCAACTGCCGGTTCACAATAGCGGGACCATTGTGGGAGATAATGGGGTCCACGATGTAGACTTTATGTGGGACCTATATAGGCATGGTCACCAAGAGTAGCAGGCGTCAGTGGTCGACAGACCAACTGCCAGCTTCACCTTCTTTTGCAGGCTACTTACAAGTTGCAGGCCCAGTGATAGGCATAATGCCGACATCTACTGGCCCCTCGCCGATCTTCTTGGGACCGTAGACAACGGTCTCGGCACCTTCCTCATCTTTTCGCTTGATCACGAATTTTATCTCGTGGTGGTCCACTCCTGCTTCCCACCTGGAAAAGCATGTTAAAATTTAAAATTATAAGTAGTCAAGGCAAGATCTTTGTATAAAACAATTATAAAACCCAGATGAAAACATGCGATGTGCGCAGGATGGACCCAGGTTCATTTTAACGGTCCTACTTTTTCGACACGTTCCTGAATAGCCATTATCTTGCTTTGGCATATTACTTTGTTTCCATTGACTACAACATAATAAACAAATCTTAGGTACAAATCGCAAAATCGTAAGTAAACGTACGTGAACGTATAGCACGTATAGCTACGCGGTGTCATCTACTTTAGCCGCCAAATTTTTTCCGAGTCTATATGCTACACCGGGGTCTCCAAAACTATGGTGACCACGGGTCAAAAAGTTTATTAGGGACCCCTGCTTAAAGCAGGACACTTAATGCCGCCGGAGTAGAATGGTGATGCACTTCCACCAAGAAAGAGTTTCAACTTTTGCCTTCCACTGCCAGCGGACTTTGCTGAGTGAGCGAGGTATGAAATGAAAGCGGAGTCCGTTCAAAACTAGCGTGATAGGTACATTGTGACACAGCAGACCCATTTTATCTGCATAGGACGCCATTGCGAGTAAAACGAACGAGTTAAACTCTCGTTTTGTACACATATTTAATAGCACAAACGGGTCTACCGCGATATAATTTCATTGTTTTTACCTTAAATTCCGACGTTTCAGCTGAGTTGCCGTTTGTGTAATTAAATAAGCCCAGAACTTACTTAAGCACGCTCTCCCCCTCCCCGCACAGCATGTCGACGACATGTTTCTCGCCCGTTTTGATGGTGACTCTTTTGAACTCCTTCTCGGAGTCTCCGGTCGCGTTTCGCGAGTAGTAACTCTTCGGCACCTTGCCTCCTGGTTTTACCTGGAAAAACAAGATGAACTGGTATTAGACTTGGACGATTTACAAGGTTAAATTGGCTGCAAATACGACTTGCGTCTTAAGTACCTACTTAAAAAAGGTTAATATCGAACAAGTAGAATTTTTTTTGAGCAGTGGTGGCCGAGTGGATATGACGTCTGACTTTCAATCCGGAGGTCGCGGGTTCAAATCCTGGCTCGTACCAATGAGTTTTTCGAAACTTATGTACGAAATATCATTTGATATTATTACCACTAGCTTTTCGGTGAAGGAAAACATCGTGAGGAAACCTGCATACATCTGGGAAGAAATTCAAAGGTGTATGTGAAGTCCCCAATCCGCATTGGGCTAGCGTGGGGACTATAGCCCAAGCCCTCTCGCGCATGAGAGGAGGCCTGTGCCCAGCAGTGGGACGTATATAGGCTGAAATGATGATGATGATGATGAGAATTTTTTTTATCAATTTTCAAGCGCTCGCTTTTTTCATCCTAACTATTCTATACTTATAATAAGATCATTTACCACAATGGTTCCCCTATAGTGATCGGCAGTTTGGTCTTTTCTTTTCTTGGTGTCTGTACCATAGATTTTTATTCTTGGAGATGGTGCATACTTTAACTTAGTACGTAGGTAACCACGTGATACCTACCTCTAGATACAATAAGACTACACCGTGGATCCCGATTGTCATCCACAACGGTCCCGCCATAGTGAACCGGCAGTTGGTCTTTGTCGATCAGCGTTAGAACTTGTTCTTGTCATTTCTTGGTGTCAAAATCTACGGTAGCTTGATCTTGGAGATGGTATATCTTAGTAACCTGCTATGCGATCTTTATATACTTACAATAAGACTACACCGTGTGGATCCCCATTGTCATCCACAACGGTCCCGCCATAGTGAACCGGCAGTTGGTGTTTTTCGATCAGCGTTAGAACTTGTGTCTGCCATATCTTGGTGTCAAAATCTACGGGATCTTGATCTTGGAGATGGTATATCTTAGTGACTCTAATGTGATGTCTTTATATACTTACAATAAGGCTACACCGTGGATCCCCATTGTCATCCACAGCGGTCCCGCCATAGTGCACTGGTAGTTGATCTTTGTCGATCAGCGTTAGAACTTGCGACTGCCATTTCTTGGTATCTGTCCCGTAGATTTTGATCTTGGAGATGGTGTACTCGTGCATAAACTTTTTGATCACGGAGAATGCGAGGGAGAATACTTTGGGGGCTGGAATGGAGATAGACCTTGTTGTTTACTTGACCATACACAGATTTAGGTAGGTAGGATATATATTCAATTTGGTTTTTCGAAGAAATCGTCATATTAGTAAATCACTTTAGGAATGTTAGATACCTATATTACCTATCGGTAAGTACCTACATACCTACATAGTCGTATTCCAAAAAAATGGTTGAACTAAGAAATTCATGACCGTGAGTGTCGTTTGATAAAAACAATTTGGTACACGGCGGCCAAATCAACATTTTGGCCGACAGTTTTGTGTATCTCTTGCGTTACTCAAAATGTCTCTGGAGTTACCAAGAAATCGGGCTTCTGATTATGCATAGTTTAAATTCTGTTTAGTATATAGGTGCCTTGAATATTTTGACATACCTACGACATAAACTGAATCATAGAAAAGCCATTATTTGAATTGAGGGTGACATTTTACAAAGAAGTTGTTAAGTGGACATATTTGTTTAACCATAAAATTTTAATCAATATGTGCTAATTGGGTCGCAGTTTTATCTTCTCTTCATAAGTATTTAGTAATACTTAGATACAAGATGTGACATACGCATTTGCACTTAACACTCTAGTGTTAATATTTATTATTATTTATGTACCTAGGTACATTTTATGCAGTTCGAACTATGTAAACCATGGTCGCTTCAAGGCTGTTATTTTAAAGGAACTCGTTAACGTTTACACTTGCAACAAAGTTGTGTAAATGATTGAGAGCTAAAGCAGGATACTCACACACCACTCGTATAATCGTCTCCTTAATTGTTAGGTATACCATTGAGTAGATACGGAATTGCCGTCTTTAAAAAAGATCATAAACCAGATGTAACAGGAAGTATTATGGCGCGGTGGCTTATATCTCTGCAATTAAGTATGCAAAGTAGCTTGGATAGGAAGATTACATGCCGAACAATAGTAGGTACAAGTGTCCAAATGCGAAGACCGAAGGCCGAGCTCCTCGTAAAGCTGAAAGTGTTGTCCAGAGAAGTGACCTTTTCTAAAATGTGTTTGACCCACCTTCCTACTTGTATTAGAAGACACTTTTGTAAGCTGTATTAAACCCATTTTTATTACTCGGCATCAAAAAGGTGCGAGTGACGGCGCGACAGCACCATAAGCATCATGTTTTCTTAGAGTTAGACCAAGAAAAGTCTGCAATGATTTTGATAGGCTCGCAGTGTAAGTGTTTATACGTTAATTTACTTGGTGCATTCATACTGTAGTGCTGTGTTAAATATTTGTAGTAGGTAAGTAAATAAATGTTTACCGTTCACAATGAAGCAGGACTTGAGTATCTCAGGGTAGTTGGCCTCGTACAGCTGTAGTAGGGTGAAGACCATCTCCGCAGCCGGTTTCCACGCGTACTGGCGGATATTGAAGCCTTCCAGGTCGAAGAGGACTGTCACCTGTATTCATTATAATTGTTAAACAATAATAATCTAATATACCCTCTAAGGCCTACAAATGCAGCTGTCTCGGCTCCAACTACGAGTCGTACGTAGCTTTTGGCGTCGGGCCGTGGGGTAGGGGAGCGCGTGGGCTCCTTAAGGAGCTTGGTAAGCGGTTAAAGGAGGCAACAGGGGGACTCTCGCGCAGGCAACTTTCTCGCGTAAAGGATTGCTATCGCTATAAGTACAGCGCGGGAATGCTGCCTGCGTGATGGGCACCCTGCCGAGAGGCCTAGGCTTAGAAGGTAGGTTTTAGGGATTTTAGTTAGTTTTATATAATAGTAGTGTTATTTTATAAGTATCCAATAATTTTCCTAATATATTTTTGTACATAACTCTAATTTTTTTTTTTACTATTTAAGAAAAAATATTGAACAGTTCCCACCCCGCCCTTCTTTGCTTTGTCTTTTGATTTGGATTTCTACTGTGAAACCCGCTTGAAGCAAACAAATCTTGCTTTCGTTCGTACCAAGTCATAAACCGCACACCCAATCGTTCACAAACCAATGTACATTTTAAAGATTTCCTTTCATTTACAACCTTTCGTTTTGTAACAGCTATTTTACGAGCTGTGGGTCGTGTTGAAAGTTTATGCTAGGTTTGGTTTATGTTACATTAGGTTTAGGTACTTACTAAATCGTAGCGGGATCTCATTATAGTCTAAAATCAATTACATTTTCACCACACCAGCTGGTATTTAAAATTGATACTTCAAAAACCGATAAGAAAGTTGCATTTTATCCACAAGAGTGACAAAGTACTTTATTCAATGCAGTGACAAAGTAATTTTGGCTGGTGGAATTGACTTGTAAGTGATGATTTTGAATGATATAAAAAACTTGGGTTAAATAAACTTTGCCACCGAGGGAAATTATTTTCACCACACCACACCAACGCGGGGAAAATACTAGGTAGGTAACTGTAAAACATTACAAATAAAATTCAAATCAAATATTTATCATGTTGGAAACCACTCAATCTTATATAGACTTTCGTGGATAAAATGCAACTTCCTCACCAGTCTTTGAAGTAGGTATCGAGAGAGCCTTTACCAGCTGGTGTGATGAAAAATAACAATACATAGGCATAGGCATACTCGGCATATCAGTCCATAAAATCACCCTTGAAAAATGTTCAACAAAAAATAATAGATATTCAAACCGAAAAAAACTTGCTTCCGTTCTTTTAGCACGTAGCAGTACAATCACACCACGAAACACGGAAGATTATGCACAATCATTTTCTCAGGTATTTATTGGTCATACGCAATTTTAAACATAAGTATAGATAGAGTCACTAATAACCTGTAGTTAAAGGCTATAATCGATTAGCTAGACAGTCACTACATTTCGAAGATTAAAGTGCCATTATAAACCCCATTAGTGTTACCTGTCGATGTCGCAGTTTTCAAGTGATCGCATAATAACTTTTGTAGACTGTGGCGTAATGTTCATCGTTCAGAAGAAGTTTTAGCAGCAGCCATAACACTGTGGTTCTCAAAGATCATTAGGGCCAGTGAAAGTACTCTAAGCCTTGGTTTGCGTGATGCAGTTCTTTTTTTATAAAAAGTTACAGCAACAGACATATTTGTCTGATGTAAAAAAAAAACGATTCTAAATATTTAGGTACCTACCCTACATGAATAAAGCCACATGCAAAGAAAAAACAAAAAACAAAACTTGTACTTAACTTTTACTTAACTACGGATTTGATACAATAAAATATAGTTCAAATTTTTAGGTAAACTAAGTAACAAAATCGAAATTTAATTATAGATAGTAGTAGGTACTTAAATAATACTTACCACAATTTTAAGACTTTTTGAAAACATTGGGTGAGAGTGCAATAAATTGTTTGAAATATTTACGTACCGTAAAATGGGGTGAGTTGGGTGAAATTTGACTTTCAAACCTCGATAAAATTTTATTTTTACATGTGAAAACTGAATGGTGTAAGTATATAATAAGTGGTTCGGACGTTTGTATTTTAGTTTGTATTTTATTTTGGGTAGTTCCATTTCATAACTTTGACGATAAAGAGGAAAACCCACCAAACCCCGTAGTGCCTCGTATTTGGGGTGAGAGGGTTTTTCATACAAAGGTGATTTTGGAAGCTTGTTGGATCGATATTTTTTTATTATGAATATTACTATAGCTCCATTTTAAATTGGAATACATTATTTTTGTAGCAGTAGCCTTAAAAACCCACCTCACCCCCCTCTCAATCCTTCTCTCCCCATTCATAACCCATAGCTCCCCGCGAAACCTACTCACCCCCTTTTACGGTAACGCCAATTAAGTTAAGTGCGGATTTTTAACAATTTTAATAATACAATATGTTGCATTTTAATAAGTATTAATAACCTAAACGTAATCTATGAGATTTTTAGCACATAATAACTAATAGTACTATATACCGTATTTTTAGTAGGTATATATTGCACAAACAACTTTCAATAAAATCCTATTTTAAGTAATATTTCGTCGCGCAACAGGTTTTTCTCGGCTATCTACTTGAAACCTAAACGCCTAGAGTTCAAAGTCCTTGAACTATTCGACAAAAACTAATTCTTATTATATGTTGAGGGAAATCGCAGAGATGTTTTATACTAATTCGTTTTATAATTAACATTATTTCTGAGACGATGAGGGTGTGGCAACTTTCATTTTAAAAAGCATTTCTAGAACATGCCACATTATCTAGTCTAGTAAAATTTGGCCTTAATACCTCGAGCCAATGCACGGCGACCGAAAAATAATTATACATACCGTAGAGTTTCGTATCTTTGCCTGCGCTACCTATTTTCGCCTAGTTTGACATAAGTTGCCATTAACAAAATGTTTCTAATCTAAGCCTTACATAAAACTGCTAAATACAAAGTATTTTTTACGGGTGTCAACATTCTTCGAACAATCTGCGGCTAACTTCACACAGTTGACCTTTATTGAGGTTTTTTCGTGACACCGACGACACGTTTTTTTGAACCAGTGTTTTAACTTCAGTTTTAAACGGTGATTTGGACCCGGTAATGATAAACTCTTTACATGATTATATCCTATAACTATCTCTTTTTCATATGAAACTATTATTTAATGGCTAGCTTACGTTTAGATGTCACAATTGGATAAAACATTGGTGAGGGTACTTTGCGTCCATCTTGTTGCCAAATTTCGCCTACCCCTAGGGTTGACAAATTTATTGTACCACATTCATTGGTGGATGACATTACTTGTTTCCAAATTTAAATATTATCTTATGTTTGGTTATTTTAGTTTACGCTATATGCAAATGTTTATTTCTACTCTTACTGATGTTGAGTAGGTACCAAATAGGTATTTTTATGTCTCACTTTGTGTAAATAAGGTTGATTTGCTGTCAATTACGATAATAACAACAATTTTGCATCAATTATACTGTTTTGTTAATAATAATATTTTTTTAAACTTATAAACCATTACTCCCTTTTATTTGGCATGTTGGTTAATTTTTGACAGCCCTAGCTTCATTATAGAAAATGTATGAAAACAACTTCAGACTGTTACCAAACTTCGCCTACTACCCCGTTTTTTAAAAATATGCCTAGTCTGGTGTAGTTAAGGTTCATAGTATATTAGCACATTCCAAGGAGATACGACTTAACATGTGTAAGTCACAGAAAAGTAAGTATTAGCGGCAAGGCATGCCATAGGCGAAGATTGGGAAAATACCCAAACATCGCCTATTGCCTTTGGGGCCATTTATTACCAACTTAACCAATGAAATTCTAAGTTTTAGTGGTGTATACTGATAGTCGGGAGTACTAAAAAACATTTTTTCGTCTTAACGGATTAAAATGCTTTCAAATTTGAGAGATTTTTTGGGTAAAGTGTCAAAATCCAGGTGAAGATACGAAACTCTACGGTACCTACCTACAACTACATATGAGTTTCCTTGGTCTGCCCTAGTGTATTGGTTCTTAGATTAGATTGTATAGGTATCTAAGAGCTATTTAATAATCCACAAGGGTTAGATAGAGTAAGAGAAACACTGGGGCAGAAGTAACACTTGTAGGGAATTCTCATCCTGCTGTACCGTGCAAAATATACCTACTGTTTCTCTTATCCCACTTGACCTTATATAGGTACAGGCGTATGCATTATGTTATGTATAAAAAATAGTAAACAAAATATATACGGTTAAGCACTTATAAAAGTTTGAGATGGGATGGGATGTCAAACATTATTGCCTCGCGACTGTTAGGTTATTCAACATGCATGTCTTAGGTAGGTAAGTACCTAACTAGCGGGTAAAAACAAAGTTTGAAACACAAATGTTTTTGTTATTTCTTTATTCTCGAACAAATGTCAAGGCCAACATACAAAATGTCATGATCTCCACGAGTATAGTATATTAATTAAGTGAGTTTACTGGTCGTTCCATAGGTTTTATTGTCTACCATATTTTGTATAAAAAGGTATTTATCTATATTAAACTTTTGACGGAGACCAACTTTAACAAACAAATGGATAACGTTAATACCCAACACACAAGTAACACTTTTGGAGTTGCAGGCGTCCATAGGCTTCGGTGATTGCTTACCATCAGGCGGGTTGAATGCTTGTTTGCCACCGACGGGGTATAAAAAAATATTGACAAATAATTATGGCTTTATAGTTTAGGTGACAAAGTCTCCCCTAAGATCAAGTTCCCAGTCTCCCCTAACCATTCGATACGAGTCGCATACAAACCTTAAGAGCCTGAGGTCCACGCGTCTCTGCCTGCTTGCGCGCGATCGCCAGGTAGTTTTCAAGATGACGGAGTATCATCCTGATGACGTCAGTCTTCGTCACGGAGTGCAGCAGGCCCCAGACGTCCAGACCCACGAATGGGACTATTATTACTGTCAAACAGATCAGTTCATAAGAAAAGGTAGAAAAAAATAGTACCTTTCACGAAAATTCTATTCTTATAACTGTACCTAATGTTTATTTCGTGCCTTGGTAACACGATACATATATACAAATCAGTATTAGAGTTGGCTTAATTTACAAGTTTCCAGGCGACTACCAGTAGAACCAGGTATTATACTAAATTAAGTTTACTTATTTGAGTATAAAATCGTAAGTAGAGTCTGTGCGGGAAGAGAAGAGTCGTGGAATGTAAGGGAGCCCATACACGACACTTATCTTTCCGCACAGACTCTACTAATTTCTCCAACCTATCGTTTGCTGAAAACTTGAAAAGTACATAGACATAGGCGCGCAGAGGGCCCACCGCGAGCATCGGAAAAATCTGTATTTTGTTACTGCTTTCGCATATTCGAAGGATAGCGAGAGAGGTAACGAAAATATTCTCGGTTGACCCTCAGCTTTCAAGAAATTCGAACGTTTAGCGAACCTGGTGATCCTTCTTTATCGAAACCGGTGCTGCCGCTTGGGAAGTGTTTCTCCAGGACCTCAGGCGCTTGCCACTCCGGTAATGTTGAGTCAATGCCCCATTTTTCACGCCACGCCAGGGACTAAAAAAATAGAAGACTGGATTAGCCTAATTTAAAGTCTGATGTGTTCGTTCGATAACTCTGTCCCGTAGATTTAGACAATATTGGCCCAACGGTAAGAGTCGCAAACTATAGGTGGCTCTTTTATGCGCACTGAACGTAATAATTTAGGGAACTAATTCTGCCCAGTCTCCCCTACAGTGTTCGTTTGACGTTTGTGATATGTTTTTCATACAGTATTGTAGGACATGGCAGACAAGCTATCATCTTGAAATTAACATGAGTAAAACATGTGATTTATTTGAAAGGTAGGTATGTATTATGACAGAGAAAACATTAATATATTTTTCATTGCACATTTTTATGCCTAGCTAGAGAATTAGTAATTCATTTCGGTATGTTTCACGATTTTTTTTGGGCCGAACTACTAGCAGGTATCTACTTCTAGTAGGTAGGACTACTAATAAGTCAATTATCAATGAAGTTATAATGCAAATCACTTACGTCTCTAAGCATTTTTTCCGCTGCTTCCGCATCCCATTGTCTTGCTAAAAAAAAGTAAAAAATACCAAAATATTATTGAAGCCGAGATTTAAGAATTACTTATAATTATGTTCATTTAACTTTATTACTTAGGAGGAACTTTCAGTTAAACGCTTCATACACCTTAAGGATGACTCACGTTAAACCGGGCCGTGTCCGGGCCGGAGCTTCCGGAGCTTACTATTCTATGACATGACACGTGATGCTTTCCATAGAAAACGATGCGCCGGAAGCTCCGGCCCGGACACGGCCCTGTCTAACGTGAATCCTCCTGTACTTAGTACTGTCGTCCTATAAGTCCTATAACCAGGATCCTAACTAGCATCCTAAAAATAAGTTCCTATTTAGTGCAATGTGCAATCCTATTCTATCCTAAAAATAAAAATAGTTCCTATTTAGTTTTGGGATGCTTACTTCCTAAACGCGGTTACATTTTTATGGTTTTGGATTCTGAATCAAGGAAGATGTGTAAAGCGTTTAAAGTGGTTGGCAAGTGCAGTGTTTAGGTATTTAAAATGAGTACTTAATGAAAACATTAAGTGATCAAATAATGTAGGTTAAAGTCAGGTCGTTCAGTGACAGATTTTTTTTTGGTTGGTTTATCAATAAATGTTATAACTACCCGAAAATGTACAAATTATTTGTTTACTTTTATTTAAGTACCTAAAGATACAGAGTATAGGTTCGAATACTCGGTCTTTGACTGAAAAATTGAAGAAAGTTAGAGTCTGGCTACTGAAATTTTACACAAGTGTTTGGCGGGAAATTCAAAAAATCTTGGGCTGGTCACACTTTGTGTAGTAGGAATTATAATTTTGATACTAGAAAATATTTTTAATTTTCTGTGCACACTAAGGTACCTAAGGATATAAGTTAAATATACGTTGACGTGCACTCAAAGTCAGCTCACATAATTTCTACCACTATGAAAAGTATACAGTCAACAATAAACACATATGTTAACACTTTCTCACCATATACCATTGTTACGAGGCGAAAAATGAAATGTAGTATAAATAAGACCTAGCTCGATAATACCGTAATATTAATCCATCACCAAAAAAATACATAAGTACTTTGCCAAATATGCTAAATGCTAAGTATCAAAATATTTATAGAGCACCAACCTCCGAATTTGTTTACATTTGTTTAGGAGTTGTAAACATTGCAGTTTTTCGTTATACAACGCTACACCTCGACTTCGCACATTGTCGTAATTATTTACCAGCTTAAATAATAGTTTGCGAACCTCACTCAGTATAGACATTATTAATATTATTTAAAATAAAACCATTATAAACCGCAAACAATTTGAATGAATGACATAAATTGACAACTGACTTTTAGCTTTATTTTTTAATCATAGACAATTGGTGATACAACAACGAAATATTTGTCAACAATTTTTGGCTAGCCAGACTCTACATGTAGGTAATTGCTGGATATTACCTCTCAACCATCTCAGAAGGAAGTGGTCATCGTGTTCTGGTTTTGTGACATCTTTGACGCTGCGACGGAACTGTAACAAAGACAGAGTTCAATTTAATTTGGTTATAAACTTATAAACCATTTATAAACAGTCAACTTCTCACAATTCGTTATGTTTACGGTCAAAAAAAAGGCAGTTGCAGCAGTCGCATACATGGGAAGTTTTCGCTGCTCGGTATCTTGATCAATAAAGAATATAATATACAGGGTGATTCAGGAGACGTGAGCAGGACTGACACTGCGCATATCGTTAATTATAAGCAACTGTTTCGTATCAGTATTAGTGAGGTTAACGTCAATTTTCTAGTCGTGTTGAAAAAAAAAAGTTGTTAATTTTTTTACGACATGGATGGTCACCCTAAAATGAGAATACTAAACTACCGATATTCTATTCTGTGTCAAAGTGAATGTCATTACTGTCATCACGGTCTGGTTACTTTTGAAAACTCGTATCTCACTCAAGTTTGACAGTTTTTTTCTTCGTAATCAAAATGCCATTACGGTTAAAGAGGTTTTATGTTTATTAATTAGGTCCTGTAGGGTGACCATGATTGTTGAGAATTAAATTTGCCCTCACCAAAAAGTTAAAAAATAGGAAAAAGTGTTGTTGTTTCTCCTAAATACGACGGTGATCGATCAATTATCAGTTACTGAGTGTGCAGGATTAGTCCTGCTCACGTCTCATGAATCATCCTGTATACTCACTAGGATCTTAACATAAATGCCAGAGTATGGAGGGTAGTGTGGTACCTCTACCTTTCTTGTTTACATAGCGCCTTTGCACATACCTACTTAACAGTACTTACTACTTGGGATATACTAATACGGTCCATTGCAATGAGATTCTACTTCTAGTGGTTTGAACTTCATTTTAAGCATTTTATAGACAAACACACGGCAAATAATTCCAACAAACCAATGTTTTATGCCCCATGAAATGAACCGTCACTTTTATTGCGCAATTTATTGGCTATCCATCTTATTCTGACACTTTATACTACCAAGCTGAAATTATATGCGCATAATAAGATGATGATTACTTTATTACCTATAATCTAAAACGAAATTCGATACAATAACATTTTTTTCGTGAGAATAAAATATAACACTGCAAATTACGAATACGTTTATGAACAATTTACGAAACGCTGTCTGATATTTGACAAAACAAGGTTGCCAGGCAACCTGATTGACTAAACGACTCTTATTACCATAAATCTAGTTTCTATTTTATTTTTATATTCGTATCGAAAGACTTTCTAATTTGTATCACGTATTAAATCACGAATCATGGCGGATAATGCGGATAATCTTTCAGCGTTTAGTGTCGATGGCGGGCAGGACACGGTAGGCTTGCCACGGATCGTCATGGTCACAGAAGGTTCTGACACTTCAGCGTCATCCCCTTCATCTACCTCCTCTTCTGAAGACAACTGGGCTGACCTTATCAAGTCCTCAGAAATACCGCCAGAGTACTGGCACATACAGAAACTGGTGAAGTACATGAAAGCCGGCAACCAAACAGCGACAATGGTAGCGCTTTCTTGCTTGAAAGACCACGACTTGACTATCGAAGTAAACCAGAGAGCTATCCAGGAAATCGGAGGTTTAGAGCTGCTAGTCAATTTACTTGAAACTCGCGACCTTTGCTGTGTTTTAGGCGGATTAGCTGTTCTTAAAGATATAACCCCTAATATTGAAATAAGGAAGAAAGTAACGGATCTCGGAGCGATTCCTTTGCTAGTTGGTTTATTGTCAGACCCGGCCAGGGATGTGCAAATTCTTGCGGCGGAGACTATAGCCAATTTAGGCAAGATTCGGAAGAGCAGAAAGTTCTGTCGGAAATACGGAGGTTTGCCGAAGCTGATCGATTTGCTCGATGTCAAAGAAAGGTAATTTCACCTAACACGGTACACTCCGTACCTACCTAATGGTTGCTGATAATAATAGATAAAAATGTCACTATACTAACTAGGAAGATGAATATTAGGAACGTAAGTACCTTTTTTAACTTGGAGGAATTAGGTACCTACTAATAACTCTAATAAGTAGGAACCCTACCTACCTACACGCACTTTCTGCCAGCCTGCATGCCCGAACTGCAGTAACTGCATCGATTTTAGTTAGTTAGCTATTTATTCGTGGTTTGTAGCTATTCTTGTTATTTTCTTCGATATTATATATAATAATACATATTATATAGGCATGTAAGTACAACTACAGTTGTATGTAGAAACCGATAGATTATTGAATACCTAGTTCTAAATCTTGATAGCCTTGAAATAGAGTCGACAAGTAACAAACATTGTTTTTGTTGACTGTGAAAATATCTTCAAGGCTATATCAAAATTAATAATCAATCAGGATTTAATTCATTAATTAGGTATATGTTAGCGTATCTAATCAACAGAAGGCATGAAAGTTAGACTTACGCACATAAATGTTTATGTGATTACTATTAGTAGGTATTAATTATTAGTTATTACATATTACGTATGTTACTTAATAACCCGAGCCCTTTATTACTCTTACATCATTCTCGTAAATATGTATGGTACCAGTAAATTATAGTACATAAAACAGAATTACAACGTAGCTGCTGTGTAGCATTTACATTTGATACTTGGCAGGTATCTCGTAACGCCACGAGGAGAGCTGAACCAAGATGAATTACAGTTCTTAGACATAGCGCGCGCCGGCGCCAAGGCTCTATGGTCCATGTCTTCTTCACAAAGAAACCGAGAAGCCATGAGAAAGTACGGCATTATACCTCTCATCGCAAGACTCTTGAAGACCATACATTTGGACGTAGCCATCCCGGCCACCGGACTCCTCCAAATGTGTGCGAATGAGACCTCCTTCCAACTAGCCATACAGACGGAAAAGATGGTCGATGATTTGATAAAGCATTTGTCCAATGAGGATAAGGATTTAAAGGTAGGTTTATAGTTCCTTCAACTTCACTGTCAAGGTCGTAAACATAATAGGATTTATAGGTATTAATTGTTAACGATTATTAATTGTCATGGGCATTGTCATTTATCAATTGTTGTAAGTTATGTAAGTACCTATCATATCTCATATTATCATATCTTTATACATACATATATATTATATTATCATATCTATATAGAATATTGTCACCTTTAAAACTACAAAGAGTCGGTGCGGAAAGACACGTCATGCTCCCTGGAAACCCCACTGTCTGTTTTGTGATTTATTGAAACGTAATGATGATGTACACAATATGTACTGAATTAGTACATACTTAAAAAAATTGTACCTCAATAGATCGAGAGTACAATTAACTCAATTCGGACTTGCTGTAGAGTATCTCCCCAGCAACCACAAAATTTAATTAAAGAAAATTCACGTAAATACTTACTTTTTAGCAAAAAAGACGCCTAAAAAAAATTGCACTGCAGTTTTTAACGTTGATCGAGTTAGCCATGGCTAGTTAAATTACTTTACCTAATTCTCGCCAGGACGCAAGCGCCTCCAGCCGACTTCTCAAACGTACGAAACTTTGTATTTTTATATAGGTACAATGAGATAAACACATTTTATTTATGTTATGAACTTGGTTTCTGGTGAGAGTTCCAATGTTTTCTTGTCAACAAGGAGTTTCTTGTGTACATCAGCATTACGTTTCAATAAATCACAAAACAGACAGTGGGGTTTCCAGGGAGCATGACGTGGAAAGACTATACGAGTAGTCCAATTTGTAATTTATAAATGTACTTATACAATCATGCAAACCGATTCTTACTTCTATGAGTCCAGTGTGGGCCGAAAGTTAATTCAAATTGAAAATGCTGGCCATTAACCATTATAAATTGAATCGTAAACTGTAATGGTTAATGGCCAACATTTTCAATTCGCATTAACTTTCGGCCAACACTGCTTCTATCTATTGCAGCATTTCGTTTGCCAATCGTCATTAATATTTTCTTCTAGTATTATAAAACTAATGTGACAGTTGCGGATAGTTTTCCAGAAAAGACGGAACATTATTCGGAAATTTCAGGAAAATTTCACAGTAAACAATGGAAGTTTTATTTTAGAAATGGAAATTTCGATTCCTATACAAAAATATAAAAGTTTCCAAAACTTTGGAAACTTTTCGACGGGGCACATCAGTAATTAAAACTATTAAAAGTGGAGTTAGATAAGCGATGCTCTGGCGAAATGCTTCATTACTATCGCGATAAATTTCGGTATCGTCTTGGTCGTCCCATTCGTTTTTCATCAAGTTCTTAAATTAGTCCTATTCTGCTTTCGTCGCTCATTCTACATTGAAAGCCACCGACGATTGTGACGAATGTAGAATGAGTGACGAAAGCAGAATAGGACTAATTTAAGAACTTGACGAAAAACGAATGGGACGACCCAAGACGATACCTAAATTTCAGGTCATTTCATTTCACTCAGAACACAGCGTACAATGTGTGACTATGTTGATAAATATCAAACACCGTTCCATTCACACCGGTTTGTTTTTGCTTCATAACCGATTACCTCATATTCTCGGGGTATTTTATACGTAGGTATATTATGCAGGTCAATTGTGATAAAAACCTGGCATGAGAATTGTAATCGTCTATAGGTAGGTATATTTATAGATAATGCATCCACGGTTACAAAGCCTTAAAGTAGGTAATAGGGTGCTAGGTAATGTACTAAGGGATCATCCATTAATTACGTCACACGAATTTCTAGGTTTTTTTACCCCTCCCCCCCTCCGTGTCACACTTGGTCACATTTTGCAAACCCCTCCCCCCCTAGTGTGACGTCACATTTTAGGCAATTTTGTTTTCAACGAAATCGACAATATTAACTCGGCATGATTTTTTTAATAAAAAAATATTTTTGATATATAAATATTAGTAATTTTATAACACAACGAAAGATACATCCAATATCTAATTATTTAACTGTACAGCGAATAAAAAAATATAAATTAATTTTAGGTTACTGATGAAGTTAAAGTGACATCACAATGTTTGTGACTCCCCCCTCCCCCATGTCACAACATGTCACATTTTCTTGACCCCTCCCTCCCCCTAAACGTGTGACGTAATTAATGGATGACCCCTAATATAGAACTCACTCATATATAATATTATCATATCGGAAACTGTTTGCCTACCTCGCGGCCAGACGCTCCGGCAGACATTGACTCCGTTGCATAATTTACGAGTTTTTTACTCGCAAACCGTAACAAACAATGAAATTGTAACGCAACATTCATTATTTACTCTATTTTGTGTTCCTGGTGGGATATAAGTACGTATATTTGGCCGTTCACTATCTATTTGATAATGACATTAATGACTGTATCTATGCTGTGGATGCTGTGTTGGCACAGAAAACCGCCTAGGGTTGGTTTGTGTGTTTTGTTAACCAGCATTTTACGATGATATGGGTGCTTAGTAAATAATCAAAGGAGGTATCGGCAATACCCAATTTTTTAAAAATGTTTTCTTTTACACCTCAATCCGTATACCAGTCTGTTTATAAATTTTAACCAGAAAAGGATCCCTGACCGAATTTTTTGTAGGTAATTTTTTTGCATTTTTTTTTGGCTTCCTACACCACAACTGAGGTTCCAATTCACCATTTTTGACCGCCGTACACATATGAAAGGTTAACGCGACATTCCAAACAAGCGCGGTACGTAGCCGAGAATATCGATGTTTGACTGTTTGACTTTTAAATTGCGATCTGGTTTCAGACATATTGCAGCTTGGCTATCTACAAAAGCACAAGCGATCCCATCACTAGAGACATGATCAGAGAAGCAGGAGGGCTAGAATTACTCGTAGAAGCTGCTTCCGATCCTTCAAACAGAGCAAACAAACCTCTCATGGCGGCCGTGACAGGGGCTCTATGGAAATGCGCTAACAGTGAAGCTAGTGTGAAAAGGCTGGATAGTCTTCAAGCAGTGCCTATATTAGTGAAACTGTTGGACGATGAAAATGATGGGGTGTTGACGAATGTGGCTGGTGCGTTGGCGGAGTGCGCCAAGTCGCCGCCGAATAGGGACAAGATTAGGGCCGCTGGGGGCATGCGTATGCTAAGTGAGTAATTGAGTATACTGTTTGCATTGTTAGAATGTTATTAACTGTAGAAATACATGTAGTATCGTATATTATAGGTAAGAAGTTGGTACTAGGTACCTCCTTGTCGCAATTTGATTCGTAGGAAATATGAATAGGTATAGGTACCTATATTTTTTATTTTGGATTTATTTCCTAGGTAAGTTTATGGATTTTTATAAAACGGATATATTGGTCCATAACAAGCAACATTAAATTCGTAATAATAATCAACCCGCTTCTTACTTTATATGACAATTGAGACAGTTTCAACCTTATCTACTTGAATAAGTCATTTAGTCCGATAAGTAATTCATTAGGTATTATTATAGGTATTGAAATTCGAACACTGATTACAGTTCACCATCTCAACAACACACATAAGCCTCTCCTTGAAAACGTGCCCCTGGTTATAATGGAGTGCGCGAAGGAAAGCAGTTGCATGCTCGAAATAGACGAACTCGATGGCGTACGACTTGTTTGGTCCCTGCTCAAAAATGATTCCCATAGAGTTCAGACAAATGCGGCTCTGGCTTTGAGCCCTTGTGTGCAAAATGCAGCGGATTCTGGGGAGATGGTCAGGTCTGTAGGGTGTTGTATGTTATCCTGTTGTCTGTGTATGATATGAATCCTAAGTCCCAACCGATTTTTAGGCATCTTTTTGCATTTTTTTCGCTCTATCTCACCACCAAGGTTTGAAGTAGAACCCACGATTTTTGACCACCAACACACATAATATATGAAAGGTTAAGTGTGAATTGAAATAATTTGGTAACACCACCAAACACTTAAGTGCTATTGCTAAATTATTAAGCCTGACTCTTATCTAAACACTAGTGAACACTTAATATTTTTGTGTTGATTTGCGTTGCGGTTTTTGCAACATGGGTATGATTGGTTTTTGCGCAAATCAGGTTTAGATTCAGGTCCCTTTTTCTCAAAACCGGTCCAGGAATTCCAAGATACCAGGTTCCTTGACCGTGCCGATTTAACCTCTTGTCCTATTTTTAGAACGATTTTTTCTGCTCTCGTTCGTATTTGTCATGCTATTTCAGTCAACTTCAGTAGGTACCTATACATATATTTACTTTTTGTACCGAGATTGATGATGATAGGTATTTTGTTTTCTATTATCAACAGGTCGTTTGTTGGTGCTTTGGAACTAACGGTGGATCTGCTAGACTCTGACGACCACAACGTGTTGTCAGCCGTCTGCGCAGCCATCGCCACTATAGCGAAGGACAACGAGAATCTGGCTGTTATATCTGACCATGGTGTAGTTGGGAAACTGTCTAAGTTAGGTTAGTATTTAATGGAAATTATTAGGGGCGCCACAAGCCATCAGGAAATTGTCATATACTTGGAAATTTCGACCAATACCACCGTGACCGATGGCCGAGCTGTCTAGGCATCTGTCGCGTAAACAGAGGACGCTGGCCGCGTAGCCAACATGCCGATCGCTTACGCTCCGTGGCGATCGAAACGCAACTGTCACTGTCCCACTAATACGTAAGAGTGATAGAGAGACACAAAGAGTTTCGTTGTCGAAGCGATAGCGATTGTCACCTTGGCTAGGCCGGCTGGTTCGATTCCAGCTCTGGACACTGGAGCAAGGCCTCCAGGTAATTTTTTCCTTTGTATCTGACATTCATTTCGGTTTAAAGTTATTAGTTACCTACTAAATTTTGATGGACGTAATGGAAATTTGGTGGTACCTAATGGTAAGAGCAACAAAACATGAATTCATGAAAAAATAATAAACAAACATTATGAAGACAAGAAACGTTTGATTGATAGATTTGATTGACAAACGCTTAAAACATTTTCAAATAAACTTTAAAATTCTGTTAAATTGACAATGAGGCAAAAATATGAATATTAATGTTTATGATGCTTCATTATTTAGAATTCAGAAGGATATTTTTACTTCTCGGTTCCAATCTCGCAATCGAGGTTTTATTTGTTAAATTCCAGCTCTGGTTAATTCTTAACCGGCACCGTTTTGATAAAGCTAGACACAGCTAGACATGTTTGAGCGTTATATGCCTTCCAGTGACCACAACAGACGACCATCTCCGAGCCAACCTAGGCGTGGCGATCGCCTACTGCTGCGACTGGGCCCAGAACCGCCAAGAATTCAACAAGCGAGGCGCCATCACACCCTTAGTCAACTGGATGACGTCACGGGACCCTGACGTCCACCGCGCGACTGCCCTCGCCCTGTATCACCTGTCCTTCTTCTCTATCAACTGCGTGACTATGCATGCTGTACGTTTTTCTACTTTATTACGTAGTTCATAAGACACAGTTGAAGTTGCACTGCTGCGTCTGGGCCTAGAGCCGTCACACCCTGAGTCAACTGGATGACTTCTAGAGCAGATCAAGCGCAAGAGTTTAACATTTCTCAAGAAATTAACTAGTTTGAAATATTTTCGTGTTACTTATATAAAACTTATTTTACACACCAGCTTCAAAATAACAGTTAGGGGAAGGTTGGGTAAGCGAACATCTCAAGCAAAGCGAAATCGGGCTCCCAATCCTAAACTATTCGACTTTGTCGCACCACGCGCCTATATGATGTTCAGGATCCTTCGCTCTATGAGCGGCAAGCGTCACAGGGAGCGGTCGCTGCGAGCGTCGTCGGTGACGACTGACGAGTCAAAATGTGTTTTTAGTGCAAAATATTCGATTTTGAAAGGTAAGTACATTGTATGTTATTTTGTCATAGTAATTATCTCGAATTTTAATTCAAGATGCTTCTATTGCTTATTAAAGTATCTTCCTTTTACAACGCATTTCTTTTAAAACAATTCAACGGTTATTTTTTATTATTCTTAATTTCTTTATCTGACTGAATGGGCAAAGTGGATCGGGCAAAGCGGATAGCGTGTTCACTTTGAATTTATTAGGTAATTTTTTTAATGATAATATTTTGTTACAGATGGTATATAAATATCAAAAAAGATCGACCATGGCTCCTGGCTAACAGACGTCATGGAAATGGCTATCAAAACGTGGATTCGCTGTGTTAAAATGTCTTCAGAGATGCCGTGAATGTTTGGTATATTTTCACTAATTTCATAAGCATAAGTATGCTTATGAAATTAGTGAAAATATACCAAAAGTTACTTGTGACAGCTTTTTCTAACTAATATTATTGATATGATCTTATGTTGATGAATTTTCACTTAGTTATTAAGTTCGCTAAGATTTTATGAGTGATATTTGATTTGCCCGGAGGCCTGTTTCACTTTGCCCGGCACCCTGGGCAAAGCGAATAATAGTTATTTGTACAACATAGAGATCAAAGTTTGATATTTCTTCGAGTGCTTATTTTGAGTCCCGTGCAAGCGAAAGATTCTATAATAGATTCACGAGCGTAGCGAGTTTTTAAGAAGCAAAGTACCCTTGTTCGAGCTGCTGAGGTGAAAAATATATTTTTTTACGTTTTGTTCAAAATTGCAGGAATGAATGGAGGCTATAGTCCGACCGCTTAACTGAGTCCTCGCCTGCGCGGTACGGGGGCCCCGTCCCGCCCCGTCGCCCCCGTACCGCGCAGGCGAGGACTCAGTTAAGCGGTCGGACTATAGTGTTGTTTTCAATTAAAAATTTATTAAATAAAGACTTATTATAGACACTTTTTTCATTTCTTCCTTGTTAAATTTTTCTGTTATGTCAAGTCAAAGCTTAAGGTGTTCATTATACCCAGGCTTCCCCTAGATATCTACTAGTAATAAACAAAATAAAATACCTATCTATCTACTTAAATTAAAACAACAAGTTCAAGTAGACAAAATGTAAATAATTCAGTACGTTTTCTAAAATCCAAAGTGGATTGTTGTGTTTGTTTTGTTACATGTGTTTATTTGCATCACATTGCTACTTTAAAAAATATTTTGTATGCGTAACTTGGTTCAGCGACTGTAGCCAGGTAGCGAGCGAAGGGCCAACCATAAAGCATCACAAGTTCTATGGGTACCTTCCATTATTAAAATTCAACTATTAGCCGGGCCAGTGTTGTCACATCTACCAATTTTTAGGTAGATCTACCTATTTTACCTGCGTCCTACCTATCTACCACCTTCGACGTCAAATCTACCTATTTTTTCAAAATATTACGGTACAAGCAATTTTCCTCCACGCGTGTAACAAAACGTTACTTACGCGGCAAATTTGAAAAATGTAGGCGCGAAGGGATATCGTCTCATAGAAAATTTGAATTTCGTGCCTTTTTCTACTGACAAGATTTGCTTGATTTGCTTGTTCATAAATATTTTTAATACATTTTTGATAATTGTACTCTGACAAGCTAGCGTTTCAGTAGAAAAATGGGGCAAATTTAAAAATATAAGCAAGGGATCGATATTTCATACAAATTTTGAATTTCGCGCCTTTTTTTTCTGACTAAAGCTAAGTAGGTAGATCTACCTATTTTTCATTTTAAATTCTACCTATTTCTACCCATTTTTGCATCGTGTTCTACCACTTAGACAAAATTGTATGTGACAACACTGAGCCGGGCTGTTGTAAGTACTCCTTACATAACTATTTAAAACAGGCAGGCCAAACTAACTTTTTTATGATATAGGAGGAAAACGAGCTGGTGAATCGTCTGATGGTAAGCGATTACCGTCGCCGATGGACACCCGCAACACCAGAGAGGGTTTGTTGCGAAATTCGTGCTTGCGTTGACAATTTTATGAGTTAAATGAAATGTAATGCAAGAGTTAAAAGCGACGAAAGAGCTTTTAAACGGTCTTCTTTTATATAGACGGTCTGTTTCTTCAATCGGCGATCTAATCCTTTTTTATTTCGTTCCAGGCTGGCGTTGTTCAATTCCTGCTTGAAACCATTGCATCCAAGGACCCGATTCTCCAAGAAGCATCCGCTGGCTGTTTGTGTAACATCAGAAAACTAGCACTCGCCACAGAGAAGATCAAGTTGAAACAGTAACATTTTAAAAACATCAAATGGCGTAGCACAGAGTGGCAAAGCGGGCAAAATGCCACAGGCTTCTGCTCCGAGAGGGGTGCCAATTTGACCACCAGGCCCCTATTCAATGGATTTGCTTCGGGTCTCAGTCCTAGTTACGCCGGTGGATAACACGGTAACTAAGTAGCATCGAATTCGGAGCTATCTCCAACGGGTGTGTACAGTCAACTGTAAAAATATGGGTGCACAAATCATCTCAAAAATATGTCGCTCTTATGTCAGCGAATTAAGAACTATGGGACATATTTTTGAATAAGTTGGCTACACCCATATTTTTACAGTTGACTGTACTTACACAAAAGTTACTCTACAAGCCCGTGTCGCGAAAGCTTGTAATTTGTAAAACAAGCGGAAATACCTTTTAAATTGATTCTCAGAATTGAGAAAGTCTCTTTTTAACTAAATGAGACTTTCTCGATTCTGAAAATCACCTAAATTATGGATGATTCCACGAGAAGAAGTCACAATTTTTTGTTTGCGTGTGTCTTTTTTTCATGTCATAATACAGAAAGTGTTGTACCTACCTATTTACTTCTAAATATATACCAATGAATGAAAAAAAACACGTACTCTTTAATGAATTATGTCGCATTATTCTTTCGTAAAATACCTAACTCTGTTACATGCCTTCGTGAAACGAGCATCAGGCCTAAAGTTAATCATGATAATATATCCGTATAGTTAAAATTTTTTGAACTGATCTTGTTCACTTACCTGTACTAACAATGGCATTGTTCTATTACAATCCTATTATCTGCTTTTGTTCTTGTAGGCGCCAACCAATTTACTTACAAAATAAGTTAGAAGTACAATGCATGTATATTGAATTCTAAACCTTATTTCTTGTTGAATGGGGTTAAAATGGTCTAAAAAGATAATATCATATTCAATCTTTTGGAAAGTCACATGCACCTTAGCCACGACAGGGACGTATTCGGTGTTAAATAAAATACGTAGAAAGATAAAAATGTTTATTTATTATACATATTAGTTAACAAAAATAATCACATTTAATCAAAATCAACAAGTTCTTATACAAATATATATCAATCTTCAATCTGCAAAATATTTTACATACTACTAGAGCCAAAAAAAGATACATAAGTGTATATATAAAAAAATAATCCCATGTATCCAAAACCAACAGATTCTTATATAAAAACATGCCTATAATCTTAAAACTATAAAATATTTTACATACGTGATATACATATTAAATAAAATATGCAGAAAGATAAAAAAAGTATAATTATTATACATATTAGTTAACAAAAATAATCAAATATAAGCAAAATCAACAAATTCTTATACAAATATATGTAAATCTACAATCTGCAAAATGTTTTACATACTACTATAGCCAAAAAAAGTTACATAAGTGTATATATAAAAAATAATCTCATGTATCCAAAATCAACAGATTCTTATACAAAAATATGCCTATAATCTTAATAAGTACTACAAAATATTTAACATGCGACTAGAACCACAAAATAGTATAAATAATGAGATGTTATGTGTATGTGTACCTATAAAAAAATCACATGCAAAATCTACATATTCTTATAAAAATAATATATAAT
This sequence comes from Cydia splendana, assembly GCF_910591565.1. Taxonomy (NCBI): domain Eukaryota; kingdom Metazoa; phylum Arthropoda; class Insecta; order Lepidoptera; family Tortricidae; genus Cydia; species Cydia splendana. The sequence continues at coordinate 18,929,472 of NC_085967.1, read as the reverse complement.
CTCTAATATATAATCTAAATATCTGTTTATCATTCGGATTCGGTTTCATCAGACTCTTCAGTCACGTTTATAATTAATGGAGGGTGACTATAATTGCGTTTTATTTTATTTTTTAAATTGACAACATGCCTACAACAATTCCTCCAATGGGAGTTTGTCGCGTTTATCACATTTCGGATAAGATTTAATACCCCTTCACTAAATTTCGGTTCTGTATTTTTCTTTCTTATATTTGCTTTCACGTCACTCCACATCAACTCTATGGGATTTAGTGTACAGTAGTAAGGGGGTAATCTTAACACTTCGCAACCCCTTTCTTTAGCTTTTTCATCCACGTGATAACTTTTTTTGAATGTCTTGCTTTTTACAATTTTTAGCAAGATTTCTTTCGTGGCCTTAATTTTGATTAAATGTGATTATTTTTGTTAACTAATATGTATAATAAATAAACATTTTTATCTTTCTACGTATTTTATTTAACACCGAATACGTCCCTGTCGTGGCTAAGGTGCATGTGACTTTCCAAAAGATTGAATATGATATTATCTTTTTAGACCATTTTAACCCCATTCAACAAGAAATAAGGTTTAGAATTCAATATACATGCATTGTACTTCTAACTTATTTTGTAAGTAAATTGGTTGGCGCCTACAAGAACAAAAGCAGATAATAGGATTGTAATAGAACAATGCCATTGTTAGTACAGGTAAGTGAACAAGATCAGTTCAAAAAATTTTAACTATACACGGCGGGAAGAAGTGGATAACTCGAGATATTCTATCGAAGAAATTTGAAGTATTTGAACTTAAAATAAAATGACATAAGGTTCAAATTTCTTCATTTTTTTCCCGACAGTTATCAGCTTCTTCCCGCCGTGTACGGATATGGCCCTATTTTTTTTATATGTAGATGAAATGACGATATTATATTTTAATAACATAGCAATAGTTAGTTCGTTGGTTTAAATTGTTTAAATTTTTTATAAACATTAACATTTTAAATATTCGCTCTTGTTTCAATTTGTTATAAACACACAGATTTTTAAATATTCGCTATATTCGCTATTACCAAACATTGATTGTAGAAATGAAACCTAAAATAAAACGACAGCCATATTCGAACTTTAAGATACGTCAAATAATAGATATGGATCGGATATGTCAGTGTCAAACAAGTGTCAAAAGTGAGGTTTCTACAAACAAAAACGTCACTTATGACACTGACATATCCAATCTATACCGTTTCCATATCTATTATTTGACGTATCTTAAAGTTCGAATATGGCTGCGAGTCCCCTAGTTTGATAGCTATAGATGGTCAAGCAAATCTTGTCAGTAGAAAAAGGCGCGAAATTCAAATTTTCTATGGGACGATATCCTTTCGCGCCTACATTTTTCAAATTTGCCGCCTTTTTCTACTGACAAGATCTGCTTGACCCAGTATAAAATAGATGGTGCTGTACTGCGTCATAGGTTTTGTGGTCACTGGACTGTCAAACTTCAACTTTTGAAAGTAGGTACCGCATTATGTAGAGAACGTATAAAACACCTCTACATCAACTGTCAATGAATTTGATTTCGAAAAGCATGATTTTGTTTTAGACTTTACACCTCTTATAAAATCAATATATTGATGTACTGATGTACTTAGTGCATAATTATTTTCCATCGTATTTTCACGGAAACGTTCGTAACATGTCTTGCTATTTCAGTTAGTCTCGGTACAAAAAGTACTGAGGTTGACTGAAGTAGCATGACAAATACGAACGTTTCCGAGAAAATACGATGGAAAATTATTATGCACTACATCTGTAGGTAAGTAGGTATAGTTAAAATTTTTTGAACTGATCTTGTTCACTTACCTGTACTAACAATGGCATTGTTCTATTACAATCCTATTATCTGCTTTTGTTCTTGTAGGCGCCAACCAATTTACTTACAAAATAAGTTAGAAGTACAATGCATGTATATTGAATTCTAAACCTTATTTCTTGTTGAATGGGGTTAAAATGGTCTAAAAAGATAATATCATATTCAATCTTTTGGAAAGTCACATGCACCTTAGCCACGACAGGGACGTATTCGGTGTTAAATAAAATACGTAGAAAGATAAAAATGTTTATTTATTATACATATTAGTTAACAAAAATAATCACATTTAATCAAAATCAACAAGTTCTTATACAAATATATATCAATCTTCAATCTGCAAAATATTTTACATACTACTAGAGCCAAAAAAAGATACATAAGTGTATATATAAAAAAATAATCCCATGTATCCAAAACCAACAGATTCTTATATAAAAACATGCCTATAATCTTAAAACTATAAAATATTTTACATACGTGATATACATATTAAATAAAATATGCAGAAAGATAAAAAAAGTATAATTATTATACATATTAGTTAACAAAAATAATCAAATATAAGCAAAATCAACAAATTCTTATACAAATATATGTAAATCTACAATCTGCAAAATGTTTTACATACTACTATAGCCAAAAAAAGTTACATAAGTGTATATATAAAAAATAATCTCATGTATCCAAAATCAACAGATTCTTATACAAAAATATGCCTATAATCTTAATAAGTACTACAAAATATTTAACATGCGACTAGAACCACAAAATAGTATAAATAATGAGATGTTATGTGTATGTGTACCTATAAAAAAATCACATGCAAAATCTACATATTCTTATAAAAATAATATATAATCTCTAATATATAATCTAAATATCTGTTTATCATTCGGATTCGGTTTCATCAGACTCTTCAGTCACGTCATGTCTTCATGGTAGTCGGCACTACAATTGGCTATTTACGCGATTATAGTCACCCTCCATTAATTATAAACGTGACTGAAGAGTCTGATGAAACCGAATCCGAATGATAAACAGATATTTAGATTATATATTAGAGATTATATATTATTTTTATAAGAATATGTAGATTTTGCATGTGATTTTTTTATAGGTACACATACACATAACATCTCATTATTTATACTATTTTGTGGTTCTAGTCGCATGTTAAATATTTTGTAGTACTTATTAAGATTATAGGCATATTTTTGTATAAGAATCTGTTGATTTTGGATACATGAGATTATTTTTTATATATACACTTATGTAACTTTTTTTGGCTATAGTAGTATGTAAAACATTTTGCAGATTGTAGATTTACATATATTTGTATAAGAATTTGTTGATTTTGCTTATATTTGATTATTTTTGTTAACTAATATGTATAATAATTATACTTTTTTTATCTTTCTGCATATTTTATTTAATATGTATATCACGTATGTAAAATATTTTATAGTTTTAAGATTATAGGCATGTTTTTATATAAGAATCTGTTGGTTTTGGATACATGGGATTATTTTTTTATATATACACTTATGTATCTTTTTTTGGCTCTAGTAGTATGTAAAATATTTTGCAGATTGAAGATTGATATATATTTGTATAAGAACTTGTTGATTTTGATTAAATGTGATTATTTTTGTTAACTAATATGTATAATAAATAAACATTTTTATCTTTCTACGTATTTTATTTAACACCGAATACGTCCCTGTCGTGGCTAAGGTGCATGTGACTTTCCAAAAGATTGAATATGATATTATCTTTTTAGACCATTTTAACCCCATTCAACAAGAAATAAGGTTTAGAATTCAATATACATGCATTGTACTTCTAACTTATTTTGTAAGTAAATTGGTTGGCGCCTACAAGAACAAAAGCAGATAATAGGATTGTAATAGAACAATGCCATTGTTAGTACAGGTAAGTGAACAAGATCAGTTCAAAAAATTTTAACTATATCTTTGTTTTTACACACTTTAATACCAATGGCTTGCACCAGAGGAAGCTCATCAGTTTTTCCTGTTACACTAATCTGCTCCACATAAGGGTTTTCTAAACAGTTCAAAGGAAAAACGTGTTCAAGTACCTATTCTCAAGGTAGACATAAAAGGACTCAAATGAAGATAAGACTCGGTAAATAATTCATAAGTTCCGTACCAGTCTGACAAGTAAGGCCATCTCTATAATTTTGTGTTTCGCTTTTTGTTCAGCAATTATGAATACATAGATAATGACGTTATATATAGCGCGTTGTTGATGTGTTAAAAAGTTATGACTTTAGTCACGTGTATCAGTTTTTATTTATGTATGCTGGTTCCTAAGTTTTTGTAGAAACACAGATTATATGTAGAAACAACTTTACGTCTGACTCTACCTACGAAGCAGTACCTGTCCCGGGTTCGAAACCCGGTAAGGGCATTTATTTGTGTGTGTATCACGAATATTTGTTCTTGAGTTATGGGTGTCATCTATGTCTCTAAGTAAGTACCCATAGTACAAGCTTTGCTTAGTTTGAGGCTAGGTCAATCTGTGTAAGACTGTCCCCAAAAATATGTACATATTATATTTTGGCCCAAGACTATCTCATTTCAAACATATAGACAGAGAGAATCATACTGTTTTATAGTCTTACGCTAGTACTATCTATAGCACCCAAAAGGAACGTATTAGTATAAGTTTCCTGGTTCTTACTGACAGACAAGTTGTGTTTGCCCAGACTATATTTGATAGGCAAAATTGTTGCCATTTCAAGAATTAAAATAAATAGTTTGTGACGTGGCTGGCTGGCAAGTGTTTATGACGCAGGTATGTAGTTTTTTGCAACCAGACGCTGATGAACGGCATTACGCAAACAGCGACCTGCGGGTTCCCAACCTTGCCGGCGAGTGTTGCAAGCGCGGTGGCAATGAGCTCGTCAACACCCATAAATACAGGTGCAGTTTAGTTATTGGTGCATCTTCTTATTTTTATAGTGAAAGTATTTTCTTTAATTCGATGCAAGCTCCGTTCAGACCCTGCTCTACTTTTAGGTACTTATAGGTACTTATTATAAGTAACGCACATAAGTGAAGCTTACCTACTCGTACATGTCGAGAAATATTTTACTAAAAACATTTTTTTTTTAAGTATAATAATTAGTGTCTGGTACGACCGAAACCGGATTTTTTGCCGAAACAGCAGGTTCGCTTTTGCTCTACATAGAACCGGAATTTCATTCGGACATTACCGAAAATACAGTTTCGGCACGGCCGAAAGTTTCAACGGTTTTTTGCGCAAATCAACCTTTCGACCGAAACATGATTTTAAGTTGAAATCGACACTTCGGACGAGCGCATACCAAAAATAAGACCTACTGACATGAATTCATGACAGCGTAAAACCCTTCTTAAATTAAGTACAGTAGGTATATCCCTAATTCTCTCGTGTTACCCAGCTTAACTACATAAGTTTATTAAATTTATCAATCTCTAATTCAAAATGTTATTATAATGTAAAAACGAAATAAATCCCCTAATAAAATAAAAATAAAAGTGAGCGCTTTCGACACAAGTTACGAGAAGTTTTCAAATATACTGGATACTTTTATTATGCAACAGTGCACCGCAACGCATCAATGATGGTGTGATGTCACAATTTTCTAAAGCCGTAACTGGCGCTGCAATTTCTATGCACATGCGGTTTAAGGTGCTACGCGCCGTTTTTGGCCGTAAACTCTTACTTTCTAGAGTATATATCTTCTTAACGGCTCAACACAAAATTATGAAAAAAATATATATGAATCTACGTTTTATTTTATGTACAATATTTGTAACGTTTGACTTTTTTCCTGTGACTTATAATTTTTCCAAAAAAGGAATATTACGATAAGCCGTTTTGCGACTAACTTTGCCTATTTCTACTAAACGGTTTATTCGATTAAAGTTATTTTTAGAATAATGTTAATCAATATTTTTTTTTAAGAAATCGAATATTTTTCAACTTTACGTGCGTATATAGCTCGAAAAAGGCGTGGCCGGCAGTCGTGTGCTAGCTTTGAGACGAGGAGGCTGTGTCGCTTGTCGCTCTGTGCCTTCCTTGTATTCTGCATGCTTGTGCTGAGTCAAAGTGCAATAAAATCGGAGTTATTGTGGCCAAACATTAAACTAGTGGCTCTGTGAGCTGTAGACCTCGCGAGCAGAGCTTGAAATAACATGGTGCTAAGAGCTTTAAATACACCGTGTTTTTTTTGATTTCCGTTAATTTCAAGGGTGCATTCCTGAGCTTAAATCAAGTAACTTTCTCAAAGACACCGATGTTCTAATTAAGTCCATTTCGGAGATAATCCATAATTTATATTTTTACTATAAGGCCTCTACAAGCGTGTACACTTGCCTTAGGGCCGGCTTACATATTGATTAGTGTTTAGAATGAGTTCATACATTTGCTACTAAACTTAAGTACAATCTCGGTCGATTGATGTACGAAATGACATTGATATGTCACAGATTTCAATTGTTTGGTTGAGTTAAATGTAATGCCCGTGTTACAACAACGCTATATGCTACATTTAATTACTTTTTAAACAAAAAAAAAACAAAAAAGAAAACAAAAAAAAAAATTTTTTTTGAAAATTAACTATGCCATTTAGTTCTTATAAACGTACTTAACTATACCCCGAAGTTAACGGAATTCAATAAAAACACGGTGTATAGTAAATTAAAGAAAAACAATACGAAATTTATGTGTAAAAAAATACAAAAAGTTATAATATCCCAGCATACAATTACTGGGGATCGAACCCAGACCCTCTGTGCAAAGAGAAAAAGCGAACGTTTACAAACTGAGCCAAATAGTTCTTAGATGGGTTGACGAAATTTAGCTACTCCTTCTCAAATTAAAATTAGTTAAAATTAAATATCTAAATACCGCCTAAACCAGCGATAATTTTTTTCTGCATTTTTTGCTATTAACTCTGTAAACATGTCTCAAAAAGAAAAAAGTCTTATGATATCGATACGACTATTTGTTTAGGCGCCAGGTATCACGACTCCGCCATTTTTAAAAATTTCCAAAAACCGGATTGACAAAAAAATTTTATTTAGTCATAAAATTCGGTCACAAAATTTCACGAGAATCGGTTAAGAATTGCGACCTGTAGAGGAGAACATCCGGACATACGAAAGCAAAATGCCCGAGTCAAAACGTAGACCTTCGCTTCGCTTCGGTCAATAACTGCAGAAAGTTGATTTGGTTGTGACGCGCTTTAGCGCGCGCAACACGGTGTTTCGCAGCCTATTATTACGAACGTAATGACAATATTTCCACTTGTAACATAATTGGAAATATTGTCATTACGTTAGTTTTTAATAAAGTTCGATTCCTAAAAAATAATAATTAATTGATCAACATTGACAATTTATGTTGTAGGTATATATACTTAGTTTGATTCAGAAACCATTACATTTTTATGATTCTTCTTCTTCGCCTAGCCTTTTCCCATATCATTTGGGGTCGGCTCTCCTCGTCATTATTCGCCAGGCGTACCTGTTCTGGGCCGTCGAGACATCTATTTTTAAAATGATATTAGTTTATTAAGTAAATTAAGTTTTCGCATACGCATGTATCGTGGAAATATTGTCATTACGTCCCGTCCTTATTTGAACTATTATAGGTATTTCCTCGCATTTTTTGAAAGAAGTAAGTATACATACTTACATATTATTTCAATCGCGATAACATTTACCGGCCTTAGTTCATAAAATTTACTTTTTTTGCTGTCTGTTTAATATCATAGGTATTACTCATACGTACTCGGCAGGCATATAATAGAGATATCCCGGCCATGTGTAAATATTATAAATATGTATCTTCTTTCGAGAAGTGTTTTTTTTATGTGATAGTCAGCAAATGAGCCGTCTGTTGGGAAGCGGTCATCGTCGCCCATGGACATTTTAAGCAACATCACATGTATTAAGAAAGTTACATAGGTTAACCAATAAAACGCAGGTTTAAACATCAGTAAACTTTAATTCTCTTTGACAATCATTGTTATAATTTATTTATAACAAACAATATATATACAGTGGTACTACTAAACGAAATTAATAACTAGCTTAAATCTAAAATAGGCCCTTGAGGCATTGTACCAAGGATGCTGGCGGCATTTCCTCGCTGTATCGCAATGCTGATACGTTGTGCGAGGTAGCCGCCAGCTCTTCGGTCACCAGTTACGTCAACCAGACGCTTCGCGATTTCTGCGAACAACTTAACAATGATTTATTTATATTTGTCGTATTAACCGTGAAATGTAATTTACGACCCCTACTAAATGCATGATTTACTCATACTCAAACAACAAAATATCTGCAAACAAAAGCCGCCAACCGCGCCAACTACGCGCCTCTGGGCTGTATCTTATTCTTTGAACCTCGTGGCGCTGCAGCGATACAAAATTCACGTACGATCGCAGTGAGCGGGGTAAGCGGGTGGTGCGGGTACAGAGCGCTTAGCTCCGCCCAGACGCTCAAGGGCATTGGGCCTACCTATCGTCTTAAGCGGTTATTTATTACCTTAGGTGCATATACCGACGGCCATTATACAGTATGTAACTGAACGAAAAGCAATTACTCAAATCCGTTAATGTTTAGGTCATACTAAGCAACTTTTACTATGGGACCAACCCCGAAATCACGAAAAAACCCGTTAAGGGTTTGAGTAATTGCTTTTCGTTCAGCTACATACCTACTGTATGTTTATACGCAAAGCAGCAGAGCGAAGGAGAAAATGCAATGGAAATTGGAAAGTTGCACAACGCAAGTGCAATCAACTTTTATAAGTTATAACGCCACGCCACTTAATTCGACATCAAACTAATTTAACAATATCTATACCTGATATGATCGTTTTCAATTGCCTTACTCCAAATGATACACGTATAAGTCGTATAACGAGTTGCTTTTGTTCTTTTATATCAAGCGGGTTCGGTCAAAATTACGACTTTTTACTTATAAACAACCGTGAAAATGATGATTGCGCTCCTCAGCGCAAAAAAAAAGATTGCACCTGTGCAAGCTTTTATTTTCATTTTACGAGTATTAAAAAAAACCGGACAAGTGCGAGTCGGACTCGCCCCCCGAGGGTTCCGTACTTTTTAGTATTTGTTGTTATAGCGGCAACAGAAATACATCATCTGTGAAAATTTCAACTGTCTATTAGCTATCACGGTTCGTGAGATACAGCCTGGTGACAGACGGACGGACGGACGGACGGACAGCGGACTCTTAGTAATAGGGTCCCGTTTTACCCTTTGGGTACGGAACCCTAAAAACTAACTATCTTCGCACCGGTTTTTTACGTGGGCCATACTGAAAGTTTCTGGATTCTGATATATGAGTCATTGAGTATGAGACGCCTTATTTTTTCTAAGTGGCCAGTCCTGGAATTTTCAGTATGCCCTAAGTATAAAACAAAGTGAGGGAGTGTCATTATATACGTAATATTTTCATAGAAATTAGACATTAACGATGGCATCACGATCACCACACTTTGTCATTGAAATGAATGAATGTCATGCGGAATTATTAACTTCGTCCGAATGTACCTTATTTTTATTCCTCGAGTGGTTTCGAGCTAAATAATAAACACGTTCACCAAATTCACCAATTAATAACCAGTATTGACTTTCACCCATTACTCCCATTACATTAGTTATGGGGGTCAGCCACCTCGAGGTCTTGGTTGACTCGCATGGCGATCAAACGACCAAGGATGCAGTTGCAACACATTAGCCTTTATAGCTACCGTTGTGTTAGCGCTGTGGCTCTAAAATAAACAATGTTTACCGAGTTACACCTCACTAACTTGACAGTTAGTCGGCAAAAACTACAATTTGTTTACATTTTTTGCATGTGAACTTTTCTGATTTATAACTAAATCTGTATTATCTATTTTCTCCTCTACTTATATATAGTTAGTTTTTCGCAAGCGTGATGAAATAAATACATTGAGTGTAACTCCGGGGGTAAGAATGTTGTTACTCGAGTCTTTAATTCACTCCAGCCTGCGGCTGTTGTGAATATACAGACTCTCGTACAATATTTCACTTACCCCCCACGTTGCACAATGTACTATTGAATTTTATATAGAATAAAAGGCCTTTTTAATATTTACATATTCATTCAATTATTGACTGCTGTTTAAAAGAAAGTGTCAATACAAAAATAAAAGGATTATATCAGGGCACTCTCTACGGCTGTGTCGCTTAACTTCAAACTCGGGTAAATCCATTCGACGCTCTCAGCAAATATCTAACCCTATTACCTTTTCTTAATACCAAAATCGCATAATCTGACAGATGTATTTACCCGAGTTTGAAGTTAAGCGACTCGGCTGTTCTTCTCCAAAGGTCATCCGACATCCGATATCGGATCGGACAGTGTGAAAACGCTCTTTTCAAATGTTCGTAAGGACTTCGTAAGTTTTCAAACATTTTCTAAAGGTGTGTTTAAAACAAGGTCTTTTGCAATTTCCTTGGTAGATCAAATACGAGAAAATCCAGCTTGTATTGACACCGTCAACATTGCAGTTATGCACGAATGCATCGAGAGATGCACTGTTGACTGCATACTTGCATTGTACTTACATCAACAATGACTTAACCATGCGAACTATACAAATTGTCCCATGGAATGGCCCACAAGTTCAATAAAGTACCAATATCAATGTTACTTTAGGGTTTTTTTACACCTTTTTGTATTACTTGTACGTGTACTTTTTGTTTAACCCTTGCAACGCTCAAGATTCCACTCTTCGAATCACTCGCTATCCTCGTGGTTAGATTTAATAATGTTTCGATTGCTCGAGTATCAATATTAGTACGAGGGGTTAAACAACATATTAGCCCTTGTAAATTAAAATAATATTTTGCTGTAGGGTATATAGGTTTAGTTGAAGAACAAGTCTTGGGGAGTTGGGGATGATAGAAACATAGGTAAATCTTAAATGTCTTAGTCCACCGTAACCCATATACAAGATGAGCCAGACAATGGGTTAAATTTAATCAAAAAGTAGGTCCCTACAGTCAGTAGGTAATTTGATAATTTCAGATGCCGACTTCAAACAGCTAAGTAAAACAATATTAAAAGTAAGTAGGTAAAGTACATACCTAAACTACCTATCTAATGATTGAGTGTGGAATATAGGTTATTGACCGAAGCGAAGCGAAGGTCTACGTTTTGACTCGGGCATTTTGCTTTCGTATGTCCGGATGTTCTCCTCTACAGGTCGCAATTCTTAACCGATTCTCGTGAAATTTTGTGACCGAATTTTATGACTAAATAAAAATTTTTTGTCAATCCGGTTTTTGGAAATTTTTAAAAATGGCGGAGTCGTGATACCTGGCGCCTAAACAAATAGTCGTATCGATATCATAAGACTTTTTTCTTTTTGAGACATGTTTACAGAGTTAATAGCAAAAAATGCAGAAAAAAATTATCGCTGGTTTAGGCGGTATTTAGATATTTAATTTTAACTAATTTTAATTTGAGAAGGAGTAGCTAAATTTCGTCAACCCATCTAAGAACTATTTGGCTCAGTTTGTAAACGTTCGCTTTTTCTCTTTGCACAGAGGGTCTGGGTTCGATCCCCAGTAATTGTATGCTGGGATATTATAACTTTTTGTATTTTTTTACACATAAATTTCGTATTGTTTTTCTTTAATTTACTATACACCGTGTTTTTATTGAATTCCGTTAACTTCGGGGTATAGTTAAGTACGTTTATAAGAACTAAATGGCATAGTTAATTTTCAAAAAAATTTTTTTTTTTTGTTTTCTTTTTTGTTTTTTTTTTGTTTAAAAAGTAATTAAATGTAGCATATAGCGTTGTTGTAACACGGGCATTACATTTAACTCAACCAAACAATTGAAATCTGTGACATATCAATGTCATTTCGTACATCAATCGACCGAGATTGTACTTAAGTTTAGTAGCAAATGTATGAACTCATTCTAAACACTAATCAATATGTAAGCCGGCCCTAAGGCAAGTGTACACGCTTGTAGAGGCCTTATAGTAAAAATATAAATTATGGATTATCTCCGAAATGGACTTAATTAGAACATCGGTGTCTTTGAGAAAGTTACTTGATTTAAGCTCAGGAATGCACCCTTGAAATTAACGGAAATCAAAAAAAACACGGTGTATTTAAAGCTCTTAGCACCATGTTATTTCAAGCTCTGCTCGCGAGGTCTACAGCTCACAGAGCCACTAGTATAGGAAAGTCTCCACGGTTGCTTTAAAAAAAATACTTATGATGGTTTTAAAGTTTTCCGTCAGTTTCGTTAGTCAGCTGTTTAGTTTTCAAACTAAGATTTTGCGCCGCTTCGCAAATTTTATCGTATTTTCAGCTAGATGCCTACTTACCTATACTTAAGTAGCTCGGAGGAAACAATAAATTACTATAAAGCATATACATTAGCTACACTTATGCTAATCTGCTGTTTCAAACACCAATTCACTTTGTGTGTTTGGTGCTGGTCCCATTAATTCTAATTATCTAAAATTACGCTGATAACTCATTGATTATCACAAAATCGTACCTACCTTCATCAAAGCGAAGCGCTGGTCATCGTCGATTCCCGTAATCGGTGAAACAGGCATCGTTATTATTTGCTGTGTAACGAAACGTAATGCTTGAGAATATCCACAACGCGAGTACTGAGACGTGCGGCTTCCGCGGGCGTCCACGGTCGACTGACGTTTCAGACGTTTGTGTTGTGTTGTGGAAATCGTGAAAGGAAACAAAACATGAATGGCGGCGCGTTGTGTGCGTCTACGCAAGTACGCATTATTTGGACATAAAGGGGTCCGTTTCTGCTGAGAGACAGGAAATTGATGTTGTTAAGTCCCTGGTATTTAAGAGGTAGCAGTGGCAACAATAAAAGAAATCGTCCGACGAAAAGGTAGATAAATATTATAATAAACCCTGTAGTCACCTTAAATTTTTAATGACAACACAATTGCATGATTCTGCATAATTACCTGTTACAAATTTGTATAGGTATTATTTGGGGACCAAGAAAACAAAATTTAGTTACTACAATTTTAATAAAAATAGTACATTTCACAGGCCTTTTTAACAACATTATATGCTGATTTCTATTAAATTACATCTAAATTATAATCTTAAATGAATAAAAAAATAATAATTAAGCTATGTAACTAGAGGTAATAAAAAAAAACTTTGTGAAATCTATACAAAAGTTTTGTCTTATTATTGTTAAGCACCCAAACATTTTTACCAAACATTTAATATTTCAAAACCTCCTTGTGTACTCATATTGTATTAGTTGATCAATAACAGAGAATTGTTTTATTATTGTGAGATTTGTCTCATTTTGACTTTCTCCTAATTACTAATCTTTAACAACTGTAAAAACAACTCCCCCTCTATCAGGCTCTTCATCAACCACTTCTTTGTCACTCCCCTCCATGTCGGACTCATCGGAGTCCCCAGTATCTCTGTACTGCCCAAATGATGTCACATCTCTCGGCAAAGCTGGCATTTTTATTCCAGTCCTTTCCATAAGTTTCTCAGCAGCGTGCTGTGCTTCCACCTCTTTCAAATGTGAAATATAGTCCTTCTGTAATTTCAAAGATTCTTCTAAACTTAATACTTTAGCCGGCCCATGGATACTCGGCGGTGGGGTCGCCGCTGTAACTTCCCAGTGTTTATGCTTTTTCCTAAGCACTTCCTTTTCAGGATTATGGACATCAGACTTTGTCGTTTTGTACGGTTTGAAGTTTCCTGTACCTTTTGGCTTTGGATTGCTTTCAGTCATCTCAACTAAATACTTTATATGTGGGAGTTCCTCTATTTTGGCTAGATCTTCCGGTGTTACTAGAGGTTTTTCTGGTGGTAATACTTTGACTGTTTTCTCGTGAGCTGTACTTTGACTTAGGATTTGCAGAACATCTTCAGGCTCACTGTCATCATCTGAATCTAAGTATGTGTCAGACTTATTAGATTTTCCATGCCATTCGAGATCCTGCACTGTTTGTTTGTTCACGGCACTAAGGGTTAGGTTATCTAGAAGGCGACAAGCCTGTTCTTCATCTTCCTTTGCTTTTAACTCTATAATAATTCTATCATGTAAAGCTTGAACTTTGGCTCCTCTGTCAGTCAGTTTATTGATAAAAGACTTGTTATTCAATAGCTTTAACTGCCTGTCACGCAATTCTCGAAGTTCAGCAACGGTTTTGGAGCATAAATCAGTTATTTTACCGTCAATTTCTGTCTTAGGTGGTGGTGGTAAAATTCCGGGTATTTTCTTGTTTATCTTCTTCATGGTCGGAGGTACTGTCATCTTCCAAAGCGTAATACGACAATTTCGAAAGTCTTACTCAGTAATGTGTAAGTGGTTAATAAAAGCAAGCAATTTATAATCAAAAATATCAAAATATTACGAAACTTAAGGAAAACGACGCAAACGCAAATTCCCTTGCTTTTCAATTGACATTTGTTACTTTTGTTAGGCCCCGTTCGCACGGCAGCTTTTTCAACGCGCGTTAAAAAAGCGTTTGAATGACACAAATGGATAACCATGTATGTATTCACACGAAGGCGGTTTTTAAGCGCGGCGCTTTTTTATCGAGCACTGTTCGATTTTCGGCGTTGAGCGTTGGCGTCAAATTGAATAGACCATACGGAAATCCGTGTATCTGTTCTCACAAGCGTTGAAAAAGCGCCGGCGCTGCTGTCAGTTGGCTGTCAAGTGTCCATTTTTGGTGTCAATCGTCAAGATTATTATTAGTTTCACCTTAAAAATGTCAACTTATGCTTACAAATTCCTGAAATATTCAAGCTATATTCAAATAATACGTCGTAATAGCAAATAAAGTATGGCTTTGCTGAGATGCGTACGTGGCAGTACGACTCACAAGTGATTTTTAAGCGTTCATATGAACACAAATATTGGAAACGGTAAAAAAGCGCCAACGTCGGGTTTTAACGCAACGCTTTTTAAGCTGTCGTGCGAATGGGGCCTTACTGTCAGCTGTCAGTACCATAAACGAACGAATGAAATGAACGATTAAGGCTTCTACAAACGTTGCAACAAATGGGTTGCGATTTTAGATAACTATCGGCCAAGTAAGACCATTGAATTCAATCGATCGATCAAATGCCGTAATGTATTGCAAATACATGCTGTGACGTTTTGAGTGGCCATTTGAAATTGAAAATTATACAAAATCAATGTGTACTCCACAAACTACGTGTACTCGGTTAAAATTATACTTTATCGATTACGAAATCGATTTAACTTGGCAATTATACTAGAATTCAAAGTTGTACGACAGGACACCATAGACAAGACAGGGTACAAAAAAGAACTGAAATGTCAGTGTCAAGTAGAGAATGGTTATGTTTAGCGTTTCTCAGCTTTCTGTGTGAATAAAAATCAATATTTTGTGGTGTGTCGAGAGATTCGGCCGTAGAATGTACCAATTATAGCAGTGATATTTAGTAGTTCAAAGTCATATAAGCAATAGTAAATATAATGGACGAAGCAAGCGTAAGTTGTACCTTCATCAATTGTATATGATATAAAATATATTATTTTAATCGTTAGTTTTTCACAGCATACTCTTAACACTCTTATCTTGCTTGGGTGGAGCCAATAACTAGCTTTATATGCCTTCTAAATTTCATGATTCCTAATAAACTTAGTATCAACTCTTCTACTCGTGGTCGTATCTTTCGGCCGTGTACTTTCGAATGTGTACTTCTGATTTCTTGAAATTGGTTTCAGATGCCTTTACATTTGGAGCCAATGCAGCCCAAAGACCTCTGCGAGAAGAGGCTGTGGATCGGAAACTTGGATACTAGGGTTAATGAGTATGTCATTTTATTTTGCTACACAATATGCTTTTCCCTATATTTTCGCTCTTGTTGTGTTGTGCCTTGTTGTTGTGTTATTGTTTGCAAAACGTCACTAAAAGCAACTTGGTTTAATCCTTTTGCATGGCAAATTCCTGCACTGGGAATGTCTATTTGTAAATTAAATCATTTGATTAAAGGATAAAATTACAACTCTAAAAGATATGGTTTTGTATGTCACTTGAAGGGGTATTTAGTTTCTAGGGTTCCATACAACAGGACCATATTACTAAGACTCCACTGTCTGTCTGTCTGTCACCAGGTTGTATCTCATGAGTCATGAACCATGATCAAGCTAGACAGTTGAAATTTTCACAGATAATGTATTTCTGTTGCCGCCATAACAACAAATACTAAAAAGTACGGAACCCTCGGTGGGCGACTCTGACTTGCACTTGTCTGGTTTTTCTGAAAGGCATAACTTATAACATTACATTTTAAGTTCCTATTTTCATAATGTATGTTAAGTGTTTCAAGTTAAATATGACCTGCATCTCAGTTTTCGACTATATAATTTATCCTCTAGCTGCCCAGGCGGCGTAGCATGGTCGCGTTTTTATCCCTTGTCACCATGCCTGTCACATTCTAACAAGTATGTAAGTGCGAAAGGGATGCGCATAGTGATAGACGATAAAAATGGAACCGTGCTGCGCCCGCCGAGGCATATAAAAAGGTCTCCTATATCCCATCCTATTATTAATCTTTATTTTGACTATTCAAAATAGCAGTTGGCTTGGCAAGTTTTGACGTGTGGGTGGGTGACCTCTAGGTGTGGCAGCAAAAATCATTTTTAGCCAAATCTGTTTGAATGACAATAAGTTGTACCTAAAATATATGAAATAATTAATTTTTCTTTTTACTGCCTAATATAAAAGGAATTCTTAGCCCCATTTCTTTATTCACTTTGTTTGTTGCCTTCTTTTTGCTTTACTGACTGACAGTAAATTAAGAGTTTTCAAATGGTTTATTAGAATTATACAAATAATAATAATAATAAATAAAAATCGTTTATTTCGACCAACTTAGGATCATATTACATTTACATTTACTTATTATATTAAAATTAAGATTAAAATTAAATTAACTATTTTACATTAAAATTCAAATAAGTTATAATAAATTAAATTCAATAATTTAAATTAAAATAAATTAAATCATTATATTCTAACTTATACTAAAACAACAAACAATAAGAGCCTTAGAGAGGCTTGGACACTAGTACGTGAATCATATGACAGTGATTCAGGTACTGGCAGTCAAACCTCTCTGCGAACACCCTCAAGATGCCGCTGGAACTAGCCCGTACTCTGCGCACCAGGGATGTGCAGCGTTTCCTCATTGTGGTGTAAAAACAGTCCACCCTGGCCTCCGCGAACATCCCCGACGAAAATAAACTGAATATTCTGTGGAATGTTCAGTACCTACGGTAAGATTTGAACTGAACTTTCGGCAAAATATTCGTATTAGGCAAATTCTATATTCTGCCCATCGCTAGTTTATTCCATAAAGGTTTCATAGTTAAATATTACGAATCACTAGTTTAGAAAACTTTAAGAGTAAGAAATCTCAAAACCTTTTCTAAACTAGTGGTGGAGGGTTTTAGTTTCCTGCATTTATATAACTCAAAAATTTTCTCATTACCGGTATCAACTACTGAAAATGGTCCGCGTGTACGGCTCTATCGAGAAGTTCGACATGCTGTTCCACCGCAGCGGGCCCGCGGCGGGGCAGTCGCGCGGGTTCGCGTTCGTCACGTATCAAAGGAGACAAGACGCTGTGCTCGCCATGAACTCGCTTAACGGACAGCTGTTGGGCTGTAAGAAGATTTGTGTCAAGTTCGCTAAGAACTCGGCGGTGAGTTGGACTTTTTATGAAAGTGTTATAGTTGTTAACTAACAACCCGCGACTACTACTACTGTACTAGTACAACGTGGCAGTCGCGCGGGTTCAACTTCGTTATATACCAGAGACGGCAGGATGCTGTGTTCGCCATGAACTCGTTAACATACGGGTGTTGGGCTGTAAGATGTCTGTTGGACTTTAATATTTATATTGGACTTTATAAGTGGTTAAAAGATTTACTTTAATATTCTTAATGCAATAAAATTGTATAAATCCTTGGACGGCACTGTGAGTAGTCGACGCTTATTTGTTACGGGCGTACACTGTAATATGCTGTTTACAGTTAGTTACGCTATTCCCATATTGAAGACTAACAGAATTTGTTTTACTCCCGCAGGAGGAACAAGAACGGCCTAAACCCGAACTAGGCATACCAGCCCTCTCCGGAGCCAAGCCGGAACTAAGGCTAAGCAAGAAGACCGCCATCCAATCCATCGAGGCCAAGCTCAAGATGATGGAAAACATGAAGGCCGGCGACGACTTCGTTGTCAACAAGCTAGCGGCCAACGAAGCGCCCGTCATTAAGCAGTATCAGACGAAGCAGCATCAGCCGCAGAAGCCTAGCACGTCCTTTAGACGGAGGCATCCTTATCATAGGAAAAGATAAATTATGTTTAAATATACAGCTCCATTCATGAAAACTGGCATGATTGGAATTAACTGTGTTTGCTGAAATCCCTCTAAGGGTGGTATGGTACCTGTCCAATTTCTTTGTCCAGTGTCAGTGCGTCTCACTCTCTCATTAAAGCAAAGTGTTTGGACAAAGAAAATGGATAGGTGGAATACCACACAAGTGATGTATTGTCGAATATATAGATAATAGTTTGTTCACTGCCATGTACCTACTTTTATTCGATATGTGTATCAAAATATGACTGCATGTCGAATGGAGGTCCTTGATATCCGCAAAAGCAATATTTACGCAAATTTTAATGTATAACAAATCGCCTTCACATCGCTTTTATGCACTTATATCATGTTGGAATGTTTGCTGTAAGTTTTTCTTAAAGTTTCAAATTGCAATATTACAAGTTCATTACTGGCAACATTGGGAGGCTATTTGCAAAATGTTGCCACTTAGGTGATTTTTTTTTAAATTGTGACTTATTTTTGGAAATGCTACAAATTTTAATCTCATAATTTAATCGTGATCTTTTTACAAATAAGTTTATCAGTATTAGACAATCATTTTACACATAAAAGTAGCTTGCGGAATTTTGTCGTAATACACCAATTTTGGCACTAAAATATTCCACACTGCTATGTCTCTATTCTTACATTTTGTGGATAAATTAGTCTATTTACTTGCCTTATTTATCAAGCTATAAATTTACATTACATACCTGCAAAGTTAGTGTGGAATCTCGTAAAAAACTGAATATTTATTAACCCATTCAACACTAAAATATTGTCGTCGTATTAGCTATAGGTATGTTCACATCAGCTACGACGTAACGTAGCGTAGCTTAACAGTAAATGCGTTAACGGAACCGAGCTTCCTTTCGTGTTTTGGTATCATGTGTTCATTGTACTGTAGATGTTTTGTGAAAGATTTATATTAGAAATCTTGTAGGGTGACTGTGTGCTATAGATATTGGCCACTCCATAGTAAGGCAGAAAGAAACAAGCCAATATAAGTCTTATTGTTAAGAGTGGCTAATAACTATAGCAGCCACCCTAACATTGAGATTTTAGAGATGAAATACTAATCGTAGTTCAGGAAAAAATTAAATATGCATGCTGTTGAAACAAATGTACCTACGTGATCATCATTTGAAATAGTGAAATGAAATCAAGGTGACCCAAAGTTTAGACCAATACATTCAGTGCCAAACTTAACATTTCTCATTCAGATTAACTAAGTATAGTTTTCAGCGCTGAAGTTTTAAAAAACAAATAGTATATTATTCTTTCTCAAAAATATTTAAATCGTGTAGTGTAGGCACTTTGTCATTCTATTACCTGAAATCATGATTTTTTAACGTGTGATTGTATTATTTTTTACTCACAACAATTTAAGGTAGTCAGACCAAGATAAGTTTTCAACGATTTTGATAGCACACACAGTGCAAGTGTTATTTTCGGGTCACCATGATCAATTACTTAACTGATATTCAATGTAATTATAGGTTTTAACATATTGTGAATTGTAAGTAAAGTCTGATATTAATATTTTTGTATTAAGTTTAATGAATTTAGTAGTTATTTGCTAGGATTTAGCCTTACGTGTTCGTGTTTATGTGTTGAATGTTCAATATAAAATTAACCCCTAACATTGGCTTTCATTGAAACACAGAGTTATAATAAATACATTTATTTATCCAAGTATAACTAAATAACTTACTAGCCTTCTCTTCTTTACAAATATATTTAAACACTGGTTAAACAAGTTTATTATGATTATATCAAGTATTATCTAGGCAATATAAAGTTAGATTAACTTTTGAATTTGGCAAATATAACCACTGGTAAAAAAATCTAAGTCTTATATTAACGACATTTTCTAATTGTATAAAAATAATTTCGGAAAGCAATAGATGTCAATACCCTCAGCAAAAAAAAGAGTATGATTTCAAATCACATAAACCAAACTTGTTACCAAAAACTAGCATTTTTTTAAACAATTTTAGTCATATTTAGGGTACAGACAGATATTAAGGTTCCTAAATGTGGCGTTACTAGGAAAACTGTACCACTTTGTCGATTGACAAAAAAGTACCTTTTGCCTGCAGACGTCACTATATAGTAACAGACAATGTGCTTAGGATAGGCGGCTCTAAACATACAAACAACTAAAAAAACATGAGAATTTTACAACTTTGAATGATAACTTCAATTTTAAAACGCCATTGTAGAAACTTTTCAATTAGTTAAAAAAAACTTCAATACTAGGGATACATAAAAAAGTGTGCTACCTAAATATATATTTTAATTTGCGCACTTGTAAAATAACTGGATTCCATAACAATGGAAGATTAAAAAAAGTACTCTAAACATTGCAGCAGAACAGCAATATGGCTGACCGGATAAGATTCACAAATGCAGGCGCGGATCCACCGTTGTGGGCACGGTGGGCATGCCCACAACCCTAATAGAGTGCCCTATTGATTCCCCGAGTAAAATTACGCCGATTTTTGTTTCGCAGACGCTTTGGCAGAGGAACATTTGGCAGAATTTCATTAGGTATAAGTACGCAGAGTAGTCAGTTGATCGATACGTAGATTTACTTTTCGTAGAATGATCGTTTGGTGAATGTCAAAATTGCCCGAGTAAATTAACCATTGGCCGAAACACGGTACCTATTACTTAGTTAAATAGCACTTAGGAGTGCAACTAGGGCTGTCGTAAGTATTTATATCAGCTGACAACTCAAATTATTAGTAATACAGAATAAACAGCAATTTTTTAAATTGTTTAGGTACTTATGGAGTCTTAAATTTAAACATTCAGAAATGTTTGTACAATTTCTTAAAATAATTCCAGCTTTTAATTGATAACCATGACCTAAGACAGGAGTTTTAGACCGCTGATCTATATCTTACAAAAATTCGCATGCCATTTTTGGTAGAATTCTGACTTCTTAATTAAGTATTAGGGGCAAGTGCTCTACATGTGGACATTTTCCAGATTTTGGCCTTATTTGGTTCATAAATCATAAACTATTGACAATGTCGAAAACTTATTTATTTCTTTTGAACAATAATTAAATAGTCTATAATTGCAGACTAGTTTTATCACGTTAGCTAAATAGGAACCAGAGATATAATATACACAAATGTTAAAATTGATATTTTTATCCATAGGTACGACTACTGTTTGTACCTATGGAGTGTATGATATTAGGCAGGGTTTGTACCTATGGACAATATCTCGAGGTCTACAAAGACCTCGGAATCATCGTATAGTACGCAAAGCTTTAGACGAATAAAGCTTGATTTTTCGTTAGTCAGGGTGTCCATAGGTACACTACTCTACCTCCTTTTTATTAACCATACTATTTAGTTATCAATTAAACATCTGGCGAAATGCGTAAACTATAGAAAACAACAATGAAACCTTGAAGCTTATTTACAAACTTGTGAATTCGGTAAATGATATTACCTAATTCACAAAAAACATTTATATTACGAGGATACAAATTTTGTTCTCCGTACATTTATTAATATGGTGAATAACTAATTGTGAGTAATATAAGAAAATGATTTTTTTTAAGTTCCCGATGGTAGTCTATCGTTAGTAGTTCTTTAAATACCGGCAGTGCCCACAGGTAAAACCGTCCACACTACTTAAAACACTTATATGTAGGTAGTGTAATCGAGTGCCACTTGACAAAAACTTTTAAAAAAGTTATAAAACGTTACTCCACTGAAGGTTGCTTGATGAAAAGATTACTCTACCATATGAAATTCTTCTAATAATTGGTCTGCTAATTTACACAGAAGCGAGCTGAATGATATGTGATTCAAGAGTCTACCAAAAGTTACATCTACGAATAATTGACTCTGCGAAACCATTTTCGGCGTAAAGTTTAAAAAGCAAATTGACAATCTGTAAAAAATTGTTCGGGGAATCACAGTGAATACAGAACCCTAATTATTTGCAAGAATATAGATTATTTACTACCAGGGGCAATTATTTCTAGCTTAATGCCAGCTTTTAATTTACAGCCGAAGGAGTTTTTAGCGTAGTTAACTATCTAAGTGTGTATAGACTGAAATAAATAGCTTGCGATCCCTCTGCGAATTTATTGGTCGGGGAATCATCAGGTACCCTCGACTCGCACTTGGCCGATTTTGGAGTGGCTGTGACCACAACCTTTTTTGAGGGCTGGATCCGCGCCTGCACAAATGGCCAGTTAAATCAAAATATATTATGATACTTGTATCATTTTGGTCTCAAAAAACCTTGTCGAGTGAATTACAACTCTTAGTACCGTATTACATATTAAAAATATTTATAATAAATAAATTCATACAACATTCACTGGTTCTCAAGACCTGCATGGATATGATGTTCGTTTTTGTCTACGTGACAGCGTGACAAAACGGTATCCGTCACTTTCTATCCCGCGGTGTTAAATAGTGACAGTTTATTTTATCGCGTGGATAAAGCCATCCATAATACGCCGGCAGTGTGACAGGAAGAGAACTGGGTGTCAGTGTCATCAAGAAGTATGTAATGTACCTATCATCGCCCACACTCTTAACTGTACATCGGTGGACCTTATGCGTTTTGCAATAAGGTCCTCCAATGTACAGTTAGGAGTGCTGCTGTTTCTACTCTTAACGCTATAATGTTAAAGTCCTAAGTTCAGTCAACATGCAGTTGGACTGCATGCTACCTACCTTTAAGATATATGGAGAATGTAGTTCGTACTTTAGGGCTTATTTAGACGATGCGAGAACTCGCATGCGAGTTTCATTACATTGCGGGTTTTGATCGGTTGAATTGAACGTAACCAACAGTCCGCAATGTAACTAAAATCGCATGCGAGTTCGCGCTCCGTCTAAATCAGACCTTAATATTATAAAAATAGGGTTGATATTCACATAACTCTCCCGCTCGTTCTGAATACAGGTGATATACAGTTGGATAGTGAACTAGCTAGTTTTTGCGAAGGACTGGCAGTCATTAGAAAATCTATATCTTAATAGCTTTCGCTTAATTTCAGAGTTTATACCCTAATGCTATGATATTTGAGTCTATATTTGGGTCATTCTACAAAATTCTCATTCCCCTGGCAAATCGTCTAATCGCAAATTCCCAGAAGACTCCGCTTTATTAGCATCTCATTTTTGGTGACTGTGTAATGTAACCCGTGCCAAGTCCCATCATGGTTCCATCTACAGACAAAACTGCTTAGCGGAACCTGGGAATTTGCGAATAGGTATAGCCAGGATAATGAGATTGCTGAGGAATGACACATTTACATGACACTCTCACTCGTCCTAAATCCAGGTGAAACGCAGTTGGAAAGCGAGCTAGCTAGTTTCTGCGAAGGACTGGCAGTCATAAGGAAGTCGTCATCCTCTTCTAGCTTCCGTTTCATGCCAGAGTATTGAGTTTCGTCTTCGTTGTCTCTGCCCCAATCTTTGTATTCGACGCAGAGTGGCCAGATCATTTTACCGGACCTGGTGAAGGAATTTATATGTTTAACACGAGCTAAAAGACAAGTTATGTATAAAATCCGGACAAGTGCAAGTCGGACTCGCCCACCGAGGATTCCGTACTTTTTAGTATTTAATGTTGTAAAGTATAGCACCATCAGAAATACATAATCTGTGAAAATTTCAACTGTATATCACGGTTCATGAGATACAGCCTGGTGACGGACAGTGGAGTCTTAGTAATAGGGTCTCGTTTTTACCCTAAAAACGTGACGACAACGACGTGAGACCTGGCGGCTGACTCTTAGGAATATTTGATATAAATACATACACAGGCAGCCAGGCGCGGATCCAGCCCTCAAAAAAGGTTGTGGTCACAGCCACTCCAAAATCGGCCAAGTGCGAGTCGAGGGTACCTGATGATTCCCCGACCAATAAATTCGCAGAGGGATCGCAAGCTATTTATTTCAGTCTATACACACTTAGATAGTTAACTACGCTAAAAACTCCTTCGGCTGTAAATTAAAAGCTGGCATTAAGCTAGAAATAATTGCCCCTGGTAGTAAATAATCTATATTCTTGCAAATAATTAGGGTTCTGTATTCACTGTGATTCCCCGAACAATTTTTTACAGATTGTCAATTTGCTTTTTAAACTTTACGCCGAAAATGGTTTCGCAGAGTCAATTATTCGTAGATGTAACTTTTGGTAGACTCTTGAATCACATATCATTCAGCTCGCTTCTGTGTAAATTAGCAGACCAATTATTAGAAGAATTTCATATGGTAGAGTAATCTTTTCATCAAGCAACCTTCAGTGGAGTAACGTTTTATAACTTTTTTAAAAGTTTTTGTCAAGTGGCACTCGATTACACTACCTACATATAAGTGTTTTAAGTAGTGTGGACGGTTTTACCTGTGGGCACTGCCGGTATTTAAAGAACTACTAACGATAGACTACCATCGGGAACTTAAAAAAAATCATTTTCTTATATTACTCACAATTAGTTATTCACCATATTAATAAATGTACGGAGAACAAAATTTGTATCCTCGTAATATAAATGTTTTTTGTGAATTAGGTAATATCATTTACCGAATTCACAAGTTTGTAAATAAGCTTCAAGGTTTCATTGTTGTTTTCTATAGTTTACGCATTTCGCCAGATGTTTAATTGATAACTAAATAGTATGGTTAATAAAAAGGAGGTAGAGTAGTGTACCTATGGACACCCTGACTAACGAAAAATCAAGCTTTATTCGTCTAAAGCTTTGCGTACTATACGATGATTCCGAGGTCTTTGTAGACCTCGAGATATTGTCCATAGGTACAAACCCTGCCTAATATCATACACTCCATAGGTACAAACAGTAGTCGTACCTATGGATAAAAATATCAATTTTAACATTTGTGTATATTATATCTCTGGTTCCTATTTAGCTAACGTGATAAAACTAGTCTGCAATTATAGACTATTTAATTATTGTTCAAAAGAAATAAATAAGTTTTCGACATTGTCAATAGTTTATGATTTATGAACCAAATAAGGCCAAAATCTGGAAAATGTCCACATGTAGAGCACTTGCCCCTAATACTTAATTAAGAAGTCAGAATTCTACCAAAAATGGCATGCGAATTTTTGTAAGATATAGATCAGCGGTCTAAAACTCCTGTCTTAGGTCATGGTTATCAATTAAAAGCTGGAATTATTTTAAGAAATTGTACAAACATTTCTGAATGTTTAAATTTAAGACTCCATAAGTACCTAAACAATTTAAAAAATTGCTGTTTATTCTGTATTACTAATAATTTGAGTTGTCAGCTGATATAAATACTTACGACAGCCCTAGTTGCACTCCTAAGTGCTATTTAACTAAGTAATAGGTACCGTGTTTCGGCCAATGGTTAATTTACTCGGGCAATTTTGACATTCACCAAACGATCATTCTACGAAAAGTAAATCTACGTATCGATCAACTGACTACTCTGCGTACTTATACCTAATGAAATTCTGCCAAATGTTCCTCTGCCAAAGCGTCTGCGAAACAAAAATCGGCGTAATTTTACTCGGGGAATCAATAGGGCACTCTATTAGGGTTGTGGGCATGCCCACCGTGCCCACAACGGTGGATCCGCGCCTGCAGGCAGCATATAAGGGTCATACGGGAACCAATCATCATACTCCTGGACATTGGACGCTTGGAGCGTCACTCGACTGTTCTTCTCAATAATAGCTTGGCAGTAGACGACCTGGTGAAACCTGGTGACCAACTCTTCTTAAGAATATTTGATATAAATACTTACACAGGCAGCATGTAAGGGTCATACGGGAACCAATCATCATACTCCTGGACATTGGACGCTTGGAGCGTCACTCGACTGTTCTTCTCAATAATAGCTTGACAGTAGACGACCTGGTGAAACCTGGTGACCAACTCTTCTTAAGAATATTTGATATAAATACTTACACAGGCAGCATGTAAGGGTCATACGGGAACCAATCATCATACTCCTGGACATTGGACGCTTGGAGCGTCACTCGACTGTTCTTCTCAATAATAACTTGGCAGTAGACGACCTGGTGAGACCTGGTGACCGACTCTTCTTCTAACTTCTTATGAATATTGGATAATACTTACACAGGCAACATATAAGGGTCGTACGGGAACCAATCATCATACTCCTGGACATTGGAAGCTTGCAGCGTCACTCGACTGTTCTTCTCAATAATAGCTTGGCAGTAGACGACCTGGTGAGACCTGGTGACCGACGCGAAGCCGCGGGTCACTTGTGGGGGACAGGTGCGGAGGGGGTTCAGGGAGCAGGTTACCAGGCGAGGCAGGTTTAGGGATTCTACGAAGTTTACATCTAAAAAGAAATAAAGGACATTTTTAAATGACACTGCGCAACATGAATTGGTGAAAACTGTTTGGCACAGTCGTCAGGAATTCACAAAAATCTTTACAAGCCAACATTCCAAAAATATATTTACGTCTCTAAGGGTGGGTATTCCACCTGTCCAATGTGTATTTTGTCTCACATTTTGTTTAAAGGCTTGTGCACACCGACATGGGTGTGCGTGACGTGCACGTGCGCGTGCGTTAACATGTTGGAGCCGCACACGCACACGTCACGCAAGCGGTGTGCCGTCTCTCATAAGGATCTGTATACTACAACGCAGAACCCGCAGGTGCACGTCACGCACACGCAGCCGGTGTGCACAGGCCTTAATGAGAGAGTGAGACGCAATGACACTGGACAGATGGAATACCACCCCAAGACACTTGTCAGTAGTATAAGGACGCGTGTTTGGGAACTCGACTGGACCTAGATGCAATGCTCGCGGTGCGTGTTCGTGAACTTTATTGGAATGCACGAAGGTTGATTATTGAGCTGAAGCCGTGTGCGTCAGATGACGTGTTCCGTGGTCAAAGGGTTAAGAGGGTGATAGCTGAGGTATTTTTGAATATTTCTTAGACGAAATTTTGTGCCTAATAGGGAGTATTACTGCAATGTTCTGCCGCCAGAGTGCAGCACTCATTGTTTAGTAAACTATAGAGTAACTTAAACCTACTAGGCCTTAAACAGTTTTTTGACAAGTTTTCACTATGACATTGATGCATAAGGCCTTTTGTTTACAGGTGGCCTGCCGCAAAACGCGAAAATCGAAATTTCTTTATCTGCCTCTCTATCGATCGAATAGGCAAGAGTGATAGAGAGGCAGAAACCGAACTTTCGACTGTCGTGTTTCAAGGTAGGCCATGTGATTGGCCTAGTGACGCCCTCTACGCAGAGTTTTGCGTAATATTCCCTGTTATTATTAATCAAAATTTAAGAATTTCAGAAAATACTCAGTAGTTTCACGGGACTTTCAACTTTAAACACTTACTCTCTTTGCTAGCGAACAGATGGTGGTGTTTAAAGGCCACAAGGTAGAATATCGAGTGGCATATCGCGTGGAAGGCGCCGTGAACTTTCGTGTTGTCGTTGGAGGTAGTTTCTTGCGTCGCCGTTATGTACGAGTGGCACCATTCCGACATGTTTCTTAAGTAGTGGATCAGTCTGGAATAGAATATTATAAATTAGTTGTTATATTGTATTCGGATGGTGTTTCACCTATGCAATTTCTGTGTCCAATGTGTATTGCGTCTCACATTTGGCTTAATGAGAGAGTGAGACGCAATGTCATTGGACATAGAAATTGGATAGGTGGAATACGACCCTTAGCGCCACTTGCACCATCCTACTATCTCGGGGTTAACCGGTTACACCGTTAACCCAGTGTCAAATTGTACTGGTAACCATGATAACTCCAGGTTTAACCGGTTAACCCCGGGTTAGTGAATGGTGCAAGTGGTCCTTAGGAATCATAGCATAGAGCGGGTTATAAATAGTGCTATTTTTCATGATGCATTGTAAATATTGTATTGACTTATGAAAGAGCGCTTGAGGCCTACTTTTATAGAATACAAAAGGGACGAATTTAATTAACATAAATAATTTCACACCGTGCACGAAATAAAGCAGCAAAAGTAGGCAGTAATAATTTTTTGACACAATTTCTATTTAATAAATCAGATAGAACTTTAAAGAGTAAGAACCTTGACCGTGACGTCACATGTTCTGTTACCTTATAAATTCCACAGTCTAATCGTTTTGACAGTTCGAACAAAGGAACTTATTTGACTAGTCAGAAAAATACCCTATTTTGAATTTTGGGTAGCAAAAAGTACTGCAAGCGCTCAGTGTTTAGGAGCGAGCCAAGTGCATATGTCGCAGTCAAAAGTGTAAACTGGTCAAAAGAACTTTTAACCGACAAAAACAGGCAAAACTGCTTTTGACTGAGCATGTTGGTCAAAAGTAGTTTTACCTGAAAATCATTGGTTAATAGTAATTGTGACTGTTACTATCAGTCAAAAGTACTCGCAGAAATAGGTAGGTTAGGGTTATTTTTATTTTGCTACGCCCTAAAAACGAAACTGTTCCCAGAGATAGGTAGGTTAGGGTTATTTTTTTTGCTACGCCCTAAAAACGAAACTGCAGCCATAGGTATGATTTTCAGGTAAAACTACTTTTGACCAACATGCTCAGTCAAAAGCAGTTTTGCCTGTTTTTGTCGGTTAAAAGTTCTTTTGACCAGTTCACACTTTTGACTGCAACACATATACACTCTATCCTAGTGTGTTTTTGTGTGTATATATATATTTTTTTATACATATATTAACACAAAGCATATACATTTAACAAAATATGACAGTGAACAAAGCCCCCTAGGGCTTAACTGCCGCTGTAAAATGTATGTGTGTGTGTGTGTGTGTGTGTATGTGTGCAGTGGAGGATTTGCAGTCTTTGCCGCCCTAGGCCCCAGGCCCTGTAGCCGCCCCTTTCTCAGCACCCATCATATTGACTACACTTTGAGTTATTTCATCAGCGAATTTTTTGTCACAATTTGCCGCCCCTAATATCTTGCCGCCCTAGGCCCGGGCCTACTTGGCCCTAGGGCAAATCCGCCACTGTGTGTGTGTGTGTATGTGTGTGCATTGACCTGGTGTTGGGCACGCGTACAGCACGCGCCAGCAGCCCCGCGAGGTGCGCGGCGGCCGTGCGGCGCGTGGCCGGCGCGCCCGCGCCTGCGCCGCCGCCCTGCAGCCCCGCCGCCGCCGCCCACAGCCGCTCCAGCACGCGGTCCGCGCACGCCTGGCTGATCGACGTCGCGTACAGCAGGAGGAACTGGACGTGTCTGGAACAACAAACGAGTGAAGACACTACAGCGAGCCGCGAGCGGGGCGCGTCATGCTCTCTACTACGTTGTACACGCGCTACAGTGTAACGGAGCCTTGAACTTGAAACCATATAGAAACTCGCACTTGAAACCGTATAGAAAAGTCACTAGTTTAAAACTAAACTATGACAAACCTTTTGAACCTAGCTATCAAGTTACAGATGTAGTGCTTAACTATTTTCCTTCGTATTTTCACGGAAAATATAATACGAACGTGTCTTGCTATTTCAGTCAGTTTCAGTACAAAAAGTACTGAGGTTGACTGAAGTAGCATGACAAATACGAACGTGTCCGAGAAAATACGAAGGAAAACAATTATATACTACAGTTGTACTTATTGTAGTGATAATACTGATAATAGAAATAACACATCATTAGAAAATAATAACAATTTACTTTTCCAACTCAATCAGTAAAATCCAGCAAGCAGTAATTCTAGATTAAGTAAGACCATTAATTCTAGATTAAGTCTAGTCTATTTTAGCGTCCCTTTCCCTGCATGCCTTTCCTTTTTATTTACTACGTTGTGGCGTTAAATAAATGTATTTCTTTCTAATCAATATGTACTTACTTGATTCCATGTGTAGGCAGCACAATCCTCTCAAACACGTTGCAAATAGTGAACAGTACCGGATCCCGCTCATCCTCCAGCCATCGCAGCATCTCCAGCATGCAGTAATCCAGTGTTGGAGCTAGCTCGTCCTTCTCGTCCGTCTCCATTTCGAACATCAACTCCGGCTGCTTGTTCTTCGCTCGGTCTACTATGTTTGAATCCATTTCTACCATTCTGCAATAATACAGAATACTTAAGACTGGATGCCTTACTAAAAGATGGGATGAGAATACATCTCTTGACTCTTCAGTCAAACTGGACCCGGGGGTACAACAGAGATGGGTAAAATGTTATATGTAAAAATGAAAATAATTATATGCAGCTGCTTGCCTAAAGATCAAACATTACTTAGAATGTATGTCCATCCTCTAGGCCTTAGCGATATCAACTCCATCCCCCCCTTGTCAGTCTTTGCTTTTCGATCTTGTTTTATATGAACATAAAAGTGGTAGCCAAATAATCACTATTTTATTAAACACTACATGCTATGAGGAAAACTGATGTATCTGAGAGATGAATTCATCTAATAAATCCAGATTGGCGTGTTGAATATGATAGAAGGGCATTTTCATTTTAACTTGCACTTTAAAGCGCGACTTAAGTCGTGTTTCAGTAACGTCTAACCGTTACATTCCTGACAAAATGTATGGGATTTGAAAGTGACCGTCAGTTTTGTAACGATTGCTAACCGGCCGTTAAAGGTGCACAGTTGAGTGAAAATGCCCAGAATACAAAGATTGTTATATTTTTTAAACCTAACTTATTAAAATGATATAAAAGATCTTCGTTCTTACCTAATAACTATAGCTGTCATGATATGTTCCCTAAGAGATGGAAGGTACTTGGTCATCCAGATCAGATTGTGTATATATGCCCTATTAGGGAAACACCCAGCTTTGTAGTATGGAAACTGTTCTATCACTATCTGCATTAGCAGATCACTGGTCCTGAAAAAAAAAACATAGAAATTTCTTTTCAAGACAGAATTTTTTTTCAAAGATTTAGGAATCTAATTATACAAAAAGTAAAATGCAAATAAATATTAAAACATGGTTATAACCTGGTCTATCGCGAATTTATTTGACTCTTAATTCTGTTTCAATGCAGGTTTCACTGGTTGTGGTGTGTTGAAACATCAGAAAAAAAGGTAACAAAATAAATTTGCAATAGACCCGGTTATAAATATGTTTTAATATGTGTTAAAATGCCAAAGTTTTATATTTTATAACACAATAATTAAATTTCTTTGAGTTTCATTTATAAGGTATCCAAAATTTTTGCAATAAGTATAAAGACTAAAAGGTGACATAAAATAGCAGTTTAATAATATATTTTTTTTATTTACTAATATTGTGAAACAGACATGATAATTATAAGTAGCCAAATACTTACATAGGCATTGTTGCAACTATTTGTGCAATAAGGGAGTGTATGTTGGACCACAATTTTATACTCTCAGCTGGCGGATGCTCGTCCCAATTGTCACCATTAGCTGAAACAAAAACATGAATTAATGTTCTAAGACCTCGAAATTAAACTCCCCCTATGGGCCCGGAACATGTCGCCAATAGCAACTAAAAATAGTTCAAAGACCTCCATCAAGGTGGGAGGATGAATTTTAACAACAGGTCCAAAGTGGAGGTGAGTGGCCCATGACAGACTAGTGAAATAGCTAGAGGTGGCCTTTGCCAAGCAGCACACTCAAGTTAACCCCTGGAACGCCGAACCGACAAACGTACTTGTACCCGTCAGATGCCTAGTGCCGGATCCGTCCCATCCCCCTCAAATGCCGGACAGGCTCGCGTAAGTACACCCGTCAACTGCCGCGATAAAAAAAAAGTGCTATTGTGCAAATGATATAAAACTCTATTTGTAAGTGTTTAGATCTCAAAATTGTAAAAATATAATACAATAAATTTGGTGACTGATAAGGCACAAGGCAGTTGAGACACTTTGTACAGATCTGGGACTAGGCAGTTGACGGGTACAAAAATTGAAGACCCTCCGGCAGTTGACAGGACTGGTACGGATATGGCACTAGGCGTCCCAAGGGTTAAGAGATATACTCTCTAGTTTCTTACTCGGGATAAAAAGGCTTTTAGATAAATAGAATACCACAAAATATTATAGTTAAAGTTGATTACCTTTAAATTGTGTTACTAAATTAGCTAGCACCATAGGGCAGTGGTAGGTGTGTGCCGTCACCAGGTTAAGTATGAAACGGCCAAACAGCTCCACACACTCCTCACTACGCCCCGACCAGTCCACCTTACACACAAGTGCTAAAAACTGCTTAAACTCGCGTCCTAATAACATCACGCACGTCAAGCAATCCTCTATTAAGATCTTATAGTTATCGTCATTTAGAGGATATTCTCTAAGCACTTTGATTAGCTCATTGTAAGGGACAGAGTTTCTATCTTTAACTACACGTAGGATAATCTTCTCGACTTGTCGCTCCTTGAATCTAAAGTTGATGCGTGCCGTGGCCTCCTGCCGGTCTAGCGTCTTGCGCATCAGCGATGCAATGCTCTTCTGAGCTGCGACAGCCATCTTTATTTCTTCAAGTCAGAAGAGACAGATTTTAAAAATGCTACTATTTCCGGTTGCCGCAGCAGTTCCGCCCTCTTGTGGTTCAGCACGTCTCTCAATATGTTGGAAGATTCCTCGAGGAACGGTGGCGGATGGTCGTGCTCGTAACTAGTGCTCGGTTTGCTATAACTGAGCCCCGCTTCGGAGACGTCCGAACTCTTCTTGTCTTTCAGATAAGTTTGCAATCTTTCTAAGAGCAAAACTTTATTTTCACCTTCTTTTTTATCGGAACTATAACCTTCTTTGGACATTTCTTGACTATATTTCACATCTTTACACGGGCTGTGAAGCGATCACGAACAACAAGTATAGTGGTTTTCACGAATAAAATTTAAGTAAACCTGTTGGTTAATTAATTTTTAAATACAATTTATAACTAAGACTAAAAATAAATTGAAAATTAGATCTACAACTCTACACGTGCGAACATGCACTTTTCTACGTCACACGTATCGTATCGTTGCGGATTGGTGGAATTTGTTGTGAAAGGATGAATGAATTGAACGAATGAATGGAAGTAAATGTCGATAATGACAGTTCTGAATAGGTTCGAGTAGCCCTTTCAGTCCAACTATTTGTCTTTGGTTTCGTTCGTTTAATCTTTGTAGAAAATAAAATTCCTAACTACGTCAAAGTAAAACATGTTTTCCTCATATTTATTTCTTCATAAAGTTGTTGTCATTTGTAAATAAGCAATACATGTTACATTTCAGTTTTCCTATGTAATCATGTTAGGTGTGCTAAAACGTCAATCAAAACTTGTCTATGATGCAGCCCAAGTTTTCTCTTGAGTTTGGGAGGGGTGATTACTGGAATGCGTGTATATTTCTGAATTGAGTTTTAAAAAATATTTATCAGTGCATACGTAGTGCTATTACGATAATATGTGTACAATGAACCGTTTAAGATGTGTTTAACATCACGTGCTTAATTTCACTTTCTATGGGCGTAGATAATCATGCAAAATGGCCAACGATTTGTGGTCATGTACCTGTTGTACGGAGGCGCTGACTTGCTGGCTGCGGCTGAAGCTGTCTCCGGAGGAGATCGAGCAGCGCTACAGGAGCAAAGAGATCGACCGGATATTAGAGAAGGACAAGCAGACACTGCGACGGCAGGTGAAGCTGCTGCTGCTCGGCGCGGGTGAAAGCGGGAAGTCGACATTCCTCAAACAGATGAGGATCATACACAAAGTGAAGTTCGAGCCTGAGTTGGTGCGGGAGTACCAGCATGTGATATATCAGAATATAGTGAAAGGAATACAAGTTCTAGTTGACGCGAGGGACAAATTGGCGATACCGTGGGAGAATCCTAGAAATTTGGATGTGGGACAGCAGGCGTTGCACTTTAACAGCACGCAGACGCTGGACAGTCGGCTGTTCATGCACTACGCGCCGCACATACACTCCCTGTGGCTCGACAGGGCCATCAAGAGGGCCTATGACAGGCGGAGAGAGTTCCAACTGGTAAGTAAACATCCTTTGTTTATTTTGTAGAGACTAACCTTACTGGTCCCATTAATCTTATTGCATAATTGGTATTCATTTATGCAGGTAGGCTATGATACTTAGCAGTCAACACATTGTAATTTTTAAAGAAATCATGACTTAAAAGACAGTGCTGTGAATAATAATAATGGTGTGGTCTTTCCTGAATGTTAATGTGGACAATGCAGTTTCTTGCCAATATAATTGTGCCAGAGTTTTTTATTTACATTTTATTAGGGGTGTCAACACTTGTGCTTAAGTGTAACTTTTTTAATGGGGAGGTGGTATAATTAACTGTAATAATATTTATCTTTGGTGTAATCATTCTGTGACATACAAAGATATTAGTTTTTAATGAGTTCTTGAGAATTGTAGTGTTGTGGATACTTTTAATATTACAATGATGAAATGATTAAAATATCTATTGTTGTTGTGGGTTAAATGTTGCTTTAAATAATTTTACTATATTGTATACTTAATAACTTATGGAAACAAAACAAACATGAATTATTATATCCGTTGTTTATTTGGTGCGCTCTTAATAATTATATGACAGATTTCCTGCATATTTATGCTTATGTTTTACTAAGACTGCAGACTCATTAATTTTTGCAATTCAATTGCACTTAATATTTAAAAACGAACATGGCACAAAACATTACAAAAAATTAAAAAAACAACATAATAAGATACAATACAATTATTTTTATTTTGGGTTCCGATTCTCATAATCTGGATAATATGCTTAAAACTACATTACACCTGATGTCTAATAAGGTGCTGTTTGTTGTTTTTAAAATATACAAGGCAAAATTAAACAAACTGATAATATGAATGTGCTAGTTTCTACTGTTTCTAGGCCTACTTGAATAAAAAATGTTTTTTTTTTAGAGTTGGCTTGATTTGAAACAAGGCCTAGATTATAAATACTATGAAGATTTAAATACAATAAACAATTGAATAATCAATACACTTTATAAAACAAAGTCCCCTGCCACGTCTGTCTGTGTGTTTGTTCGCGATAAACTCACAAAGTAACTGAACGGGATTTTCATGCGGTTTTCACCTATCAATAGAGTGATTCTTGAGGAAGGTTTAGGTGTATAATTTGTTAACCCGTGGCAAGCCGGAGTGGGTCGCTAGTATTCAAATAAACCCATAAAGAAAAATCATTCAAACATTGGTTGTCTAAAACAATTTCTATGTTTTTATTAAATGAATAAATTTCATCATCTCACCTGTACAATTTGTGATTTCATAACTGGAAACACCAAACACCAAACCACATGAATCATTGTTTATGGTTATTTGTTGTTTGTCTTGTGTCTAGTCAGTTAGTCACATCAAACAACCTTCATCAAACCTTGTTTGTTCCAATATTTACACATTAGGTAATAAGGTATTTGATATGTGTGTTCTACCATGTATGACTTACGGATGTCAAACCTGGGCAGTAACTAAGAAAGATCTCCAAAAGTTAAAAGTTTGCCAACACAACATGGAAAGATCAATCTTATCTGTAAAAAGGAAAGACAAAGTAAGACTGACAGATATTAGAAAGAAAACTAAAATTAAGGATATATCAGTGACTGTAAAAATGTTAAAATGGAAATGGGCTGGACATATGGCAAGAGAAGGTAAAAATAAGTGGGATAGAGAGGTAGCGGAATGGTATCCTAGAGATAGAAAGAGGAGAGAAGGGAGACCAATAATGAGGTGGTCGGATGACATTAAGAAGCATGCGGGAGTAAACTGGATTAGGACGGCACAGGATAGAGAGACGTGGAGAGCGCTGGAGGAGGCCTATGCCAAGAAGGCAGACTAAAATATTAAAAACAATGACATTAAAATATATTTATTAAAAATTTATTAGGAAAGATATTGAAACTAATATAATGATAAATGAAATGTGAATTTATTTAAATGCAATATGTACTAATTCTATTTTGGTCAATAAAGGCTATTCTTATCTTATCTTATCTCATCTTAGGTAATAAACCAATTATGTATGTACTAAACAGGACAGGCTGCTAAATAAATTGCAAATGAAAACCGGCCAAGTGCGAGTCGGACTCGCGCACAAAGGGTTCCGTACCATTAAGCAAAAACGCCAAAAAAAACACGTTTGTTGTATCAGAGCCCCACTTAAATATTTATTTTATTTTGTTTTTAGTAGCTATTTGTTGTTATAGCGGCAACAGAAACACATCCTCTGTGAAAATTTCAACTGCTTACCTATCACGGTTCATGAGATACAGCCTGGTGACAGACAGACGGAAGGACAGACGGACGGACAGACGGAAAGCGGAGTCTTAGTAATAGGGTCTCGTTTTTACCCTTTGCGTACGGAACCCTAAAAACTAAAGAACATGGAAAAGTTCACTGCCTCAGGCGGGATTCAAACTCACAGCTAGGATATTTGCCTAACTTTTTTAACCCTGTATTGGTCTAGTCTAGATAAAAAAAACACGATTCAAGCGTCATCGCCTCTTTTAAAGTCAGATCTTCTGCATAAGAAACCAATACGAAATGATTGTGTTATAGGCTGATAATTTTTGCCGTGTAAGGGCCACCCCACACTAGCGTCTTTTGAGCGCCGGCGTCTAGTCAGCGCTATGGAAAATGACGTCGCTGCGCAGTTGCGCCAACGTTGCGTCAAGCAACAGCTATAGAGTTGACTAGACGCCGACGCTCGGGAGACTGTAGTGTGTGGTGGCTCTAATATCTATGTGTGCCCTATAAATGGTTAGTAGGGCAGTTCCCATACAAGTTGCAGTCGGGTTGCAGTCAGACCATAGACTAGGAATCCTCTAGAGTTCTAGACCGAGTTCAGAGCAATTATTTCATGAAACCGATGATGCCAAAAATACGAGGGTGCGTCCCGTGCCGTGATTGGTCCGTTCAAAGACACGGACGTCACACAAAGACACTTTCGACTCGAACATGGAGTAAAACTACCGTATGCGTGGCAGAGGGGGTAGCGCGACTATGCTCAGTCTGGAGGATGTTTTGTCTGTGAGTCAGACTGTACCGGCCTTTATGAAAGTAATGAAAACCCCATATGGAATTGGAATACCCATAATAGGATTATTTAAACATCTTACAGTAATTAGTTAATGATCATTGGATTCAAACAGGTTCCAAGATTCAAGTTTTTAACTTAAAAAGCTAACATCAGGGACTATTTTAATGTATTGTGTGTAAGAGTTCTTTCTGATCCTCTCTCTCTCTCTCTCTCTCTTTAGCCTACCCTTGTAGGGTGTAGGCCTCCTTCATTTTACGCCACTCTTCACTGTTATTTGCGACTTGGAGCCACTTCTTCCCCGCAGTCCTTTTGTTGTCGTCGTCCCAACGCATCTGGGGTCTACTATGGTCGCCACTGATCCTCTAACTAAATTTAAACATTGTGCTTATTGAGACTCCATTGGCTTATTTTTCTACTGACAGGTTTACAGTTCTCGAAATATGTTGCTTTTTGAAAAGTGTTGCTTATTTTATTTGTCCTGACATCTGGTCTGTTTGTTGCGGTCATACAACCGCAATAAACATTTCCTTTTAGACCTGGTCAAGTGTAAAAATATGTATGCACACATTTTACTCAATAATATGTCCCATAGGTCGTACGTCGGCAAATTAAGACCTATGAGACATAATTTTGAGTAAGTTGCATGCATCTATATTTTTACACGTGGTTGTACCTGGGAATGTTCCATAGTCATGTAGAGGAAATTGAATTGAAGGTCGCATTATTATATCAAATATCAAATGCCATTACTATAGCGTGAACTTAAGGTTCCGTTACACAAGCGCGTTTTCCGGGCGGGGCGTGAGCGTTTTATATGTAAAAAACGGCGCGCTCCGCTCACGCCCCGCCCGGAAAACGCGCATGTGTACGAAGCCTTTAGAACACCAAATGGGAAGTAATTAAACATTTTAGAAGTATCTCGGTTTATTGTGGCCCACGGTGTATAAACGTCAAGTGTGAAATGTCTGTAATAGCCTATGAAGAAATTGATCGGACGTGGTCTAGCGCTACTAGATTTATGCATAACATTTATCATGCAATAGTTATCTATAGGTCTCTACCTATAGAGTACGCAATACATTGCGTCTTAGAATAAACTTTAAAGTGTATTAAAAATCAAACCACAAGTTATTTTTAAAAGTTGCTGAACAAATGTTGGTCTGTATGAGGAGTACAGCCTACAGTTTAATTTTTTGCTCGTATTACAGGCCACACCCGGTATACAGAGGTATTACAGTAACTGTACAAATAGGTACTAAACTTAATTAATAAATAGTTTAAATTTAAAATAGGCCCTTGACTTGAGCCATTGTACCAAGGATGCTGGCGGCATTTCCTCGAAAATAAATTAAATCACTGACTCTTCAGTCCATGAAAAGTCTGCAGCGGATTTGATAGCCCACGCAGTGCACGTGTTATTTTAAACGTCA
The DNA here is from genome assembly GCF_910591565.1 of Cydia splendana. Taxonomy (NCBI): domain Eukaryota; kingdom Metazoa; phylum Arthropoda; class Insecta; order Lepidoptera; family Tortricidae; genus Cydia; species Cydia splendana. Next base: position 18,890,734 of record NC_085967.1, on the reverse strand, counting down.
AACTTCTATGAAATTATGACGTATAAATGACATTTGCACTGCGTGGGCTATCAAATCCGCTGCAGACTATTCTTGGTCCAACTCTACCTATCACGCTCGGTAAATTGCACCTAGCTAGAGGTGTATCCATAACTATAAATAAAATATAAGACCAATTGAATTTCTATATCGTCAGGTGACAAGCATATGTACTGCTAAAAAAAATTTAAATAAAAATATGATATAGTATTATGGTTCACTATGGCTATGAACTTGTGGTGGTAATTAGTGAGTTTTGCTTGTCACCTGACGATATAGGTATTATCAGTGTATCGCACTTGCATTCATATATCTAATTAACTTCTGCCCGCGCCTTCGTCTGATTGATAAAAATGTATTTATTTATTTAGAAATTTAATTCAGGCAACAAGGCCCATATTACAAATACCTTACAGACTAACATACATATGTATTTTATAAACTTAAAACTAAACACTATTTAGTCGACAAAACGGCGTGGCTCCGTTGCATCGGCTGCTCTTGTGTCGGATTCGCCAGTTTGCCCCGGAACCTCCGAAACACGACACCTTTCCGAAAAATGTCTCCGTTCTTCTTGTAGGGCTAAGATGGTCGGCTCTTTATCATTTGTCACCATGCCTCTCACGTTCTAACAAATACGTAAGTGCGAAAGTGACGCATGGCATGACAGGTGGTAAAAATGCGATACATGCGATACCGCTGCTCCTCAAAGAATCTCCATACCAAATTTCATCTAAATCGGGTCAGCGGTTTAAGCGAAAATAGGTAGCAGACAGACAGGTTATTTTTGCATTTTTAATATTAGTAGGGATTGGTCTGGTCTCATTTTATTCATTGTATTTTATGGGAGGATCAAATGCCCGAAACATAAAGTACCTAGTCAGAAACAGGTGTCATTAAATATTGACATTAAATTAAAATTGATAAAATTATAATTTTACACATCTATCTGAATTTCTGAGTAAACTTCCAAGATTGAAATCACTTGATTATTTTAAAGATGTTTAAGAATCAATGTGTCGGTTGCTATTGCTACCGATGTATGACGCAACAGGCCAATGACTAATCTAAAGAGATAAGGAATGTAATTATAATTATATGTTCATACGTTCATACCTACAAGAACGTGGTGTTAGATGGAATAATTCGTTTTGGTACCTATTTTCCTGTAGCTCTGGTAAAGGAAATCGGGTGTCGTGTCGCGACTGCAGACGACACGTTGCGGCGACACGACTGGTTTCTTTGTATTTCTATGAAGTAGGTACCACTCGAAGTCAGCGACACACGGCGCGATTCGGGAAATGAATTAGAGATTCACTAAGATATTAAATAGTAAAGATATGTGACGTTCCACGGCAAATCGACGTATCCAACGTCGATTTCTTTCCTAGGTCAAACTATTCTGATATGAGTGGATTTTAATGGTCCAGTCAGGGTTCTTTTGTTGCCTACCAGAGGCCTACTGGGGCTAGTTTAAATTTAGATAAGAAATAAAATATTTAACCTGCCAAAAAAAACCTTATTTTGGGTTGGTATACAAGAAAGGGTTTAATTACGAGTATATGGAAACAACTAACGGTAAAACTAATAACGGCCTACAATGTGCTCTTCCTCTAATAAACATTTAACTAACGTACAACCACTTATGGTCTACGTATTTGTCTACACGAGTGATTCACCACATCTGGGACCGTTTAAATCACTATAGCCGACTAATATTTGCGGCATACGAGGCTTGTACCCTTACATGAGTATACTCAATACTCACGGACGTAATTCGTAAACTCGCAGCGCGTCTCACTCGCTCCAATAAATGTATGGGTGCCTATGAACGAGATCCATTGAGAGTGCATTGACGCAGTTGCTAGCGTAAATGGTCGCGGTAAGGGTAAGGGCCACCACAAGCCTCTTCCGAGCGTCGGCGTTTAATCAATCTAGCTGCTCCTCGACGCAACGTTGGCGCAACTGCGCACCGACGTCGCAGACGTCGTTTTCCATAGCGCTGACTAGACGCTGACGCTCAAAAGACGCTAGTGTGGGAAGGCCGTAACAGAGACATGTAGCAGACTTGACATTACGAATTAAGGGCAGGGGGCTAGCTAAGATAACAATCGTTTGCGCCGTAGCGAACGAAACGCTAAAGGGGCCCACTGATTAACAGTCCGCCGGACGGTATCGGCCTGTCAGTTACAACAATATTTTGACAGTTCCGAACAACTGACAGGCCGATACCGTCCGGCGGACTGTTAATCAGTGGGCCCCTTAATGCCTCTATCACTTTTCCATATTAGCGCGCTCTCTATCGCGCTAATATGGATGAGCGATAGAGGCGCCTCTCTAGGCGTTTCGTTCGTTATGGCTGGCGTGAACGATTGACATCTTGTCTAGGCCTAGAGATGTATGCCGCGCGGTATGTGCACAGAATTCCAACCGGAACCGACTAAAATCGAGTTTTTGCGAAACGATATAAAAAACATATCTCTGTTCCCTACACTTACATCACAACAATTAAATGAATCACCGCATACGAGTAGATAAAGTACGAGCTTTAAATATATTTGTACATTTGAAGTCTTATTACAATGGAATAAAGCACATAAGCGTATACATATCTTTGACAGCAGACGCACCAAATTACACGTACATACCTATTTTAACACATGTGTTCATATCTTTGCATAACTGTAATGTGATTTCGTTCGATAATCTTATCTCGAACAAACTTAATTTTATTATTTAATTGACATAGTTGGTATCTTGGGGATTTTTAGACTTAAGGCCTGTGCACGCCGGCTTGCGTGTGCGTGCGCTAAAATGTTAGAGCCGCACACGCATACGTCACGCAAGCGGTGTGCCATCTCTCATAAGAATCTGTATACTACAACGCCGCATGCGCACGTACACGTCACGCACACGCAGCCGGTGTGCACAGGCCTTTATTAGTCATCTATCAGATATATCTGAGCGGCCAAGGTGTTCACAAATATCTGAAAAAGTCTATATCCAGACGTTAAAGTGCATGTTGAGATATTTTCGAGCACATTGGCCGCTCTGATATATGTGACGGCGACTTTACTAATTGCTGGGTGCGAAGTAAAAGAACCTTAGCACTATTAGAGCTTAATTAACGTTCTCTAATGATTCATACAGTAAATAAACAACGGGTTTCATAAGGCGGATATTACACTCAACGCCAATTCAAACGGGTACACTTTAAATGAGAATTGAATACTAAGTGACCTGTTTTCATTGCTCGTGAGTATATATTACGAAAGGGTGCCGATTTCCATAACAAATTAATTGGGTTATCATTATCAATGTTCGCTTTAGAGTTGTAGCGTAATTAGTTAATGCAAATAAGCAATGTTAGTTATAAATAAGGGATTGTTATGAGATTCCTAAGGGCTTGTGCACAAATCACGCGAGGTTCGATAGGGGGAGGGGGGGCTCACGAAAAAATCACGATAGATCTCGTTGGGGGAGGGGGGTATAAGGAAACCTCACGTGTATTTTTCTACAGTGAACGAAACTAAGAAAAAAAACCTACCACATGAGTAGATAATTTTTCTCGGTTTCGTTAAACATAAATCTTTACTCTGCACTTCAAAATAGCGAGTCTATTTAACGAAAATAGAAAAATAAACAATATTTTCAAATTTTTCTATATAGAATACTATTTATCTTAAAATTAGGTCGAGTGAACCAAGGGGGAGGGGGGGTCAAAAAGTAGCCGAAAACACCTCGCGTGATTTGTGCACAACCCCTAAGGGGTCGTCCATTAATTAATAATTACATCCACACAATTTCGATTATTTAAACCCCCCTTCCTCCCTTCCCCATTGTCACACTTTTTCCAGGAAAAAAATATTTTTAAGAAAGTATACTTCTGAGAGTTTTGTGCCCTTATAAAAAAAGAATCAGGAGACTTAATCTACATCATACTAAAATTTCGTGAGATTTGACTGCATGAAACCACTTTTTCCAGGAAAAAAAAAAACGTAGGGTTATGTTTGCTGCGTTACCGCGAAACAGAAAAATCTCTGGAGATATAGATAGGTCACTCTTGCCATAGAAAGACACCAAGCGAAGGAAGGAACCGAAGAAGGGGCAAATTATCAATTTTTTGTGAATAAATGTTAGTATATTTTACATTTACAGTACATATGGTGCTAACGTCACCGCCCTAGGGCGGGATTGAGGACATGTCAAAAATTTAAATGCCATATGTACTGTGAAACGTTGTACAATACACGTGCGAAAAGGTAATACGCAACTGGTGTCGATTTAGTAGAAGAGCCGGCCGCAAAATTTCTAACCGACTTGATACCACGATGAAATGCACAATGGTTTCCCAGAAAAGTTATGCTAAGTCCGAATTCGATAGTCTGCCACGGCGGAACTTGCCGAAAGTACGAAAAAGAAGGCCACTTCCGGTGCGAAAAAAGGGGCTGATTTAACCCATCTGATACCGAGATAGTAGTTATGGCAGCAGTTAGAAATTTACATGTAGACACAGAAAAGCGAAGTCTGCCACTATTTTTTTTGCCGGAAGTGCTTGGCAGACGCTCTCAAAGGTGACCATCGGGACCCCTAAATTAACCCATCTGATACCACCATGAAACCAATGCCAGTCGGTAGGTATGAACTCTCATGTCAGGAATATATAAGTCTGCCAAGGCTTTTCCTGCCGAAACACCATGGCAGACGAGATTATGTAAGCAAGGTCGCCATCGGTTACCCTACACTAACCCATCTGATACCACCATGAAACCAATTCCATTCGGTAGGTATGAACCCCCATTTTAGGAATATATAAGTCTGCCAAGGTTTTTCCTGCCGAAACACCTTGGCAGACGAGATTATAAGCAAGATGACCATCGGTTACCGTACACTAACCCATCTGATACCGCCATGAAACCAATTCCAGTCGGTAGGTATGAACCCTCATTTCATGAATATATAAGTCTGCCAAGGCCTTTCCTGCCGAAACTCCTTGACAGACGAGATTATGTAAGCAACATCCGCATCCGTGGGACCGGTATACGTGATTACTGTAGGCTTATTTATTACTTTATGCTTTTACATATTTGTATATTATTATGTTATTAATGAAATATATTTATAATTTATTAAACCTATACCTAATACATTGGGAATTCATTACCTGCTTACGGCAGTAGTAGGGAGTAGTGGGTGAGTTATGGCTCACTTAGCCAAGCCAACAGTCCCTCCCCCTTTTTTCCCTTGTTGAGGCCCTGCAACCTTACCTTGAACCCAACCTAATGTCATTGTAGCTCGAATCTAACCTAATCTATTTTTATTGCTTTTAGAAAATATTCTAATAACAATTATCTACTTTTGCAAAGTTAAATGTTGAATTCTTTATTTCGCAAAATGGAATTTTAATGTGACTATAATGTATGTGCAATCTACTTAGAAACTGGGTTTAGAAATATAAAAACACACATTTTATATAGGATAATAAGTTTATTCAAGTAATATTCTGAACATATGAGATATAGTAACATCATTACTTATTATGTGTACAGTGGAGAAAACATGCAAGTTGACATTTTTCGTTTTAAAATAAAGATAAACTAAACAGTATTTGCCACAAACCGATGTTAAAAAACTTTGCAGTTGTTGGTTGGCATAATACCATCTCTTACAATTTCTCTTCATTAACATTTTATGATACCTTCCTGTTTTTATTTACTTAATTTAATTTTTTACTTTTTATGTGATCGGTACTTCATTTATTTTAGATTTTGGGCTAATATTAGTTTGTTAACCGACTTCCAAATCTCAAAGAAGGAGGTTATCAATTCGGTTGTATGTTTTTTTTATTTTTTATTTTTTTTTTGTTTGTTACTCTATATCTCCGTCATTCCTGGACCGATTTTGAAAATTAGTTTTTTGATTGTATGTATATGCATACAGATTGGTTCCGTTTTTGTCAAAACCCAGTTCTAATGATGGGATCCATGAGGAATCGAGGGAACTCCTCAAATTTTAAACGCATACATATAGTGATTTTTGGGTTTTTATCATCAAATTAAGCATACACATTCAAAAAAGTGACATTTGATGAAGTGCAACTGCTGATGATGATCAGAACGGAACTCTTCAACGACGCATAGTTCACGTTTGGCGATTTGTCGTCTTCGTTATGTTTGTTAAGCAAGTCAAGTTTTTAAGTAACATTTTTGTCAAGCTCGAGTTCTGATGATGGGATCCATGAGGAATCGAGGGAACTCCTCAAATCTTAAAGGCATGCGTATAGACATTTTTGTATTTTCATCAGAAAATCAAGGATTTTCATTAAAAACTGGCGCATTTGATGAAGTGGAACTGCTGATGATGACCAGAACAGAACTCTTCAACCACGCATAGTTCACGTTTGGCGATTTTTCCTCTTCGTTATGTTTGTTAAGCAAGTCAAGTTTTAAAGCCACATTTTTGTCAAGCTCGAGTTCTAATGATGGGATCCATAAGGAATCGAGTGAACTCCTCAAATATTAAAGGCATAAGTATAGATTTTTTTTGTATTTTCATCATAAAATCAAGCATTTACATTAAAAACTGTCGCATTTGATGAAGTGGAACTGCTGATGATGACCAGAACAAAACTCTTCAACGACGCATAGTACACGTTTGGTGATTTCTAATTTCGATTTTGACATGGACTGCAACCCGGACTCGGACCCAGAACCGGACTCATACCCGGATCCGGTTCGGACCCGGACTCGGACCCGGACTTGGAATCGAACTCGGACCCGGACTCGGACTCGGACACGGACTCGGACTAGGACCCGGACTCGGACTCGGACCCGGACTCGGAACCGGACTCGGAACCGGACTCGGACTCGGACCCGGACACGGACTCGGACACGGATTCGGACCCGGACTCGGACCCGGACTCGGACCCGGACCTTGACCCGGAAAACCACTATAATATATATTATATTATAATTATTATTATTACACGTAAATTTGTTCACGAAGAAACCGTGTACCGACTCTTCATGCCATTATATTATTAATTTGCTGTTATTCTCTACAAATCGACACTAAAAGTATCAAAATATCAAAATATGGAGTTCCGTTTGAGAAAGAAGCAAAACAATTTTGTCTTTGACAGTAATTGAATTATTGTGTGATTTTGAAAGCTAGACAATTCAAGATTTATATTTTTACTCACAAAGACAACACAGAAATTCAATCTCAAATGTAAACCTTCGAACAATTTCCATACATTGACGACATCACTCAAAATTCTTCTTCAAGTCAGATGCCCGCTGGGGCTGCACCGGAGCACACGTATAATTCTTCAAATAAAAATGACAGCTTGATTTGACATTAAATCATATACGCACACGAGAAAGTATACCAGTAGATAAATTGTATTTCAAAAAATAGGGTACATAAATATCAGCTCGCGTCTCTTTTAAATTTGATTTGCTGTTATTTACGGGTCATAATGGTTGAAAACCTCAGTAAACTATCTTAAAACAATACGATTACAGTCGAATTTAAGTATTATGTTCCTTCAAATCAAAACTCGCTTAAAATGAAAAAAGTTTAAAGACTCATCCTTTACTGATTGGGATTAATTTTCATTTTGCGTCATTTTAAAAACGTATTTGACTTCTGTACGTCAATTAATTTTGATGACAATTGTAATCTTGTAATATATTATAGAACTTTTATCTTAAAATATTGCCTATTAACAGGAAGCGTTATGTAATTCGTATAAGTAATACCTGAAAGTCTTGTACCTAGATCTGTAATACCATGGATTGCGACGAATAAATGATTATGATTATGCCGTTCGTTCCGTCTATATGTATAATGCGTGTACGTGCTGTTCTCTGAAAATCTTCAAGAAAAAATAACGGCTAGACCAGCACGAAGTACTAGCGAGTTTTTGCGGCTTTGGAGACCGAGATAAAGCTTACAGGCCAATACCGCTGTGGCCTGGTTATTGTTATGTATACCTATGTATCGAATGTTTTTAAAAAAAATTACTATAAAAAGCAATGTTTTATTTCGATTAGGTCTACATTTTGTGCATATTGTATATCTGAAGTATTTTCGTACTAAACTTGAAACTTTCGTTGAAACTAAATAAAATAATTATTCCTAATATACAGTCACCTGCAATTTATGTTACACAACACACAACGAAGGCCGCAAAAATATCTGACACGATCTTATTTGTAGAACCATAAGAGCATGTCATATATTTTTGCGGCCTTCGAAGAGTAGGTACCGGTCATTATCACCAACTTTGCCCGCATTTAAAAAAAAACACGAATTTCTCAAAAAAAAACAAATCGTAATTACTTTTTTTGCTCAGCACGTCCATTGTGATCAAACGCATCAGTTTATTTGAAGAAAAAATATTTTTATCGTGTTTTTACCCATTTTTTTTGCGTTTTAGAGGGTGGGCAAAGATATCCGGAGTTTTCGCCAACATTGCCCACGTCAATTTGGTATTCAAATACAGCTCGTATGATGATGATGTCTAAGGATCACTGGTTTTGGGCAATCCTACCATTCCCTGTTAATAACTTAGCGATAAGTGTAAAAACTTTTAAATAAATTTGCTGGGCAATGTTGCCTACCCGTTTTTGCTCATTTCCATATAAGGCTCGCCTAAGCATTTTACAAAGGCTAGGGTTGTCACTTTTGAGAAAATCTGTTACAATAGTTTAATGGCCAAAAATATGATTTTTGCTGTGTTTTTCATTAGTTAACGGGATAAAACATCTAAGTAAAGGATAATAAGACAAATTAAATACAGTATATATTTATAAACTTACTTTAGTGTACAAACATAACCTTATTTTACATGCGAAGTTGGGTAAATTAGATGAAAGTGACAACCCTAATCCGTTTTTGGTGGTGGGCAATGTTGGTATGGATGCCAAATCACCGGATTACTTTGCCCACCGCTAAAACTCGCTAAAAATTACAAATTAAAGATATCTTATTGATACTGTTTTAACACCCCCTGGCACTGATTAAAATAACCGACTTGGTTTCACATTACATCTCAAAACTTTTTGAAGTGAAAATTTCTTTAGCGGCGTGTAATAGTGCCCTTGCGGCCTATTTGCTGAATAAATGTTGAAGTTTGAAGTTTGCATGCCAAGTTTCGTGCTTTCTGCCGGATGGGACAGGATTTAGGATGGGTCAGACCAGGACCGCATTTTTGCAGGTTCATCTTTTATTAGCCAGACTCTACCTCCATACTAAATCGAGCTAAGGAGTCGCACTATAAAGAAATATTGAACATTTTCTTTCAAGTTGATATACAGGGTGTCCATGCATTAGGGTATTTATATTCAATATTCAATAATTTATTCATAAAATCAATACAATTTTACACGTCAATGGTATTTAGAACCAGTATACAAAGTATCATAACAAATTACGATTTTTTTACTTTGGAGCAACCTGTATGTGTTAGTAGCTCCTGAGGTAATAAATAGTATGACTAGATTTTGCCCTGTGCGCGGGGCCCGAGGGCCCCGCGGTCTTCTTGTAGTTTGTTGTTGGTGCTGTTGTTTTTGTTGTAGTAGTAGTAGTAGTAGTTTGTTTTCCAAAGGGAAAAAGAAATAAAGTTGTACTTTTGCTAGGACGAAAAGATCCGCGTGAAAGCACTACATTCCCGCAGCTCGGCCTGGCCTCGCGTGCTTGGGAACTCGTAAGGGACGCTCCGGGCCTTCGGCCCTACGCGGAGCTCGGCCTTCGTCCTTCGCTGGGTTTCGAAGCTCAGCGTCGGGCCTTCGGCCCGCCGCTTCGCTTATTAAAACAGTTGGGAGGGTTGGTTTTGCTTCGGGGCTTAAGCGGGAAGTTGGAGCTTAAACACGACCCAATAGGAAAAGTGTCTTAGACAAGCGAAACGGCGGGCCGAAGGCCGAAGGCCGTAGGCCAACTTCCCCCTCTCGTGTGACGCTTCGGGCCTTTGGCCCTACGCGGAGCTCGGCCTTCGGCCTTCGCGAGCCTCGACGCTTCGCCGTCGGGCCTTCGGCCCGCCGGCTTCGCTTATCAAGACAGTTGACATTGTAGAACGCTTGGGGGAACTGCATTCACGCAGCTCGGCCTTCGGCCTCGCGTTTTGGGAGTCGTGGTGGAGGCTCCGGGCCTTCGGCCCTCCGCCGGGGTCGGCCTTCGGCCTCCCGGCCTGAAGCTTGCCCTTCGGGCTCGCTTAACACACTTTTTGTATAGGATTTTGCTTTGTTCGTCATTCCCGCAGCTCGGCCTTCGGCCTCGCCCAAAATTACTGGGGGTGGGGCACGCTTGGATATTCGGGGTGAAGCTCCGGGCCTGACAGCCCTACACGGGGTCGGCCTTCGGCCTCCCAGCCTGAAGCTCGCCCTTCGGGCTCGCTTAACCTACTTGGAAATTTGAATTTTGCCCTTGTCGCCCGCCATTTTGGATTTTTCCAAAAATTTTTTTTACATGGTAATGCTGGGTCCCCTAGCTCGCCGCATGCCAAATCTCAGCGCACTCGGACCAACTTGAAAAATTAAAAAAAAAAGTCGGCCTTTTTGAATTTTTTTAAATGCAGTTTGCTTTGTTTCGGGGCCCTCTATGACATTTGGTCGAGCACCCCCCACCTACCTCGCACCGTTTAAAAGTTGCCATACAAAATTAAAATGACCATTATTTCCGCCATCTTGGATTTTTTCCAAAAAATTTTTTTTTCATAGGAATCTAGAGGCTTCTATCTCTCGCCATGCCAAATCTCAGCGCGCTCGGACCAACTTGAAAAAATAAAATAAAAAAAGTCGGCCCGTTTGAAAATTTTTAAATGCAGTTTATTTTGTTTCGGGGCCCTCTATGACATTTGGTCGAGCACCCCCCACCTATCTCGCACCGTTTAAAAGTTGCCATACAAAATAAAAGGGGCCATTTTTTCCGCCATCTTGGATTTTTTCGAAATTTTTTTTTTTCATACGAATCTAGAGGACCCCGAGATTCCGTGACCAAAATTTCAGCGCGCTAGGACAAACTTGAAAAAATAAAAAAAAAAGTCAGCCATTTTGAAAAAAAATGGCGGCGTCAAAAACTGCCAGGGTCCTCTATGACATTTGGTCGAGCACCCCCCACCTACCTCCCACCGTTTGGCCGGGCCGTCGAACATTTTTCTGACCGGAAGCGGTAGGCCAAAAGTCGGAATTTTCTGAAGTCACGAGACCGCCCTCTATACGACCGTACCAAAGTCTAACACCCCACGAACCTCCTTCTGGGAGAACAATCATGTCAATTAATCAGTCGTGTTGCAGCTTTAAATAAGATTAATTATTAAATTATTACATTAAATTAAATTAATTAAAACTTTCTTCGACCGTTTTGATTATCTTTTTTATTTATGACATTAATAAGATTCTGACTTTTGACAAATGTCATCATTGCCGCACATTTTCAAACAAATTGTCAAAAGCACTGCCAATGATTAATACAGTATGTTTCTTTTTGTTGTCGATTATTGGAATTAACTTTTGTTTGATAATTTAATCTTTTGTTCTAATTAAAAAGAAATTACCGTTAGAGCATTTCTGAGAAGTAACCCTATGTGGGATTTCAGGGTTTGTCCAATGGCTAAGGTCACCCTGTATTTAAAAACGTAAACGTTAAAGTTTTTGGGATATATGTATGTTTGAGAAATATCTGTTTTTTCCGATATAATAAAGTTTTTTTTAAATAATACGATGATGGTGGCAAACAGGAATACGGCCCGCCCGATGGTAAGTGGTAATCGTAGCCCATGGATGCCTGTGACGTCAGCGATAGTGATTTTACAATTCGTCGCACCTGTCACGGATGTGAAATTGGGGCCTGGCCTCTATTTCACTACGGTGGCAGGTGCGACACTTGTCGACATCACAGTTGGTACTGACGTTACAGGCCTCCATAGGCTACGGTAACCGCTTACCATCAGACGGGCGGTGTGCTTGTTTGCCACCAACATGTTAATAAAATAAAAACTCCATTATATCGCCAAATACTAAGTACTTATTTTGCGAAGCTAATGACAATTGTCACAAGAAACACGACAATTGTCGGTAATTCTTGACAGCAAATGAGTTCTGTGTAACACTATATGAGTAAAATGAATATAGGCGTGGAATCGAATGTATTTGCAGCCAACAAAATGCCAATGTTTGTTCAGCTACCTGTTCACCTGTTTAAATTGCTTATTATCAATTTAGATCCGGATTTTAAACCTGGCTGACATCGGATAGCCATTTATATTGATGTCAATGGTGTTGGTGAATATTTTAATTCATTCGGGCGAAAACCGGAAGGTTGGTTGGGTATCATAAAATGTTCATGGAGAGAAATTGTAAAGGCCCCAGTACACAATGGGCCATTGCCGGCCACTCCAAGGGACGCAGCCATGCGGTAGAATGAGATAGCAATATCATTTGCTCCCTCTAACGCATAAATGCGTCCCTTGGAATGGCCGGCGATGGCCCATTGTGTACTGGGGCCTTAAGATATGGTATTGTAATCAACAACTGCAAAGTTTTTTTTACATCGGTTTGTGGCAAATACTGTTTAGTTTATCTTTATTTTAAAACGAAAAATGTCAACTTGCATGTTTTCTCCACTGTACACAGAATAAGTAATGGTGTTACTATATCTCATATGTTCAGAATATTACTTGAATAAACTTATTATCCTATATAAAACGTGTGTTTTTATATTTCTAAACCCAGTTTCTAAGTAGATTGCACATACATTATAGTCACATTAAAATTCCATTTTGCGAAATAAAGAATTCAACATTTAACTTTGCAAAAGTAGATAATTGTTATTAGAATATTTTCTAAAAGCAATAAAAATAGATTAGGTTAGATTCGAGCTACAATGACATTAGGTTGGGTTCAAGGTAAGGTTGCAGGGCCTCAACAAGGGAAAAAAAGGGGGAGGGACTGTTGGCCTGGCTAAGTGAGCCAGAACTCACCCACTACTCCCTACTACTGCCGTAAGCAGGTAATGAATTCCCAATGTATTAGGTATAGGTTTAATAAATTATAAATATATTTCATTAATAACATAATAATATACAAATATGTAAAAGCATAAAGTAATAAATAAGCCTACAGTAATCACGTATACCGGTCCCACGGATGCGGATGTTGCTTACATAATCTCGTCTGTCAAGGAGTTTCGGCAGGAAAGGCCTTGGCAGACTTATATATTCATGAAATGAGGGTTCATACCTACCGACTGGAATTGGTTTCATGGCGGTATCAGATGGGTTAGTGTACGGTAACCGATGGTCATCTTGCTTATAATCTCGTCTGCCAAGGTGTTTCGGCAGGAAAAACCTTGGCAGACTTATATATTCCTAAAATGGGGGTTCATACCTACCGAATGGAATTGGTTTCATGGTGGTATCAGATGGGTTAGTGTAGGGTAACCGATGGCGACCTTGCTTACATAATCTCGTCTGCCATGGTGTTTCGGCAGGAAAAGCCTTGGCAGACTTATATATTCCTGACATGAGAGTTCATACCTACCGACTGGCATTGGTTTCATGGTGGTATCAGATGGGTTAATTTAGGGGTCCCGATGGTCACCTTTGAGAACGTCTGCCAAGCACTTCCGGCAAAAAAAATAGTGGCAGACTTCGCTTTTCTGTGTCTACATGTAAATTTCTAACTGCTGCCATAACTACTATCTCGGTATCAGATGGGTTAAATCAGCCCCTTTTTTCGCACCGGAAGTGGCCTTCTTTTTCGTACTTTCAGCAAGTTCCGCCGTGGCAGACTATCGAATTCGGACTTAGCATAACTTTTCTGGGAAACCATTGTGCATTTCATCGTGGTATCAAGTCGGTTAGAAATTTTGCGGCCGGCTCTTCTACCAATTTAAAACACTCCCTTCGGTCGTGTTTCAATTTATCGCCACTCGTTGCGAATTTCCTACTTTTCGTACTTGTATCGTTTGACATTGATTGTATCTTAAACATCGTTCCGAAGTTAAGGACGCCTGGCACGGCCTTCCAGTTAATGAACCTTGTGTATATGCTCAAACAATTGTATTTCACGTATTTTCTCGTTCCCAATACTGGTCTGAAAAGAGCGCCTTCACAAAACTACATAGCGTATCTAAACGCCTTATTTTGCTTAATCCGTTACTTGAAATGTCTCGTCTGAAAAGCCATCGTTTGTCCTAATACGTACCAATCTAATACGTCGTACGTCTAATATTGCCAAAGTAACAAATACGTACTTACTTGAAACAGAAGTCGTAACAGTGTATTATACTGTATTTAAGATAAATTATTGATGCATGAAATAGAGCACCAGATAATTATTAGAAAAACACAGATGGGAGTTATTTTTAAACACAAGTTCTGTTTAATAAATCGGATAGAAATATAAAAAGTAGCTGAGTTGACCGTGACGTCACGAAAATACCCTATTCTGTATCGATTTGGTACCTATGTATAGACAAGAGACATGCGATTTCTAGCAGTAGCTAGTGAGTTCCGATTATCAACTAACAATTTATGACAATAAACCTATTTCGCTTGACATTTTATTAGCATATGCGATGACATGCCATAACAAGATTAAGAACTATCGCGTTTCTACACGGACAAGTTTCATAAGGGCAAATTACTCAAAATAGTAAAGTAATTTGTAAGGTACCTACTTATTCGATTATTAAGCTAATACAAATCTAAGGTAACCACCAAAGAAGGCCTAGCATAGGAACGGCGCGATAGTAATTCGTCCGCGACATTGCGACATAGACTCTAGTTGCATTGATTAGAGAGGGACAAGTAGTCTATCGCGCGGCCTAGATAATGTCGCGTCGCTCCTGTGCTAGGCCTACTAATAACAGAAATTAAACGCAAATATAAAAAAAAAAGATTGAACCAACGCAAATTGGACCGCCCGATCTTTCGGTCTATGTGATCTATAGCGGAATTTACAGACGCAACTAACGCATAGTTTATAACATAATTGCAAGATAAATTGCCACTATTATGAGATTTACAGTTGTATCTCTAGGTTCAGATAATCTAGGGCGTAATCTGAATGAATGAATGAACGGTTTGTTTATTTCAAACACTGATTTGTTTCAATGAGCGGCGAGCTAGATCTGCGGAGCTCAATAGGGCTCGATTTGAAATGAATAGATAGAGTCAGACCGAGAAAAGTCTGCAGCGATTTTGATAGCCCACGCAGTGCAAGTGTCATTTTAAACCTCAAACTTCTATGAAATTATGACGTATAAATAACACTTGCACTGCGTGGGTTATCAAAATCGCTGCAGACTTTTCTTGGTCTAACTCTATCAAACCAAGTTAAATGGTTACTTTGATGAATTAGATAAGTGTAAAAGTTAACGGCGGCGTTATTCATAAACGTTTGTCAAATCTACTATTACTCAAGCCGTTGATAATCGTTTGTCCCTAATGCCCCTATCCGTCTTTTTAGGGTTCCGTACCCAAAGGGTAAAAACGGGACCCCATTACTAAGACTCCATTGTCCGTCTGTCTGTCTGTCTGTCACCAGGCTGTATCTCATGAACCGTGATTTCACAGATGATGTATTTCTGTTGCCGCTATAACAACAAATACTAAAAACAGAATAAAATAAATATTTAAGTGGGGCTCCCATACAACAAACGTGATAGGTTTGCAGTTTCTTGCGTTATGGTACGGAAACCTTCGTGCGCGAGTCCGACTCCGGCCGGTTTTTTTTACATTTCTGTTAGAAAAAGACAAAATTTAACAAAGGTTTCTAAGAGGTTGCGATCGTTGCGAAGTTTTATGAATAAGCGGCATCTCAATTCCCAATCCATTTTTTTTTAATAAGTATTAGTATAGAAAACAGACAAGTGTTTAAACACGCGACGTCATTATTCCATTCTCATTATTTTTTGCGAAGTCAATAATCATAATTATTTAATGTCGCATTGTTTTGTTTCCTTCAGTATACAATAATAATCAAAGATCAAACCGTATTTTAATCGACAGAAATGCAGCAGCACCATTTTATCGTTCTGAACAACGTTCGTCTTGTGCCATCGGGCGTGGCGTATAAACCGATTCTGTGTTCTTATCGAAAGAATTTTATGATACCTGGATATCGCTGTATCCTATACTATTAAATGAGCAATATTAAGTTTAATTATAAGAAGAAAACAGTTAAGAATGTTGTCCACATCTTGGTTTAAAGCTCATGCTGTTTGATTGTGCCTTTTTATATCCTTTTATTTTAATAGGAGCGGGATTTGATATTTTGAAATCTGATCTCTTATTTAATTTTAGTGCTTATCATTGCATCTTGTTTGCTCATACGAATTGTATTGGTGCGAGAGAGATGCACTTAAATATATGTCAAGTTAACATTTAATTTTAATGTTGGGCCACTCAACTATAAACAACTATTTATTTCATTATAGGTATATCATAATAGTCAAAAATGTATCCTGCTGTGTATTAGCCGGGCGCCTCCCACACAACATCCCATCTATCGTAATCATAAAACACTTCTTTCTGACTGGTTCCCTGTGTCTAGTATACGCCGACCCCCTCATAGTGGTAAGTTGATAACTGTAGTTGGTCAAACCAAATTTGTCAGTAAATAAGAACAAAAAACTATATTTACCTTTTCTTTTGGGTGCTAGTATTAGTGTAAGACAAAGATAGTATGATTATCTCTGTCTATGCTTGAAATAATACAGTCCTTTGTCAAACTATGTGGGCTGATTTAGACGGCGCGTGAACTCGCATGCGATTTTAGTTACATTGCGGACTGCTGGTTACGTCCAATTCAACTGACCGATCAAAACCGTAATATAATAAAACTCACATGCGAGTTCTCTCATCGTCTAAATGAGCCCTGCGTCGGTGACGTTTTCAATCAAAAGGTACCACATTGTCGGTTGTCGATAAGGTTGATTTCAAATTGAAGCCATATAGGAATAGCGCCTTATTGACAACCGACAACAAGTAGGTACCCTTTAGATTGAGAATGGCACCGTCGAAGCTGTCACGTCACGTAAAATGTTTGTATAGAAGTTTAGCACATAACTCATACATACGTTTATATAATAAAAATGCGGTATAAACATATTTCTTCAATTATTATTTTAATCTAAAAGTCCAAAAAAACCGCTAGGCTCAAATGGGACTGGGCCGGTCACGTCTACCGCATGCATCCGGAGAGATCTCGGAGTAATTAACAATGGAGCCGCCATGTCTAAAATTTTCGGTACAAAATAGTCTGCCGTTTTTTGCGGGGGAGGGGCACATCAAATGTATAGGTACGTCATGTCAGATAAACGTCAGTCCATACATATGGTTGACATGTGGTTGACCATTGGCCGCCTTTTTTCGACAGAGGGGAACGCCCGTTAATGGGGGCTCCATTGTTAATTACTCCGAGGGAGAGATGGGCTAGCTCAGCCGCCAAGTGGATGCCGGTAGAGGGACGTGGCCGCGGTAGGCCCAAACGGAGATGGCGAGATGACCTGGACAGCTTCCTGGACAACTGGCCGGAGGAAGCACCAAATCGGGAGTCGTGGAAATTAAGGGGAGAGGCCTTTGCCCAGCAGTGGGACACTCAAATAGGCTAGGAAAAAAAAAGTCCAACCAAAAGAGACTTGAAGGAACGTTCATAGGGACCATCATTCGTCAGTAGTATGTTAGCGTTGTGAATAACACAACCCGCATGTTCGATCGGTGTCAATATATTTAATCGACAATGGGACGCATGAACCGAATGGTGATCAACGGTTCTCAAAATTGTTGGTCACCCTTATGGATTTATTCAACGTTGCGAGTTTAGAGACCTCAGACTGGGGACTACCTACCTTTAAAGGGGCCCACTGATTAACAGTCCGCTGGACGGAATCGGCCTGTCAGAACAAAAAGTTGACAGTTCCAAACAACTGACAGGCAGATACCATCCGGCGGACTGTTAATCAGTGGGCCCCTTAAGACTTGTTCAGCTTGCATTGCATGTGTAGTATTTTTTGGAGGAGTCTTTAATTAATAGGTACACTTCGAACGCGATAATTTTGAAAATGGCAAATATTTATAAAACCAGAAGCACTTAGAGTTAGACCAAGATAAGTCTGCAACGATTTTGATAGTACACGAAGTGCAAGTATTATTTATACATCATGATTTCATAGAAGTTTGATGTTTAAAATAACACTTGCACTGTGTGTGCTATCAAAATGGTTGCAGATTTGTCTTGGTCTGACTCTACCTAGGTAGGTACTTTAACTTTTTTACTGCAACGTTTACTAAGGCATCTTATTGTTACTATTGTTACTGTAATAAAGTAGAAAGTGCTTCTAGTTTAGTAGATATTTGCCACTTTCAAAATTACACCGCCTTCGAAGATACTCCAAACTCCAAAGCATGTTATTGTACTACTAATTATCTATTCTGTGTAGTGATGTACCGACTATTGATTTGGCCGACTAGCCGACTAATCGGCGCTCGAATGGCCGATTAGTCGGCCGACTAGTCGGCTAGTCGGCCAGATCATTAGTTCAGGACGTTCAGGTGAAAAACAATAATTTTGCTCTTTTGGTTGCGCTATTCATCATATTAGCTTGGCTAAAAGGTGTTTTCTACGGGTTCAAAGACCTATCACAAGAATCCTCGTTCAATTTCTGTCTTTCTTTTATTTTGGGATCCTGAGCAGACCGTCAGTACAACTTGTAGGAGGTATTTCCAAGGCTCTATTTCCCGTACGTAGTCGCCAGTTAAGAACCTATCCCCTGTGGTCAGCGTCTTTATGAGCAACGTGCCCTGTTTATAAATCTCATAAATTTTGCAATAACATTAACAGTTCCCCTTGGCTCCACCATTAAAAAAAAACTGAATAATAATAAAATCATTTAACTATAGAACTTGGCCATGAAATTACACGAGAATCAGTTGAGATCGACCTGTAGAGGAAAACACCAGCCCACCAACATACGATAACGATCAAACGGTCAATTATATGTATGAACAAAAGTATTTGTATGCACCCTTAATTGGTATTTTGGTAAAATAGACATAAAACATATGGTAAATATTGACTGTTGATTTCTTTTTTTTTCTGTTTTTCTTTCACTAATAAAGTGCCGACTAATCGGCCATTTTTGCCGACTAGTCGCCGACTAATCGCCGACTACAAATGTGGCCGGATAGTCGGCTTTCCCGACTAGTCGGCGACTAGTCGGTACATCCCTAATTCTGTGCTTACGGGTACACTTTGAGAACAGCAGTAGTAATTCATCACTATCTGCCCGACTACCGCATTAGTTAATTAATAATCTCCATTTAACATTGACGACAGAGATGTCTACGTCGCACTATTAATTTATAGGGGACTGAACCGGCTTGACCACTGGTTCGGACAGACCACTTGTCTAAGATGTTCCATATAAGGAGGCTGCGCTTAAACCAGGAGTCTCCCAAACTTTTTTACCTGAGGACCATATTGCGCCTCAGATACTTTCGCGCGGGCCACCGTCGGTTTTTGCGCCGGAAGAGGGTGTCTGGTTGCTGCTGTTAGGAATAGTTCCACTCTCAATGAATGCTATACCCCGTGGGCCGGATTGGAACGCGTCGCGGGCCGGGGTTTGGAGACCCCTGGCTTAAACCGTCGAGGACCAATCACTGAGAACGTCAGCAGTTCATCACAATCTGCCAGAATTGACCATAATTATGACAAATTTGGTTATTTATGATTGTTTCTTAAACACATCACACAAGCCTTATTGAGCTTACTGCGGGACTAGGCCGATCTGTGTAAAATTGACCTATAATATTTCTTTATTTATTTCTTAGAATGATAAAATGAAAATGAAAAATATTTTATTTTTTGCACGTATAAAAATGGGTTTAACAGTGGGAACATACATGAAGTCGAGGTTGCATGCATACAGCGATACTTTTATATAAAACAGTATGAACAGGGGTCCCCAAACTAGGCATAGCCTGTATCTTGGGCAGCCAGTTAATTAATTAAAAACTAGAGAATTATGCCTAAACATAAGTACTGATATTTAACCTTATCTAGGAGTTTACGTTAGTCAGTCTGTCAGTCAAGTCCCTTAAGGCTAAGTGGAGAGATACAAAGGTTAAATTGTAACATAAATTACCTACTACATATGCTCAGGATCGCGATTTGTACACTTTATTTCCCTATTTTAAAGATTCCAATGACACTCAAAACGCAACGGTGTTATTATTTTTAAACGTTGGCAAGTAATCTTGTACATATAGATCTGTGGACTTATTAGACTCTGACTGTGACATTTTGTTTCTAATTCGAACCTTGTAGTCAATGTCACAAGATTCAAATTCGAATACCAGCGTCAGTCAACGACAGGTATGATTTACTTCACGAAATTATAGATAGACTAAACGTTTATTATGGCATGCTGCAACCTAGATTGCGCAACGTTTTTACCATGAAAGTGCTTTGGTTTCGTGTTGATATCAGATTAAGCCTAGATTTAAAGCGAGTTTATTGAATTTAGTGGCTTGTAATTTGAATAAATCGTCAAATATAACCCAATTTCAATACATGTTTCATAATAATTATAAATATGCCACGTTACCTGGCCCAAGTATACAGTGTAAAAAATAAATAAGCACATTAATTATACAGAAGCTCCACTGTCTAACAAAACCTATGTTTGACTGCTGAAGGAAATATGCTGTTCATCCCTGACGCAAAGCACGTTGAGTTTCATCTCGCTAGGGTTGGCAAGTTGCGCCTTATAAACTTCACCGTAATAAATAAGACATCGTTAGTAAGATGGACTAATCCCAAATATATCCTAATTTCCCCTTGGGTCGAAAGGTCAGATGAAATTTAGTAGAAACTAGCGCCTACGCCGATTCTTAGGACTAGTTGCCAAGCGAATCCCAGACTCCCATGAGCCGTGGCAAAATGCCGGGACAACATTAGGAAGATGATGATGATGCTTCGCTGTGTTGAGTGATAACCGGCCATTGAATGCTTCGACCAGCGCCGCGTATAGGTACCTAAAGAACAATAAAATAACATTGTAAATACATTATTTGACTTTGACATGTGAAATACCACTACAGCGAGTCACGGAATTGGACCAATCAGAAGTGACTTAGCTTAAATTCTCACCTACGACCAGGGTTGGGCAAAATACTGGCTTCCACGTATTTCAAATACAAATTACAAAATACATTTTTAAAAGTATTTGAAATACCAAATACAAACTACTTTGGTGACTGGTATTTGAAATACAAAATACAAATTACAGTGTTTAAAATAATGTATTTCAAATACAAAATACAAAATACTTTTAATTTTTTTTTGTTTAATCATTTAGTTTTTAGGGTTCCGTACCCAAAGGGTAAAACGGGACCCTATTACTAAGACTCCGCTGTCCGTCCGTCCGTCCGTCCGTCCGTCCGTCCGTCTGTCACCAGGCTGTATCTCAAAAACCGTGATAGTTAGACAGTTGAAATTTTCACTGTTGAAAATAGAATAAAATAAAGATTTAAGTGGGGCTCCCATACAACAAACGTGATTTTTGACCGAAATTAAGCAACGTCGGGCGGGGTCAGTACTTGGATGCATGGGTGACCGTTTTTTTTTGCCGTTTTTTGACGGAACCCTTCGTGCGCGAGTCCGACTCGCACTTGCCCGGTTTTTTTAGGGTTCCGTACCCAAAGGGTAAAACGGGACCCTATTACTAAGACCCCGCTGTCCGTCCGTCCGTCCGTCTGTCACCGGGCTGTATCTCACGAACCGTGATAGCTAGACAGTTGAAATTTTCACAGATGATGTATTTCTGTTGCCGCTATAACAACAAATACTAAAAACAGAATAAAATAAAGATTTAAGTGGGGCTCCCATACAACAAACGTGATTTTTGACCGAAGTTAAGCAACGACCGTCTTTTTTTGCCGTTTTTTTGCATTATGGTACGGAACCCTTCGTGCGCGAGTCCGACTCGCACTTGGCCGGTTTTTAACGATTATCCTTTCCTAAAAACTTATAGGGTCATTGTGCTTGTTTTCGTCCAGCTCTAGTTTTCTTCCACTTGACGAAATTTGAATAGGTATAAACCTACATTGCTGCACAAATTTGGACTGATTTCAATCCTTAGCTAAACAATAGTAGTAGTAGTAGTAGTAGTAATCACTTTATTGTACACAACACAGGTTTACAAAAATAAATTACAGTAATGGAAGTACAAAGGCGAACTTATCCCTATAAGGGATCTCTTCCAGCTAACCTTCGATTAGATGAGAGGAAAACTCCAGTCAGGTCAGATAGACAAACTTACGGGATGTACAGTAATATTTAGAAAAAGTAAACTAACGTATTGTCAACTCATAAAATACATAAATAATATTATAGAATAAAAATACATAAAATACATACTAGCATACATACATACAATACAATATATATATATATATATATATATATATACAAGTTTAAAGTAGAAATAAAGGTTTAGTACTTAACCAGATCACGCTGATTGGAAAGCCAAAGCTTCTTCAGATTAGCCTTGAGTGACGCCACAGACTGGGACCGCCTGAGCGACAGGGGCAAC
Source organism: Cydia splendana (assembly GCF_910591565.1). NCBI lineage: Eukaryota > Metazoa > Arthropoda > Insecta > Lepidoptera > Tortricidae > Cydia > Cydia splendana. The sequence continues at coordinate 18,868,114 of NC_085967.1, read as the reverse complement.
TCGTTCCACAACTTCACAGCGCGCACCGTAAAAGAATTTGCATATGTTCGCGTCTTATTAGGCGGAATAGTAAGCGTGAGATTACAGCTAGATCGTAAACGGTGATCACTTCCTTCAGCCAGATAGTTAAATCTTTCCGTTAGGTAAGATGGGGAACGGGGGTTGAAGAGTATATTGAACAGCAACGACACGACATGCACATCTCTGCGTCGGCGGATCGGTAACCACCCGAGCTGGGAGCGAAAGTTGGAGACGTGATCATATTTACGGAGGCCAAATATATACTTGATGCAAACATTTTGTAAACGCTCAAGTTTATCCAGCAATTCCTCATTAAGGTCCAGATACGCAACGTCACCATAGTCCAGAAGAGGGAGCAAGAGAGAACGGGCAAGAGTCAGTTTAGTATGAAGAGGGAGAAAATTCTGCAGCCGTCGAAGAGAGTGGAGGGATCCAAAAACTTTTTTACTCACCTCAGCAACATGGGGAGACCAAGAAAGCGTCTGATCCATGGTGATACCCAAATTTCGGACAGTAGAGGAGAAAGGGATATTAGTCCCATCAAACAAAATGTCGGGTACCACCATGTCCGAAAGCTTGCCTACATAATAAGGACTACCAATGACAATCGCCTGCGACTTCCTAGCATTGATTTTCAAACCAAATTTGCACGCCCAGTCCCGTATGGATTCCAAATCAAGGTTGATTTGAGTAATCAATGAAGAAAGATCATCTATACTGGCCGCTGCATAAATCTGTAGATCGTCTGCGTAAAGATGGTATGATGATGTAAGTGCTTCGGTGATGCCATTAATAAAAATAGAGAAAAGAAGGGGAGAAAGCACTCCTCCTTGTGGGACGCCAGCGGTGAGCTCACACCAGTCGGACAGCTTGTCATCTACTCTGACCCGCTGGCGTCTGCCAGAAAGGTAGCTATGAAACCACGAGAGAGAAGTTTGTGAGATTTTTAGAGTGCTGAGTGTGCCTAGAAGGATGTCAAAGTCTACAGTGTTGAAGGCACTACTAAAATCAAGAAGAACAAGGACAGTTAGCTTTTTGCACTCTATATTAAAACGAATGTCGTCGGTGACTTTAACCAAAGCGGTGACTGTGCTATGCCCGGGGCGAAACCCAGATTGGAGAGGGTTAAACAATGAATTTTTATTAAGATGGGATTGCAGGCGACGGTTAACGAAATGTTCAATAATTTTTGATAGTATAGGAAGAATGGAGATAGGACGATATTGGGAGAAAGATGCAGGATTGGAAGTTTTTGGGAGAGGAATGACATGTGCATACTTCCAGGATGCCGGAAACGTGCCACTGGAAAGGGAGAAATTAATAATGTTAGAAATGATAGGAGAAATAAAATCCGCCACGAGCATGAGCATATCTACACTAAGGTTATCGTCACCGACGGCTTTCGTTTTAATAGCTTTGAGGATTGCTTGTGTCTCTTGTGCAGAAATACAGCCGAGTTCAAAAGGATCTAAGCTGGAGTTGGTTGTAGAAGCTGCAGGAAGTGACAAGGTAGAATGTTTAAGGGAAGGGTCTAGAGTAACTGGTGAAGTACTGAAGTATTGGTTAATACCATTTATATCAAGGATACTGGATGAACTAGATTGAGATTTGCCCACCCCGAGTGATTTTAAAAACTTCCATAATTTAGCAGGGGGACATTCATTAATGGAACTGTGGATGTATCGACGCTTTGACTCCCTGCAGACCTTATTGCAGCGGTTACGTAACGATAGATACTTCTGACGATTACTATCTGAAGGGCTTTGTCGAAATTTTACGCGAGCTCGATCACGCTTGGCCATCTGCGTCTTAATATCCGGCGTGAGCCACGGCGCAGGAAGGTGTTTGACGCGCGTAGGTTTCAATGGCGCGTGTCTGTCAAAAATCGCAAGCAGTATATCATTGAAAGCCCTTACCCTCATGTCGATATCTGCAAGACTCTCCAACCCTTGCCAATCCGCATTAGATAAGTCGGCATAAAAGGCTTGTAAATTTAAGTCCCGCAGGTTTCGCCGCATTATAATTTTGTGCTTACGCTTTGGAGGACGGATTTTAAAAGCAGCGTATATTAAATCATGGTTGGAGAAGCCAGCAGCATTAAACTGACCATGAAAGGAAACTAAGTCTGGAGAAGAGGTGATAATGAGGTCTAATAAAGAAGGAGGACCGTTATGCGGGAAATGAGTAGCTGTGAGAGGTAAAACGGTTAGGTTTAAGGACGTAGCAAGAGAATAAAGCTTAGAGGAGCGAAGATCATTTTTTAGGAGGCAGGTGTTAAAATCGCCCATGAGAATACTATGGTCAAACTGGGGGGTTATATCAACTAATATATCATACAGAGCATTGAAATAATTTATGTTGGAGGAAGGGCTGTAAAAAACGCCTAGAAGAACTTTGGAATGATGTAATATGACTTCTAAAAAAAGATGCTCGGCAGAGTTCGAATAGACTGATGGTGACTGCGCGACTATTCTACAAGCAAGGTTACTTCTAATATAAATGGCGACTCCACCACCGCGAACGGCTCCCGATCCACCTCCGCTAGTGCCGGTCCGGTCGTTCCGTATCAAACAGTACCCTAATATATCTGTCTACATATAAAAATTATATTTGGCAAATAGTGAATTAAAAATGAAATATATTATTTGCTAATCTGTCAAGTGGTCGAAAACTAGAGCATGGACGGAAACTACTGCAATGACCATATTGCCTGGCTGTTGACGAAAAGTTCGGCGCAGAATAGCTCGCGCATTGTACCTACATATTTGCACCTCGTACAAGTCGTACATTAGGTATATTTAAAAAAAACGTTCCATTTTAGGATCAAAGAATTTAATAAAAAAATGTATTTTGTAGAAATGTATTTTGAAGCTTAAAGTATTTGAAATACAAAATACAAAATACATGTGAGTGCAGTATTTGAAATACCAAATACAAAATACTTTTCCAGGTAGTATTTGAAATACAAATACAAAATACTAAAATGTATTTCAAATACGTATTTCAAATACATGTAATTGAAATACTGCCCAACCCTGCCTACGACACATACGGTAAATCCACAACGAATACCGTGACGGACTCATTTGTGGGCCATTGACATGTATTTAGCGAATCCTTGTTAAGTACAAACATTTTGCAGTGTTTTGTTAGTAGGTACGTTAAAATACACAATAGTCTGTTCATAAAGAGAAGAGTCGTGGAATGTATTGGGCCCCATACATTCCACGACTCTTCTCTTTCCGCACAGACTATACAGCGACTTGAGGGATTAAATAAAGTTTAATCGATTTTTTTGTACGCAAAAAAATAGATGCATATATTGTAAGATGTGTAGTTTATAAAAAAAAATCTTGCTCCCCAAATTAACAGCAAATGTATACGGCGCCAAATTTTTTTGTGGCAACTGAATTGTCAAACGGCATCGTCTCATAATCAGAGTTACTTACCGCGTAATGTATTCTAAGTATAAATTAGTCTAAGACTTAAAAAATGTTATACAATCAATGAATAATCTTTAGTAACTGCTTTCGTAAAAAAACTAGTGCTTACCTACTCCAATATTTGGGATTAAGTGCCAAGCGAACCCTAGCCTCCCATGAGCTGCGGCAAAAAGCCGGGACAATGCGACGAAGATAATGATGATGGTATACGGTAACTAAACGGGATAATTATCGGTTGCTTTAATTTCCTTTATGGGCCGTTCAACGGAGAACTTAACATACCTAAAAGTTCTTGTAATAGGTATTTACATAGGAACTACAAATATAGTTACGTGCGTTGTTAGCTAACAATTCTAAGGACCTGTAGACAACCGCCGTCAACATTGCGAAACCTTCCCGGTATGTGTCGTTCGTCGTTCCACGAATCCTGCGGCCGAGTCAGCAATCAGCAATCAGCAGCTATGAGATTCACAAATATGTATGTACTCGATTTGTCATTATAACTTGACCCTTATATTGACATCCAACAAACTAGAATACCTAACTATAGAAGTCTGACTAGAGCCCCAAAACCGGCCAAGTGCGAGTCGGACTCGCGCACGAAGCGTTCCGTACCATTACGCAAAAAAACGGCAAAAAAATCACTGTTGTATGGGAGCCCCACTTGAATATTTATTTTATTCTGTTTTTAGTATTTGTTGTTATAGCGGCAACAGACACATCTGTGAAAATTTCAACTGTCTAGCTATCACCGTTGATGAGATACAGCCTGGTGACAGACAGACAGACGGACGGACAGTGGAGTCTTAGTAATAGGGTCCCGTTACTCCCGTTTTTACCCTTTGGGTACGGAACCCTAAAAATGACCGCACGTGGATTGTGCCGCGAGAGACTCAACTATATTGCGCGTAGCTTGACAACGTCAAATATTTTGGTGTTGTTGAGAGGTTTAGTGTGATTAGGACGCTGTTCCATCCCTCTGCCACGAGTGCCACGACGGTCAGGACTGGCACCAATTATTAACTGCAAGCTAAGAAATCGAATGGTACCTTTTAATATTTGTAGAAAAATCGTAACTTGCGGAGGTCTTGTATTTTTTAAATCAAATTTCCGCTTTGATGTCTGCTCATATTTAAGGGATTTAACTAGATTATGTCCTTTTAGCCCTGTTATAAATGGTCGCAGGCGGTTTTATACTGTTCCTCTTACTGCAATGGTGGTTAATAACAGGCTAACAGCCCATGTCTGTGTGGGTGCAGAATGCTACAGAATACCAAATCAGTCCAGGGGATTTCACCATGTGCCATTCAATTCTGTACACCTGTTGAGAATATTACAATAAGATTATATTACGTGCACCGAGTTTTAGAAGGCGGTTAAACCGGAAAACGATTGCGGTACACGGAAAGCTGCTTTTGAAATTTTATATTTAGGCTTCTTTGAGCAAAGGGATAAGTAAAAATGTACTGATTTTTTTGGCGTGTGCCAAAGGAGATTGTAAACAAAATATTTCGCACAGATATCCGTTCTATTTTATCAAAAAGCACAGCACTGTCTCGTGAGAAAAGGAGATGCAATATGTGATGATCATGACCCCCGCGATACAGGCCATGCCTAGTGCGGGGTTCACTGTAACGTGCTTGTTAAACTTTTACTGTCAATAAAAATATTGTTATTGTTATTTATGATTACAACATAATCCATTAGCTTCTATAAAACCCGATGAGTTTGTCCTTAGCTAACACACACTTTAAACCAACAAACTCTAAGCTAAGAATAAGCTTATTAAGTTTTAATATTCAGGGTACATAACATTCTTCCCTTTCTATTTCCAGAGCGACTCTGTAAGCTACTTTTTCGACGAGCTGGAGCGCATAGCGCGACCAGACTACATGCCTTCCCACCAAGACATCCTACACTGCCGGAAAGCCACCAAAGGCATCTCCGAGTGCACCATCAACATCAACAATGTACCCTTCGTGTTTGTGGACGTGGGCGGGCAGAGGACGCAACGGCAGAAGTGGACGCAATGTTTCGACTCGGTCACGTCGATATTGTTCCTCGTGTCTTCGTCGGAGTTCGACCAGGTGTTGTCTGAAGACCGGTGAGTTTTGCTACATCTTCCACTAACACAAGGTTACGATAGGGATCTCCGACGGTACTATCAACATTAACAATGTACCCTTCGTATTCGTCGACGTCCGCGGACATAGGACGCAGCGGCAGTGGTGGACACTGCTTTGACTCGGTCACGTCAATATTGTTCCTCGTTTCGTCTTCGGACTTCGACCAGCGGTGGCAGCATGGTTCCAGTTTTATCGCTTGTCACTATGCCTGTCACTTTCGCACTTACATACTTGTTAGAACGTGTCAGGCATGGTGTCAGGTGATAAAAATGCGACCGTGCTACCGCCGCATGTGTCGTCGAAACAGATACGTTGGTTTAGATTTGAGGCGATTTGGCGTTGAATACCTATTTATCCGCTACCGCAAGGCTACTAAAGACATCTCCTGGTGTATCTCTAATATATTTTATATCAACGCTTACTATGCATCTTAATATTTACCCACACATTTATAAAAGCAATGATGAATTGGTTTACCTGTATCCAATTAGATGTGTCACCCTAGTGACTCCATCATTGTATACGCATTATGTTGGCGCATTATGTATGCCTCATCTCATTACAGTACCTACTACGAATGATATCGACGCTCTATTAATCTCTTTGTTTGTACATTCGTTCGTTCGTTCGTTTATTTTATTTATTTCGGAGTTAGGCGCATGGCACACTGCATCCAATTCGCACGTTATTTGTTTGTTTGTTTGTTTGTTTATAATTGTGTCGCTTAACTTCAAACGCAGGTAAATCCATTCGACCCTTACCTCTCAGCAAATATCTACCCTATTACCTTTACTTAATATCAAAATCGCATAATCTGACAGATGGATTTACTCGAGTTTGAAGTTTAGAGACTCGATTTTGAAAACACTTGGCGATACAGAACAACATTTTGAAAATTATGCAGGAATCGTTGGTAAAAACGCGCCAGCCCATTCCTCATACAATTATTAGTAAGCAGAAACTAGTTTTTATTTCATTATAGAGAAAAAAGTACACACTGCAGTCGGGACGATAATTCATATTAATCGTAAAGAAAAAATATCAGTGTGGTTCTTTTCCGTTTATTAAAAGAAGCTGTCAAAGCCTATGTCGAAAACGTCATAAAATATGTTAATTACTTGTAGCTGATGACAGATGAATAAAGGATGACTCACGCTAGACCGGGCCGGGCCCGGGCTGGAGCTTCCGTCGCATCATTTTCTATGGAAAGCACCACGTGATCACCGATCAGCCGTCATAGAAAATGACATGTCGGACGCCTCGGCCCATTAATTAAAACATGTAATTAATTCCAGGGAAATCATTCGTCATTTCACATTAACCACTTAGTCAGCCTACTCGGGTTATTTGTAGCGTCTCCCACGTTTTACAAGGTATTAATTAACCACACTTATGTGTCTACGTGACTAGAAATCAGTCACATGGTTGACTAAAAATATTCAATTATTGCAATTTTATGTGCAAAAATTATAAGCGAATCATGAAATACGTCGCGGTGAATTACAGACGATCCGTCGGAAATACAATACGTTGAACAATAGTCTTTTATACTACCCGCAAACCAAATTGACGACTGGGGGCGTAAAATTTCTCATTCTCACTTGCATTAGTCGTAGCAGGAGTGAAAGAGATGAGAGTGAGAGAGATTATTTCTTTTTTTACCTTTTAACCGCCTTAGACTGATATATAAGACAAACAAAATCGGGCTCATTTCGCCGACAAAACTTCGTGTACCTTCGTACCGCCGGCGACACGAGCACGCTCGATGACAAATTCTTAGGTTAAGCTACAGGATTTAAGAGCCTTTATAGATTAAATAAAATCAGAGATTGCAGTGTGTTCCTAAAAAGAACTCATGCGAGAGTGACGTTTAATATTTGAATAAGTTTTTATTGCAGTTTCAAACCGGGCGCCGAGACGTCATCGATATTTACATAGTTGTTTTTACGAAGGCAAACAACATCATAAAATTTTAATCGCTTATGTAATTTCGCTAATTATAAATCGTAGTTAGTTGTGGTATCCTCATGCGGCCGCTTATGTCTTCCCTTTGAATATTCATACAGTGAAACATGGGCAAATGGAATCCCATGGTAACAAAAATGCTGAGCTTCCAGGACTTTTTGAAGTAAACAAAAGCTTCATTTATTACATATATTTCCCATTTAATTGTGTAAAACAAAATAATAAAGCTAAGTAATTAGTTATTAATGTAATGTTTAATTAACTATTACGTATAACTAGTTTACGAATGTCTGGTCTGGTCTAATAGAAATTGGAAAAAGTGTAAGCAACCCAACTATACGGGTTTATTTCCGTGAGTAATCAATACACTTTTAAAGAACGAATATGGGCTTCTCATAAACTATCTTATCCACTCAAACCTCGTATTTGTATTGACATACCTATAGTACGAAATAGTTTCAAAACTAATTTTAATTGAAAGAGGTACCTAATTCCTATAATAACTGTTATTATCGAGGTTTTCCCGTCATGCAGCGGATGTATTATCGAAACGCATGCTTCAACTTAGGTTAATCACATGGCAGGCGACAATAATACGCTATCAGAGGACCTACCGTGAATAATAAAACTCTAAATTTTGCTCTCTGCCTCTCTATCGCTCTTGCATATTTGAGCGATAGACAGGCAGTGAGGCAGGTAAAGAGATTTCGTTTTTCATAGTAGGGCTTCAGGTCCCATTTACCCAGGTTTGCCTTTATAACTGCAATAAAATTAAAATAGGGCAGATTTAAACTAGTTCCTCGCTTATAAACACCGAATGACTCACTGCCGCATAAGTATCTGTGGTGTGCATAATTATGCATAATCCGCTTTACGCAATTCTTATGCTTATTCATGATGGCGGTGACACACTGGAATTTAAGATATCTTGTGTCTATATGGACATGTTTTATGTTTGCTTTTATGATATAAAGATCTGCTAGACTTATGCCAGTTTAAAATAACAGTGATAGTACATTTCTTGATAGAGACCAAGAAAAGTCTGCAGCGATTTTGATAGCCCACGCAGTGCAAGTGTTATTTTAAACGTCAAACTTCTATGAAATTATGACGTATAAATAACAGCTGCACTGCGTGGGCTATTAAAATCACTACCAAAAAGGCATTAATATTTTTTTTATCGCAAATATTTGAACACATTTTGTGTGTGGTATCTCTAAGAGAGCCTGTGTATTCGTGTGTAAGTTTAAGATGTATGGTATGGACGTTAGGGTCGTCCTTATTTCTTCGAAGTTACATTTTTCTACAGGGCACCCGCTTAATATAAAATCTACCACTAAAAAACCAATGTAATTCTTCGTCAGAATTTTTAAATATATTTTAGGGGTTGCTACCGCACTTTGAAAAATTTGAATTTATCTACCTACAACCGTTATTAATTTATGTATTGCAAGACGTTAGCAAACTATTTGGTGTACGGTGTACATACGCTTTTCTAATTTATCTATTGTTTCATTTCAGGAGAACGAATCGTCTCGAAGAGGCGCTCAACATCTTCGACACTATCGTGAACAACGTCAACTTCAAAGGCATTTCCATAATCCTGTTCCTCAACAAATCAGATTTACTAGCGAAAAAGGTCGCTAGCAAAGAGACGGACATTCGCTGGTACTACCCCCAGTTCGCTGGCGACCCGCATAACTTAGCCGACGTGCAAATGTTCTTACTGGACATGTTCGCGAACGTTCGCCGGGAACCAAAGACAACACTGTATCACCACTTCACAACAGCCATAGACACGTACAACATTGAGGTCGTCTTCAACTCCGTTAAAGACACCATCCTTAACCGTAACCTTGAATCACTCATGCTACAGTGATAGTGTTATATTGTGATATCGAAATCGGCGTGCATAATATGAAAGACACTTATGTTAGTTACTCCGGGCCTCCGCGCGGCCTAATTGTTGTAAAATATGTAATTTGACATGTATTTATTTACCGATAATAAATGGTAAAAACTATGTATAGTCTATCGTAACGATATTTGTATATCAGTATATTTATGACCAAAAAATGTAGATTTTGCACATGGAAAAATGTATTATTATGATCACGTTTTTAATGTATACGTTTCTACGAGTATACGTAGGGGACTGTATACAGTAAGTGGGGGTAGACTTATTGTCATGGACAAATTTGTGTAAAGCAATATTGTTTTAAATGCTCCATTAGGTTATTCGAAGTCCATCGAATGATTGTTACTTAAACGCCAAAAATCGTTATTATTGCTCGGATTTAGAGTTAATAGTGAATTGTAGTATCTACGCTCAAAACTTTTGCCAAGTGACAAGTGATAATATCGATTTTTTAAAGCCTATGTGAACAAAATTGTAAGTTGTATCAGGGACAATTAAATAATAGACACTGCTAATCTTCATACAAGTACCCATTTCTTTGTTGTAGTATCTCGAAATGGCGTCATTATACGTGAAGCTTCAGTCCAATATATAGGTATGTTGTATAGCGCTAGGAACAGATACAAATAACAGCGCCATCTAGTGAACGGGTCTCAACAAATTTCACAACATCATGATGAGGTGCTGAATACGAAATAACACAATTTTTGTATGAAAATTAGCAGTCTAATTATAATGTCTCTGGTTGAACCTGATGGGCATGCAATATAATGAGTGCCAAGTCGAGACCAGGTGCGTTGCGGTCTCTTCTATTTAAGGTGTAATGTCACAAACTACCGTTAGGTGTCGCATGAGTAAAATAGGTCTTTTGAACTGAGAAAAAATACTTTAACAAAAAAAAAAATTGTAAGTATATGGTGCAGTTAAGTGCCAATCACAGAAAATAAGTTTCCTCGGTTCAAAATACCTCTATCAGTGCTTGACACCTGATTCCTTGTAAGGCAGAAGTTTCCAACCTCAAGATAGCAATAATAAGACTAGGACGGTGCGGAAAGTTACAGCAATATAGCAAACCCGTAGATTTTCAAAGTTCTCATCACCACAAAATGTAAAAGGGCTCTTTTTACTTGACTCAACGCAAAGGTTGGGAACCATTGCTTTAAGGCAGCGGTCGGCAACCTTTTAGCAGTCAAGGGCCACATAGTAGTTAACGGAGGTGACGCGGGCCGTACTTTGTTAATATTTATGACTTTATGCGACATTGTCGTTTGTCACTATTACATACAAAAAAGCCAAGTCGCCTCTCGGGCCGCAAGTGACAGTTTCGCGAGCCGCATGCGGGCCGCAGGTTGCCGACTGCTGCTTTAAGGGAAACGAAAGTTTCTCTTCAAAATTACATTTACTGTGATTAAATTGAAATGAAAAGCTGCTACAGCATTTTACAAGCTATTTTTTTGGAAAACACTTTTGACTTTTTGGTACTAACGCTCAATATTGCATAATTGTTTTGAACTTTAACCCATATTTATATCCTTGTGATATTGTCACGTGTCGTGAGTTCGTTTCAACGTGTTACTGGCGAGGGACGAGTGAACAATAGAGACTGCTTATCTTCATATTCTTTTAGTTTTATTGACTAGTGACGTGGGAGGCTGTAACGTCCTACATATTGTATTACTGCTGCGCCATCCAGTACCTAAACACTTTGAATGTGTCCTTTACACGCCAGCTTTGGTTGCCAAAGACGCCTAAAATCGTCCCGAGTAGGATATGGCGACTTACACAACGCCAAGAAGTCTTACCCTTTGACGCCACGTCTCTTATATATAACGAGCCATTGTGAACCTTATTAGAATGCACGAAGGTTAATATTAAATTAACCGCGCGCGTCTGGGGCCTTCTTTTGCGGGCAAAGTGTTATGGCGTACGATGTCAATGTAACCATGTTTCAAAGGCTCGTTTTGTCATGCTTGCGCGATTTTTGTATATGAATTAAGGCGTTTGAAGGATGAAAAATACTTTGTCGTGATCTCGGTAACTCTACCTGAAAAATAGGAACATTTTGCAGTGGGCATAAGCAGTTTTTATTATGAACTCGTCTCAACTCTTGCGAAGAATCCGTCCCTCTTCACATCTGCAAAGACATGTAATCTCATTAGATGCTGTAGAGTATATTGTTTTAATTATGCGTTTTTTTCTACTATTTACATTTTTTATAATATTAGGGCCTCCGCTAAAACATGCGCGGGTACACGCCTACGTGTCTATACTAAACATTTGTTTTTCTCAAAAATTACATTTTAAATACAACTCCACTTACATAGCAACTTACATAAGTATGGTAAGTTTCAGCTCAATCAAATAATTGGTAGTAGGTCTAATTTAGCTTGCAAGATTTGATTACAGACATATAGACAATGGGACCGGTAAAACATAAGCCCCAGTTAGACGGTTCAAGAATTTGCATGCAAAAATGTCTACATTACACTATAGCAGTACAGTCGCCATCAGATATATCGGAGCGGCCAAGGTGTTCACAATATCTGAACACGCGCTCTAACGCCTTGACAATAGAGGCGTGTTCAGATATTTGTGAGCACCTTGGCCGCTCCGATATATCTGATGGCGACTGTACACAACTACAGAGTAAGGTGGTGGTACTGGTGCTCGACGCGGTCCCATGTCATCGTGAAACTTAAGTCATTGTCAATAGAGGTGACAGCAGGGTGTCATCTATTGGGCATTAGTATGTCGAGCACTAGTACCACCACCTTAAAATGAATTCAGCCGATCGACCAACTACCGCAATCTAACGAAAATGGTATGCAAGTTATTGAACCGTCTAAATAGGGCAAAATAAAAACTTGGCCAAAGTTGATCAAAGTTAATTTTTTCACGGTGGTAGACATCTTTATATACAATTTATAGACTTTATAGTATAAGCGGACTCGTTTCACCTGCGCATGTTTTAGCGGAGGCCCTTTGGGCACAAATTAACGTCTCGTAAAGTACGATCAATTCACTTTGGTACATAATTTGGTACATTCGGTATAAACGGTCTGATTTTTTACTGGACTAGGATTGTTAATTTTGGGCAGTTTAAAATATTGGTATAACTGTTTCTTTTTTTTTTATTAATTCCTGAAAACTAAATTTAATTGTTATCTTTTCACCGCTAAACGAATGAACTGGTTTTAATGGAATTTCGCATATGTTAACACATTGAGTGCCGGGAACCCACTCGGCGGGCGCTCTGTTCGTAGTCGCTTTCCTCTTCAAAGCGGGAAAACGCTAGAATCGGCTACGCGTGTAGTGCTACAAAAACGTTGGCAGTGAAAAAGCCTATTTTTTTTAGAAATTTCAGCATCTTGCGGGGAAAAAAGGAGTAAAAGTACACACTCGTAATAAAAGCTACATCCTTTATTCTGCTGCCTTGAATTAATAATCCTAGTAACCATTATATTATTGCATAATTATGATCATAATAATTATACTCATTTAGATATAAGCTACATAAGCTTTAGTGTATTTATTTGGAATTGGATAGAAGGTAAATTTATTTACGTTACAAAAGTTCTATTTATTATCTGTGTAATTGTATGGTTTATTTGAGGCTATATTTGTAAATACCTCTATGATTTTCTTGTGTACCTACATCACGGTATTGGGCCGTATATTTTAGCGTTTGAACCGTTACCGTCATACACTGAAATTAATTTCGTCGTAAATTATTCTTGGATTTTTAAGTCATTCCCTAAAATGCAATATGTGTATTGCCAAAAAATTTTATTAAATTTTCAAAGTAAATTCCACTATTTTTTAATTTGAGTCTGTGGGAAAGAGAAGAGTCTTGGAATATATGGGAACTAATACATTAAATTATAAATAAATAAGACCAGTCAGGGCGTTATTTTATAAAAGTACAATTTAACAAATCCAAAACTGGCAACACCGGTCAAAAAACCGCTCGTCATTGTCCAAGCAAGTGTCAGTTGCATCAATGTTACCAGTTTTCACATGTTAAATTGTAACTTGTAGTTACTTTTTATAAAATGGCGCCCATGAATGCTTATGCTTATTATCTTGTCAGAAATACGTATGGTGGTGACCGAAACGCTAAAATTTCATTAATAGATTAGGTTAATTTACTTCACGTTTTGTCAACCGTCTTGGTAGAGGGGTTAGTATGGGTTTGCGTTTTCCATAATAGTGATACGTTGCATTTAAGACTGCCATCGCGTGTACAAACGGTTGCCACTGAAATTATAGACGAATTGTCAACACACTTAACATTGTAAGGGTATGTTTTACTACGGGATATTTAGATCGAACTATGATTTGTATAAGAATTCCCATACAAACATACATCATCACTGGCTCAGTGACCCAAAGAGGATCTTGGATTCCCAACTAAAGTTAATTCATAAAAATCTCAGCGTAAACCTTTTAGCGTATGACGCAAATGTTGCGCTTGGGTTTAAGTGTTACGAAACCGCCGCTAAAAGCCGCTCCCATACAATAGAAGTTACGCTCTCATTTTAAAAGGACAACTAAATTACATGAAACAGCATGAAGATTTACGTAACATATATGTATGCCTGATACTAGTTTTCATTTGCTAAAAACTGTTAGCATGTTAAATTATAGTTTTTTTTTAAATTAGAGCGTAATTTCGATTGTATGGCGGCGGGTAGGTTGAGTCAGCGGTTACTTCATAACGCACCATCTTGAAACGATTGGGCGTACAGCAAAAAGTAACCAGACATCCCATAGTATAACTTACCTTTCATACACTTATGCTATAAAACCGCCTGTAGAGACTAGATACTAAGGTTTACAAAAAGTATAATTTGGACTTAATGTTAACATTATTACTTATAAAGTTCTTATAACCAATTTGATTTTGAGGATTGGATTTATCTGGCATGAACTATACCACGTGTCCCAAAATTCAACGATAAGCTGGCACCAGAAGATGGACCTGCTCATGACTACTCGAGGAAAAAAAAGAAAAAAATATATCTCAATTTATTATGGAATTACAAAAAAAAAATCGACACCCCTAGTGGTATTTTTAACGACCATGTCTACAATTTTTCAATTTTTATTTTTTATTTTTCCTCTAGTAGTCATGAGCAGGTCCATCTTCTGGTGCCAGCTTATCGTTGAATTTTGGGACACGTTGTATATTCCAGAAAACTGTCGGCTACGTGACGCTATATTTTTAACGCTTCTGATAAAGCTAAGAAGCCGATATTTGGCATAATAACGTTGAATAACTTGGCTGTAAATTCTACAGTATATTAATATAGATTTCTGCAGGTTATTAAGCTAAATATATAGCTGCCATATGCGTCCCCGACAAAGTAGACCTTTAGGTAAGGTGCAGGGGAGGGGCCATTACGACTGCGGGATAATTTCAATTTATCGAAATATCTTCCATATTTTACATTATTAACTAAGAGTGCCATATATGTCCAGATAGCAAAAAAGATGTGTTGTGTGTGACTCTAGTTAATAATGTAAAACATGGCAGATATATCGATTAGTTGAAATTATCCCGCAGTCGAAATTGTCCCCCTGCACCTTATAAGGAATTTTTAGTCGCTTCAAACTGTATGGTTCAGATAAATTCAATCTGAACAATTATTTCAATACATTTTGTGGCAAGATGTGTGTATAAAATGTTAAGAATGGATTCATATCTGTTAAACACCAAGTATGTCTCGTAGTTAAAACCTTATTCTTTAGGACCACCCCACACTAGCGTCTTTTGAACGTCGGCGTCTAGTCAGCGCCATGGAAAATGGCGTCGCTGCGCAGTTGCACCAACGTTGCGTCGAGCAGCAGCCATATATTTGACTAGACGCCGACGCTCGGGAGACGCTAGTGAGGGGTGGCCTAAACCTTGTAAAAAATGAATAAGTACAAAATGCAGCTAAATGTACTTGACAATGCCTGGATTGTCTTCATAAAGATAAAAGATATTTATTCGTGACGTTCACAAAACATGTACGAACATGTACAGACAACAACAGCAAGGAAATAAGACATCAATAAGTGTGCATCACGAAATGGACCCAACTCAGCATGATGCTAGCTATAAAGCCAGCGCTGGTCTCCCGTAGAGCATAACTAATTTGGTTGTACTTTTAATTATTGTGATGGTTTTAAACAATGTAAGTAATAGTAAAAAAATATATCAATGAACTAACAATTGTACATTTGATACCAAAGTTCGAAATCGTAAACTGGATACAATACCTATAACATTGAACTGTAAAAAGTTTTGTTATATGACTATAATTTTTAAACCCAGGCCTCTGTTTCACTGCGCCATAGACTTATAATAACATAAAACCGCCAATCCTCTTCTCTTGACATGCGCATAACCATAATGCTGCTTACTTTCGTAGTCGACATCTAGCGCCAAGTAGCGGATTTATTAGTACCGCTACTTGACACTAGATGTCACGAGTGTCATGACAAATGAAAAGTGTATTGCTCAACAATTTACAACTAATATTACAAGCGGAAGGAGTTGAAAATAGATTTCCGGTTATATTAGCTGCAAACTGTTGAGCGTTAGACTTTATAGACCGAATTGACAAATTGGTGAAATAGGCGCCAGGTTTAACATAGAGTATAAAATGGTATTTGACATTTGTGAAATGAAAATGTCGGTTACTGAAATCGATGAATCAAATAGAATTTGTTTGCCGAATTGATATAACACTAAACGATTTGAATAGTATCTAATGCCGTTGTAATAAAGTTCTGATTTGGAAGTCAAGTGCACAATTACGGTCAACATATGTAATTATTATTATGTAATCCGCATGTCAGAACCTCAAACAATTTTTGAAAAACTTTGTCCTAAGAACTAAAAAAATATTTTTTATTTGATTTCCTGTATTTCCATTTAAATCCAGTGTTGTAAAGCAAAAATAACTGATCACGATTTGTGTCATTGTTACTTGTGATAGTGAACTCAAAATGGTAAATCTATGGTTCTAATGTCGTTCTTAGGCAAAATAACCTTTGTTCAGTAGGGTGGTATTCCACCTGTCCAATATTAAATTTGGTCAAATGTGCATTGCGTCTCAGTCTCTCATTAAGGAAAATGTGAGACGCTAATATACATTTGATCATATATTGGACAGGTGGTCACCCGTAGCCGAATAAGCTAATGTTTGGTGGGTCATACACATTGATATTATTTGTTATTGGCGGTAGCCTTAAACATTAGAGAACAATGTCATTTGAGAGTTTTTCGACTTAAAATATGTGAGTGACCCGTTCTTAATATATTTAATATGTCTGTGTCTCACGGAAGTTTTGTTATTAAAACAATGTCATTGTTCACAAGATAATCTCTCAAGTGCTAAACGGTTAGCTTAGGCTATGTACGCACTAGCGGTTGCAGATTAAACTGGAAAAGCGGCTAGCCTCGCGGGTTAGTCGCCCCCGCGGTTAACCGCTAGTGCGTTATGGCCCTTAAAAAGTTTTTAACTATACATGTATACCATGTTTTACGGTATTGTCCGCAGTGACTTTTTTCTGAAATGTGTTTGACCCAGTTATTTTCAAAGAACGACAATTGGCCGTTATTTTTAAACTGATGGTTACAAAATGTTCCCGAGCGGGATAGTATGGTACGATTAGGTTAGGAGGTGGAATATGGGTCTCAAAGAGCCGCGACCAAGTCGGGCGATGTGATTGTTATGATGCTGTTATGATGGTGCAAGAATTACTGTTACATCATGAGTATTAAGCAGAAACTTAATAAAACACTTTAAGCTCTCGCGTTTTGTACACATACTTATTACACAAACGGGTCTACCTCGATATAATTTCATTGTTTTTATCTTAAATTCCGACGTTTCAGCTGAGTTGCATCAGCTGTGGTCACGGAAAGACTGACGTCCCAGCGATTGTCAAACGGAGATATAAATAAAACACCACTGAACTACCCGAAATTAGTTTATGATAATGTGCGGGGTAGACAAAAAAAATTATATCGCGGTAGACTCGTTTGTGTAGTCAAATATGAGAAACTTAATAAGTTCAGAAATAAATTATTAATAATTTAACACCAAACTTGAAACAAAACTGAGGTCATGTGGGTGGGGTTAGAGATACAGTTTAATTTGCTCGGGGCAAGAGAAACGGTATGAGGATTCCCTACAAGTGTTTCTCTTGCCCCAATGTTAATCTTATCCCATCCAACCTTATATAATTTTGATTTACAGGTCGATTCACGAAAGCTGGCACGAATGGAATGAACGAAACTTTCATTGAATAAGTGACACCTGGGGGGCTGCCGTGAAAACCGAAATTCGCAAATTGCGGGGATTTTTCTCTTTTACTCCAATGAAGGCGTAATTTGAGTGACAGAGAAAGATGCCCGCAATTTGCTACCTTCGATTTTCGCGGTTATAGCCCTGTGTCGGTATTACAGTCAGAGCCACGGTTAATGTGATAGTTACACACAAAGATATTTTCATTCACTCATTCATTCCATTCGTGCCAGCTTTCGAGAATCGACATGTACACATTTTGTGTTTTGGCATCGATGTTAACACTGGTCAATTCCAGTGGTCGGAAAAAAACTTAACCATTTTTTTTTTAATTTTTCCAACCTACCTGAGTACAAACAGCAACACTCCTAACTGTACATCGGTGGACCTTATTACAAAAGGCATAAGGTCCACCGATGTACAGTTAACAGTGTGGGCGATGGTACTATCATGTAACAGTGGCTCTTTAAGCATCAAGTAGTGTTACTAAATGAAGCCGAGGGTGTCAATTCTTACGTAACGCGATAAAGTGAACTTTAGATATAGATTATTTTAATTGGCTTATACAAATTATTTGGCAGAATAAAGATAGCACCCGAGGCTAATGGATAAGCGGTTATAGCCTTTTCAAACATTTGTGCGTACAAATTAAAAGGTTTAAAAGTTATATTCTCATAGGTATGTAAATATGGACGCCGAAGAATTTCGTTCATTGACTTGCCTATCCCTATTGCACGCGCATTTGCTGTTCCGCCGATGATGCCGGAGGTCAATGCCACTGTGCGGGACAACAATATAATTATGCGCGTGCGATAGAGTTAGACAATGGCGAGTCAATGTACTAAATTATTCGTGCTTTGCGTCCTTACTTTAGCCTAACCTGTAATTTCTCCGAGCTATGTAGTGTCATTATTGCCTGTAAACTTGACAGTCAATGATAACTGTAGATATTCATTTGAATAAGTACAGTCACCTTCAATAATATGTTACACAACGAAGGCCGTAAAATATCTGATTTTATTTGTAGAGCCATAAGGGCGTGTCACATATTTTTGCGGCTTTTGAACAGTAACATATTATTGCAGGTGACTGTACTAAAAAGTAAAAGTGCAAATCTTGGTCCTTTTAATATTTACGCAGAAACGTTTTGAAAAAATGGTTTAGATAGTTATACGTTACGAATTTTAAACATATTGTTAGGAGTCATTTTACACTCGTGTTATTGTATGCTAGAGTGTTGACAATATCTTTTGGAATTCCTCTATATTTTGTATACAGCCCAATATTTATTGTACAGTGTAATAAAATACAATGCATGTATAATATATATGTTTTATTCTACCTTTTAACCCGACCGATCCGACGTTAACCTTTTCGACGCCGTGTCAAACACAGAAGCTGTCACGCGGACGCCACGTCACCGAAGTGTCAAAACTGAAATTGAACTTTATGCATATGCACGTAGGTCTATGTTGCTCTGTGGTCTGTGACCGATTAAACAGTCTGGCGTTGAACCTGTGGTGCGGATATATCGGTCATTGGCGTCCAAAAGGTTAAAGGATAAGTACGTAAGAATTGAGTACCTAACTATTAAATTAAAGATTTAAAATATCCCTACGATATGCATTTTTGCCAAAAATGCCTACATTATTTTGGAAAAGAGCTGATTCTATTCAATCTGCTGGATCGATTTCTATCAAACATAGCTAACAAGGAACCGTAAGGAAACACGCTTTCACGTAAAAAACCGCATCAAAATCGGTCTATCCGTTGGAGAACTACGATGCCACAGACAGACATTGGCGTCAAACATATAACACCCCTCTTTTTGCGTCGGGGGTTAAAAACCATATAGGTAACAATGACCATTGGGGCATTGACCCTCCGTCCTGTCGCAGTCCAACAATACAGAAATAGGGTATTTGACTGTATTTAATAGTACATTATTGTCGAGGCTCGGAAGTAGCTACTTGCAGGCTGAGGATTCGTTTTAAACGGACGACCTTTTGGGAGTCCGTTTAATTGAATCCGAAGCCATCTCAAAAATGGTGCAAGAAATATAAATATCATAGAAATATTTTACAAAAGCAACTTTCTTACGTATATATTTTCACAGAAAAAAGTAGAAACAATTGAAAAAATTAGCTTTGCCGCCTCTTTATTTTTTTAATAAAAAAATAGAAGTGTATTTTTCTGCCGAAAATACGCCAACCTATTTGAGACAGCTAAATAGTCGCGGTACTAATCATCTGTCTGGCTGTTTAACCAAGCGGGCGTCCAGTTCTTAGCTCCACACACAATACGATGTTTCTATCTCCGGCCAACCACATAGAAGTTGAAAAGACTATAAGGAACTTAAAAAACAAACACAGTTACGGAATTGACGAAATACCCCCCTCACTAGTGAAAATATGTTCAAATGAGCTGATTCTTCCGTTAACATTTTTAATAAACCAATCGTTCACAACAGGTACATTTCCAAATGCTTTAAAAGTAGCCGTTATCAAACCTATTCCTAAAACAAAAAACCCAACCGACCCAGACCAATATCGCCCCATTGCAATGTTGCCAACTTTCTCTAAAATCTTTGAATCGATTATGGTGAAACGCTTATCAGACTTTTGTGAAAAATATAGCATATTTGATGATAGCCAATTTGGTTTTAGAAAGCAGAGAGGTACAGTACTCACTGTTTACAAATTCATTCAGGAAGTCATAAATATAATAGACAGTAAGCATTCTGCTTTTGGACTAATGCTTGATATGAGTAAAGCGTATGATCGTGTCAAACACGACATTTTACTAAATAAATTATACGGAATAGGGATACGTGGAGATGCCCACAACTGGTTCAAGTCCTATCTGAAGAACAGAATCTAATTAGTTGAAGTAGAACATTATGATATTAAAGGAAAACCGTTGAGAAAATATATTCAGAAACTAAACAAATAACATGCTCCATTCCGCAAGGTAGAGTCCTAGGTTGTATCCTATTTTTGATTTACATTAACGACCTGCCAAAGATAATAAACTCCATCAATATCAAATGTTTTTTATATGCCGATGATATTTCCATAGTATTCTCAAGTCAAAATAATGAGGAAGTAAACCAAAAAATGAACAGTATCCTAAACGTAATTGTTAAGTGGTTTGATGACCATAATTTACTATTAAATCTTAAAAAAACCAACCTTATACAGTTTAGACCCCATCAAAGATCCCCAATAGATATAAATTACACATACCTGAATAATACTTTCCAACAAATTAGTAATTGCAGTCTTCTTGGTATAAATATCGACGAAAATATCAATTGGAAATCTCATATTGACAAAGTTAGTACAAAACTTTCTCGATTTACCTATGTCTTAAGAAATATTAAAAAAAGCACAGATTTTAAAACGGCCGTTGCTGCATACTATGCATTTACCCAAACCTGCCTCCAATATGGAATCATTTTGTGGGGCAATAGCACAGACATACTACAACTATTCATACTGCAAAAAAGGTGCATAAGAATTCTTACAAATATTAAAAACCTTGAAACCTGTAGACCTCACTTTAAAAACTTAAAAATTTTAACTTTACCGTGTCTATATATTCTAGAAGCCAGTAAATTTGTCCGCAAGAATCCAAGTTTATATACAAAAGCAACAGACCGCCACACATGTGCCATAAATATAAGAAATAAAGATAAAATAGCCATACCATCAAGTAACTTACAAATTAGTAACAAGAGCCCTCACGTAATGACTATAAGAATTTATAATTACCTTCCAAAAGAAATAACTAACGAGCAAACATACACAAAATTTGTTACTAAGCTAAAAACCTACCTAATAGATCACAGTTTTTACTCCCTGCAAGAGTTTTTCAATGAAAATAAGTATAATTCAAAGATAATAAAATAATAATTTTGTTATATATTTAATAGGCGTAGAAATAGATAAATTATAGTGTACCTTTCTTATGTGTATACATATTTTATATGCACGTGTATTTGCAATGCCCTTGTAGGGTAACATGTTGTAACCTTATTGTACTTGTAGAGTAAGATCAATATGTGAGCAATAAACATATTCTATTCTATTCTATTCTATTCTATTCTTAATGGGCCTGTGCCTTCATTTGATATGGCCATTTCAACTTTTAAAAAGTTTGGAACTCGACAAATAATGGAATTTGTATGCAACATTGCAGTCCCAAAATCGAGACTTTTTAATTTTTTAACTTTTTAATTTTTGACTGACCATAAACTACGCGCTTCGCAACCTATTTTTTAAACGGCAAAGTCGACTTTGCCGTCCATTTTTGGGAAAAATAAATTATTTCACACCATGCATGAAATAAAGCACCAGATAATTATTAGAAAAACATAGCAGTTATTTTTAAACACAAGTTCTATTTAATAAATCGGACAATTGTAAAAAAGTAACGATTTGACTAGTAGGAGAATACCCTATTTCCATTCAGGCGGCAGATGTCTAAGATTTATCGCAGTCGTTTGAAAAACCCTCCTCGCAGACTCCCTAATTAACTTTTGTCTACTTTATACTGCGAGGCTCGCACACTCGCTTAAATTAAAGAAATAATTCACTAGCAGTTGCCTAATTGCATGCGACATGCGTTTATAGGTACCTAGAGGTACCTAGTGATAATAGAGGGAGTTTAACTATCATTAATATAGTATACCTACAGATGTACCCCCTTATTCATAATCGTTTGTCCCTTTCCGACGTATCGGTATGATGGAAAGGGACAAACGATTATTATCGGCTTGTCAACTTTAGTAAACGTTTACTGTCATGTCTTTACTTATGTCGTCATGTTGTATCTCTTTTTTGTATTAGCTGTGTAAAATGTGTGTAATCTATTTTTCGGTTTATTTTATATTTCTTTCCTTTAAGTTTCTTTATTTTTTTTGTCTGTTACCTTCCGTGATTATTTCTCACTTGATGGTCTCATCGGAAGATCAGCGCTGGAAGTCGCCAGCAACATGCTGAGATGGGACCATTTCGTGAGACTTTATTTTTCACTATGTTTTTTCTATGTATGTCTATTGTCTGTGTGTTTACCAGAGCTGGGCACCGTTAATAAAAAAGTTAACTTCGTTAATCGTTAATCCGTTAAATAAAAAGTTAACTTCGTTAACCGTTAAAACGTTATTGTTCAAAAGTTTTAACGGAAGTTAAAGTTAATCGTTAACTCGAAATCGTAAATATACGCAATAAGGAATAAAACTAGGAGATATAATCTAAATTTTGATTTTTATTAAAGACTAATCTACTAATTAACATGGTAATCATTACTAATTAATAATAGCATAGCCAATAAAAATATCATTCGCTAGCATCTGCCATAAGGTGCATGTGCCCCTTCATGAACATGAGCATATTAAAATTGTCGTCTGATAGCGACGCCCGTTTTGGAGAAAGAATATCTTTTCCCGCCGAAAACAGGCGTTCCACAGCAGCACTCGAAGGTATACTAGTGTTATATTTGAGGCAGCGCGCGGCCTTGGTGTGAGTAGGTACTTAGGTATTAACGATTAACGGACTTAAGAAAAGTTAACGGAAGTTAACAAGTCCGTTACAGGTTTTTAAAGTTAACTTAAAAGTTAATCCGTTACTCGAAAACTTAACTTCGTTAATTAACGATTAACGGATTAACGAGTTAATGCCCAGCTATGGTGTTTACGAATAAAAAACTATTCTATTTATATTATATTCTTTTTATGAATAAGGGGGGTAGTGCATAGGTAATTGTTTTTCCATCGTATTTTCTCGCAAACGTTCGTATTTGTCATGCTAGTTCAGTCAATGTAGGTTACTTTTTGTACCGACACTGGCTGAAATAGCACGACACGTTCGTAAGTTTCCGTGAAAATACGATGGAAAATAATTATGCACTAGGCATAAACTTATGGCACTAGGTACATCTGTAGGTACGCTGACTCGTCGAATGATGGTCGATAAAAAATAATTGCAGAAATATGTTTTCACCGTATTTTTATTAGGTACTTATATGTTACATTTCTAAATAAATTAATGTGCTAAACTTCCAATAAATGTCTACAAACATTTTACGTGACAGTTTAGCATCTCCAAAAATTAACTGTAATAGGGAGCATCATCATCGATCCCGCCAGGTTATATGTACCTAACATTGTCAAATAGGTAGGTACTTATAAAAAAGTTTTTAGAATGAGCAATAACAAACATGAATAATTTTTGAAAATTTAAATAGCGGCTACGAAAAATTCGAAAGAGTCGAGGAAACAATAGTTACGACGAGGTGCAAAAAGACTGGTCTTTTGAGGCACATACACACAACTTTTCACCTCAGCAGTTATAAAATATTTATTAGAGGCAAAGATACAATATAAATAACCAACTATTGTTATAACCAGCACAGAATAAATAATAGTACTAGGTACAGAAGACTCACTCTCTAACAAAACCCGTCTGTTACGATCAGCACAGATATGGCCGCAAGGTGGCGACAGCGCCACGCGCGGCTTATGGCTTTCCCCAAAATTGGGGCGGAACGGATGTACTTTTAGCTACCTGTAGCAAAGCGACGAAATCGCGGAGTGAGCCACGCCTGTCACCAGTTGCTCTTCCTAATAACGAATTGAGTACTTCCTATTTCAAGTCGGTAAATGACGGACTCACAAAAATCGGAGGACATCAATTCGACTTTTTTCCTACACCTTAGGCTAGGCCGTATGCTCTCAAAATATATATGCTGCCACTTAGTGAAACTGACTGAAATGTAACATGTGGCCTAAGTGTATCTGCATTTGCCCCTCTTTCTAGCCCGCCTTCTTATAGGGTATAAGTACTCAGGTATTTTTAGGCAATAAGTAGGTACCATCCTATAACAATATTCTTTTTAGTATTTTTTCTTAGGCACAAATTTTAGGACTATTAATTAGCAATGAGGCTTCGGATTTTTTAAATCTGGTCCATTAAAGGATTAAGTTGCCTATTTTTGGACCAAATAACCTTGTAGGTAATGAGTAATGCTGATGATTATTTTTACAATCTACACTAAATTCTAAAGTACCCATAAGAACAATTAACTAGCCTAAATGCGATGCAGCCAGCTTTTGGCAAACTGTGCTCCTTCTAATAGCAAACGCTCTGACTGTGCCGATTAGCACCGGCGTTAACACGTCATCAGGTTGTAGCACTGCTGAATAATTCATCTGAATTAGCCAGATTACGTCTGAATGCGGGCCGCTTACGATGCAAACGTGCCACCGACGGTTAGTTTTACATCTTGTGATAAATTCAGTACCTAGCTTCATAAAACATAAAATTTACTTCTATGTTTACGTAACGGTACCATCAAATACACCTATGTATCATTTAATGAAAATTTTTTTTTAACATTTATTTACATACAATATATATACAGTGGTACTACTAAACGAAATTAATAACTAGCTTAAATCTAAAATAGGCCCTTGAGGCATTGTACCAAGGATGCTGGCGGCATTTCATTTAATTGTACTTCAGCAATCGAATTGAGAAATAGAAAAATAGCCTGTAATTACCTAGGTAATTTGATTTCATTTCCTACACCTTACAATACTGAATATAGAAAAGTGATGCAACACTAATAATGCTTAGGGAACTAATGCTAAGGTTTGTCGTTAGCATAAAAGCCAAACAGTCAACAAATATTTCATTTTAATGACAGCGTTTTACACAAAAATAAAACGCTAATTAAATAACTTACCATATTCGAAACCTAAGAATAATATTGAGAATGGCAACATTGTGTTGTCGGTCGTATTGTCCTTTTCTAGCATATACGTCCCTCTCTCTCTCACACATTCCCACCACAGAGCAGTTGGTTTTGACAGGTGTTTGACAGTTACCGCCAAAACAAATTTCCAAGTCATTGTCTCAAAATTATACATATTTGCACCAGGCAGGATTAAAACTTTAGGTTTCGAATATGGTAAGTTATTTAATTAGCGTTTTATTTTTGTGTAAAACGCTGTCATTAAACAACTGTACCGATATTCGAAACCTAAGAATAATATTGAGACGTGTTTGTTATCGCCTGGTGGTGGGAAGACGCCAAGCCAATGTGATTATACATGTACTTATTATGTATATGTCATATTATTATATTACGAGTGTTTAATTAATTATGTAGTACACCCTTTATTTTAACACCTGTGAGGAGAGAGGTATTATGTAAAGCATACAATTTGATATACCATTATATTATGTTACTAACTTTACATTTCATATACGTACTTAATGTACTTATAAATGTTCAAAAAGAAAAAATGAGTCACCACAATGGTGCTGTACTTAATTATATGTATGTGAAAACTAGGTAAAAGAAGATGAGATAAGTCAGTCTACTCTTCAAGGAGCATACAACATCTGTGATAAGGAGTGATGTAATTCAAGTATGAAAAGAATAAAATCATAAAGTACTCGAGTAGTTTTTATTTATAACTCCCAATTATTAACAAATTTGATAATAATTATCTAGTAAAGTAAGCAGTTGCAGGAATATTATAAGGACAAGACCTTTCTTATTTCCAGAATCCCTCGGGATTAAGTAGACGAATATTATAAATATTCGTTATAATTCACTATCACTACCCACAAAGTTAATATTGGGTACCTACTTACTAAAATGTCATAGGGAATTACTGAATTCCTTTAATGACTGTGAGTCAGTGTGAGCTATATACTTGGTTATAGCTATAAAATGCATTTAATCCTTTGTACGCTTTACTAACGCGAACGCGAGCTGATGTACCTAAACAAACCTTACTTAAAATTGTGAAGGTTACTTTGAGAGCTTAAGCCATAACATACCTAACACTCATGTGGGCACGCCTAGTTATGACGCTTTTTGGTGCTCTTGGCGTTCAAATGGTTAATATAGAAATGCCACAGAACCTTATCAATTATATTTGTAAAGGTGCAGGCTCATTCTGCTTATATTCATGTTTAGCTATCATCAAGTGACCTTATTATTACTTACTAATTTGTGTACTTATTAATTTCTATATATGCAGTAAGAGTAGTTTACCTTATCTGGTGCCTACTAGTAGGCATAAGCTTGATTGGTTCTGAACGCTAAAGTGGTTTAATTTATGTAAACCATTCATAGCATTGCTTAATTCTGAATATTCAGTTTCCTCTTTCCAGTGAGTAAATTATTAAGAATAAGGTACTTAATTCGAAACCTTAGCTCATCGCATATGTGTTTTTAACCAAAATGCAAATTTGTGTGTTTATTTAGTGATCATACATTATTTGCAATAACTGTGCGGACCATGGGGTCCCCGACCTTTTGCCGGGCACCCGTGGGCCCAAAGCCAACAGCGCAGAGGCCCTTTAAGAGGGACCTATTCCATCCAATGCTAGAGTCAACACTTTGTCGAATCTATTTGATATTTATGTATACTTATCCTCCTTATGAACTAAGGATAATTGTAACTTTTTGATATCAAATATACGCCGAATTGTCAATTATTTTATATTTTGAAATACATATAATATTACTGGATTTGGACCAGTGTGCTTTTGAATACTATATCTCTGGCCTACTATATAGGCTAGTCTATTAGCATCCCGCTTCCTGGAAGGCAGTCCACAGACTTTTTAGATATATATTCACAGTAGCGCTAAGTGTGTGGACCTAGTTTTCCGACACTTGACTGCATGAGATTATAGTGAACATTTTTTCAGGTCTCGAGCAAGAAACTACCTAGATAGGTTGAGGTCCTTAACTTGTGGATTTGGTAAGAGCAAGACACAGGCGGGGTGTAAATTAATTAATCCACCATGTTTCAAGAGATTCATGTGCATTGATGCCTTCAGGTTACGCTGTACAGACAGACTAACACTTTGGCAGAGTTTTGCCAACATATAATAAATGACTGCATTTGTTTGGGTGTACATGTTCCACACCAAAGACATATTTATATATTTCTATCCATTTTTGAAAGTTTGGCGTTTCAAAATAGCTTCGCCTTTTCGCAAGGCGTGCTCCTGTTTCTCTATTTTATTGTGCAAGCGAACAGTATCACAATGCTATAATTTTGTATAAATTGAGAACTAGAGGGTCATGCCCTAGGCGTGACCGCCCAGAAGTTGTGCTAGAACCTTTCGGGCAAACCATTCAGTCACTGTTTTTAAAAAAAACCTTTTGTAGTGGGTACGTTCCACGTTCTTAAATTTGTTAAACGTGTAGTTTCAAACTATGACAAGTCATGATAAGTGAATTAAGTGGTAACAGTATCTGGTCCGTGCATAGAAGCACTTGCCCTTGAGGTTAGGGCATGGGTAGTTTATAATAAACTTAATCCGTGCATGGGAGCACTTACGATACAGGTGGTTTAAAACTTCCAGGGTCACAATACAGACATAAGGGTGTAAAATACATAATTCATAAACGCCCGGTAGGCCAGTTTTGTATATTTTATTTCAAACATGCTTGTGCAGCACCGCCAGCAGTCAGCACATAATAATTTCCCATACCATGGCAGTCAGGGATATAATAATTAAATAGGTAGGTAACCTTGGTCATATCGTGTACATAGGTAGGTACTCGTAAACATGTTAACTGAAAGACTAGTGCTCTCGAGGCAAATATAATTTATGCAACTGTGAGCTGCTCTTACGTTGGGATCATATTTATTTCTAGTCTGCCTTAGCAGGCCTAGACTTCAAAGGTTTTTAGATATTCATAGGGCCGTTAAACGGACCTTTTGTACACCTTGAGCAGGCTGTTTGTTTCACACTATGAGTAATATATATTGTAAACATAGCTTATTTCAGAATGGAATCGTAAGCTCTGTCGTGTCGTGAGCTTACCGAGCCTGATTTAATTAGAGTCCACAGATTATCTGGACCTTGGAGGATTGAGCACTCCTTATTCTAATTATCAATATTCTGCCTGGGCTTATAGTCGAAATTCAGCGACTAAATTTCTTAGTATTATCTATGCCGCCCAAGTTATGAGGCTTAGCGTCTCCAGACCACAATTTTATTTATATATTAGGTTGCAAAGATTTTATCATCTTTAAAATAAAAATGAGTCGAGATAGGCCTGGAATCTTAGGTTATTTTTTACCTTTTATGATTTTAGAAATGTTATTGTAAATAGTAAGTAGTTTTCACTTTTACCACAGTTAATTAGCCCAATTTTGGGTTTAGCCAACAGGGTGTTCGGGACCCTTAGAATAGATTGGTAAACAGAAATGAAAACTCTAATAACGAAGCCTTGCCTATTTCGACTGATTTTTACCCAAAACATTATTTTAAACCCTTTTTACTTTCTCTAAGAGGAGATATTTACAAATTCATCTTTGTAATATATATATATTTTTTTATTGTGGCCTACTCGCTCGCTTGTGTTATAACCATATCATTTATATTTCTGTGAATATGTCTGACATGCCTTGCGCAGGCTTACATAGGTTATAATATCATCATCAATAACTTGACGTCAGTTTGTGAACGAATCAAAGATTCTTTGGCACACCTTACGCAGGTGGAAACATGGCAGCCTTGCGCAGGCTTAGATAGGTACATAATATATTGGTTTTATCACAAATAACATGACGTTAGTTTGTGAACGAATAAAAGATTCTCTTAGGCACACCTCACGCAGGTGGAACCATAACAGACGTAGGTTTAAGAATATCATTCTGTACGGTCCGTACAAAGGTTAACATTTCGCCCGTCAGCACTTTCCGTCACATAGCATATACTTATTACCTATTTTAAGACAGTACATGCCCGACCGCCGCGGAGTGTATTCATTAAGCCGCTTATTGTATCAATTTATCATATTATCAATAAATCGTTATTTCGGTGGAAACTGCAGTGTTATCATTATCAACTATCATCTCAAGACTGTACGAGGCGCATCCCGTACATCTTTTTGGTCCTTCGAAAATTTGGATCAGTGCACAACCCTATACCTGGACCACGCCACGTGTTGACGCAACGTGACCAGGAGCTGTGACACTATCGCCGTGTGAAATATCAAAGCCGTCAGTATCAGTATTAAATATATCAAGCAACATATCAAGATTATCAAGATCAAACTTTAAGCAAGTTTGTGTGAACGTGAACTTTGTGCGATAGCGAATCGGTTAGGCGGCTTCCCACAAGCGGGTCTCACCGTCTGATTGAGAAGGCGCATATATCCACGAAGGACACTTAAACACAAATTTCCGACGGTCTTCGTTCGGAGTTGTATCATCATTATCATCGGTTGTTTAGTTATCATATCAAATTATTGGCAAAACTTCTAAAATGGAGGGACTACTAAATAAACAAAATCAACTTGCCATTGCTATTGAAAAGCTCCTTATCAATTTTAAAAAAGACGGCGCTGAACGTAAGACTCCTCAAAATATCCAAAGACGTTCAGAAACTCTAGAACAATACTGGAAGGAGTTCCAGACAAATCATGTTGCTCTCTGCGAGTTTGAAAATCAAGATTATATTTACTTTGCCGAAAATCATCATGATCGAGTATCAAGCATTTATCACGAAACTCGCAACCTTTTGCAACAGTCCCTAGTTATAGAGACAAAGTCTATTATCAGGCCCGCTACTCCCCAGTTTCACTTGAAAATGGACTGGAATCACCCACCGGAAGAACAAGCCGGTACCTCAACCCCGCAATCTTCGGCACCCAAAATTGCTCAAATGGCTGAACGCGGTAATCAAAGTAAGTTGGAAGAGATGTACCGTAAGCAACAAAGTAACTTCAAGGCTTTCCAACGCGCTATCAACAACACTAGATTAGAATTACTCACCGAACGGTGGGAATTCGAAGATGCTTTAAAAACCGTGCAGGCTCGGTGGACCGCCATCGACACCTTACATTGGGAAATCGACAGTGAACAAATCAACGAAAAGCCGGAATACGAAGAAACCTACAACCAGTGCGAACAAAAATACAACGATATCAAAAAACGTATCAATATCAAGATGTGGGACTCTTCGCACCGAGAAAAATCAACTCCAAAAATAGAAATACCCATCTTCAATGGAAATTATCATCAATGGACATCTTTTAAGGATTTGTTCACAGAAACCATACACAAGAACAACTCTATATCAAACGCGCAAAAAATGCAGTTCTTAAAAAGTAAGGTCAAGGGCGAGGCAGAGAAGCTTATCCAGCATTTAAAAATCAGTACCGACAATTATCAAGTTTGCTGGGAAATTTTAAATCATCGCTACAACAACACCAAATTAATATTCAGTTCCCATGTCAACATCCTTCTTGGACTACCCACTATGCAACAGCAGACTGCCGTAGCAATAAAAAGGTTACACGACAACACTAAAGAATGCCTTCACGCCATACAAAATTTGGGCGTTGACAGTGTTGACACATCTACGTGGGACCCGTTAATTGTACATCTACTAGCACAAAAATTAGATGCTGACTCTCATCACGACTACGTCGAGCATGTAGCGGACCCGAGGGAGCTACCTACACTGGCTGAATTTTTGTCATTCTTAGAAGCAAAATTTACTGCGCTAGAATCATCTCGGCGAAAACAAGAGCAAACGAAACCTGTTCAACATACCAACTACGAAAAAAGGTTTGGCGGCAAGCCTTCGTCATATCAAAACCCCCGCTCCGAAGGTGTTATCAAAGAAAACCGAAATTATCATTATTCGCCAAACAAGAATTATCAAGGAAATCAAGCAAAAAATCATCAATCATTTTCAAGCAACAATTTCAAGTGTCCTTGTTGCACTTATAATCATGATCTATTTCGATGCTCGAAGTTTCTAGGCATGACACCCGAGACGAAACTTGCAACAATAACAACAAAGGAAATATGTCCGAACTGCTTATACAAACATTACGGCAATCCATGTTTGTCGGAAAAACGTTGCAAGCAATGCAACGGCGAACATAATACGATACTCCACGAGGCCTTTGTCAGCAAGAAAAAGGGGGCCACAAATGAACAAAGTACATCAAAAAACGTGGTACACGTGTTTCAAGATGAAGATTTGGACACTCTATTATCGACTGCCCAAATTAAGGTGCAGACAAAGGATGGATCTTATATCAAGTTTAGAGCCTTAATCGACCCAGGAAGCCAGCTAAACCTCATATCAGAAAACGCTGCCCAACTACTAGGCCTACCACGTCAAAATTACAGTGGTACGGTCTTTGGAATCGGAAAAAAGGAGAGTAGCTGCAAAGGATTTACTATTATCAAGGCCGAATCTATGCATACGGATTACACATTTACCACAAAAGTTTACATAATGAACCGTCTTACCATAGACTTACCAAATGAATCATTTATCAAGCCTTTATGGCCGCATCTTGAAGGCTTACAGCTGGCAGACCCCGAGTTCAATGTCAGCAACCCCATTGACATTTTATTGGGCGCAGGTGTTTACGCAAGAATCATTTTGGGCTCTGTCCTCAGGGTAGATGACGTAACCCCCATAGCCCTGGACTCTCATCTTGGGTGGCTTCTCTGCGGTGACATGAAGTCTTATCATTGCAATATGGTTTTAAACAACATTGAAGATATCAGCAGATTTTGGGCAATAGAAGACATCGCCGAAAATTCGGACAACTTATCAACAGAAGATCAATATTGTATCAATCAATACAAATCAGAAACCACGCGCCGAGGCGACGGACGCTATGTGGTACGATTACCCCTGAAACCGGACATTGAAGAAAAATTGGGGGAGTCAAGAAACAAGGTAGTGGCACAATTTTATCAACTTGAGAGAAAACTTATGAAAAATGAAAAATTATCGGAAGGTTACAAATCATTTATCAACGAATACTACGAACTGGGACATATGCGCGAGTGCGAAAGAGACACACAACCTAGCAACTACTTACCACATCACTGTGTGCAACGCGCTGAATCATCAACTACAGCTCTTCGTGTTGTTTATAACGCGTCAGCACCCACATCGTCGGGTTACAGCTTGAATGATGAAATGTACAGTGGGCCCAATTTACAATCAGATTTATTTAAATTGATTTTAAGATGGAGGCAATATAAAATTGTCTTTCTCGCGGACATAGAAAAAATGTTTCGCCAGATATTGTGTCACGAAAAAGATCAACTTTATCAGAAAATTATTTGGAGAGATCATCCAAAACAAACACTACGAGAATATGCATTAACGACGGTGACTTATGGCACAAAGGCAGCACCGTTTTTAGCAATGATGACTTTGAAACAGCTGGCCCTTGACGAAGGTCATCAATATCCTGAAGCAGCAAAAATATTGGATCAAGATTTCTACATGGACGACCTTCTAAGTGGCACGCACGATATCATATCAGCAAAGAAATTGCAAACGGATCTTATCAACCTCCTTAGAGCGGGGGGTTTCAACTTACGGAAATGGTCATCGAATAACCCCAGATTGCTAGAAGGTGTGGACACCACAAAACAACAATCATTCGATTTCAAACATCAAGAGTCGCAAAAAACCTTGGGGCTGCGATGGAACCCTCAAGACGACGAATTTACATTCCAACTTAAAATACAACCGTCGCCGACTGGTGACCACGAAACGCTCACTATTATCAGACATTTCGAAGATCTTCGACCCTCTAGGGTGGTTGTGCCCTACAACAACAAAACTGAAGCTATTATTTCAATCGGTCTGGAAAGAAGAAGATTTGAAATGGGACGATCAAGTATCAGAAACAATTGAAAACGAGTGGAAAAGTATCAAGCAAGACCTATATCAAATCAATCATATGAAAATCCCTAGATGGTTACAAAACGAAGGAAAGGACACGATCGAATTGCACGCCTTTTGTGATTCCTCAGAACGTGCGTATGCGTGCGTCATTTACAGTGTTATTCGAAGCGACTGTACCGGATCAAGCTCAACGCCCCCAAAGATAACCATAGTGGCTGCCAAATCTAAGCTCGTGCCAGCCAAGAAAGCTGTGTCCTTGCCCAGGCTGGAACTGAGCTCAGCGTTGCTACTTTCCAAATTATTGAAAAACGTCATGGAAAGTTTATCAATAAATAATATCAAGCTTTTCTGTTGGACGGATTCAACCGCCGTTTTAGGGTGGTTACAAGGTGATATCAACCGATGGAAGCCGTTTGTATCAAATAGAGTACAAGTTATCAAAGAAATGGCGCCTTCGGATTGCTGGCGTTACGTCACATCTGCCGATAATCCGGCAGACTACGCGAGTCGCGGAATCAGCGCTACGCAGTTAAAAGAACATCCCTTGTGGTGGACAGGACCTTCCTGGCTATCTACATTTGAAGAAAACCCCCAAGAAGAGAAATATACAACCGATGAAGATATCAAAGTATCAAAACAAACAAACGTCACGACGCTACAAGGCAATAACGTCGTAAGTGACTTAATTATCAAGCACAGCAATATCAACCGTATGACGCGAGTATTAGCATGGATACTACGCGCCGTATCAACATGCAAGCCTACAGTACCTTATCTTACGGTGGCGGAATTACGAAAAGCAAGAAATATGATTATCAAACATGTGCAACAAGAATCATTTGGCGAGGATATTCACAACTTGTCTCGACATGGGCAAGTGAAATCGAGAAGTACCATTTTATCATTAAATCCCTTTTTGGACGACAATGGGCTGCTCAGAGTACGAGGAAGAATAGGAAAGGCAAATATTGACCCAAACATGAAATATCCACTTGTCATCCCTCACAAAGGTCACGTAACCGATCTTCTCATAGAAAATGCTCACAAACTGACCCTTCACGGTGGAGCTCGTCTGACCTTGAGGCAGCTCAGATATCAATTTTGGATCATAGGAGGGAATCGAGCAGTTAAAAAACATATCAACAATTGTGTCACTTGTATTCGCCATAGAGCTATGAAGCAAGAACAAATCATGGGAGACTTGCCGGCGGCGCGGTCTAACCCGACACGCCCGTTTTATCACACCGGCGTTGATTATACCGGCTTTATTGACGTTAAATCAAATAAAGGCCGAGGTATAAAGACAACGAAAGGATATGTAGCAGTATTTGTGTGTATGGCGACGAAGGCCATACACCTCGAACTTGTATCAGACCTCAGCAGCTCAGCATTTTTATCAGCTCTTCGCCGAATGGCAGCGCGTCGAGGAACTCCACGGCACATTTACAGTGACCAGGGGACAAATTTTATTGGAGCAAACAAGCGACTACACGAGGAAATTATAGACTTGAAAAACACCTTGGACGCAGAGTTCTTCACGACTATATCAGAGATGGAAATTGAATGGCATTTTAATGCCCCATCATGGCCCAGTGCAGGAGGTTTGTGGGAGGCTTCAGTAAAAAGCCTCAAGCATCATCTTCGCAGAGTCATGGGTGAACAGAAACTGACCTATGAAGAATTATCAACTCAGTTATCCCAGGTGGAAGCATGTCTTAACAGCAGACCATTGTGTGCTATCTCTGAAGACCCGGACGACTTGGATTTTCTGACGCCGTCTCACTTCTTATCAAGTGGTCCAAATTTGACAATATACGAAACCGAAAGAGACGAGCGGACGAGATGGCAACTTGTGCAAAAAATATTCTCAGACGTATGGAAGAGATGGAAATCAGAATATTTGTGTGAATTATCAAAACGAAGCAAGTGGCAAAAACCAAAAGAGAACTTAAAGGTCGGAGACATAGTTATCATTCACGATGCCAACTTGCCAGCCGGAAAGTGGGCACTTGGCAAGGTTGTGACCGTTCATCAAGGTCACGACGGATATGTACGTGTAGTATCAATCAAAACAAAGAATGGATTGCTCAAGAGACCCATTACCAAATTATCAAAACTGCCTGTTAATCAAGAAACGAAAGAAGAGTTGAAATCCGACCCCGAACCGAAAAAAGCAGAGCCCGATGTTAAACGACGTCCTAAGAGAACGCGAAACTTACTGACACTTGCGCTCATGCTATTATTCGCAATAATATCACCCGTCCAGTGTGAGCACAGCCTTACGAACATAAATAAACATCAAGGAATTTATTTCGACAAGATATCAAATATGCACCTTATTCGCGACGAATGGAAGCTTATTGCTTATTACAACATGGGACCTTATTGGCAAGGACAAAAATTATTAAAAGAATATCTTCACTCATTAGAGAACATGTGTATCAAGGCAGACAAGCAATCAAAATGCGACGTTATTCTCATACAACTAAGGCACGGATTCGCGGAATTAGAGTACTACAACAGCATAATGCTAGCTCAGCAGCTCACACGCCCGGCTCGCCGCCGGCGCGGCCTTGCCAACGGAGTCGGATATGTCGCGAACACTTTGTTTGGAATACTGGACGAACGTTTCGCTCAACAATACGAAAAGGATATCAAACTTATCAGAGATAATGAGAAACACCTGGCGTTGCTGTGGAAAAATCAGACTTCAGTGGTTGAGGCTGAATATAATTTACTAAAAAGAGTGGAAGAGGCCATGGACAAGCAACATAAAATCCTTAACCGCAACTTTATCAATACTATCACCGACGTTCACCATGGACAGTTTAATTTTCACTTATTGACTCCAGCTCAGCTAAGGAAAGAGTTAAGCATAATTTCCGGCCAGTTATCAAAGGACTTAACTATTCCAATTGAA
This sequence comes from Cydia splendana, assembly GCF_910591565.1. Classification (NCBI taxonomy): domain Eukaryota; kingdom Metazoa; phylum Arthropoda; class Insecta; order Lepidoptera; family Tortricidae; genus Cydia; species Cydia splendana. The sequence continues at coordinate 18,831,705 of NC_085967.1, read as the reverse complement.
AATATACAAACAGATCTACAAGACATCTATCAATTGCTCAAGGTCAAGACAAGGATGACGACCAAGTACCTCATATTTGAAATCAAGATTCCGTTAGCCAGCCGGGACGACTACGAAATCTACCACCTGATACCTGTTCCTCAACAGCAAAGTGAAGCAATGATCAGTATTATACCTATTTCCGAGTATGTTGCCATGAACATACAAAAGGACTCTTTCATCCCGCTCTCAGAGAAAGAAGCCGATGAGTGTAAACAATATGATATATCAAATCACATATGCCCTTTACAAAGGCCAATATATCACATGAACGAAGACGACAACTTGTGTATCAAGGATAAAAATGAGTCAAAATGCAGGAGTATTAAGCTACCTTGCATGGACAAATGGGAAAGGTTGAATAAACAAAACAATTATCTATTCTTCACCTGCGGTCATCGAACCATAAGAATCATATGTGCATCTCAAGTTACCGCCGAGCAAATAAGCGGAGCAGGCATTATTTCCCTAGGAGATGGCTGTGTCATTAAAAGCGAATCTCTCACAATATTCGCCCATAAATATCACACGAACAAGCTTAACATCCAGCCAGATTTAGTGAAGATAGTAATGCCTCCTATTAATAATATCATAAACTTATCAATACCTATACATGAAGACAACGTTTCTAATTCGTCTATTAGCAAGGATTTCAAGAAACAGTTTATGGATATCGATCGACAAGTCGAACAAATGAAGGCTAGTGAAGCTGATATCTTAGCCACCCGATTATCAACCCATGACGTCCACCAGTACGTCCTTGTATACTTACTACTAGGCGCCGCCATAGTAGTATTCAGCGTGTATCTATGGAAACGCTTGCGTCTTCGCTGTTCGGCGCGGATACCTCCTGTGCCCCCCAGCGACGCATCTGCGAATATCAGAATTCAGTACGTTGCCAGAGATGACAACCGAGAGGAAGCCAACCCGCACCACACGCCTAAGATCAACGCGCACCCCACAACCAACTCGAGAACTTACCTTTCAAGAGCACGGGGACTCGACAAGGCCACGTCACCCATCGTTGGAGGACGCTTCGCTGCGAGTGAATGATTTAATATTGTGTTTATTTTATAAGTTTTATCATTTTATTGCATACTTTTGTAAGTCTAATATTTTTTGTAATTTTTTATCTTAATTTCATCTCGCGCCCGGGAGCATGTACGGTCCGTACAAAGGTTAACATTTCGCCCGTCAGCACTTTCCGTCACATAGCATATACTTATTACCTATTTTAAGACAGTACATGCCCGACCGCCGCGGAGTGTATTCATTAAGCCGCTTATTGTATCAATTTATCATATTATCAATAAATCGTTATTTCGGTGGAAACTGCAGTGTTATCATTATCAACTATCATCTCAAGACTGTACGAGGCGCATCCCGTACACATTCAAATCAAATACCCTGTGGGTAATATTCCCTTAGTTGCGGGTTCCTTGCTCGACAAGGTGAAAGGCTTTAAGCAGGCTTTAACAGGCACTTTTAGAGAGTGTCATTCACGGTGACGCGCAGATTTGCCAAAACTAAACTTTAACTCTACAGTTAACTAATATAATTTGACAATATGAACCAAACCATGCGTCTTCGTCAATGAATCAATCTAAAGATTCCCGTATCGTTAATGCCCTTCCAAATCACAGGCTTCCGATTTTATTTGAAACGTTTACAAGTGTACTATTTATGTAGGTAGGTAGGTAGGCTTAAGAATTGACCCTCTTGTATGTAGTTACGTATCGAATTAATAATCAAATTATTTAAATCCAAAATAACACAAGCACATATAGCAAGTACATGCAAGAGTTCTTTCCTTAACCTTTTTAGGCTGTAAGTACCTGCTAAGTTACTTATTTAAGTAGGTACCTACCTACATTTTAACCAATTTAAATCAAAGATCTAGTTGGAGAGATATAAGTTGGTAGATAAAGAGTGAAATACTTCACGATTTCGCATGTCATTCTTGCGCAGAGCCATGCTAATCTCTCTCTATGTCTAGTCAGATTTAAGTTTATGTACTGCCGAAGTACTCACTTTCCACAAAAATAAATGCAATGTTTGCGATGTAGGTTTGTTCGTTACCTTGTGTCCCTCAGAGCGGAAATAGAAGCCCCGCGAAGCGGGGCTTCGTCGACTCCTAAGCGGGTACACATTATTTATCAGCAAGTTTATTACCAAAAAATAAATTTTGCAATAAATATTATATTTACCCGGAACGGGATAAAAAGACAAATTGCTGATAGATACTTGGGCAGATAAAACCTACACGTCTATAAGCTTCTACCTTCATACGTAGGTTCTACGTAACACGTATTAACTATCCGATCCTTTCGTATTCGAAAACATAAATCACTTGAAAATTGAAGGGTATGCCTCCACAGATCACCATTTAAGTATTATAATTTCAACCGTTATTATACACACACACAAAGATTTAAACTAACAAGACTGTGAAGAGACTTAATGTAGGTATAAAATTAAATTATAATGGTGACACGTGCACGCTTTACCAGCTCGATGTGTTTTCTAACATGTGTTTTAGTATTTTCATTGGCATAGCCACGGTGCGCGCAGGCAGCCTTTGAAAACACTTGCACATCACTATTCCGGATCGTTTTTATTTGCTAGATAGTTTAACGGACAACTAAATTTAAATATTTATTTCGAACGGCAAAAGCCGTTAGAAACTGTTTTTCAATATAGTCAGCTAAACTGGGGTACAAATTCAAAAACTCACCAGCAGTTTAGCTTCACGACCTTCCAGATGGAAAAACAGCAAGCCAATGACTTGGAAATTTGTTTTGGCGGTAACTGTCAAACACCTGTCAAAACCAACTGCTCTGTGGTGGGAATGTGAGAGAGAGAGAGGGACGTATATGCTAGAAAAGGACAATACGACCGACAACACAATGTTGCCATTCTCAATATTATTCTTAGGTTTCGAATATCGGTACAGTTGTTTAATTTATTAATTTATCATTCTCATTTTAATTTTTTCATGATATCGAAAATATTAAGCGTATATACCTTAATAGATTCTTAATACGGCAGGTTTTTTTTTTGTGTTATTGAGTAATTGATTTGAGTCAAACGGTCCTCGCTATAGATACGGGCGGCCGTTTGCTCTTTGTTTTTAGTAAGAGCTGTATTGGTAGTGGATTGCGGTGTCTGTTTAGTGGTTTTGGACAGGTTCCCACAATAGTACGGGTGAACCTGCCCCAAGTTTTAGGTAGGGAGGTATTCGCCATGATGGGCAGCAGAACTGCTGCAAACCAGGTAAGGGTAATAACCCTCAAGAACTTCAACAAAACATAATACAGGTAATAACCTATATTATATTCCGTTGAAATTCCTGAGAGTATCTATTATGTATTTTGTGTATGTTATAAATGAGTCCAGTGTTTCTTCTTTTCCTGTGATATGTTTTATATTGTACGAGTCAATATCGTGATATTTCCCACAGATAGTCTCGTGGACACATCTTCCATATGCGTATCTTGGACAGTTTTTAATTAGGTGTTCGATCAGGTGCCTTCCATATAGGTACATAAGGTATAGATAGGTAGTTAGTACTATTTGGTCGGAATGTTTTTTTTTGTAGAAATTACCAGACTAGAGTTTTTATTAGTGCAGACTTTCGGGTTATTTAGAGTCAAGCGCGGAGAGCGTCCGCCTAATCTGCATAATATTAAAATTCAGAATTTCCAAGTAGGTCCTGTCAAATTTTACTGCATACGAGAATATATTAGACGAAGTACCGTCTGTTCTTGTATACGATATTAGACAGGATAATTAAGTACGTGAAATTATTTTGTCTAGTGTGAAATTTTAATTTCAACCATTAACTATATGAATTTATAACTGACGGCTCTCCTCTGCGTGCCGCTTGTTAGAAATATAATTTCAGTGTTTTTTTTAATTTGGTTACAAGAAAATCAATCGGATATAGGATGCCTTAGATTTTTGCACCTACCTAAGTTACTTCTTTTTTATTTCTCTGGAAATTATTTCTAAAATACTATAGGTATTTATTTACAAGTCATAATTAAAATAATAATAAGTAAGTAAAAAAAAATACCTATACATATATTCTTCTATGACTTTTATTTGCTATAAGTTGTTTTTTTTCTTTTTTCTTTAGCCTATTAGTGTGTCCCACTGCTGGGCAAAGGCCTCCCCTCTTTCCCGCCACTTGTCTCTGTCTAATGCACACTCCCGCCACTCCACACAGAATGTATCGAGGTTGTCCCGCTATAAGTATGTTTATTAAATAAACACAAGTGTGTACGCGTTCTTATGGTAGGCTATTTCAACCAATCATGCTCATAATGAAAGAGCATTTGTCACTATACTTTCTATATCCAGTCTTGTTTCCGTAAAATACGCTGAATTTTCCGGATCCCGACGTCTCATGACATGACACACGTGTTGTCTCCATACTTACTAAACAACAGAGAGAACACTTTTAATTTAAATTAAGAAAAACTTTAAGTAGTTACATAAAACGTGAATCCTCCAAATTTAACACTCAATTAATAAAATTCAGGGATCTGATTGCTTAATCATGGTTTTATCATTTAATGAGTTAGTAAGTATTTATAGTTACTACCCGATGAAAATTGTAGGTATTTTTTGGTACATATATTAACTGTCTGTCGTTTATTTCATCAAATCATCATGAATAGAATCAGGTGTTACTTTGCGGAAATCCATATTATGCTAATCCGCAAAATATCAACTGGACGCCTGACCGTCAACATTTTCACTATCCAGCGTCTCATGGTCGATGGATCGATGAAGTCCAGAAAGACCTGTGTGACATCCAAGCGGCTGAATGGCGTCAGATCGTACAGGACAGGAACGAATGGCGAAATCTAGTGTCAGAGGCCAAGATCCACTTCGGGTCGCTGAGCCAGCGAAGTAAGTAAGCGTCTCTTGATGATTCTTCGTAAAGAGGCGAAACACGTGTCGAGTCTTGTACCTACTGGTTGGCTGGTGGTTGGGGAAAGGGCCCCCCCCTAAATTCTAAGTGCTATACCAAGTGCCTAGGGCCCCTACGTCTCTAAATCCGGGCCTATAAATATTTGAATATTTATTTATACGGTGGGAGGGTGGGAACATTGAATTTATTGCATGTAAAAATAAGTAAGTAAGTATAACGAACGGGTTAACAGTAGCATTCCTCAGTGCTACCGCGGACCACGTTCGACGTGTTGCCTCTCTGTCGCACTCGTAAATACGTACGTAAGTGTCACGGGGAAGCAACACGTCGAACGTGGTTCGCGGTAGGCCTTCAGAACCACTACCACCAGTTTTGACATTGACAGATACGCTCGTGTCTAAGTAACTTACTTTCTATGCATCTCGCTCGTACTCGCATATTAGTGTAAGCGAGATGTATAGAAAGTAATTTACGTAGACGCGAGCGTATCTGTCAATGTCAAAACTGGTGGTAGCCGTACTGATTAATTAACTAGCACGTAATTGTTTTATTTTGCGGATTAGCAAAGTAATATTTTTGTTTTAATTTTGTCCGTCGTTTATTTCGTCGAGCGTTAGCTGTTCTAAGTTTCCCCACTAAGTAGGTCACGCGTCACGTCAACGCGAAAGGAAAATAAAGACACGTCTCTTATCTCCTCATTGTAGCGGTCCCTTAGTAAAATACTTAAAACGTGACACACGGCCTGATTCTAATTTTAATAAACGTCAAAAATTAGTGCTCGATACGATATGGATTGGATCTGTCAGTGTCAAAAGTGACGTTTTTGTAAGACGCTTAATCGTTAGTACAGCTTGGCAAAAAAGAGTAGAAATTAAAAAGTGGCAACACTGTCGTGTTGTCCCGTTTTCTTATATAAATTGGTTTGAAAGGGACGACACTACAGTGTTGCCACTTTTTAATTTCTACTCTTTTTTGCCAAGCTATAGTTATTCAGATCGTTGGCTGCTAGTAAATAAATTGGGAATAAAATTTAATCGGCCTTCCATTGCAATCCAATTTTCTGTGAAAATGGATGTAGCCAGTATGTAGTTTTATACTTAATTTTATTTACTTTGATGACTGATCAAAATGATCAATATCGTTTGATTTTTCGGTAATTGCGTATATATTACTTTATTTAACCGCTATAAACCAATAAAATTATTTTAGAATTAACTATTTTTTTGATATTGATATTTTTGTGTAGTACCTACTCACACCACAGTATTAAACAAATATTAATTATAAAAAGCCGCAAATGCTGAAGACACCGGCTTGAATCCTGAATGAAATAGGATAATTTATGATTGTCAGCAGCTACCTGGTTAATCCATTAGATTGTAATTGAACATTCCTTTTTTATGGTTTTGAACTGGTTTTGATACGACCTTTACGATCGACTTGGTATAGTTCGTAGGTTTCTAATAGATCCCGACGGCTAATCCTATTGTCTATTGTTAAGTAAAACCGCTCGTGCCACGTGCCACAACCACCTGCATAAAAAGTACAGTACTTCGGTTACTGAGTGCCGGCGAGTCGAACGCTACAGAACCAGTCTAAAATGTGTCATCGAGATGCGTAACAAATGCGCGTTATCGGAGAGCGCACCTACACTGGTTTTTTGAGCGTTGGACTAGCCCGCGCTCAGGTGCTAAATAGAATAATTAAGACCCTTTTTTGCAGGTAAGTAGCACGTGCGGTTTTACTTAATAATAGACAATAGGATTAGTCGTCGGGCTCTATTAGAAACCTACGAACTATAATTGGCGCGCATCTCACGCACGACTCACGAGACGCATGCTCATTCAGCGTAATCGATCATCAAAACCGTAACATATTGTTAAATGTGAATCAGGCTCCTGGTTGATCCGTATAATTCAGGATTAGGTCCAATGCAAAAAATATACCTACTTCTTATGAAAGCGCACGGTTGTTTTATGCGATAGATGCAACGTTGAACGCATGCGATCACGGAATGTATGAAGAATGACAACTAGGGTTTCTGGTTTCTCGACCTTTTTAATTTCTCGAGGCACGGGAATTCTCGACCAAGATTTCTCGAGTTTCTCGAGTATCTCGAGAAATTTTGAAAGTTTCAAAAAATACCATGTTATTTTAATTTTTTTGCTTTATTACTAATCATACTCATAGGAATCGTAGGTGAGATCAATAATCAAACATGGCAACTTTTTATTTACCATAAATTGCACTTATAATCAAAAATTCAACAACAACAAAAAATAACTATTGGTGCAGGCGTACGCGCCGGCGATGTGGTATGCTACGTATATTGTTTTTCTTTAGGTATTTAACAAAATGTAATCAAATCACAATACCTATGGTATTTTATTAGGCAAAAATATTCAAGACAATAAATTTACTCGATGTGACAAACTTACTGAAATTTTACTACGAAATAGTAAACGTAACAATGAAGCTAAAATTGTGATAGTTTGCTAATAGGAATATATCGGGATGATTTGATTTATCAATAGTAATTTAGTATGTTTGTTATTACAAGGCCCTATAGTTCGTTTTTTGCATTGAAAAAAAGATAAGCGATTTTGACGTGTCTTTTTATTGAAAACCACTTGAAAATTAAATCATCGCAAATGTAAAAATTACAAATCATATACGATAATTTACATTATTTTGCTTTCATACACAAGTAATACATACAATTTTTTTAAAGCGTTTTTTAATAAAAAAACACGTCATGATAGTTCAAAAGTTTCAAAACATGAAAATCGGTTGAAGCCAGAACGATAGGATAGGGGACAAGATCAAGGCAGTTGTTTATTTGGTTGGTTAACTACCTAATAAATGTTTTAAGTACCTGAAAATGTAAAAAAAACATTGTTTACATTTATTTAACTACACCGTGTTTTTTTTTATTTCCGTTAATTTCAGGGGTGCATTCCTGAGCTTAAATCAAGTAACGTTGTCAAAGACACCGATATTCTAATTAACTCCATTTCGGAGATAATCAATAATTTATTTTTTTCCTATAAGGCCTCTACAAGCGTGTACACTTGCCTTAGGGCCGGTTTACATATTGATTAGTGTTTAGAATGAGTTCGTGCATTTGCTACTAAACTTAAGTACAATCTCGGTCGATCGATGTTCGAAATGACATTAATATGTCACAGATTTCAATTGTTTGGTTGAGTTAAATCTAATGCCCGTGTTACAACAACGCTATATGCTACATTTAATTACTTACTTTTTTAACTTGATTTTTTTTTTCACAAAAGCAAACAAAAAAATATTTTTTTTGAAAATTAACTATGCCATTTAGTTCTCTTAAACGTACTTAACCATACCCCGAAGTTAACGGAATTCAATAAAAACACGGTGTATATAGAGAATAACACTATAGACTTAGACACATCACGTGCTGTACGCGTGTTTTCTTTTTACTTATCACAAGAGATTTATTTCTCGAGTTCTCGAGGCATTTTTGGAGTGTATTTTTCCCGTCTCGACTTAGGACAAATTTCTCGAGATTTCTCGCCTCGAGAATTCTCGAAGCTCTCGCAGAAACCCTAATGACAACGCGCTTACCCCTGCGTTCACCGCCTAAAACAATATACGGTCATTAGATTATCTGATTTAAAATGCCATTTTTCCTACATTCCGTTGATCGCATGCGTTCAACGCTGCGTTGATCGCATAAAACAACCGAGCGCTTAAGTTATCACCTTCGTTCTTTTTTTAAGCGTTATACTTCCAAAAGTGTGTATTTTTTGTTAAAATAAAACTCATTTTAAAAAAACGCTGTCTGTGCAGCACGTGAAAGAGGGTCGGCAACAATTTTGGACCTTGCCAAGTGTCCAGTTTTCAACAATTTCAATTTCGTATTCTCTGTATTTTGTCTAGCATAAAAAGGTATTCGCTCGGTACCGTACCATCTTGACTTCCACGGGACTGGGAAACATTACATATGTATAGCTACCTAAAGACAGCTATGGGGCTATTCATAAATTACGTCATTTCAAATTAGGGGGGGGGGGTCTGGACATCGGATGACGGTAGCATGCAGTAGGAGGAAATGGGGTCATTTGAAGCATGATTTTTGGATGATTATAGGGGGGGGGGGGTCAAAAATCCTCAAAAATCGATGACGTAATTTATGGACAGCCCCTATCAAATAAGTAGTATCACGGTATCGTCCCAAGAAAATTCTCATTTTACTTGAATCATGCATATATTTCCCACAGTTCACATCCACCTATCTAAATAATAGTACTTACCTACGGTTTTTTAAGTAGGCTAGAGTTCCATGATATCTAATAACGCGGTATAATATGTAAACGACACTATAATTCAGTGCATAAAGTGTCATTTCTATGGAACTTGCTTACTATGTAAACAAAAGTCACTAGTAAATTTGTCATTCTTTGACAATTTTAATATGGCGGTTTGTTTACATAGTTAGCAAGTTCCATAGAATGAAATTTTAGTTACTCAGATTTACGGCGCGATTCGGGAAGTGAATTAGAGATTCACTAGATATGAAATAGTCACTAGATATGAAATAGTCACTAGATATGAAATAGTAAAGATAATCTAATTCACTTCCCGAATCGCGCCGATAATTTTGGAGCAAAAAAGTTACCACTACTTTTGAGGTTATAAAACTTCTAATCTGAAAAAAAGGGGTATAATCTGAAACCGAATGTATAAGTAAGTGCGTCATACACTGAAACTTAACTTCTGGAGTTCTGAGGGCCTACGGCCAATATTTAAAATCAAAAATCGTTATCTGCCTCTCTAACGCTCATATAGGTAAACTTAGGTCAACTGAACGTAGGAAAAAAGGTCGTTAGTATTTTCGTGCACTAGCAGTATTGTTCTTTAGACATTTAAAAATAGGTTGATTAACCGTAGAACATGCATTTTTAGGAATTTCGTACATTAGAAATTTAGATTTTCGATGTTTTGTCTTTAGGAATTACCTATGCTACATAACCGGCGGTACGCCTCCTGCTCTGCCTTACATTCGCGAACAGTTGAACGTACTACGTATTTTTACAGTCTCATTCACATAACACGTAGAGCCCCCAGAATTAAAAAAAAATGACCTTAAATCTCAGTTATAAATATTTAGCATGCATTTAGATTCAGGGCCTTCAATTAGAGGCAAGTTAAGTTTATTTGAGCCCATTAGAGCAGTCTTTGACGCGATTCAGGCGCTGAGAGCTCGTTACACCCGAAATCGCCAGAAAAGAGGCGCAATGCGCCATTTTGATTTTTTTCTTTTTTTTTTTGTGAAGCTTTAAATTATGCCTTTAGTTTGAACGTTGGCGCCCAGGTTTTTGTACATAAAATACGAGCGTGAGTACATGTTTTTACGCAGAAAATAAGCGTCGAGGTTAAAAATGTGTAGTAATAATGCTTAGCAAGAAAAAGGGCGGGAAACTTCGTGCGCGGCGGACGCGGTTTTCGTAACTAAAGTTTTGAAATTGTATTTTTAAAGGATTGGAGTCTGTATTTAGTGTATATATTTGTAGATTTAGCTTTAGTTTTTAATTTTATTAAGTAGTTAGGTGTACATATAGGGGTAAGTGCTAATTATATGTAATTTATATGGGGGATGGCCAGACCCCCGACCCTGGGGGAACGATTCCCTCAGGGTCGAAAACACCAATAGATATTTTAATTTCCGCGATAGAGTCATCGATGGATACTGATGCGTCAGTATCAAATACTACGGACGTAACTTTAAAGAGAAAAATTCTTTCACGGATGTGTACCAATTGTAATAAAAGAAAACGCAAATCTGGGTCAAGCAAGAATAAAAATACAGATTGTGTTTGCGTTGCTGAAGCAAAATTAAAAGAGAATGCTACCAATCATCCACAGCCAACAGTAAATCCGAATCCCATTGTAACCTCGAATTCTGAAAATACAAATACTCTTAATAATAACTCCCCACCTACTCATGTGCCTGTTGGTCGTGACCGCTACCAACAGTCTGACATTGCACCTTTTGTTGTACATGTTCAAAAAGAAGCTACCAGTGATGGCACAACTCTCCATCCTATCACTTTTGGTCGTTTTATGCGACAAAATAACATTCAAGGTGTTGTGAACGGCAGTCTAAAGAGAATAGGCAGAAATAGAGTCAGCATTGCATTTGCTACACACACTGATGCTAACAATTTTTTAAGTAATGACAGCTTAGGAAATAACAAATACAATGCTTTCATCCCAACTTCCAATGTCACACGAATGGGAGTGATCAAAGGCGTACCACTTGACTTGACTGATGATGAAGTACAGACTTCTATTAACCTGCCAATTGGCTGTGGGCCAATTATAAAAATTAGAAGAATAAAAAGGAAAATTGTTGTCAATAACACTACTCAATTTGTGAATACTGGTACCATTATACTTACTTTTGATGGGCAAGTATTACCAACCCGGGTGTACATGTGCTACATGGCCTTGCCAGTAGAACTATATATATATCCAACGGTTCAATGTTTCCTTTGTTGCCGCTATGGGCATGTTAAAAATCAGTGCCGCTCAAATCCAAGATGTTTCAAGTGTGGACAAGGTCACTCTGGTGAATCTTGTGATGTAGAGGAGGATGACTATCAGTGTTGCTTGTGTAAAGGTTCACATCAAGCCACTAGCAAAAAATGTTTAGAATTTAACAGACAAAGAGCTATTAAAGAAACTATGAGCAAAAGTTGCATCTCTTACATGGAAGCTTCCAAAATTCACCCGCCTGTGTCTAAGGTCTCATATGCTGAGGCTTTGCTTGCAACACCAGTGTCATCTTCTTCACAAACACAGCATGATTCACAGAGTTATCAGGATAAAATACCAGAGTTGAATAACCAATCTTATAAAAAAACTGTTTTTCTTAAACCCAGGGCTCCTGTAAAGTTAGGCAAAGGGTATGATAGGTATGCTCATTCAGAAATAGTAAGACAACCAGTTATTCATAGGGAAAAACCTGTTTTTAGTAGTGGTAACTGTAGTAGTAACAAAGAAGAAACGCCTAGTATTGATGCTATAGTAAAAGCTCTTATGAATTTAATGTCCCAATCTAACACAGTATCACCGTCCAACGTTGCAGCAGTTATTAATGCTTTATACCAACTCAGAAACAACAATAATGGATCAGAGAGCCTTAGTGGTTCAGTGGAATGTTCGCAGTCTAATCAATAGAAAACAAGATTTAATACATGTTATTAATAAACATGATCCCTTTCTAATCTGTCTTCAAGAGACATGGTTGAGAAAGGATTCAGTGTTTAAAATACCAGAATATGTCTGTCTGAGAGAAGACAGACCTGATGGGTATGGTGGAGTGGCCATACTTGTCAAAAACTCTTTAACATATAATTATATCACTCTACCTGTACATAGTGATGAATTATCTGTTATAGCAGTGGTTGTAAATAGTATTTGTTATGTATCATTATATTATAATAAACCTAATAATAATATTTTTAAAGAAATTGAAGAACTTTTTAAGTTCCTGCCTAAACCATTTGTATGCTTAGGGGATTTTAATGCTCACCATGAGTTCTGGGGCTGTGCTCAAACTTTATACTATGGAGAAAAACTGTTGGAACTAATTAGCTCATGTAATTTATGCATATTAAACACTGGATCTCCAACAAGGCTCGCTCGAAATCCAAGTGCAATAGATCTGTCCATTTGTACTCCAGATCTTGCTTCATCTATATCTTGGTCAACTGCAGTCTCCACTTGTGGTAGCGACCATTTTCCTATTCTCATTACCTTTCCTTACTTTAAGAAGCCTCAAAAGCATGTCAGACAGCCCCGTATTAAACACAAGTTAATAGACGATAAATGGGATCAGTATAGAGAGGCTGTAGAACAAAAAATTAATAATTTGCCAGAAATAAGCCATTTGAATATATTAGACAGTTCACAAGCATTTGCCACAGCTTTGGTTGAGGCTGCTAATGAAACCTTTCCATTGAAAAGTAGTGGTCCAGAATTCATTCCATCCCCACCTTGGTGGGATTCAGACTGCACCCTTGCAGTTAAACAAAGAAAGGAGGCAGAGAAAAAGTATTGTCAAGAAATGACTGATAATAACTTTGATAACTACTTAGAAGTTGCTAAATCCACTAAAGAATTACTTAGAACAAAAAAGTTTGAAGGGTGGCATAGGTTTTGTAAATCATTAAGTCCTAATGTTTCACCATCTATAGTTTGGCAAAACATTAGAAGATTTAGATCAGCATTTAAAGACACACAGAGTAAAATATCTGCAGTTTTAGCAGAACAAGTCATGGATCGTTTGGGCCCACCTTACGTCCCAGAGCATCCTATGATTTTAAGGCCACTCATGTTATCTAATAATAATTCTGAAGATGTTTTAAATTCCCCTTTTTCACTTTTTGAACTGAAAGGAGTACTTTCATCAACTAAAGACTCCGCACCCGGTGAAGACGGGATTCCTTACTCTTTCTTGTCAAAACTTGACGATAACAGTCTTTGTTACTTCCTTTCTTTGATTAACAATGTTATGATAACAGGCTCTGTTCCTAAAGAGTGGAGGACTCAAACATTGATTTTAATACAGAAGCCGAATAAACCCAATTCAGATCCCACATCTTATAGACCGATAGCTTTATCAACTGTACTAGCTAAAGTTGCCGAGCACTTAGTAAAAATTCGATTGGAATGGTTTCTAGAACATAATAAACTTTTATCTTGTAATCAATTTGGTTTTAGGAAAGGTAAATGTACTCTTGACAGTTTAAGCATTTTTACCACAGATATCAGAATAAGTTTCTCTAGAAATGACTTTTTAGTTGCTGCCTTTCTAGATATAAATGCTGCGTACGACAACGTCAACATTTCAATCTTAAAAAATAAATTAATTCAACTAGATGTTCCCAACTTTTTGATTAATTTTATAATAAATATGTTGCATGAAAGGTATATAAAGTATTCATTGGATCAGTCAGGAAATGAAGTCATTAAAAGAACAGTTTGGAAGGGCCTGCCACAAGGATCTGTCTTGAGTCCTTTACTATACAACATTTATACTTATGATTTGGAACTTTCTGTTGAAGGGCAGGTAAATGTTCTTCAATATGCAGACGATTTGCTCTTATATGTTTCTGGGCGATCTTTAGAAAACATTAGTAAAGTATTATCATCATCTTTGGGTGCCTTAAATAATTGGTTGAATAATAATGGATTAGATCTTTCGCCGTCTAAAAGTTCTGTTGTAGTTTTTTCACGAAAGCAAACTATTCCACCTATTAACATAAATTGCAATGGTATTCCATTAGTAATTAAAGATAATGTAAAATTTTTGGGAGTTATACTGGACCGTAAACTTACTGGAATTCCTCATTTTGAATATATTGCATTAAGATGTGAACGAAATCTGAACATTTTAAGATGTCTGACAGGAGTCTGGTGGGGGGCTCACCCTTTTACTATGAGATTGCTATACAACGCTTTGATTAGAAGTGTTTTAGATTATGGCACTTTTCTTCTACACCCTGGAAATGTTAAAGCTATCAAAAAAATTGATACTATTCAGTCTAAGGCTTTAAGATTGGTTATAGGTGCAATGAAATCGAGTCCAATAAGTTGCTTACAAGTAGAATGCTGTGATCCACCTTTTACGTTTAGAAGACAGTTTCTCTGTGATAAATTCTTTTTCCGTACTCTGCAACTGGATTCTCATCCATTGCTTTTTAAAATTAAAACAATTAGCTGATCTGGTCGGAACCTGTAATTATTGGTCCCATAAGGATTCTCCTTGCCTTGTTAAGAGTTTAAAAAAATATCAAGCTTTAGAAGCACCCACTTACAGAAACGCGACTCTGCCTTTATATCAACATGATTACAACAGTCTCATTACAGATCCCGATATTAGATTTAACATAGGGTTATCTAAAAATGATATTAATCCAAAAATGGAATTTCTGAATTTTCTTAATATTGAATGGGCTGATTGGCACTGTTTATACACAGACGCCTCCAAACATGGCGATAGGAGTTGCGTTGGTGTTGGAATTTTCCATTCACAATACAAAGGATTACAACTTATCAAACTGCCACCTGAAACTTCCGTCTACACTGGTGAATGTTATGGTTTACTTAAAGCTATAGAATATATACTTATGCTGAAGATACCAAAAACCATAATTTTTTCAGACTCTCGCAGTGCTTTAGAAGCCATAACGAGGTTCCCATTTAAGTCTCATAAACAGTCTCCAGTTGTCTTTAATATTAGAAATCTTTTATATAAATGCTCACAGAAGAGTTGTGCTGTCGTGTTGGCTTGGGTACCAAGCCATGTGGGCATTCCTGGGAATGAAAGAGCTGACCAATTGGCAAATGAGGCTATTCACGTGGGAGACATTGTGCCATACCATAATTATTGTCATGACTTAATAAATTTATCAAAAGTTTATTTGTATGAGGATTGGAATGGGATTTGGAATAAGGAAACCTCAAAAGGTGAACATTATAGGCATATTCAGCCGTCAATTCCAAGGAAACCATGGTTTAACAAAATGTTTTTTTCGAAAACTGTAACTTCTGTTTTGTGTAGAATGCGCCTGGGGCATGTTTGTTCCCCGGAGCATTTACACAGAATAAATAAAAAGCCGGATCCTCATTGTCCTTGTGGTGACTACGGGGATCTGAACCATATTTTCTTTGCATGCTCTCTTCATGATCGGTCTGATTTCCTTTCCAGCCTTGAATCATTACGCATCCCATTTCCTACATCCATAATTTGTTTGTTATTTAGCAACTCGTATGATATTTATAAAATCATATCAGTATTTTTAGAAAAGAATGATATAAAAATATAGTTTATAATATTATAATTATATATATTACAGTAAATCCAATCCTTTCCTTTCCAAATTTTCGTCTTATCCGTATTTCCTAATTCCTTGTTTCCCTAACTTTTAATACCTTCACAACTTGACATTGGCTAACGTTTCAAAAGCCATAATAGAAAAAAAAAAAAAAAAAAAAAAAAAATGCTTAGCAATAATGAACAGTGCACAAGAATTACACTTTGAAAGATAAATGTTTTTCAACCGCGCCTCATTGTTTTTGTTGGTACAGTTAGCAGCAGAAGTTGCTAAGCGGGCGAGGTGTTCAGAATGAGCTTCACGCTACTTTATTGTTAAGAGAATAAGATCGTGTCAAGGTAATTTTGAACACCTCGCCCGGTTAGCAACTTCTGCTGCTGACTGTATTAGGTTGTTAGTTCTACTTTTTATACATATTTTATTATACTTTATTTCATATGTTTTGTAAAGTAACGATTAAAGCATATGCTTTACACCTCATATTGGAAAAAAAAGTAAGATATATACCTACTTTTTTTTTGCCAAAATATGATATTTAGGTTAGGTAGGTATAAGTACCATATTTCATACGAGTAGTTTCCTATAACTTGGACGTGATGCTGACGTGGATAGACAATGGCATTAATTTCCTATTATAGAAAACCGGTAAGTAATATTATGACTACAGTGTTTGGCTTGCCATTTCGACCTGTTATTTTAGAATCAGAAAATTGTAGACGGAGGTTTGAAATATCGGTAACTGCCGATGACAATTCAATTATTGCAAGCCAGATTTGACAACGTCATTATAATGTCAATACAGATGTAGTGCATGATTGAAGTAGCATGACAAATACGAACGTTTCCGAGACAATATGATGGAGAACAATTATGCATTACATCTATATCCGCCTGAATTACCCATGTAGTGTCCTTTATATGTAGTTACGCGGATGTTGCCCCTATTTACCTGCAGCACTAGGTAGGTACATTTAACAAATAGCAAACTTGACAATCAAACCATTCGTAATTACTGAAATGAAAGGAATTTAAAAGGCAATTAAAATGCAATTCATCGGCCAATTGGCTGATGGACGTGGAAACGCGAATCGCAATTTCGGTTTGTGTACACATCGCCTTAAGCCACGAACAGACGTGAGTGATGAGCTGATGAGTATTTGTTATTAACCATCAGGGGCGTATTTTGAAATTTGGCGCCCCGGGCCAATACGTTTTGCCGCCCCAGAAGTCAAGGAAGAAAAACAAAATGCAATCCGGCATGCCGCC
The DNA here is from genome assembly GCF_910591565.1 of Cydia splendana. Classification (NCBI taxonomy): domain Eukaryota; kingdom Metazoa; phylum Arthropoda; class Insecta; order Lepidoptera; family Tortricidae; genus Cydia; species Cydia splendana. The sequence goes on along the minus strand of NC_085967.1, from coordinate 18,814,578 downwards.
CCTGGGGGTTGGCATATGCCGCCCCTGGAGGTTGGCGCCCCGGGCCATGGCCCGGATGGCCCTAGGGTAAATACGCCCCTGTTAACCATGGGGTTAAAAAAATAACAGAATGGTAAATAAATCTGAAAAGTTTCAATTTGTAAAGCTATTCAGAAGTTCAAAGGATTTTAAATGTGAAAATGATAGCTAATTTTGTAATTTAAAAGCTGCAAAGGAATTGACTGGATGGGTTATTTTTATCGCATTTATTATTTTTTATTTAACAGGTAACACATGATGCAAACATCGATACGAGCTGCAAAATTGCATGGACACAATATGAATGGAATTCATTATGTTTTAGTTGAGGGGCGTGGGCAGGTAGGCTCAGGCGAAGATGGCGAGACGGCTTTAATCAGTGTCATTTTATTAAAATTAAATTAATTCATAGGGATTATACAGTCCCACAAAAAAATGTATGTAGACAATTGGGCAACGAGTGTAAAAATAGTTGATACACCCAGAAATAATAGGAACAACCTGTATGGGCTGTATGTTCAGTGTCCAATGTTCACAAGTCTGTATACAGCCTAACATTATGGCCGTTACGGGTATTGTGAATGAAATTAAATAATAATGGGATTAATTTCTGAGGCTGATTTACACTGCCTCACTGAGCATAAAAGACGTAACAAACCAGTTTGAATTTGGAATTTATTGTGCGAGAATACGGTCGACAATTGAATGAATTTTCTAATTGTTGTTATGGCTATTGTATGGTGGGGCAGGATTTGTCACTAGAGATAGCTGGAAATGATCCCATTATTTTAAAATACTTTAGTAACCGACTTCAATTTCATAGAAGGAGGAGGTTCTGTGTTCGCTTGTGGCTATTTTTGTGTTTTATAGTCTCTGAACTGATAAAGTAGGTATAGATGGTCAAGCAAATCTTGTCATTAGAAAAAGGCGCGAAATTAAAATTTTCTATGAGACGAAATCCCATCGCGCCTACATTTTTAAAATTTGCCGCCTTTTTCTACTGACAAGATCTGCTTGACCAACTACTTATATTTCATTTTCAATAGGTGGTTGAAGATTGTGGGTGCGTTAAAGCCTGATCTAGACTTATTGCGCGGATCGCAACAATAACCATACATAACTCTATACAGGATGATTCATGAGACGTGAGCAGGACTAATCCTGCACACTCAGTAACTGATAATTGATCGGTCACCGTCGTATTTAGGAGAAACAACAACACTTTTTCCTATTTTTTTACTTTTTGGTGAGGGCAAATTTAATTCTCAACAATCATGGTCACCCTACAGGACCTAATTAATCAACATAAAACCTCTTTAACCGTAATGGCATTTTGATTACGAAGAAAATAAAATGTCAAACTTGAGTGAGATACGAGTTTTCAAAAGTAACCAGACCGTGATGACAGTAATGACATTCAATTTGACACAGAATATCGGTAGTTTAGTATTCTAATTTTAGGGTGACCATGCATGTCGTAAAAAAAATAATAACTTTTTTTTTTCAACACGACTAGAAAATTAACGTTAACCTCACTAATACTGATACGAAACAGTTGCTTATAATTAACGATATGGGCATTGTTAGTCCTGCTCACGTCTCCTGAATCACCCTGTATTAATATCTATTAGGTAATACCATATTTTTTGCTTTTTGTGACCATGTTCTCGGGAATGCGTGGTAAAACTCCTTCAGTCCTCTTTCAGACACACTGTATAGAAACAAATGAAAAATGAACGAACGAACGAGTGAATGAATGAATCACTCATGGGTATTAAACGTGGTTCAGCAAACCTCAGTTTATAAAACCTAAAATATAAGTAAAACACATTTAGAAAGCCGGAAATTCGGCAAAAAAGTCGTGTGAGTAATTAATTACTGGTATGAAACCTGAAAGTAATTAAAAACAGCGCGTCGTGTGTACGGTGGAAATATATTTAAAATTTTGCACCTTATTCAATTGCAATAAGGCGAACATGTCTTACACCTTTGCTGCTAGTGGTTGTACCGAAGTGTATCAAATTAATAGGGCAAAAGTCATTTTGGGCCACCCCACACTAGCGTCTCCCAAGCGTCGGCGTCTAGTCAACTCTTTGGCTGCTGCTTGACGCAACGTTTTGGCGCAACTGCGCAGAGACGTCTTTTTCCATAGCGCTGACTAGACGTCGACGCTCAAGAGACGCTAGTGTGCGGTGGCCCTTAGTAATTGTTTTTTGCTAGCGTTACGTTTTGGAAGACTGATTTTCTGACGGCTGTGAAATCTAACGAGCCGTTGATAATCTTTTGTCCCTATCTGTAATTTTGAAATTACTGTGTGCTGGAACGAGACAAAATTTAACAGAGGTTTGTAAGAGATTGCTAAGTTTTATGAAGGGGGTTAGAACTGAACTTATAATTGTCTCTTTTCTGGAATCCACATTACAGGGAATGGTCAATTTTGAGTAATTTAAGACATTGGCTTATTGTACACCATTTCGTTTTATGAAGGTCCTGAGTCCTAACTGTCCTAAGCATGTGCTTCGTTAATATGGCGTCCGTGTCTTAATTAAAGTCCAGCAACGTCGGAGCTTCGAGAAGGAATGCCGAGGGCCTTCTGTGAAATACGAAAATCTAAATTTCGTTATCTGCCTCCCTTTTGCTAGAATATGTAAGAGTGATAGAGAGGCAGATAACGAAATTTCGATTTCGTGTTTAGCGGTAGGGCTCTGTTCGCAGACTTAGGGGCATCCTCACTGCGCATAACAACAGAATGTTAAACTGTTTATTTAATTATCAACCTTATTGTAATGCAATAAAGTATAAGGCCGAACTGATTTTCTATAATGTCACATGCGTTTCATCTGCAGAAGTGTTTAATATGATGTTAGGTACTTTATATGTAAAATAAACAGGGCCGTCTTAAACTATGCTATTTTGGAAAGTAAAGAAAGCAAATTAAACTAACATTTTTCTACTATGATCTTCTATTTATGGGTATACCTACTGTTACTGTCTGTCCTTCGGGGCTCCCTGAGGATGGGGGCCCTGGGCACGGGCCCCGTGTGCCCTTATATGGTAAAGACGGTACTGAACATAAATATATTTGAACTAACCTGAACGTATTACCTACGCTTATCCTTTGATTTCGTAATAAAATAGGTACTAGTTAAGTAAGTTGGCAGGCGAATTGAATCCTAACGACATCCTATTTTCAAAAATGTCCGCGTCGGCCGCTGAATGGCGGTCAATTTAGCGCAATCCCGCTATTTAGTAGCCAGGTCCACACCGACTATACAGTATACAGGCTCATAACATAAAGCTGTAAAAATGATGATAAGTAATCTTTAACAGAAATAATCGGCCAAGAGCATGTCGGGCCATGCTCGGTGTAGGGTTTCGTAGTTACCATTCCGTCAAAATAGGCCAAACGGGGGCTATTAGTAAGTATCATAAGATTCATAAGGGAGAAGGGAGTACCTTTGCAGCGCTATGTATATACAGTGAAACCTGGATAAGTGAGACTTCAAGGGACGAGCAGATTTGTCTCACTTAAAGAGGTATTCCACTTACCCAGGCTCTCAGTTAGCCAGGTACAAATAAATCTCTGTCTCATTTACAGAGGGCCCCATTAATAGAGGTGAGAATAGAGGATGGATTTCAGTTATAGAGGTGGTTAATAAGGTATTTTGTAATTATCTTTAAAAATAAATAAGGTAAAATAATCCTTGTCCCTAAATATTTTTAAGTCTGTTAATTATTTCTTTAAATTTATTTTGAATAATTTTATCTTTAAATGATAGTTTTTTTTTTCAATTAGATTTGATACGGACTTCATTGCCTCTTAGAAAATTATTAACTGAAAATGTGTTTATTCGTGTTACTTATCAAGATTTCAGCTTTCGTTTTGATAGTTTTAACTACATAAAGTACCTAACTAAATGAAACTTGAAGTCTTTTAGACACAATTAAGCAAACGCGGAATTTATGGATAGACTAAGAGTTACTTAGTAAGAATACGGAAACTGATCAATAGAGTCCAAGTTAGAGAGGTCATAGACTGACTTTATCTCAGATACACAGGCCAATTCTTATAAAATTCTATAAAAACAATTAGGAAAATGTAATCTTATAAATATAGTCTCAGTAAAAGAGGTAAAATATACTCTCTGTCTCAATTATAGAGGTAAATCTGACTATAAATCACAACGACTAATCTCAGTTATAGAGGTTCATTTTATCTCACTAACAGAGGTAATTCAGTGCTAAAGTGCCGGGACCGCACCATGAGTCCCAGCTATAGAGGTTTCTCACTTATCCAGGTCCCACTTAACCAGGTTTCACTGTACTTACGTCTTTTTACTAAGAAAAGAAGATTTTTTGCAATATTTTAAAAACGACTGGTCCTATCATGTTCGTTATAGTTTTCATTGAAAGTATTTATTAAGCTCTCGTTTCACGATTGTTTTTCATATGTAATTGTAAAAAGAAAAAATAATTGTAAAAAACTCATTTTTTTGTTGACATTCAAAAATGGTTAAGGAAAAAAATGGGGGTGATTTGTTGATTAAATCCATCGTACCTACTGTACGTTGTTATTGGTCACTATAATGGCTGTCCTAACACCCTGTGTTTGGGTTACTGTTGCTACAATGATTAAGCTCATAATATGTAATCAGAATATAATTACTTTTTCATTTATGCCAATAGTGTTACGCAAAAACGTTTACACGGTTATAACAAGCCATAGGGAGATAAAGACTCTGTCATAAGTTACTAATCATAAATTAAATAGGTACTTAATCTTTTATTAGATCATTGCAATGATAGGGATTAAATATGTGTAATTACTAATTAGCAAACAAAATAAGTCTTATGTAAGAACATTTAGAACACAGCATTTGATTTTTTTTTATTTGAATTAGATAATACTACCTACTAATGGGTTCGAGCAGGCGTTCTACATGACACGAAACTTGTCTTAAAGAACGCACGCCTCCCAAAGATCCGGGACCTCATGGTCCCGAGATATGGTAGGATATACTAATGTACTATTATAATAAAAATAATGCACGATACAAGTGTGGAAAATAGGAAATTCGCAACGAGTGGCGATACATTAAAACACGACCGAAGGGAGAGGGAGTGATTTATGTAAATCGATACGAGTCTAAATCTAAACAAACTAATTCGCACATGTATCGTATAACGTTTTACACTACAAATGTAAATCTAAATATCTAATGATAAGTAGATAATTCGTTGTTAACAATTGATAAGAAGACATTATTTAATGGCGCAAATAAATTACAATGTTACTTATCGAACTAGGTAATTAGTCTAACATTTCGAACTAACAATTGTGTGCAGTCTGCCAACTATCATCAGTTTGAGACAATAAGTAAGTGAGAACCAATCCTTTATTGTTACTAAAATTACTGTTAGGTATATCTTTGATACTAAAATTAATGTTTGCTTAAGTATACCAATTTGTCTGATGAGTCTATAGTTTCAGCAGGAACATAATTGGTACAAAAACAGGACAATTCGGTACAGTAAAACCACCTAATATTTAGTACGGGTAAAGTAAGCCTAAATATGGCCATTTGGCGGCAAAATATGTACATCAATTAAAATTTGTTTATGACCTTTATCTTGGCACTAGAAATGAGGATCTGTCGATTCTATCAAAATTTAGGCGTCCTAAGCCCTTTTCGGGGGGTATGTTCAAAAACAATCACATTTAACAAACTTGGCCAATGAGGTGTCATTTTCGTGTATTTTTTTGCGCTGAATCGAATGAGATCACACTCATACTTATAGGATCAATATTTTGCAAGATATTTATAATTTTTGTTGAAAAAGTAGAAAAAACACGTTTGCGTTCTATTATTTTGAGTGACTATTTTTTTTTCATATTTTATGCTCTGAAATTGAGTCATTGTTGTTCTGAGTGTCCGTGACGATGTGAAAACCAACGTTGGCATTTATACATAATTAGGTTTCGTGTTGAACTAGCGGACCATAGTCGCAATAGTTTTATGGCAGTGAATTGGCCAAGTAAATACTAATTTATTTCTGTATTATAATTACGCAGATAAAATGGACAATAAAGTGAAAATTCAAGAGCTGGATTCCGCAACTCAAGGACTGTTGACCGGATTTTTCGAAGGTGAGAGATATTGGATATGTTACAGTAGAAATAATATAACTAGTCCATGTCACCAATCACTCTTTTTTACGGTTTCTGTCAGATAAAATGATCAATAAAATTAAATAAACAAGAATTGTAACTCACGCGGCTAGAAGATGTTGATGTCAAATTTAGCCAGTCTTCTCCGAGATCATGGGGACAACGCCGTCCTCGAAACGTCGGAGGTACTTAAATCTAAAAACTTAAATACGCGATTAAGTCCCTTGTGCAATTTAATAATGTTTAAAAATCGGGAAAGTTTAAATCAGCGTTAAACAAGAATTGCTTGTTTAAAGGTATTCGATTATTAGCAAATTAAAACTATGGTGTTTTGCTCCAGTCATGGGCAGTATGGCACTATTAATTTTAAACTAACAAAAATCATTGAATAATCAAACTTAATCGGCTCTATGGCTCTTGTTTGTGGTAAAATGTTGCCAGCATTTTAAATTGATCATAAATATGTACTTATTTTACAGGATTTTAGATCATCCCATTACTGGCGCCATGGCCATCATAGGGGCGTTCACTATATTCATAGTTAACTCTCGTTAAGGTAAACGTACTGGTGCTCGACGCGGTCCCAGTACAGGTCATCTTGAAACTTAAGTCATTGTCAATAGAGGTGACAGCAGGGTGTCATCTATTGGGCATTCGCATGTCGAGCACTAGTACGTTTACCTTATTATGACAATTTTTTATCCTAAAATATCGAAATGTAGCAGAAATAACTAGTTTTTTTTGCAGGATGCCGTTTTCGCGGCCCTTCCAGCGGTACCGGTTACGTTATTCCTACAAGATACAAAGAGCATGCTGACAATATCTTGAATATGGCTGTTCGACCAGACGATGTATGGGTGACTGGGTATCCTCGGTCTGGTAATGTCAAAGAAAGCTTCCTTAATATACCTATAGAATGTATTGAGATTAGGTATTACTTACATATAAATGGTTTGATTCCGTAATTACAAAAAAACCTTACAATAATTTTACTTGCATCGTGGTTTCATAAAACCATACAATTACATTTTATTTTATTCTTAAAATAAAAGTAGAACATTAAGTTGAAACTAGTTTTCACCAAAGCCCACACAAATTAAACTAATAGTTTTCATCCAGGCTTTTCAATAGACCAGTACGGTTATCATCAGTTTATCACTGACATAAACGCCGTCGAGAACGTAATTTACTTTCTATACATCTCGCTCGCACTCGCATATTAGTGCAAACGGGATGTATAGAAAGTAAATTACGTTCTCGACGGCGTTTATGTCAGTGACAAACTGATGGTAACCGTACAGGAAATAGGAAATTCACGATTACACTAAAATCTGGCTTTTACGTTAGTTTTATGGATCGAAAACCGAACAATTTTTAATGCTTAATATATAAACCAATAAAAGTATATTTGGTATTAATAGGAACAACGTTTACACAAGAGTTGGTCTGGCATGTCGTGAAATGCATGCGATTTTGATACGGCTTCGAAGATCCCTTTGATGGAGCGATATATGTTTCTCGAGTAAGTATAAATTAATTAGGTGGCTTCACCCCATTAGTTAAAAAACTTCATCATCATATCAGCCCTTTATCGCCCACTGCTGAGCATAGGCCTCTCTTCGAGTACGCCACTTATCCTGGTCCCGAATCAATCTCATCCAGAATCTTGGGTACTTAGTTAGGTACCATCAAATATGCCTACTATGCTCCAAATTTCCATAATTATTAATTATAAATTTTTTTGCCATGCAGATTTCTAAAATGAGCAAAGAAATACAGAAAAAAATACTTAGTTATACATTTTATGTATTTCTAACCGATATCGGATCGAACACTGTGAAAAGGTTATTAGTTAATTTATGTTTCATCTCTCACTCACAAACACAGGTCAGAATGACAGAATTTAAACAATTTCTTTAAAGTCCGTCATATTTTATGATCTTCACAGAAGCGACCTTAAAGGATGAGGATGACTCACTTTTGACTGGGCCGTGTCCGGGCCGGAGCTTCCGGGGCTTACTTTTCTATGACATGATATGACAGGTGATCACGTGATGCTTTCCATAGAAAACGATGCGCCGAATCTCCGGTCCGGACAAGGCCCGGTCTAACGTGTCATCCTTAACGTCCTTAACTCATGGTAAAAATGTTTATGACCCTCATATTTATTTCAGAGGAAAAATGTCAGTTAATCTAATCCAATCAAAGCTGAAAGGAGAAGTTTCTGAACCCATTTATACTCAAAAGGCTATAGACGCAGCGCGTTCTCCTCGGTTTATAAAAACTCATGCGCCCTTCTCGCTTTTGCCCGCAAATCTACTGGACACCACTAAAGTAGTGTACATAGCCCGAGACCCGAGGGATGTAGCAGTATCTCTTTATCAGGTCTTAAAAAAGTTGATGCTCTTTACGGCAGACTTGAAAAGTTTTTGGAATCTTTTCTTCAATGATTTGGGTAAGTTAATCTTGTGTTTATTTACAGGTAAAGTCAAAGTCAAAGTCAAAGTGTTTATTTGTAAAACATAGGTAAAACTGTTACAGTGGTGTCAAAGATTATAATGGTGGTAATGGGTATCACTATGTTTTGCTTATTGGCGTACAAAAACATGTCCTTAGGATAATTTATAAAATAAAATAACTTAGCTAACAAATACAGACAAATAGTAAAAATAAAAACATTAAAAATTACAATTAAAAAAGAATTAATTAATAATATTGCCAATCTTATATAATAACAATAAAATCATTCCAACGCAGGGCAGCTTGTGGCGAGCTGTTGGGGATTAGCGACCTCACGTACCCGAGTGCTCCTGGAGAGTTCTGTTACCCGCAAGGAGGGTGGGTGGGACAGGATTCTCTGCCTCTGGCTTGCCTTAGCCGGCCGGCCAGAGTGGAGTCGTTAGAGCTATAAGCTCCAGGGGTGGAAGTGAAATATGCATAAGACGCGAGTTGGCACAGTGGCTGTTAACAGCCACTGGGTAGAAAGCGGCGCACACCTCTCGACACCCCTGAGCCGCTCACACCGGTGTTGCCCTTGAGCCATCCTAGATGTCGCTTTTTGTGGGGGCCCATCTTGTGAGGGCGAGTCACCGTCTGCCGGAAATAAAATTGCATACCGTTTTATTAGGCAGGCGTCCGGTTTTTTACCCCATAGCTCAGTTCTTAGTCCATCGCTTTCACCCAATAACCTAGTTCATTTTAGATTCCATCAACTCTCAATAGTCCTTACACCCTGGCGGGTGCTGCCTCTGCGTGCGTCCCATGACACGGGCAAGGGCAGCCTCCGCTCGGTGTACCCCTTACATTTCATTAAAGTGTCAAAAGGGCCTCTACGTGTTGGCTTCGGCTCCGCGCACGCCTCCCAAAGGTCCGGAACACCATTGTTCCGTGATGGGAAAGACATACAAATCATTCCTTACATAAAATAGAAACATTTCAATACATTGAAAATATTAAAATTAAATTATACATGTCAAGGTATTCATTTTGAATTACGTAAGATAATGTTTCGCATGTTAAGAAATCTGAGATTGAATAAAAACATTTGTCAATAAGTAATTTTTTCAGCTGTTTCTTAAATTGTTGGATTGGCAATGATTTAATTCTATCTGGCAATTTATTATAGATTTTGCTCGCTAAACAAAATACGCTTTTGCGTTTTAGCGCGGTGTTTGCGCATTCTATAAATAAGTTTTTACCATACTTGGTACTTCTAGGAAAGACATCTGAGACCGTTCTAAATAAGGTTAACTTTGACTTGACGAAGACTGCAGTTTCAAGTATGTAAAGGCATGGAAACGTTAATATTTGTAGTTCCTTAAAATGTGGCTCACAGCTGTTTTCTCGCTTGAGTCCACGAATTGCTTTTACACATTTCTTTTGAGCTATAAATACAGCTTTTCTGTTGGTAGAGTTCCCCCAATACATGATGCCGTAGCGTAAGGTCGATGCCACAAAACCGTGGTATGCTGTCATGACAGTCTCTAGACTTGCCTGCTTGGTAAGCTTATATAAGGCAGAAGTAAATTGATTTAACTTTTTACAAATGGCTTCGGTGTGAGACCTCCATGCCAGCCTACTGTCGATTTGAAGTCCTAAGAATTTAGTATCATTCACCGCTTCAATTAAAGATCCTTGATAATCGCAATTAATGGATCAAATTGGTGATCGTTGATTGAAATGGATAATTTTAGTTTTGTTTAAGTTAATCAGTAAGTTATTACTTTCAAGCCACTCAATGATATTACGTAAAGTATTGTTAATTTCGTGTTCATAACTATCGGTGTTCTTACTTTCAATAACTACTGTACTGTCGTCTGCGAAAAGGACCATCGGGTATTTGATATGCCGCATTAATGTAATGATCTCCATTAATGTAAAGGAGGAATAGAAGTGGCCCTAAAACGCTGCCCTGGGGGACTCCATATACAGTATTACGTTTTGTAGATGTATAAGTTTCCTGTATTTTTTGATTTAAGTCTAGCTGTGTTAGATGGGTGTACTGTTCCCTGTTACTTAAGAACGACTCTATGAGGTCAAACACGTTTCCACGTATGCCATAGCAGCTAAGCTTTCTCAAAAGGATAGTATGGTCAACATAGTGGAATGCTTTTTTCATATCCATAAATATGGCGCATATTTGCCCCCGGTTGTCCATAGCATTAATAACCGGATGCAGAAGGTACTGCCATATTTATGGACGTATGCCTGCGAAATCCCTTCTGCTCAGGTGCTAGTAGTTTATGCTTCTCTAGAAAAGTGTATAGGGTTTCGTAAATGACTTTCTCAAAAATCTTAGAGAATATGGAGACAAGAGCGATGGACCTATAATTCGCCATATTAGTCTTATCATCTCTTTTATGCAGAGGCTTAATAATAGTTATTTTTAAATTATCCGGATAGACGCCTGATGCTATGCTAAGATTTATTATGTGACTTAAAGGCGATGCGATAATGTCCGGCCCGGGTTCCCGCGGGCCGCCTGTTGCCGACCGCTGATTGAAAACATTGTGTGTAAGGGTAAGAATAGTACAAACCAGAGTTGGGCAAAAATTAACTTGAATAAGAATAAGAATAAAAACAGAAATTTTATTCTTATTCAAATCGATTTGAGTTAGAATAATTCTTGCACTAGTTATTTTAGAATAAAATTAAGGTGAATAAATCATGTGACTTTTATTTTAAATGCGGAATAAAATACAGAATAATTATTCTAGAAGTGGGACTATTCTAAATAAGGTTTTATTCAATTAAAATGTTATTTAGAATTAAGTTAATTTTTGTAGTAACAATCGGTTATATTTTGTAAGTTGATTTTCACCCTTCTATTTAAAAGTCGGATTGAATTGATATTTGTTACTTTAGTTTAGGTACAGTACACATTGAAGAGTTTCGCTATACACTATCTAGTTCTATCATCCGATCAGGGTGCTTAGCCAATATGCCAAACGTTAACGGTCCGTAGAGTTGCGTATAGTCTCTCTCTATCACTCTTACATATTAGTGCGATAGAGAGACAGATAGCGTTTCGTTGTCGTAGCACAAACGATTGGCATGTTGGCTACGCACCCAAGGTGCCTAGCCAAGATGACAATTTTTCTTTTTAATTTAATAACCAAATCATTAGGTAAATTTAGCTGTTCTGGGGGCCTAGCCAAGATGCCAATCGCTTGTGCTCCGACAACGAAGCACTTTCTGTCTCTATCGCTCTTACATATTAGTGCGATAGAGAGACAGAGACAGCGTTTCGTTCTCGTAGCGCAAACGTTTGGCATATTGGCTACGCACTCAAGGTGCCTAGCCAAGATGCCAATTTTTGTCTTTAATTTAATAACCAAATCTTTGGGTACAATTTAGCTGTTCTAGGGGCCTAGCTAATATGCCAATAGCTTGCGCTCCAACAACGAAGGGTTTTCTGTCTCTATCACTCTTACATATTAGTGCGATAGAGGGACAGAGAGAGCGTTTCATTGTCGTAGCGCAAACGATTGGCATGTTGGCTACGCACCCAAGGTGCCTAGCCAAGATGACAATTTTTCTTTTTAATTTAATAACTAAATCATAAGGTAAATTTAGCTGTTCTGGGGGCCTAGCCAAAATGCCAATCGCTTGTGCTCCGACATCGAAGCACTTTCTGTCTCTATCACTCTTACATATTAGACCGATAGAGAGACAGAGATAGCGTTTCGTTCTCGTAGCGCAAACGATTAGCATGTTGGCCACGCACCCAAGGTGCCTAGCCAAGATGACAATTTTTGTTTTTAATTTAATAACTAAATCATTAGGTATAAGTAATGTAGCTGTTCTGGAGGCCTTGCCAATATGCCAATCGTTTGCGCTACTACAACGAAATGGTATCTGTCTCTCTATCGCACTAATATGTAAAAGTGATAGAGGTAGAAAGCGCTTCGTTGTTGGAGCGCAAGCGATTGGCATGTTGGCTAGGCCCCCAGAACTGCTAAATTGTATCCAAAGATTTGGTTATTAAATTAAAAACAAAAATTGTCATCTTGGCTAGGCACCTTGGGTGCGTACCCAACATGCCAATCGTTTGCGCTACTACAACGAAACGGTATCTGTCTCTCTATCGCACTAATATGTAAGAGTAATAGAGGCAGAAAGCGCTTCGTTGTTGGAGCGCAAGCGATTGGCATGTTGGCTAGGCCCCCTGAACTGCTAAATTGAACCTAATGATTTGGTTAGTAAAATAAAAATAATACGGTTACTAAAACTATGCGACAGTCAATTTGTAAGATTTTATTCCATAAAATGGGTATAAATTAGACAAGAGACCAACTACTATTACATCTACCTAACTATACGTAATTAGTACCTATACGGTACCCAGACCACATTTTTATTCGAGGAATATTATTTCAAATAAAAATCATGATTATATTTATTTGATTAAGAATATGTTATTCTCATTCAATTTTTTCTCATACGAATTATTCCCGACCAAAATTATTTGAATATTTTCGACGGGAATAAAATCGAGATGATTTTATTCCTACAAGTTCTTATTCAAATAATGATTTTATTCTTGAATGCCCAACACTGGTACAAACTCGAGTCTTTAATTCACTCCAGCCTGCAACTCTCGGGAATTTAAAGACCTCGTTTGCTATATTTCACTTCCCATTATATACTCGAGTTACAAGGCCCTGCCGGTATTTTTTTGATTAATTAATAATTAGTATAATTACAATACCTACTGAGTGTTTTCTTAAAACTTAACTTTGCTCCACTTGCTCAGGCATTCCTTCACATTAAGGATGACTCACGCTAGACCGGACCGGGCCGGAGCTTCTAGCCCTTCATTTTCTATGGAAAACACCACGTGATCACCGATCAGCCGTCATAGAAAATGACATGTCGGACGCCTTAGCCTGGGCACGGCTCAGTCTAGCGTGAGTTATCCTTTATGTAAGTAAATTACAAATTATCAATTAATATACGATTTCTTCCTTCGATCGTGTTTTAGTTTATCGCCACTCGTTGCGATTTTCCTACTTTCCGCACCTGTGTCGTAAATAACTATTAAATTATTGTTTACAGTTATCTATTCCCCAATTTTGGCGCATGTCAGAGAAGCGTGGGAGCTCCGTCATCATCCAAATATGATGTTCATATTCTACGAAGATATGTTAAAGGTGACTATCGGCTCGATTCGGGAAATGAATTAGAGATTAACTAGATACGATATAGTAAAGATATGTGACGTTCCACGGCAAAAGGTACCTTATGGCGGCTAGCGCCGCGATTCGGGAAATGAATTAGAGATTCACTAGATATGAAATAGTAAAGATATGTGACGTTCCACGGCAAAAGGTACCTTATGGCGGCTGGCGCTTACGTCGCATAGCGCCGCAATAATTTTGGAGCGGCGTTAATAATAGCGTAAGCGCCAACCGCCATTACCTTTTGCCGTGGAACGTCACATATCTTTACTATATCGTATCTAGTTAATCTCTAATTCATTTATTACATTACTGCACTTTAACTTTATCTTTGCATACTTGTTTCAGGATGTGCCCTTATCTATCAAACGGCTAGCAGATTTCCTTGACAAGAAGATAACTGATGAACAAATCGTTAAACTTAGTGAGCACTTGAATATTAAGAACTTCAGGAACAACGAGTCTGTGAACCCGACGTGGGTGGCTAAGAGTGGAAACCCCAATGCCGAGGGTTTTATTAGAAAAGGTAACTTTTATAGGGTTGTAAATTGTTTGTCCGAACATTATATAAAATAATACTCATATGCCCGAATTTTATTTGCCCGAATTGTTTGTTTACCATAAAAATGATGTGACATACTCTTTGTTTACCCGATTATTAGATTCCAGAACGTACGAGTGCCATACGTGTTGTTGTCCATATTATTAATTGTAATAATATTATTTAATAGAATATTTAACCTCACCTAACCCACTTTTCCAGTAGTATTTCTTTTCTGTAAGGGTCGCAGTTCAAACCTAACCTAACCCATTTTTCTAGTAGCATTTGATATCTGTAAGGGTCGCAATTCAAACCTAACCTAACTCACTTTTCTGATAGCATTTCTTTTCTGTAAGGGTCGCAGTTCAAACCTAAGCTAACCCACTTTTCCAGTAGCATTTCTTTTCTGTAAGGGTCGCAGTTCAAACCTAACCTAACCCACTTTTCCAGTAGCATTTCTTTTCTGTAAGGGTCGCAGTTCAAACCTAACCTAACCCACTTTTCCAGTAGCATTACTTTTCTGTAAGGATCGCAGTTCAAACCTAACCTAACCCATTTTTCTAGTAGCATTTGGTTTCTGTAAAAAAATTATACTATGGCTAGTGATCATTATGGCTTACAATGATGATGACAAATGATATTATTGAAATTGATTTTATGCGAAACAAAGTTTCTGGCACGTGACTAATATAGTAAACAATAAGTATTGCATATGTAATTATGGGAAACAATATAATGGCTGTTGACTATTATGGCAAATGAAATTATGGCAAATGAAATTCTGGCAAGTGGGTGTATACCCATTTATAGAGTCTGTGCGGAAAGAGAAGAGTCGTAGAATGTATTGGATCCCATACATTTCACGACACTTCTCTTACCGCACATACTCTAATTAGTACTATAGTCGACGGGTAGAGAATGCTTTATGTCTGTTCGTAAATATTTTTCTAGACTAGAAGCCGCAACGTCAGCGTTGTGAATACGGATCTACCCTATTTTCTCGTTCATTTTAAAATGTTCAAGCCTCACGGGAGTTTAATATGTGTTTCCCTTCCCGTCACGGAACAATGGTGTTACGGATATTTGGGGGGCGTGCGTGGAGCCGAAGCCGGCACGTACCCCTTTTGACACTTTGATCAAATTATGTAAGGGGTACACCGACAGGATGCTGCCCTTACCCGTGTCATGGGGTGCACGCAGAGGCAGCACCCTATGGGGTGTAAGGACTATTGAGAGTTGATGAAATGACCTAGGCTGTTGGGTGAAAGCGATGGACAAAATTCTGGGCTATATGGGATATAAAACCGGACGTTGCCTAATAAAACGGTATGTAATTTGATTTCCGGCAGACAGTGACTCGCCCCCACAAGATGGGGCCCCACAAAAAGCAACATTTAGGATAGCTCAAGGGCAATACTGGTGTTACGGCTGAGGGTGGAGGGTAGAGAGGTAAAGTTTTTATTTTATTTCAGGTGTCTCGGGCGCATGGCGCGAGCAGTTCGACGAGGAGATGGCGGCGCAGGCGCAACGTTGGATGCGCGAGAACCTCGCTGGCTCTGACCTGCGCTTTCCTGACTATAGCTCCTAGTTGATAGCACAGATCTATAATAGTAAGTTCGCCTGTCTTAATGGGAACGATGACAAGTGTTATTGGAAGTATTGAATTTAGAAATAATATGTGATAATATGCGTCAATTATTACGGGTTTTATTTTGTTTAAGTGTTTATAACTATATATTCCATGATATAATCACCAACCTAGCTGAGCTCATGCCTTTGGGCATGCATTGGGCATGAGCCTATGCTGAAGCTCATGCAAACTCATGTTCATGAGCTGACATGGACAACGCTGCACTAGCCACGTTGCAACAGAAGCGCAGATATAGTCCGAATGTAACCATTAAAGAGTTTTCTCCGGTAGGAAATACAAAAATAACGACTACATAACTCCTACATCTCCATAGGTATGTAGTCGTCCTCCGAGCCCATGCTCGCTCTATACAATTGTACGTAGTGATGTATCGTCACCCCGAATATATTTACGTTTACGACTGACGTTACGAGTGGAAAGCCACAAAATCGCTTTAAACGAGCCGTTAAACTGACGCATTGGACTCAACCAGCAATAACTGAGGCTTTATTATATCCCCACACTGAGTTCTAGGCTCAACCAGACTTGTGTAAGTATGCTCTCTGATTACATATAGTTATAACGGGCCTCGGGGTCGGAGTTAAACTAGTTTATTTAAAGCATTCGACTGAATGACCAAAGGGAATATTGTGTGTGTTATCGGACCATTCTTTGCGGATTTACGGCGTATCGGGACGATAACTCTTCTAAAGTTGGATTATTCGGTAAAAGGTATAATGTGGACGGACGATAGTAAAAAAAAAATTCCAAACATTTAATCAGATCAACCACCAAAAGTCCAAAGCTAATATTATTTGTGGATATCAAAGATGCGTGCGACTTTCAATCCGGAGGCCGCGGGTTCAAACCCCAGCTCGTACCAATGAGTATTTGATATTTACCAATTGCTTTCCGGGGAAGGAAAACATCGTGAGGAAACCGGACTAATCCCAATAAGGTCTAGTTTACCCTCTGGGTTGGAATGTCAGATGGCAGTCGTTTTCGTAAAAACTAGTGCCTACGCAAATTCTCGGGATTAGTTGCCAAGCGGACCCCAGGCTCCCATGAACCCTGGCAAAAAATGCAGGGACAACACGAGAAAGATGATCAAGGCCATTTCACATGAGATTTAGGTTAGGTACCTACAAATTAAGTGGGGCACATATCGATGCTCGCATATTATATGAAGATAGGAAGAGTTGAGATATTGGACGACACACGTTGCGCGCTCGATCACTAGAGTCGTTGCTCCGGTCGAAGGTCCTCAAAATTGATCGAAACATTGTCGAGTATTAGACTTAACCCTTAATTTGGCGAAAAATCATGGAAGGTCGTGACTTTAAACCTCCTCGGCGCTCAACAGTATTAATGATTCAGGTTAAGAAAAAAAATACAAAAAGAGGGTATAAGATTGTGTACAATATTTTGGACACCGCCAAATAAAGTTTAAATTCATTTTAATATGCCCAGATTTATAGTGCTTTTCAGATATACAGCTTTACCAATTACCAATTGCGAGCCAATTTTGGCCAGATAAAAATTAATTAAGTACACATACTAGCTGCGTGTAATTCTGTAATTCACGGTCCAATCATATCCCACTAGCAGTATTAAAGCAATTTATTCCAATCCCGTCTATGACGTCATTAACGCGTTAACGCGACTGCGGCGGTCTGATTGCATGGATGTATGGTGTTTAAATTATTGTAGATTGGATATATTGTAGACGAGCTTCTGTCTGCGACTTTGTCTGTGTGGAATGATGATGATGATTGATAAAAAATACTACATGTCCTTCTGCGGGCCTCTAACTATGTCCGTGCCAAATTTCCTCAAGAGAGAATTAAGCATCACATACAGATTACATATTTAGGGCAGGGGTCGAAATCTTTTCAGAATAGTCAACCACAGCAGAAATCACCATTTACATTTTGCTTAGTGAGAGAGTGAGACGCAATGCACATTGGACCAATATATTGGACAGGTGGAATACCAACTTATGACGTTGTGATTTGTGATGCAACTGCGGCGGCCCGATTGCACGGCTTATACTGTGATCAATTAAACTGTTATCTTTAGTTTATACCTATGCACCAAAAATGTTCATTTTTATTTGATTTTCAAATCAGATCTGCAGTCTAAGTACAGTTAGCAGGCCAGCAGCCGCAGAAGCTAAGCGGGCGAGGTGTTTAAAATTGCAGATATGTAGGTATTCTGAGTAAGGTAGGTATGTATAGTTGACGTGTCGTGTGTCGTTATGTATAATAGCAATACCCATATAACCATTCCAGTCGCAGAATCACAAAGTGGTAACTAAATGTCAGATGTGTCGTAACAGAGTCCACACAATGTGTCTAGAATTGTTTCGAAACAAAGTGTCGTCGCCGTGTCTACACTTTTCCGTAACAAGGTGTCGACACATTTGTGTGCACTTTGCGTGCGGTTTGCGACTAAATCTGACAGCAAATTTGTGACAGCAAATGTCAATATAAAATACCGCTTGAAAACCAAGGTTTGTCAAACTACTATTAGTGTCTCGTGTGCTCGTAATTCTAGTAAGTCATCATGGGCAATGCAAATGATAATAATCGACCGAAACCATATAAACACCCAACACCCGTCAACCTTTTACAGAAACGTTTTTAAAGAAATGCAATAAGCTACTTAGGTCAGGCAACGAATGCTCCAAAAGTTGTAGAGGGAAATGCTCGGAACACAATTTTTGACTCCGTAACTCGGTTTGACAAGTTAGGAGGTGAACATATCAAAAGTCCCCGGCCGTAGCCCTTGAGCGGGGGGGAGAGAGGGGGCTTTGAAGGTCCCATTTTCCGGTTTTTCGATTATATCTCGGAAACTATGCATCTCAGCGACATGGCCACTTATACAAAATGAAAGTTAATTTAATTTGTTACAAGTTTATTCAGTCAATTTTTTCGATATGTTGAATAGTTTATGAGATATCCGCTCTTGAAAGTTTATTTAGGGCTCTCCATTTTATCTTGATATATCTATATCAGTGACGGTGCTAGGCCGTGTTTGGTATCGTTTTCGTATAAATCTGGGGTGCTGAATCCATTTAAGGCATCACATTGACACCATTCCACAAAATAAAAAAAAATCTTTTTAGGGTTCCGTACCTCAAAAGGAAAAAACGGAACCCTTATAGGATCACTCGTGCGTCTGTATGTATGTCCGTCTGAATACACAAAATAGTTCTTTACCTATAGATGACAGGAAAACCTATTAGAAATGTGCAGTCAAGCGCGAGTCGGACTTAATGTACGGAACCCTTAATACGCGAGTCCGACTCGCACTTGGCCGGTTTTTTTTAAACTCCTCTTGACGCTTAACCGCTGAACCGATTTCGTTGAAATTTGGTATAGAAATAGTTTGCGTCCCGGAACAGGATAGATCTTATAACCAAAATCATCTTTTGAAGGTGTGAAAAGTGGCGTGGAAATTTGTACGGGAAATCAATAACCGCTGAACCGATTTATATGAAATTTGGGATGGTCTACATCTTTGATTTAGTTAAAAATGATAAAAAAACATGACTTCAAACCTAAACTTAAACAGTATTAACTTCAAGAAGTCAATTCTGAATTTCCCCCTACACCTCATTTCACACCTTTAAAGGATGATTTTTGAGATAACTTATTATGTCCTGTCTCGGGACTCAAAATATATGTGTACCAAATTTAAATTAAAACTGTTCAGCAGTTTAAGCGTGAAGAGGAGTTTAAAAGAAAGTATTTTAATAAGTTTATATGTTTTTACTTCGGAATGGTGTCAATGTGATACCTTATCAAACTGCACAACGGGACTTAATCGCGTATTTAAGTTTGCTGGAGTCAGGACCAAACCACTGGATTGAGCTGCATAACCCTAAAATCCTCTCCACGGATCGCCATTTCTACAGTAGAAAAGTGCGGGAAGCCATTGAAATCAAAAAACATTGCAATTTTAATCGGGACGAGGGTTTTAAGATCTCATCCACATGGAATCCAGTCATTAGTAAATGTAAGCGGAAACGAATATCGACAGTCGATAAATCGAATATCGTTAGTGTTGTGTGTCGACAGAGTGACATCCCTAGTGCGCAAAACGTTCAAACTGATAAACAAGACCAAGTGCGGGTAGTTCGAAAAACTCGCGCGGCTAGAAGATGTTGATGTCAACTTGAGCCAGTCTGCTCCGAGACCACGGGGACAACGCCGTCCTCGAAACGTCGGAGGTAAATCTTAAAACTTAAATACGCGATTAAGTCCCGTTGTGCAGTTTGATAATGTTTAATAATCGTGAAAGTTTAAATCAATGTGATACCTTAACTAAATTAGGTACTGCGAATTTATACGAAAACGATACCAAACATGGCCTCGTAGCTTTACTGTTGTAGAAGTCAAAATAAAATTGAGAGCCCTAAATTCTTATTACTTGGCCAAACTTGTGTAGAAGGAAAAGGTAAAATAAAAGTCTTCGGCAGGAATATAAGACACAAATATATATTTTTTTTGCGTTACTATTTCAATCATCAAATATAAACATACCTTGATTATATTATTCTAGTGAGATCCTCATAGATAAACAAAAACATTTACTTAAAAAATTACAAGGTCGAAATGTCACGGAACTTGTGAGAGTAATATGTGAAAAATAAAAACTTTTATGACAAAAAAATCTGGACACAATTTAAGAATCACCCAATTGCGTCGAGGAATCATCTGTATTTTTGCTTGTTTCATTACCTCCTCGCTTCTTTTTTGTCCTTTGTATTCTGTAGCAATCTGAAAATAAAGATAACTTGCGTTGTCACGGATGTCGATTTATAGGTTTTAGGGAGTGCAGAATTCGAAAACGATGATCATTTTATAATCCAAGATGGCGCTACGTATTTTGTCATAAAAGTCGTCATGAATATCGTTTTATAGGTTTTAGGAAGTGCCGATTTCGAAAATGATGACCAGTTTGGAATCCAAGATAACTGCCGTGCACTTTGTCATAAAAGTCGTCATGGATATCGTTTTATAGGTTTAAGGGAGTGCAGAATTCGAAAATGATGACCATTTTGGATTCCAAGATGTCTGCCGTGCACTTTGTCATATGACCCGTCATGGATGTTGATTTATAGGTGTTAGGAAGAGTAGAATTCGAAAATGATGACCATGACCAACGTACACGGCAGACATCTTAGATTCTAAAACGGTCATAATTTTCGAATTCTCCACTCCCTAATACCTATAAATCGAGATCCATGACGACTTTTATCACGACAAAGTGTACGGTAGACATCTTGGTTTCCAAAATGGTCATCATTTTCGAATTCTGCACACCCTAAAACCTATACATATAGTAGTTCGTCCCGAACTGTGAACTCGCGGGTCGCCAAACAGATCAATTGAATGCAGTGCTACTTAGTCTGAGATGGGCATTTCGTAATTGATTCCTGATTCCACGATTACTTGAAATTACTTTGTAATCTGATTACCGATTCCTAGATTACTTTGTAATCTAACAATACCGAATTACCAAGTACAATTCCATTTGAGGAATCAGGAATCAATTTTTCGAATACTACAATTACTAGTAATAGAAATCAATGTCGATTCTTCATTAGGTACAGGAATATATATTACTTGATTCCTTTCAGATTACATTTCGTACTACTACATAAGTACTATCAAAAGTACATTTCGATAGTAGATATAGATGTTGTTGACTTACTAGGATGCATCTACCGATACCTTATTTGAAACAGGCCCCAATTTCACCACGGTGACAGGTGCGACAATTGTAAAATCACTGTTGCCGACGTCACAGACATCCATGGGCTACGGTTACCACTTACCATCGGACGGGCCGTATTCCTGTTTGCCACCATCATTGTATTATTTAAAAAAACTTTATTATATCGGAAAAAAACAGATATTTCTTTTGCGAAGTTTCTGACAATTGTCAAGATTTAGAAGAATTGTATCTAATTCTTGACAGGTAATGAGTTATATGTCGGAATTTCGTGACAATTGTAGTGTTTCTTGTGACAATTGTCATAAACTTAGCAAGAGAAATATCTGTTTTTTTCCGATATTATAAAGTTTTTTTTAATAAAACAATGATGGTGGCAAACAGGAATACGGCCCGCCCGATGGTAAGCGGTAACCGTAGCCCATGGATGCCTGTGACGTCAGCAACAGTGATGTTTTACAATTGTCGCACCTGTCACCGTGGTGAAATTGGAGCCAGGTGTACAGATTTCGAAATTGATGACCATGACCAATGAAACGACATCCATGACGACTTTTAACATAGTGCATGGCGGCCATCTTGGATTCCAAAATAGTTATTATTTTCGAAATCTGCGCTCCCTAAAACCTATAAAACGACAGCCATGACGACTTTTATGACATACTGCATGGCCGCCATTTTGGATTCCAAAATGGTCATCATTTTCGAAATCTGCGCCCCCTAAAACCTATAAAACGACATCCATGACGACTTTTATGACATAGTGCATGGCCGCCATCTTGGAATCCAAAATAGTCATCATTTTCGAAATCTGCGCCCCCTAAAACCTATAAAACGATATCCATGACGACTTTTATGACATAGTGCATTGCCGCCATTTTTAAATTGAAAATGTTATCATTTTCGAAATCTGCGCCCCCCAAAACCTATAAAACGACACCCATGACGACTTTTATGACATAGTGCATGGCCGCCATTTTGGATTCCAAAATGGTCATCATTTTCGAAAGCGGGGCCCCCTAAAACCTATAAAACGACATCCATGACGACTTTTATGACATAGTGCATGGCCGCCATCTTGGAATCCAAAATGTTCATAATTTTCGAAATCTGCGCCCCCTAAAACCTATAAAACGACACCCACGACGACTTTTATGTCAAAATGCATGGCCGCCATTTTGGAATCCAAAATGGTCATCATTTTCTAAATCTGCGCCCCCCAAAACCTATAAAACGACACCCATGACGACTTTTATGACATAGCGCATGGCCGCCATTTTGGAATCCAAAATGGTTATCATTTTCTAAATCTGCGCCCCCCAAAACCTATAAAACGACACCCATGACGACTTTTATGACATAGTGCATGGCCGCCATTTTGGATTTCAAAATGGTCATCATTTTCTAAATCGGGGCCCCCTAAAACCTATAAAACGACATCCATGACGACTTTTATGACATAGTGCATGGCCGCCATCTTGGAATCCAAAATGGTCATCATTTTCGAAATCTGCGCCCCCTAAAACCTATAAAACGACACCCATGACGACTTTTATGGCATAGTGCATGGCCGCCATTTTGGATTCCAAAATGGTCATCATTTTCAAAATTGGGGCCCCCTAAAACGTATAAATCGACATCCATGACGACTTTTATGACACTGCATGGCCGCCATTTCGGATTCCAAAATGGTCATTATTTTCGAAATCGGCACTCCCTAAAACCTATATATCGACACCCATCTCGACTTTTATGACAAAGTGTTTTGCTACCATCTGCATACAAGACATTTCTATTATTTTTACGTACAAAAATGGCCCCCTGTAAACTTTCAATCGAGATTTAATCGATAATTTATTCGATTAATATTCAGATTAATTCAATTTCAATCTATGTTAGGTCGACTAAACTATTCGCGATTAAAATTTGAGAATTAACTTTTTTTATTCCATTAATTAGTCGAATAAACAGTTAATCGATTAATGCCCATCTCAGAGATTCACGGCATTTTTACACTTTGAGAATATCTGAAAACAAATCAACACAAGGAGCCATTTTGCAAATCCAGTAACATACCAGTAACTTTGTTATTACTTTTGACAGCGCGTGTCATGTGTCAACACAGAGTCGACACAAAGTCGAAACATTGCAACTACTTTGTGACTGCAATATTTCTCAGCCTTAAACCATATTTATACATCATAATTAACAAGTTTCGTATTATGTAAAGCGTTATTTCTGTTATTTAAGTATAGTATACGCATCGAAGTACTAAAAATGCTTCAAATAATATAGTTATGAACACAGGCACTGAGAAGTAAACAATTTCATTTCCGGCTAAACTAAAACAATGTGGTGGCGCGTTGATTATATTACACTTAGTTTATCAAATCACTCGAGCAGTTTAATTCCCCATAATAATTTAAGTCCTATTGTAATATAAATGCAAACAATATATAATTACGTCTTGTAATCCGTTTTAGAGATGGCGTATTAATGTCACTTATTTTTATTTAAGTATTTTTCCATCTGACAGTTTCCATTTGACAGGAACAAAATGAACGAATGAACGAATGATTTTGGCATAAAGTAGTCGCAAACCCGAAACAATGTGTGCACACGGCGACCACACTTTATGTCACTTTGTGTCATGTGTCGACCCTTCCCCATTTCTGGTAACTGTGTCGACACGGCGACGACTCTGCGACTGGAATTGTGACCGAAACAGACGGTGTCGACACAAGATGTGTCAACACCGCGTCGTAACGGCGACTGGAAATGGTTGTATGGGTAGTGTATCAGTATTAACCACAGGGATTCAATTACTAGTGGTTAGAATTGTGTATGCCAGTGAATATCGTATTTGAACCGAATATGAACGATGAGTACAAAGAAATTAGTAGGTAATCGTACGTCTGTCTATTGCAGAAACCTACGAGGGGTGATCCAAAAGTAATGATAACTGAATACTTATTGAATCGGATTAAAATAAATAGGTATGCCGTTACTGGCCATAAAGACTCCTTAGTAAATAAAAAAATAAAAAATAAAAAAATATGTATCTGTCAGAGAGTTGCAGCTGTTTTTTCACGAGCAGTCGGAACAATAACGCAAAAATGGAGAAAACTGAGGTGAGAGCGGTTATTAAATACTTCTGTTTGAAAAAAATGTGTACTAAAGATATATACGCTGAATTAGTGGGAACACTGGGCGAGTCCGCTCCGCCGTATTCCACAGTGGCACGGTGGTCAAAGGAGTTTAACTTGGGAAGAACATCCACTCAAGATGAACGTCGCGAAGGCCGTCCATCTGTCGCCATTACTGGAGAAAACGTCAAAAAAATTCATGATCTCGTTTTAACAGATAGAAGGATGACTATTAGGCATCTAGTTGAGCTCACAGGCATCTCGTATGGCAGCATTCAAAGAATCTTAACTGATGAACTACACATGAAAAAAGTCTCCGCTCGTTGGGTGCCTAGAATGTTAACGGCTGAACAAAAGAAGATACGATGTGAGATTTCGAAGTCTAATCTTGACAAATATCAAACTGATCCCGAAACATTTTTGCGTCGGTTTGTAACCATGGACGAGTCTTGGATCCACCATTTCGATCCTGAGACCAAACAGCAATCCATGACCTGGAAGCGAGCGTCTTCCCCTACACCGAAGAAATTCAAGGTAGCAAGCTCCGCTGGTAAGGTCATGGCTTCAGTGTTTTGGGATGCTGAGGGAGTCATAATGATCGAATACCTGGAAAAGGGAACCACTATTACGGGCTCCTACTACGCTGACCAAATACGCAGATTGAGAGAGGCAATCAAAGAAAAGCGGCGGGGTAAACTTCGAGCTGGCATCCTGTTCCACCAGGACAACGCACCACCCCACAAGGCCGGCGTTGCGATGGCTGCCATCCGTGATTCAGGGTTCGAATTGCTGGAACACCCCCCATATTCGCCAGACCTAGCCCCCAGCGACTTTTATCTCTTTCCACGGCTGAAGGAAGATCTTAGAGGCAACAAATTTTTGAATGATGGCGAGGTAATGGCCGCTGTGGAGGCATTTTTGGAGGGTCAAGAAAAATATTTTTTTTTTAATGGAATTCGTGGTCTGGAGAAACGATGGTCTAAGTGTGTAGACTTGGAAGGAGATTACGTAGAAAAATAAATTATTTTATTTAACATTTTATGTGTCTTTCATACTGATTATCATTACTTTTGGATCACCCCTCGTATATCCCATCAAAAACATTACATGTAAAAAGATGCAAGTCTCGCAATGCAATTTTTCTACTACAAAAAAGTTTTGAGATATAATGTGAAACCAAGTCGGTTATTTTAGTCAGTGCCAGGGGGTGTCAAGTCAATATATACTTTATTCATGTAGGCCTAGGAACAAGCACTTACGAATAGTTATAGGTACATGTTATCTTAATCTAATTATCAGAGCAATTTATTGATGTTTATATTATTCCATAATAACATTGGATTATTTATTATACAGATCAAATTTAACACTAAGAATTACACAAAAGGATCGTCAAACTTAAAAAAAATATTGTATAAATAATACTAGTCTAGAATTTCTAGAATAAAATCTAAATGTCAAAAAAAACATAACAAAAAAAGTACATACATACATTGGAATATCCAGTTCCTCATCAATAATCAAATATACCTAATAAATAAATAATCATTTCGAATAACAATTAATCCCACGTTGTATTATCATTCATGTAGTTTGTGTGGTATAATAAGCTTTAGAAATAAGTTTACGCTTTACATAATTCTTTTTTTTTTTTTTAGCCTACTTTGGTGTCCCACTGCTGGGCAAAGGCCTCCCCTCGTTTTCTCCACTCGACCCTGTCATCGGCATTTTCCCACCATTTGGGGTAGAATGCGTCCAAGTCGTCCCGCCATCTCCTTTTCGGTCTGCCTAAACCCCGACCTGCACCGTCTATTGTGTTCCGTGGGTCCCACTTAGTAACCATTTTGGCCCACCTTTCTGGGCTTTTTTTCCTTTCCTTTTTCACATAATTCTTAAATTTATTAATAGATAATTCAGTAATATGGTTTGGAAGTTTATTATAAAATCTTACACAATTACCCATGAATGATTTTTTAATTTTATGGAGCCGAGTGAAGGGCACTGCGAGCTTATGTTTATAGTTTCTAGTATTAATATTATGAATTTCACAATTTTTCCTAAAATTTACAATATTTTTATGTACATAAAGTACATACAGAATATTCTCATAAATGTATTGACAGTGCACTGTCATTATGTCAATTTCCTTAAATTTATCTCTAAGTGAGTCTCTATGGTTCATTTTGTATATTGCTCGAATAGCCCTCTTCTGCAGAACAAAAATGGTATTTATCTCTGAAGCACCACCCCACAGTAAAATACCATATGCCATAATGCTATGGAAGTAACTAAACTATACTAATCGAGCTGTTTTCACATCAGTTAACTGACGGATTTTGTTCACTGCAAAAGCTGCAGAACTCAGTCTATTCGAAAGAGTAGCAATATGGTGTTAAACCGTATCAATAAGATATCTTTAATTTTTAATACGTATAATGACTTGACCATCGCACGGCTGCATAATGACACAAGGATCATCGTCAACTAATAAAAATAATTAAACGTAACGCTAGCTCGCTAATCGCATGCAGTTTAAGCATTATACATATTTACGATTACGGTACGAGTAAAGCATTATTGTGCGATTGCCAAGTCATTATATGTATTAAAAATTAAAGATATCTTATTGATACGGTTTAACACCCCCTGGCACTGACTAAAATAACCGATTTGGTTTCACATTATATCTCAAAACTTTTTTGTAGTACAAGAATTGCATTGCGAGACTAACGAGACTTGCATCTTTTTACATGTAATGTTTTTGATGGGATCTCATCTCTTTTTGTAGGTAGTCCTTCTTTTCGGGTACCACTTCTTGTACGTCAGCTACCACTTTTATCAAAGCTCATATTCATACCCATCCTGCACTATACTCGTACTCATACCTATACAATACTCATGGCCATACCAAACTATACTTGTACTCATACAATACTCGATACCCACTTGGGTATTGAATACCCATCCTACAACTCCCACACCATACCAGCACTCATACCTATGCCATATTCATATCCTTACCATACTCATAGCCATACCATACCTACTCGTACTATACACATATAATAACTACATATACACATCTTCATACTCACATCGTACATCACAGACCTTTACTTTACCTACTATTTGTTGGAACTGCAACAGTAACTTTGTAATACCATATATTTATATGGGACTACAAACTTACTTATGCAGTTCTTAAATTTTTAAAACGTGACTGATATTGCAATATTTTTAGGTTTTCTATGGCTTGACAAGCTGAAAACTACTTATGTTTAAAATTTGAAGCTTGTGGGTATGCTAGAAGTACCTTAGAATTATGATGATCGTGAGTGAGTGAGTGTGTCAGTGTCGAAACTAAGGAACTTTGACGTACAATAATTCTTAAACTACAAGTTCAAATTGAATGTTGTTGAGAATATATCTAAAGCATGTTAAGCCCTATATGTCACTGAAAATTCAGGGTTCTAGCTTTAGCCAGCACAAAATTACAGGACGTCGAAAATCGCCTGGATCGCTTCGGGAAAAGGATGATACGGCCGTGCGTCTTTGTTTTACTCGACTTGGCGGGGGCCCTACCGTGCCCCCAGATTGTCCGGTATCTGACGAGTATTTTGATTGTTATAGTCAGTGTTATTAATATCTAGACTTCATAGTTGTTATAGCGGTCAGCAGAATATCCAACGGTAGCTTTACTCACTAGCCGCTGTCCCGCACAAGTTGCCATTTGTAATACTAAAAATAATTAATTTAAAGGCAACTAAAGCTTGCTAGATATATACCTTACAAAATAACATACCTACATACGATAAAAATAAGCAAAAAGTAAGAATTATGTTACATTAGCCGTCTTTCTACGATAAATCTCACCAAAACTTTGGTGTCCAAGCTTATCCCACTCCATTGCCTAACTTGGGACAAGCACATAAAAAATAAAATAAAATAAACTATGTTTATATCATACATAAAAAACAAAATATAACTAGGGACACGATTCGATCCACGATTAGCAATCAGATTGTTAATATATTTAATTGCACAAACGGGTCTACCGCGATATAATTTCATTTCCCGTTTGTGCAATTAAATATATGTACAAAACGCGAGAGTTTAAAGTGTCAGATTGTTAATGCTATAATTAATATGTTTTCTTGCCTGTGAACTTGAAACCCCGGCTATATAATTCCGTATGACGAACTGTAAGAAGGTTTAGCAATAAACGCGCAGAAAAAATACCGAGAACATTTTAAGGGAACAATTTTTGAGAATTCTCTTTGGCATATTCCTAATAGGTACTATAGGAAAGTGATCTATGCTTTGAACACTTCTTAGCCTTGTTTAAAGTAATTACCGTTTGAATTAAAAGCGTTTGCTCAGAATAAGTGGAGTCCGGTCGTAGTCTGCAGTCTTTAACTTTTAGTACGGTAAGGTTAAATACTAAGTCTGAGTTGAAGACCTAAAACCTCAATTTAGAAAGAAGTAATAAAGTTTTACTGTTAGGGTTAAAGTTTATTTAAAAATTGCCCTCCTAACCTTTAATAGGGGACAGAAGGTATAGCGAGAAGTAAAAGTGCATAGCCATTTTAGGAATGAATTCCAGAAATAACACCGGAAACCATTATCGAGATGAGATGCTTTAAGAGTTCTATTCATTCCCTTTTCTCAAACTAATAGTCCAAACTCCCCACATACACAAATACCTACACAAAAACTTGCAGCACATCTAACGAAACTAACAAAATTGCCAAAGAAATAAAGCAACTTGGCCCAGATTAGGGCTGACCGATTGGCGTTATTGTTATTAAAAACTGTTACATTTAAATATGTTACAGAAAAACGGTTATAACCTACCACTGCAAATCGAATCATCAAATGAAGTCCCAGTCTGAAGTGTAACCGCAATAAAAAATGAAACGTTTTTCCAAATGTTTTATTTAGTTACAACACGACACCTATGCACGATTTAATTATTTTTGTGGCCATCTCTAGGTACACATTTATACAAGAAAATAATCTAATACCTAATCCAAAATAAAATGCACCGTAAGTATTTGGAAACAAGCTATATGATGCTAGGAAATGGCGTGGGATTTTATTACTTAAGTACTAATTTCAATTTAGTGTTCACTTTACCCGAGTACTGGTTTAGGCCAAGAAAAATATATGGGCAGCTTTTCGCGCAGAGAATTTCAATCGCAATCCAGCGCAGCGCGGGAACGCTGCCTGCGTGTTTGATAGGTATTTTTAATTTTTAGTTTTAGTTATTTTAATTGTAGTTATTTTTGTTTTATATTCCTGTTTATGTCTTTTAGTAATTTATATTAATAAAGAGTGAATTTATGGTCCTTTTTATTTCTCTCTCTATTTCAGTACAACGCAATAAAAGTAGGGCAAAGTACACTTCTTACAAAAAACGGCGAAACTGTCGGGAAATTGTGACGGGTACCGCCATGACGGACTAGCCTAGGTCTAGAGGTCTTAGCCGCGAAAACTGAAGGCGCCGGTTCGATTCCCGGGAAAGCTTTGTCTCTTTTCCTTTAGTGTATGACGTCTACATGTTTACCTTACAGAAACGGTTATTTCGTTACAAGAAAAACTGTGCCCATCACTAGCCCAAATGCGCGGTAGATGTACCGTTAAGTCTTAATCACGGATAGGGTCTATAATGGGTCTCGTGGAAGGAATTCAATTAGGGGACACATTGGGCTCGGGAGTTGTTAATAGGATCGGGTCCAGCCAACATGGAGTTTGAATTAATGACGTTACGCGTTTGTAGCGACTGGGGAATTTTAGAAATTGTATTTTGTTTTAGGTCAAGGTTAAGCTTAGACCCGACCAAAGAGAATTTGAAATAAAAGAATATTGGCAAGTAAATTATGTAGTCAGTACTTTTTGATATTTAACAAATTTAACACATATCAGTGAAAAAATAAGGATCAAAGTCAAATGGCGTTCTAAAATCATTTGTGTCGAAAGATGGCAGTAAATGTACTGAATACATTATTTATTTTGACAATATTTCTAGTCTAAATTCTCTTCGACCCGACGTTGTTAATAAGTTATGTCGTTGAACTCGTTGATGTTGGTTCACTACTCTTGACTCAATAGAAAGTACAATTACGCTCAGTAAAATTACGCTCATATGAAATCAGTGCTAAGTGAAGTAGTTCATTTAGTCAAAATAAAATAAAATATCGTAGGACTTGTTTCAAAAAGCAGTAGGAGTTCATTCATTTTTATCTCATACTGTATTACATATCTATACCTACAAGAATTATTTTTGATTTTCGGTACGGGCACACAACGACGGCTTTGGTATGCCTTGGTGGTTCACACAACAGCCGTGTGCATTTGCGCGTCTACTCAGGGACCGAAGCCTTCCAGTGTGGTTCGGCTCCAAATAAACTTTATAATATAATATATTACACAACAATAAGCATAAGTTTTCGATTTTCTAAGATGAAAATTCGGTTTAAATAATACTTTTGATAAAGGTACTATATAATTATAGGTCCTCACGAGCGTCCGGAGTGGCCTTTAGGGACATAGGGACGCTCAATGATGTGTTAAAGGTCAGTACTTATATTATAAAATTACAAGTGGTATTAAACATGGCCCATTGAGCTGACGCTCAGACCCTCGTCGGGGTCGCGGGAGTGGATATGTCATGGTAAAAGGAAGACCGGAAAACGAACTGCCAACGTAAAGATTATGTTTTGTGTTTAGCGTTTAGGCGACCTGAGGATGGCTCACGCTAGAACGGCCCGGGTACGGGTAATCTGTGATCACGTGATGATTTCTGGGCCAAGGCGTCTGTCACTTCGTTTTATATAGAGAAAACGGTTTCAAGTTTGAAACACATTAGAAACATAACTGACAGATTAAGAAAATGCGTACAAATAACAGCCAGTAAGTTAATAGTCAGATTAAGTATTAGCCTAATTAAAGCATCAATGTGGACCATATTAACCAAATCCACAATCTACTTAATGACTTTATGCTTATGCTCCCCTACCCCCTACCATAGTAAAGTGATATTAGCTGGACTTTAAATGCGTTTCAAGATTTAGTTTAATGTCCCGTGTTAATAGATATAAAAGTATGAGTGAAAATCATGTTAGTTTAAAATCTTTAAATCAATATTTCACCTCGGACACAAAAAAAATGTTCACAAAATGACCCAATTCTTCATTAGCTGCATAATACTCGTAAGCTATCAATAGTGTAAACAATATTAATGAGCAAAACAAAAAAAAAAAACTCGAGACCACTTCGCCATTTTGAAATTCAATCTTTATTAGGTACCTACCTACGTAACAATGGTTACGGAATAGGGTAGGAATAACAATAATGTTTTTACGCTCCGTTACACTCAGTGTACTCGAATGATTCCAGCTCAATGATTGGTGGATAACAGTCGATAGATTTGTTATATCAAATTTGATGTGGTTACCGGCCCATAATAATCACATTCATGCCTGATAAATCATGAACTATCTCTAAAGTAACTACTTACTTCGCCCTGCCCAATGTACAGTCAACTGCATGCAGCCTGTATAAGTTCTATTAGATTTATTTATTTTAGATAGATAGATTTATTTATTTCATAATACAGATTACATTATAAATTGCAGGCATGTCAAGAATTCATATTATTTCATATTATGATCGTCAAAAACAAGGATGTCACAAGATATTTAATAGTACATTGTGATACAAGTCTGCTACGTTTGTCGTCACACACGAGGCGATATTGTGCGCGTGAGCTGTAAGCGAGCGCGCAATAAAAAAGCCGATGTGTGTAAAGAAAGACCAATGCACACGCGTTTCATATGACGTTTTTCAACACACATGCGAAGACAAAAAAAGAATCTTTCATATTAATCAAATTTTAATTGTTAAAACAGTAAAGTCTAAAATCTGTCATACTGCCTGCCGCCTTCTCGCCTGCCGCTGGCGGGCCGGCCGCAGTCGGCGGGGAGCCGTCGCCCCCGAGTCCTTGTTGTAAAATCTATTCGACCAAATTAAGAAGACTCCGTTTCCGTACACATTATTAGCAATCAGTTACCTTATTAAATCAGTCGGATTATCATTCATTACCTAACTAGTGCTATAATATAATGAAAAAGCACGCGTGTTTAATATCTAGGATTATGAGCCTAAAAGCGGTTCAATAACTTCCACGTTACGAGCAAGTGTGTTGAAAAATACATTAGTAATTAGGGCATGTGTAAAACATGGCCCGGGGCAGAGTTATCAGAGCCGGATAATCGTGACATTATTCATTTCAGGCGCCCCGTAAATTAGCATATCGATAAGAATAAATTGTTACTGCTTTTAACTAAATTTGGTTAATGTTGAAATAGCTTAATGTTTGTTTACAGTTCACTATGTTCCGACTCATATTGTCATGTGATTTAGACATATATGTGGTTCCTTTTAATAATATCTACATCACTAAGAGAAACACACTTTGCCTATGCTCCACCAACAAGCGACTTGCCATATATCAAAATCTTCGTCAACCTTCAATGAAACACAATACACCCCATTCCACACTTGCGCTCCATCTGGCGGTAACAAAAAATGACTATCTTTTATACTTCATCACCATTTCATTTATTGACGGGCATTTGTCCACCGCTGGGCGATTTATCGCGCTCTAACTGGCCACTGATACTTGAACTCCGGACTTACTTATACATTTGCAACTGGCACATGGGATATAGATTTTATAAAAGTAAAAAAAAATGATTTCGTCTTTTTATTAGACGATCTGGGATAGCGTAGTGGATAGTGAAGCAGGATCACTGCTTACGAAGCTGGGGATTACGGTTTCGAATTTGAGTGAAGAATTCAAGTTAGTGTCCGACGATTTTTTTTTTATGTTGCAAAGAAATACAATAAATGTCTAGTGACAAAAACTGAATGAATTTTAATTGAAATAAGTTTGAGTAAAGTCATTGATGCTCATAACATAATTTAGGTAGTAGTCAAAAATCTGAGTAAATAAAATTATACTTATTACATATATCGTAAGCAAATGCTTTATTTTGCAATTTAGTAGACCGTTTCTGAACCGTTATGAACATATTTGGTGTTTATAAAATTATACGAAAAGAAGCAGTTTTTAACACACGATCCCTAACCTTTAAACAACCAGAAATAACTTTTCGCTTCGTGTGGAAAAAGATCTACAAATATTTTTGCGTAAATTTCTCGTTGACAAGTAAGAAGTTAGCATAAATAAAAAAGTAAATACCGTTTTTGGGATTCCATGTGACAAATTCAATAGTAAAGTTTATTGAGGAATCCATGCGGTTTAAATCTCACAATTTTAAACAGAGGACACGGGAGGTCTCATAAAGCTGGTGTGACATTAGGAGGCTTAAAGTGGCATCCGAGAGCTTGGCATGAAATTATATCGCGCCCTTTTGTGACGTAACTGTGGTCATTTCTCATGAGAGATAGTAGGCGACGTATAGAGTGACCGCGAGGGGCAGTTTATCTGCCGCTCGAGCCCGTTCTTAATGTTGAATGGACTTATCTGGGGGCATTTTAGCTTTAACAATTAGTCATTTGTGTTAGTTTAAGCGTAAGCCAATTCTGCGGAAAATTCCGTACACGAGTGAATCTTTTTTTTAACCACAGGAAATAAAACCCATCTGCTTTTGATTGCTAAAACTAAAATCAAACTGCTTTGTTCATAATAATCGTATAATAACCGAAACGGAAAAATGTGACCACCATTTGCCGTTAATTTATAAAGAGAAAAATAAGCAAAATGAAACTATTTATTTTAACGTTTGCGCGATTTGTCCTCTTCGTTTTAAACATAATTATCAATTGGTAGCTGTATAAAAGGTGTCATGTTTTAGTGTTTCTTTTTTCAGTACGGGTTTTCTTTTTTTTAGTGTTCCGTACCTCAAAAGGAAAAAACGGAACCCTCTATGTTGTCCGTCCGTCCGATTGTCCGGTTTTTAGTGTAATTTTATTGATCGGTTTGTTCATTATTTTTTAACTAAGAATTAATAAAAAATACAGAGTAAACATAGGTAAAACCTGCTTGCTTCAACGTTATCTTAAAAGTAAAAGGTATTGATGTGTGAAATGTATGTAAATTACCCAATAGAATAGTAGTTAGGTACGAACGGAAGATAGGTACTAAGGAATTGTACACACATTGACACCTTTCTAAACATACTTACCAAACGATTAGGTATGATATGAATTGTATGACGAAATTGGTAAACTGAAATAATAATGTGGTGTAACATCATTGTTTCATCCATAAAAAGTTTAATATTTATGTCATAACGTGGTTATTTTACGAAAGTCGGTTTACTTATCTAATTTTAGATAGGTACTATAGATGAATTTCAGGGTCACATAATAATAAACAGACCAACAAACAAATATTACTATATACATGTGGCGCACCGCAATGCTGGCTGCCCACAAACCGTCTACGTCAACGAGACAACGAGTCAATGTCATACACAACTAAATTTTCCTTAATAAATAAATAAATAAATAAATATTCATCCTCTCTATCTCCGCGTATTATTTCATAGAAATAGTGCTCTAGACAAGAACACTAAATACATATTAATTTTACAACCGTGTGTACGCGCATTACACTCTAAAATTGACATGATGCATTTATGTGTGGACTCATTAAGTCATTAAGGTCTTGTACATATACTTAAGTAAACTTCGATATTACGTCTACATTTATACAGCACCCAATATCAAGTGTTACAAAGAAATGTTTCGTAAAAATGTGTTGGTTGTCTTATTCGTGATGGTAATCGTTTTATCGGTTAGTGTTAATATTTATATTGATACGTTTATTTTCTGATATTTTATCATCTCTGTGTTGTAATATTTAAGAAGTCCTGGGTAAATATAAGGTGTATTAAGGAAAAACTTTGGTATAACATTTACAGGGAGGCCAAAAATCCGTTGACAAAATGTTTATGAAATATTATTCTTACTTACACGTCTTTTACAAAAAAAAATATTATAAAAAATTAAAATCACAATAAGTTAACTAAAACAAAACGTGTTATCTTCAAATATTGTCGTTTAGCTTTGACACACAAATATTTGATAAAATTATCAACAATATGTCACAGTAAAAATCAGGGATCGGATACCGGTATTTTTTGTATGGAAACGAAAACGGTTTTTTCGTTCTTTGTTAATTATTTCTTTTCTAATTGGGCAATCTAATAATACGAAGTCGTTACCTAAAACGCAACTGTGTCCTACATTTCGAGTATAAAATAATTTGAAATATATGATTATTTCAACGTTTTTGTAAAAAATCGGTTCCAATCCCTGGTAAAAATGTTTCTAAACGTAATCTCGGCAACAAATGATAGGAAGCATATTCAACAGTAGGCAAGTAATGCTGAAGTATTCAGAAATTATAATCTACACTTTGGTCACAGAATAAATAATAGTACTACCGTACAGAAAGGAAACTTCCTACAAAAACGAAGTTTGACAACGGTTCAGGGTCTAATCGTGCTGTCCCTTTCTAATATATGGCACTATCCCTTTCGGCTATTTAGGGTTGTCATAAATCAAGTGATTATCTCATCTGTGGTCGTGCACGCAAAAGGAAGTCAAGTGGTGCCAACCCTAATAATTGCTCGGAGCAATGCTGAGCCGAGCGGAGCCGAGTTTGACCGAAGTCAGGAGTTTCGCACCCCTGCTTTGGTATGAGTTATGTGTCAGTAAGGTGTAAAATTTCCACCAGATCTACAACGTTACGTACTACTCAGTACAAGATTGCCTGTCATTTATTAAAAGTGCCACCAAAATCAGTATGATGTTAATAGCCATTGAAAATATTTAATTCAGAAAATTAAATGAGGAGCTTATAAAATCCGGCCTCCTATTTTATTGCGTAATTTATTAAAAGTATATATCGTCGGTGTACTTCCAAACATGATAACTGACAAAATGGTCAAAAATTAGTTGTTTATACAGTTTTGTTCACATTTTATTGTTTTAAATATATATGTAACATTTTTTCATTTATGTTTATTATTTACAAAGTTATAGAGTGTACACTTAAGCGATCTATTGTAAAACTAGATAATATTAAATTCATTTAAAACAGATTTAAATATGCTCGGTAAACGCTAAGAAAATCAGTATCATAATTCGTTGAAGTACCTAATTTAGTTAAAAAGGAGTGTATTGTCATATGTTTCTTCAATAAAGGAGGGAAAAAGCAAAAAAAATAATATTAGAATCACTTATAACTATTTACCTGTAAATAATAACACGTTGCATGTAATTCATTACTTTTTATTCCTACGTTAGTTTTTTTAAATTTGATTATAATGCCTTGTGATCTAGTATTTTTTATCACTGTATTTTTTTTATATATAATTATTCAATATACAATAAACATTTATTCATTATTATTATACAATAAACACACACACAATAATTAACACAATAATTAAGTTATTAATTATACAATAAACATTTATTCTATTCTATTCTATTCTATTCTATTCTATTCTATTTTTTATATGATTATAAACAAATAAGAAATATCAGTCCATTTTTTATACAGGTAAAACATGATAACTAACACATGCCATGATTTTGTCGGCTAATATTTTGTATTTTTCAGTTTAAGAGCTTTTATCAATTTATAAACAATTCTAATATCCAAATATTTTAAGTGTGAAATTAAATGTGTCAAAACGCGTTTCTAAATTCCCTTATTTGAGGATCAAACTTTCAACTCGCGTTTTCTCGAAACTATGTTTCAGGTAAGTAGTTATCATGTTTTAGAAGTATACCGACGATATTTATAATGCAATTTATGTTTATTTCAGATGGTAAACGCACTTCCTGCACCTCAAATCTTCGTGGTTGATGGTTGTAAGTTGAACACGAGCGATTGATTATGTGCATTTAGAACTTGGTTGAACTTGACTTTCCTTGGGGCTTACGGCCCGGCCACGACGTTGCGCGACCGGCGGCAGCGGCGGTGGAAACCATAGGTGAGAACGAGAGGTCCGATCGCTGTCTCACTCCAACCTATGGTTGCCGCCGCCGCCGCTGCCGGTCACGCAGTTGCAAAGTCGGTCGTTCAGTGAGAATGAGAGAAGAACACGATCCTACAGGGCCTTAAATAATGTATCAAAATAGTCATCTGTCATCCCGATATTTTTTCTTTTTCGTTTGTCTTTTCTCAATGTATGATTTTCATGTTGACTACACCCCGTTGAGTCTTAAGACTTGATTTGAAAAGAGCTCGACTCAGTTTTGCGAAACTGCATTTAATAATTTGAGTCATTGTGTTAAGTCAATGTCAAGTTATTAGATATGGTCTAGTTAGACATGTAAAGATCATGGTTTCAGTTATTTATGATAATCATGATAATGTGCTAAAAATAATATATTATGTAATATGTATATGTTTTCAGTTGACGAGAAGGACACAGAAATGAGCGCATGACTTTGACTATTGGAAAATATTGAAGTCAACACTTCGGAAAATTACAAAGATACCTAACACAAACAATGGAATTGACTTAATAAATCATTTATAATCACTTTTTTTTTTGTTCACAATAATTAATAGTTATTTGTACAACAAGAGATCAAAGTTTGATATTTTTTGGAGTGCTTATTTTGAGTCCCGTGCAAGCGAAAGATTCTATAATAGATTCACGAGCGTAGCGAGTAAATCTTATTTAGAATCTTGAGCGTAGTAAGGGACTCAAAAGCGCACGAGATGTAAATTTAACTTTGATCTCGTGTAGTACACAAAATTTTTCACCTGAGCAGTGAGAACATAGGTACCTATTAGACAACTTGAAAAATGTAATCCTTCTTCATCACTTAATACCTGCACTCATGTTTTCTTAATATACCTATACAAACAATTAAGTTTAACATTATCAAATTAAGTTTAATTACCGCAAAGGAACACAAAAACAAAACGTAATAATAAATTTCAGTAAAATAATATGGAAATAACGAACATCAACTGACATTTCAATCGACAACTTTTTTTTTGTAAGATACGGTCCGAATTGCGGATATGTACTATTTGTCAACTATGGTAGAAATTCTTAAAAGTAAAATAATTAATTTTGCGTGATAATCTGTGTATTTTTAGAGTTCATTATTTTAATTGTACAATAAAATATCTAAAATATAGTAATTTATCAGTTTTAAACAAATCTTAAACTTTATTTTTATTAATGAATTATTAAGAATTTATACTCGTACGTGGTTTGCAACGATACGGTCTGAAATTTTCGGGGGTCTATTATAAACCCTCAATATACCGTTGAATGTCGTTTTAACTTTTTTTGTCTGTTTCTTTTTGCTAACAGTCTGAAAGGGACAGAGATAATAGAACCCAAGTAGTTCGACCTTGTATTAGACCCCGCATGTTGAAATGACATTTGACTATAAAGATCACTTGAATGTTATTTTGTCTCACTCAGTGAGCAAAATCGCATTTTGCTCACTGTTTTTAAGAAGCAATAAGTACCCTTGTTCGAGCTGCTAAGGTGAAAAAGTCTGTTTCGTAGTTAGATCCATTTTAAGTAAATCACTGTCAAGGCCGAATGGCAAATTTCGATTCTTCAGTCAGTTTATGACTTCATTTGTAGGTAGGTAGGTACTATAAAAAATATGTTAAATTTAAATTAGCTCATCATTCATTTATTGAAGTTACGTATTATGTTTTCTAATTATACATTAGCTTAAAACCCTAAGCGCCACTTGCACCATCCTACTAACCCGGGGTTAACTGGTTAAACCTGGTTTACCATGGTTACCAGTATAATTTGACACTGGGTTAACGGTTTAACCGCTTAACCCCGGGTTAGTGGGATGGTGCAAGTGGCGCTAAGTATCTTAAATATACACAGTATAAAAATTAATTTAATGTAAAATATGTAGTTTAGTTAAACTTTTTCGTTTTTACCTACTTTCAGAAACTTCCGATAGGTACCTATAGTAAAAATACAAAACTTACGATATCTTCTTTTACAGTCAATTAAATTAGGAAATATCTTATCTCCTACCTGTCATGCCATTGGGGGTCAATCATTATCTTATCAAGATAAGGTGTTTAATTTATATAATGTTTTGTTCAAGAACAATAACATGTTGATAAGTAATCAATTTTATACATTATATGTTCATGTATTTTGTTATCAGTGAGTTGGTAACAGGATTTAATAATTGTCCTAAATATATTCATCATGACTAGACAACAAAGGTACTTTAAACTCAAGACTTATCGGAACACCTGTAAAATAAAACTGTGTTAAATTTTACAAATAACGATTATTAAACTATAATTTATGTACGACAGATGTAACAATAATTAGCGACAATTTACTTGTTTATACTTATATTTGTCAGAATGCATCCGAAGAACGCTTGAGCCTGAAGTTCCCGTCAAAATTTACA
This sequence comes from Cydia splendana, assembly GCF_910591565.1. NCBI lineage: Eukaryota > Metazoa > Arthropoda > Insecta > Lepidoptera > Tortricidae > Cydia > Cydia splendana. Next base: position 18,774,182 of record NC_085967.1, on the reverse strand, counting down.
TAACAAATAAGTGCGTCATAAATTAAGTATACTCAAGAGTATAGGCTCCGCGATCATCAAAAATCTAAATTTCGTTTTCTGCCTCTCTATGTTCTAAATCTAAATCCTTCGAGCTTAGCGTCTGTATATTAGCTAAATCCATTCTTTAAACCTCAGGGAAACGCAGGTCGGAGCCGGCGAGATTCTCGCGCATCCAGCGCTGCGCCTGCGCCACCATCTCATCGTCGAAATGCTCGCGCCAAGTGCCAGCTTTACCTGATAACATCATTAAAAATATACTTACAATCAAATAAATAATAAATAATCGGTCCGAAAATGACGGAGATATATGTAGAGTAGGTAACACACATTAAAAAAAAACATACATGAATTGATAACCTCCTTTTGAGATTTGGAAGTCGGTTAAAAAATATTAATACTAGCCCTTAAGTTCCTTGGTAGGAAATCCAATTGCCCACGACTTCGATACAATCTACGTTTGTTGGGCAATATGTACCTCCAGGACCCACCAGATTCACAAAACAGTACGTACAGTGTTCTAAAGAAGGATACACTAATTTGCCGAGCTACTATTGTGACCCATTTGCGATATTTTGTACGTTTTTACTGGTTCACTTTACAAAGAGAAAAGTCGGAAATTGATTCTGATAATTAAAGTTAGAGACAAAGAAACGCTTGGGAACGTTTAGGTTCATCATATCAGCCCTTTATCGCCCACTGTTGAGCATAGGCCTCTCTTCTAGTACGCCACTTGTCCCGGTCCTGAGCTAATCTCATCCAGAAGTGACCCGCAATTTTCCGGATGTCGTCCACCCACGAATACACACCCACCCTAACATTATGTTAGGTAAGTAGTAGTAAGGTATAGTTTGAATAATCTCAGGTGAATTTTTCGGGCTCGGACCCTAATCTGTTAAACAAAAGATATTGTTTCCTTTATGCAGTGGTTACAATGCTTACTGCTAATAGCCCCGACGTAAGTAACGGGAACAAACCCATTTAAAAAGCAAATTTACCATTCTAATTATATGGTTCAAATTCTTGAATCAGCTCATTCGGAGATAACGCGTTTTTCCTATCTCTAAAAACAAGACCACCCTAATTGTTCTCTGAACAAGCTGTCATATGAATTTGAACCTAATACTATCACGATAGTTGCTTTTTAAACGACATGGTTGCTTTGGCACGTGGCTGTAGACCGCTCTTAAAAGAAACAAAGGCTTTTGTTTAACGGATTAGCACCCGAACTCGAAAAACTCACCTGAGATTATTCAAACTATAAGGTCTTACCGTTTCTTATGAAGCCCTCGCTGTTAGGGTTGCCAATCTTGGCCATCCATGTTGGGTTCACTGACTTATTCTTTTTGAAGTTCTTTATGTCCACGTGTTCGCAAAGCTTCATAATTTTCTCGTCCGTAGCTTCTTTGCCAAGGAAATCTGCTATCCGTCTAACAGTTGCTGGCAAATCCTGAAATAAATTATAGTTACCTACTAAGATATAGTGACATAGGTAATTTTATTGCAATGTTAAAAAATACTCTAGTTAAATGTAAGAAATCCGCAACGCAGGCTTCGTCCGGTGGCTACAAATGCAAACCAGCAACATTCCCAACATACCAAGGATGATATCCGCAACAGGCTTCGTCATTATAAAATCTAAGTTAAACAATATAACCGTCCCGAATCGTACCTGGCTCAAATGTCCCCATTACGCTGAAGATCTAGTCATCTAGTGTGTAAGGTGCAGTGAGTTTAGGCTGAGCATTGCGCGGACGGCCATGCGTACGCATGATCCCGGGGTCACAGATATCATCGTTATTTTTAGTTATTTTCATAAAAATAAATAATAATTTAATGATGAGTTTTAGACATGTCAGATTTTTTTTTATCGGGCAAAAGTTGTTTATGCAGGTTTCAAATCGATGAAGAAATGCTTCATCAAATTGATCGTCATATTTTTTTGGCAACCATATTATGATCTAAAAAAGCGCTACGATTTTTCAAAAACTGATACCTGAACCCATTGGCCCAAGTCCTTAAGTAAAAGAAAAATAAAGTGACGAACGGGCTGTCAGCTAATGGAATCAGGCAGTCCAAGATATAAGATATAAGATGGCACCTAGAGTCAGACCAAGAAAAGTCTGCAGCGGATTTGATAGCCCACGCAGTGTAAGTGTTATTTATACGTCATAATTTCATAAAATTTTGACGTTTAAAATAACACGTGCACTGCGTGGGCTATCAAATCCACTGCAGACTTTTCTTGGTCCGACTCTCTTTATTAAGGTGGGACTTTACGTTATGTTACTTATTATCCCATAGTAGGTAACTACTCGTATAAAGTAGGATTGCAAATACCTATTGATAAAACTTACCTTTTTCATGTCTTCATAAAATATGAACATCAAGTTCGGATGATGACGGAGTGCCCATGCCTCTTTTATATGCGGGAAAAACGGAGACCAGAGAACTGAAAAATATCAAATAGGTACACAATTTTACATCTCTTATTTTTTAGTAGATTTTTTTAATACAGAAATCGATTTCGTGGTTTCACATAATTACATTTATTTCTGCTTTAGTTTACTTTTAGAAACTTATATAGTTTCTGAGAACTTCTATAGTTTCTGAAAACTTCTTTAGTTTCTAGAAACTTCTTTAGTTTCTGAAAACTTCTTTAGATTCTAGAAACTTCTTTAGTTTCTGAAAACTGCTTTTTTTCTGAAAAATTCTTTAGTTTCTGAAAACTCTATTAGTTTCTGGCTTTCCTTATGAAGTACGTATCTAACTTACTGAGAATATTATTTATTGTTGATTGATATTGACTCTTCTAATGCTAACCCTACAGTACTACTAAAAACCATTGCGCAAATTCATGACCAGCCTGACATAACTAGTAGATCAATAGATTAAAAAATATTTCTCACCTAAATCATTTATAAAAAGGTTCCAATAACTTTTAAAATCTCCTGTATAATTCCAAAAGATTTTAGTATGATGGTAATAGGACACAGCAACGTCCCTGGGGTCTCGGGCTACATATACCACTTTGGCAGTATCCAGTATATTAGTAGGTAAAAGTGAGAAGGGCAAATGTGTCTTGACGAACCGAGGAGAAGGTGCGGCGACTATTTCATCATAAGAAAGGATATATGACATGCCTTCTTTGAGTGCCTCTGGATCCATGTTTTGTATTCTTTGCGGTTCCAAATACAGTGAATTTTTCACTCTGGAAGAAGATAAATGTATAGATAAATTTGTAACATTTCCTATAGTTCGTTTTTTAGCATTAGAAAAAAGGTGAACAATCTTGACGTTTATTGAAAAACACTTTTGAAGAATAAGTCACGGTAAATATGTAACAATTATGAATTATATACCTACGATTATATTCTTTTGCTTTCATAAGTAATACTCACTGATTTTTAAAAAGCGTCTTTCAATTAAAAGACACGTCAAGATCGCGTAGTCCTAATGCAAAAAAAAACGAACTATAGCATTCAACATACAAGTGGTATTAGTACAACAGTGCATGGTATTGACCGCCAGCATGATGAGCGAGACAGTAATATAATTACGCGCATGCATAGAGATAGAACAGGCGGGTTAATGTACGAAGTTCTTTGCGCTTAGGTTCCATACTTTAGTACTCAGAAGTGCGGAATGAGTGGTACATGTTTGTTGGTATATTATCACAAGAGTTCAGTAATAACATGCTGAAACGTAGAAAATATGGCAAATTTACTGTGATTTCGTTATTTTATTTCTCAATGACCTACAATTAGTTAGTTGTATACAAGGGCAAAGTTGTTGTTTAACCGCTCGTGCTAATATTGATACCCGAGCAAGCGAAAGATTCCAAAATTGAACCACGAGCGTAGCGAGTGGTTCGAAAAATTTAATCTTGAGCGTTGCGAGGGTTTCAAAGCACGAGGGTTAAACAAAATTTGCCCCCGAGTGATACACAAAATTTTTCACCACACCAACCCGAAGCAAATATTAAATGTGTTGTTATGTATTGTCTCGATTGTTTGTGTTTACGAATAAATAGGTACTAAGTATTCTATTCTATTCTATTCTATTCTATTCTATTCTAAATGTAAAATATCAAACAAAATCAAACCAAATCAAATTCAAATGAATGTTATTAAATATTTATCATCCAAAATCATCATTTAAAAGTCAATTCTACCAGCAAACATAAGAAAACAACTCAAAATTTGCATTTGATTACTTTGCCTCACATGTGAATTACTGATAGCAAAGTGCAACTTTGCTATCCGTTTTTGAAGTGCAAAGTAAGCCTTTCCGAGCTGGTGTGGTGAAAAGTATTTAATCAAGAAGATTCATAGATCAACTTACTCCAGGAACATATATCTGGCTTGCAAAGGTATCTTCACAGCCTTGTCGATGTCAAAGTCATTCATGAGCAGCCAGACTATTTCTTGCGTCCAAGTTGTCCCTAATATAATAAATTTGTTTAAAAAAATATCCTCAGTTTGGTGGTGAGTCGGTACATAACCAAAAACCTAAGTAAACTCTTATATACGCACACAACTAAGTACCGTAAACTCGGGTTACTTTGACGCAATGGAGGGTAACTTTGACCCACATGTAAACCTAATTTAAAAGGGTATAATAAAAAACATAAAAACGTCAAAGGTTAGCTAAAACCAACCTCATGGAATATTTCCAAAATTAAAGTGCAATAATATAACCTGGACTGAGTAAATCTCAATGGCCAAAGTTACCCTCCAGGGCTAAAGTAACCCGACTTTACGGTACTTAAATATTTATACCTTCAATACACAGTCAGCAAAGCGGATGTGACAATTGTGGAGTTTTTTTACATTACAGATGTAGTGCATAATCCTTTTCCATCGTATTTTCTCGGAAATGTTCGTATTTGTTTTGCTACTTCAGTCAACTTCAGTACTTTTTGTACCGACACTGACTGAATTAGCATGATACGTTAGTAACGTTTCCGTGAAAATACGATGGTGAATAATTATGCACTACAACTGTAATGTAATCTCCACAGTCGTCACATCCACTTTACCGACTGTGTATTGCAGGTAGAGCGTTTCTCAGAGATGACCTTCGGTGCCTGACTTCGGTGCCAAATTTTTTTTTAACTTATTTGATATGCGACTTTATTTCCTAAAGTCCTCCATTAGAAGAAAGGAGGCCTCCATTAAAACCTTATAGTTTTTTTACCTTTGATACACAAACGCAAACTTTGTTAAAATGATCTAAAATAAGTATGCCCTTAAAACAATTTTTTTTGGGCTACCTATATAGTACGTACCAGCTTTTATGGTGCTTGTGTTTAAACTAAAAAGTAAGATTACTCGTAGATGTGAGCATATAGCGAGTTATTTCAGCCAGTCTCTGTACATAAAGTACTGAGGTTGACTGAAACAGCATGACAAATACGAACGTTTCCGAGAAAATACGCCGGAAAATAATTATACACTCCATCTGTACATAGGTGCTAAGTACGGCTACCACCAGTTTTGACATTGACAGATTAACTCACGTCTACGTAAATTACTTTCTATACATCTCGCTTGCACTAATATGCGAGTACGAGCGAGATGCATAGAAAGTAAGTTACTTAAACGTGAGTGAATATGTCAATGTTAAAACTGGTGGTAGTGCTTAAGAAGGGTGTGACTTTAAAAAGTGGTTTATCTGACAACTCGTGTGCTGTCAGATTAAATAAAATTGTTTTGGACCCTTACCAGAGCGTGGAAACGTGGCCACCCACACATCGTCCGGTCTTACGACCATATTTCTATAGCTATCAGCATCTTCTTTATACAACATAAGTTGACAATTTCCAGCATCTCCAAAACGCCCGTATTTTGCTTTGTCTGTAAACAATATCTTAAGACTTGTAACATCCTGTTATTCCAGTAGCTAGGTTATTTATTCAGACAAAAATTTACTTATTTATTTATTTCGTAGTTTATAGTACTGTAAGTATAATACTTTATCTGTAGGTTTGAAAAATAAAATACCTAAGTAAGGTTTGTAAAATAAAGTTGTAGATATAAATATATATATTTAAGGTGTATTCGGGTAATTCCGAATGTCGAAAACTGTCGGATAATTCCGAATAGAGACTTTTATTATGATGGAATTATGGGTGATTTTCATCTGAATTTCGGAATTATCCGAATTTCGGATTACCCGAGTAAACCTTACTCTGGTCTGGTCCAAACCATTAAAAATTATAAACTAAGATAAATCTCTAATTAGGTACATATAAAAGAAATAATAAGTATGTAAAGAAACTAGCATATTATATAGATACAAAAAATAGTTTAGGCCTACAGAACTGATGTGCAAGTTGTGGAAAGTTTCAAAAAAATTGAAAATGTTCCTACTCGGAAATTTCATAGGAAACAAAAAAATTCGAACCCCATACAAAAATTTTAGAAGTTCACGAAATTTGAAATTGTCGCGCTTTTGGAAAGTTTCGGGCTCACCAGTAGGTATTAGGTACTTAGGCTAAACATGAACTTATGTTTGTACATGCATGTATACTAATAGTAGTAGTAATCACTTTATTGTACACAACACAGGTTTACATAATATTTACAGAAATAAAGGTACAAAGGCGAACTTATCCCTGTAAGGAGGTACTAATATCTGTACATACGATTAAAATGACGCTTTAAAAGCCACGAAGAATGTGGATCCAGCTCTTGAACTATTACTTTGTCTCCCATTCTGTATCTGGAATATCACGCATTGTCAGTTTATTACATTACAAATACCGTAAAACGGGGTGAACGGAAATCGCGGGGTGAATAGAGAAATTTTGAACTTTTTCTTTATATGCAGAAAACAGGTAGTTTTCTTTGATTTTCTCTGAATTGGGTAAGTAAAATTTTATTTCACAAATGCAAAATTGAAGAACTAACCAAGACTCAAAATATGATATCAAAATGTTTACTTTTCTCATTTGGATTATTGGAGAAAATCGTCCTTGAAGTTGAAAATCGTGTCTTTTCACCCCGTTTTACGGTACAATACAAATACTCTTTATTGCACACCTCAATAAAAGAAGACAATACAAAAGAAAACAGAAATACAAGCAGAGGTAAACAACAGGCGGTCTTATCGCTAAAAAGCGATCTCTTCCAGACAACCTTTATAACCTTTATTATATGTATTATAGGATAGTTTTCATCAATTATCATCATCATCCCATGTAGACGAAGTAGCTAGTGTGTGTATATTCTCGTAACGTAAACGTACTAGTGCCAGTGGTCGACATGCTAATGCCCAATAGATGACACCTTGCTGTCACCTCAATAAAATTGACAATGGCTTAAGTTTCAAGATGACATGTACTGGGACCGCGTCGAGTACCAGTACGTTTACCTTACATCTCCATTATGTTGTAGTTATTCAATTATTTATTTTTATAACTATTATAAATTATAATGTATTACGAGTATGTATTTACCCAGCTGTTTATTGTTTGTTGTACCTATATGTATATAAACGTTGTTATATATTTATCATATCACTGTATTTTTTTTACTTGTGTCATTAAGGTTGGAATATTTTATTAAACAATTTTTATTTTGATGAGGTTATAATTTTATTATTACCAGTTTGATGTTAGAAATGTAGACAATGTAGTAGTAGTAGTAGTAGTAAAACACTTTATTGTCCAAAAATCAATACAAAACAGATATGTGTAGTTAAATTACCTTTTTTATTAAATTAAATATTTACCTATTTATGTATTATATACCGTATCCTAGTGCAGCCAGGTATGATCACTTACTGCTTGGAAGAACAGTAGGTATTAACTAAACAAATTGAAGTTTATCGCTTGTTTATTAAGTCATAATATAATCTCTAATACGTGATAAGATTATTGTCAGTAATGTTTACGCACATATTTATTATTCGTAGATACAATACGCGTGTACTTGAAATGATAATCCATTGGGGGTGATTACGTAAATATCTTATTAACATAGATTATTTTAGCATAATAATGTAAATCGATTTGGCCTGCATCGTCTATACCTATATTATATAGATAAGTTGCGGAAAGTTGCCAAAAATTAGGAAAAACTTTCATTTTAGAAATGGAAAACTTCAATTCTTATACAAATAAGATCTTAACTCACATTTATAGACGGGTCTAACGCGAACTTTGATTTACCGACGTTTCGACACAGGTTTCACTGGTCGTGGTCGCGGCTGACTGATGTCCCAGCAAAATGTCAAAACAGGGGTTTGTGCAACTACCCGACGAAAAGTGTATGGAGAAGGGGTAGACATCACATTTTCAAACCACTCACTACACATAATTTTAAAAAATAAATAAAATTCGCGTTAGACCCGTCTATAAATGTGAGTTAATATGTGTTCAAAACGCGAAAGTTTAAAATAAGATCTTGGCAAAAATTTCAATCGGAATACATCCTTATTTCTATGTTAACAAAGGTGTGTTACGATATACATTTGGCCATTTTGGCCGTCACTACCCAAATGATGCTGACTGCACTCAATCAGAAACGACTGCAAAAGATGCTGCATTATGTAAATGTAACACAATCGTACACGACAATTTTCTAAGATCATTTTCAAAATTCTCACGGAGAAAAGACCGAAACAAGAATTATAATCAATAATAAGGTAATTTAATTAATATAATCAGGATATTTTTCCTACATCCACATGACCAACATCATGACGAACATCATAGTGTTTTCTATAAATAATTCTTCTCAGCCAATCCACAACTGGAGAGCATTCGTCTTTGCCAAGTCGGGTAGCGTCTTCCATGGTCTCAGGCAGAGATGCGCCGAGAGTTTCAGGAGTAAATAGTAGTAGTACACTGGAGACGAATGCCAGAACGCTGAATAGTACGTTCGGTAGGTAGTTCCATACACGATCAGCCTGCAATGAAGACGCATAACAGAATGAGAAGCCGAATTGCGTAAAATGGGCGTTTTCAGTTGAATTTATAAAATCAAAAACGATGATAAATCCGTCGGTATAAGATAATAAGTAAATATTTTTTGCTATGACAATTAAGACGATATGAAAACCTTTACTTTAAAGTGGATTATGCTGGATAGGGATGTGTTTTCCAGTTGCACTGAGGTAAAAAAGAAAAATGAAGAGGTACATTGGATTTATTTTTTATCGAATTTTTTTTAAGGATTCGTGTTTCGACTAAGTATCGCATCTATTATCATATATTAGTTAAGAAACATATATCCGAAAATCATATCTGTTTATTTCCGGGGCTAGCCACTGCCACGTTTCTAAGATCCTGTTATTTTTTCGATGCACAGCCTTAATGATGGCAATTTTATTGTTATGCAAGCTAATATGAGATAAGAGTGATAAGCCTCCATTAAAATGACGCCAACAAAGTCAATGGCTGACGGAAACAATATATGTACATGCACTGACAATTATTTGAACGCATTTTCTTAATCTTACGGATAATGTGTTTTGAACTTGTAACCGTAAAATGCATCCAGATGTAAGTAGTGTATAATTGTTTTCCATCGTATTTCCTCGTAAACATTCGTACCGAGACTGGCTGAAATAGCAAGACACGTTCGTACGTTTTCGTGAAAATACGATGGAAAATAATTATGCACTAAATCTGTACAAATAATTGTCAAAGCCATGTATGGAGTGAGCACTCTAAGCTTCCTACTTGTTTCTCTACGCCTAGACTTACCAAAGCGGGTATCAGCAATGCGGTGAAGCCACCTAATCTGGCAAATATGGAAGTCAATCCCGTCAGTCGACTCCGATAACTTGTAGGGAACAGCTCGGCTTTGTACACAACCATCGTGTTAGTGGTGGCCGCCGCACAGAATTTGGTGAGAAGGTATAAGGCCAATTGTATCCCGTGGGAACCTAAAATCAATTATTACTCAAGAAAAAACAAATATTTGTCATTTTAATTTGAAAGCAAACATAGGTCTAGTTAACTAAGTTTTAGCTGCCTCGCACCTTAAATAGAAATAGGTACAGTGAAGCAAAGCTTTAAAAACTGCCCGCCACAGCAAAATTATACTACACATAAGAGGCATAAATTTAGACATAAATATGGGAGCCATTGTGACCTGCCATTCTGGATAACCAAATTAGCCTCCAGTACGGATATGATGGTCGTTATTGTCTACGTGACAGCGTGATAAAATGGTGTCCGTCACTTTCTATACCGCGGAGTTACAAAGTGACAGTTATTTTATCTCGTGGATAAATGTGGATAAAGCGATCCATAATACGCCTGCAGGTGTTATAGGTAAGTCGTTATTCGTTATTAATACCTCTACATTAGTAAGTTGGACTTAATGTACTATTCTCACACCTGGAAAACCTGGAGGCCTCTTTATTTGAAAATCGGATTAATATATGCATAACTTATCCTAAAAATTGTATATTTGCTTTTTTTCAGGAATTCACCATTTCGTTTAAAACTCACCTTTTGGTATGAATATGTTTATCAATTGACAAAGTCCACTGACCCAGAATAAACCAAACAAGAAACCTCTTCTTCCAATTTTGTCGTTTAAAATGGTAGCGGTCCAAAAGCCTGGTATGGCAACAACAGCTACCATGCAAAAATTTACATACTTATTTCCAGAAATGCTTACTGAAGATATAGCCAAGCCTTTCGTCATAAATGCGGATGACAGTGACCAAACTGACATGGCTATGCAACGTAGAAGTATTGTCTTATGCTCCCACATAACAGAAAATAAATTGGTTTCATTGTCTCCCTTCGATTTTGCACAGTTCGCGCCTTCAGTAATTTTCTTTAAAGTTTTGTCTGATAAAGCTCTTCCGTTCATTTTAGATGCTTTTAGCAAGATGGTTTTAGCTTCTTCGTAACGCTTCTTGCTCATCAACCACCGTACAGACTCCGGCGCGATCCAGAAATAGCTGATGCAGACTGACATTGGTAGATAAAGCATGAGAATAAGGTCTCTCCAGTAAGGCTGTGTCCACGCTAACAGTCCTTTTACTACCGCACCTAGGCAGGTACAGCTGGTGAGTAGGCTGACAGCAGCCATGCGGCGTGTGGGGCTGACCAGTTCCAGCGCTGGAAATAAAAACAAGATAAACCACTTTTAGGTACGTACTTGAAGTACCATATCAAGTAGCTGTATTGTATTCAATATTTTATGAAATAATTTTTAAGAAACAAAAACCGACTTCTATGGGGGCCGGTGAAAGATTATTGTAGATTGTGCACTATGTAGAAAAGGAGGTAAAACCACCCACTTGTCTACTAGCATTTCGCTTCTGTAAGGGTCGTAGTTCTAGCCTAACCTAACTCACTTCTCTGATAGCAGTTCGGTTCTGTGAGGATCGCAGTTCGAACCTAATCAAACCCACTTTTCAAGTAGCATTTCGTTTCTGTAAGGCTCGCAGTTCTAACCTAACCTTTGTTCGGTTCTGTTGAGGATCGCAGTTCAAACCTAACCTAACCCACTTAACGGCGCATGCGGTACGGTGTACGGGGGTTTGAGCGGGAGGGGCTAGTAAGATTGGCATCATCATACTTTATACCTATATTTTATGGTAGGTAATCATAGTGGTTTATTTAGTTAAGGTATCATAGTGGTTTTCTGGGTCAAGGTCTGGGTCCGAGTCTGGGTCCGAGTCCGGGTCCAGTCCGGGTCCGAATCCGGGTCCGAGTCCGGGTCCGAACCTGGGTCCGAGTCCAGGTCCGAGTCCGGGTCCGAGTCCGGGTCCGACTCCGGGACCGAATCGGGGTCCGAGTCTGGGTCCGAATCCGGGTCCGAGTCCAGGTCTGGGTCCGGGTATGAGTCCGGTTCTGGGTCCGAGTCCGGGTCCCAGTCCAAGTCAAAATCGAAATTCGAAACCACTAAACGTGTACTATGCATCGTTGAAGAGTACTGGTCATCATCAGCAGTTCCAATTCAACAAATGCCACAGTTTTTAATGTAAATGCTTGATTTTATGATGAAAATACAAAAAAACCTATACGTATGCCTTTTATATTTGAGGAGTTCCCTCGATTCCTAATCCCTGGATCCCATCATCAGAACTCGAGCTTGACAAAAATGTGGCTTAAAAACTTAATTTGCTTAACAAACATAACGAAGAGGAAAAATCGCAAAACGTGAACTATGCGTCGTTGAAGAGTTCTGTTCTGATCATCATCAGCAGTTCCACGTCATCAAATGCGACAGTTTTTAATGAAAATGCTTGATTTTCTGATGTAAATACAAAAATCTCTATACGCATGCCTTTAAGATTTGAGGTGTTCCCTCGATTCCTCATGGATCCCTTCATCAGAACTCGAGCTTGACAAAAATGTGGCTTAAAAACTTAATTTGCTTAACAAACATAACTAAGAGGACAAATCGCCAAACGTGAACTATGCGTCGTTGAAGAGTTCCGTTCTGATCATCATGAGCAGTTCCACTTCATCAAATGCCACTTTTCTGGATGTAGGTATATGCTTGATTTGTTGATAAAAACCCAAAAATCACTATATGTATGCCTTTAAGATTTGAGGAGTTCCCTCGATTCCTCATGGATCCCATCATCAGAACTGGGTTTTGACAAAAATGGGACCAATCTGTATGCATATACATACAATCACAAAAAGAATTTTCAAAATCGGGCCAGTAATGACGGAGATATAGAGTAACATACATAAAAAAAAAAATAAAAAAAAAACAAAACGAACAACCGAATTGATAACCTCCTTCTTTGAGATTTGGAAGTCAGTTAAAAAACCCACAATTCTTCTGGGGTGTTGGTAAGACCTTCGGCGGTAACTTCGTTTAATGAATGTTTGGATGTTCAAAGAATAATACCTATTGTATGGAGTTTTTTAAGTAAATCAGAATTAAAACATCATCTTATGTGGTTTAATTATACATTCATACCTAATGTATAACAGCACGACATGCAACCAGATCCAAAAGCACTTCCCAAAAATCCAATCAAAATGAAGACAGTATAAGAGTTAGCCCAATAGCGAGCAGCGTTGATCCAAGCCATGTTGAAAGCTGTGATGGCAAGGGCGAAGCGACGTCCCCATCGATCAGACACGATGCCAGCTACTGGCAAAGATACAGTCATGCCGAGGAGTGGCATGAAACCGAATAGAAACCATCGCCATTCATCGCACGCCAGGTTAAACTGAAAAAAAAAATCAATTTCGGCCCTGTGTCCTGTTGTAATCAATTTGACAACTCAAGTATCTAATGGCAAAAATAATAGATAGTATAGAGGGCTCCTGTCATTGTAAATTTTGTAGTCACTGTAAATTTACTGCCATCTATCGACACACGACTAAAACTCAAAAAAAAAACGTATAAAGTTATCAATTTTTTTTTATATATGGATAAATGATTTTATTATTTTTATATCATTTTGATCCATGTTCATTCACTGATATCTATGTGTTAAAATTGTTAAATATGAAACGGTGTCGTCACGCCATCTAGCCGAGGATAGGCTAAAGGTGTGTGCGGCATCTATTCGAGAATGACTTTTACTTGAATTCCGAGGCACGTTTTTTCCTTAGACTTTATTCGTCTTATACGAAGTTACATATGTCTTTGCTAATGGTGATACCCTTGACACATTTAAAACATGTAACAGTTAGTCTAAATACATTATCTATAATAACGTGAGGAGATTCACCAAAATAAAGTGGAGAGATGACTGTCATGTCACGATAAACTGGCACTTCGTATTTAATGTAATATACTTATTATTTTTATTACAATCACGTCATTTTAGTACAGGATATATCGCTGCATAGCCATTCAGAGAAAAGTAAAACTATCATGAACATGTTTAAAAACCAATATCAACACCATGCCGAGCGCACATAAAATTCACTCTTAGGATATATTTAACCTTGTACATAGGTAAGGTACCAGCTAAAGACCTGTGCACACCGGCTTCTGGGTGCGTGACGTGCACGTGCGCGTGCGCTAAAATGTTGGAGCCGCACACGCACACGTCATGCAAGCGGTGTGCCGTCTCTCATAAGAATCTGTATACTACACCGCCGCACGCGCACGTGCACGTCACGCACACGCAGCCGGTGTGCACAGGCCTTAATCCAAGAACTTACTTCGTAAACTGCGGTATTCTGATATTGATACACATAGTCGCTGCACTTCACTGCGGTACTTCTGTCAAACAAGTTTGTAGGGCATTCTTCAGACACGTTCCACAAGTGAGAGGAAGACGCATATCGATGACAATTGTCAAATGCGTCGCCAAACGGTGGTATTGCATTTTCTAGCCAAGGCGGTGAAAAACTGGACAGAGCGTTTTCTTCGCACTCTTGGATTTTACATCTGAAATAAGAAATAGTGTAATGACGACGAGCATGACTCTAGTAGGTAACCCGAAAGTACGAGTACGTTCAAGGAATTTGGTTCTCCACTTCGTACCTTGCCTCAGCCATTCTCATTATGAAAGCCGCTAGGGATCAAATTCCTTAACCGTACAAGAGGAGTTCACATTTTCCCTTTGGCAAAATTTTGTAAAATACGGCGGATAATTTATTACATCGAAAAATTACCAGACATATTGTTATATTAATTATATTGTACTGAATCTTTAAACGTCTAATCTTTTACACTTGACCTTCTCTGAATCTTCTACAACTGAGACCTACAGCCGTATTCGAACTATTAACAATATGGATTGGATATGTCAGTGTCAAACAAGTGTCAAAAGTGACGTTTTTGTTTGAAGAAACGTCAATTTTGACACTTGTTTGACACTGACATATCCAATCCATATCGTTTCTATATCTAGTATTTGACGTATCTCAGTGTTCGAATATGGCCGCTAGATAATCTTTTTATCGAAGAATAGTTAAATGAAATCGTGTAATCGTGTGTGTTTTCCTAGGAAATCTCTACACAACACAAAATCGACCCGATTCGAAATTTAAGATACGTCGAATATTACGCCTAGATACGATATGGATTAGATATAGACGTCAGTGTTAAAAGTGACGTGTTTGTTTGAAGAAACGTCACGTTTGACCCTGATATATCTAATCCATATCGTATTTAGACCATATCGTTTTGACGTATCTTAAAGTTCGTATCGGGGCGAATGACCGATGTATTTCTTTGTAGTAACTAGTAATACTACGAGTACATACTTGCCTAGTTTTCACTCTTTCGGCAAAGAAAATAAAATCATTCGCTGTCAATCCAAAAAAGAAGGCAACCAATCCGCACAGAGCAATCGCATGAACTTGATACTTCCCTTCTCCTATTTCTTCCACCAATATTCTGTCCAGATTAAACTTATCATCCTTTCTATTTGTGTCACTGGATTCATTCGCGTCTGTCATTTTATTTAGTTCCGTTCATCACACTTTATATAAAACTATTTAAAAAAATATGTCTTTACTTAAAATTAAAGCTTTAACACATCATGTATCACGAAATATTTTAATAATTAGCTAATTACTAAAACATCAGAGCATTGAATTTGATACTTGTTACGTCTGACGTACCTCATATTGTTTGACTGACTTAATAAGGTGCCGTTTATTTATTTTTCAGTTCAGGTGTATCAGTTAATTAAATATAAACACGTGTACGCAACTATTTGATATACGCGTCACAATGGGTTTGCTAAAGATAAAATGAGGCAACTATGTCGTACTAGATATTACCTATATTCATAAATATTATATGTAGTAGGTACGGAGATAACAGATCATAAAGTCTAAATGAACTAACGAAGGAGCGATATTCATATGTAGAATATTAGTGGTAACACGTTGTATAATTTAGTGCTAGCCACCAATTGTTTGTTAACCTATTGCTGCTGGTGGGAACCTATTATTGGCTTTCTGTTACTTACATACATATACAGGGTGATTCAGGAGACGTGAGCAGGACTAACACTGCGCATTTCGTAAACTATAAGCAACTGTTTCGTATCAGTATTAGTGAGGTTAACGGTAATTTTCTAGTCGTGTTGAAAAACAAAGTTATTAATTTCTTTACGACATGCAGGGTCACCCTAAAATTAGAATACTAAACTACCGATATTCTGTGTCAAATTGAATGTCATCAGTGTCATCACGGTCTGGTTACTTATGAAAACTCGTATCTCACTCAAGAATGACAGTTTTTTTCTTCCTAATCAAAATGCTGCCATTACGATTAAAGAGCTTTTGTTTATTAATTAGACCTTGTAGGGTGGCCATGATTGTAGATAATTAATTTGCCCTCACCAAAAAGTTAAAAAATAGGAAAAAGTGTGGTTGTTTCACCTAAATACGACGGTGATCGATCAATTATCAGTTACTGGATTAGTCCTGCTCACGTCTCATGAATCACCCTGTATAATTATAACTATTGTGTAATTGATAGCTGCTGGTTCTCCGAATAATATATAAATAAAGTAAATTGGATGCATAACGCCAGTATGCAATGTATAAAGCGACTGAAATAGTAAATTGTTAACCAAGGAATGAAATGGTGCCTTTCAGCCAGGTTTTCTTCTTTTCATTTTGAATAAAAGGAAAGTAAAATATGAAATCTTACATTGGGTTACTTCAAGAGATTTTCAAAACTACCCCGTAGTTTATACTAAATTATCTACTAAAACAAAAGCATTTCGTACTTAGTTTAGCAAAACTTACGTTATTGTAAGTGTTGTAACGCTTACTTTTACTACAGTAGAAATAGAAAGTGCTTATAGTTTGTAAATAAGCAATTTCCAAAATTACCCTGCTTTCGAAGCTGGGTAATGCACCATAATAAATATATTAAAATAATTAAAACTGGTATTTTCTTATGAAAATTATGAACGTAGGTAAACTCAAAAATAAAAACCAGCACACTTCTCGGAGATTGCCGCTATGATGGATAGAAGCTTTATTTTTACAAATTGAAACGTCCAAGCGAGGGTTTCTTCTTGTGATAATTTATTTGAGCTTCTCACAAATGTTGCCAACAATATTTCATCCGTGTTTGAGCAAGTCTTTTAGTACTTACGTAGAAATAACTAACTAAGTCGTAGTTTAGATGTGGTTTAAATTATGTTGTAAGACATGATAATATTTAAAGTTTTTTGTGCGCGCGAAAGCGAAAGTTTACTGACTATATAGGTACCTACGGGAAAAAGTCTTAAGGCTACCTTTCCCCTGAAGCGGAGACGAGCGGAGATGAGATATCTCTACTCCGCTTCGCTGGATTACAACCAATGCCATTGGTTGATTTCTCACATCTCCACTTGTCTGCTGCTTAGCGGAATGGTAGCCTTAAGGTTACTTTCCGATTTAAAGAGAAAAGGGCGATTTCACAATATCCTTGCTTAATTGAGTTTCTATCGTTGCCGCATTGATGTCCTGATTTATATATTCCGGTCCGTTACACATATTTTTAAGGAGACGATTGACAATGTTATCAATGTTATCATCCATTTCATCATAAAATTCTTGAGTATAAGGTTCAAAAATTAACTCCCTATTTTTAAAAAGTGATGATTCATAGAAACCCCATTTTAATACATTACAGTACCAATACTATACATACCTATACTACTTACTTCTCATAACAATAATAAATACTAATTCATCTATGTCAAATATGTCATTTTTTCAAATTATGAAATAAATGAAGAGAACAATAACTTTAAGTAGGTACTTAGGTAAGTACCTAGATAATAAAACCTAAGTTATTGTTCTCTTACATTTGTAATCAATAGTCTTGCAACTCTTATTTCATACACATGATCCGCCATTACAAACTAGAAGAATACAATACATATTCGCTCTCACAAAAGGCGAAAAGCTAAAATAAAGGGAAAAATGATATTCCGATTGCCGGCTTCACATTTCTCGCTTAACGACACATCTGTGGCCAGATTCTCATCGGTGAGATTGAGTCGAGTTCTAGGACCAACCATTTTAAAGTGGTTTGGAGTAAATACAGTGTTCAATGAAGCTAGTTATCGAGACAATCCTCTGAGATGATCCAACATTTTTGCCTTTTTGTGTCCCAATGCATGGTAAAGGCCCCCCGTTTCTTCCGCCACTCATTACGGTTTGGTGTAGACTTTGCAAAATGCGGCGAGGTCATCATGCTATCTCTTTTTTGGTCTGCCTTTGCCCCGGCTAACCTGCAGTGTCCATTAGGAAGCCTATTGGGCCCACCGATCCAGGTGCACACGGCTGACGTGTCCCACCCAATCCCACTTGAGCTCGGCGGCCTTAATACCACTACGATACCAGTTCTGAAGTGCAGAAGTCTGAAGTCGGTCTTGAAATGAACAGGCCCAAAACCCAGTTAATGAGTAACGGCTACCAATATGTCAATGTATACATCTATTTGGGCTAGATAGCATCCTTCGGTAACAGGTCCTTCGTGTTGCCTGAAATGAATCTTTATTTATTTTATTTTATTTTATTTTAAACAATGATTTCCTATCGATAAAGCCACTAGAGGTACTAGTTATTTAATAATTATGCCTTATACTTACACATGTGTATGTGTGCCCAACTCAGAATTGAGGCGAGTGAGTGCCAACATGCGCGAGCACTAATATGGCGTCTACACATTGCAGCATTCTCTTTCCATCCAACTCCTTTCTGACTCTTACCATCTCTTACACAATTACACATGTAAGGCATTCGCCTGAGTTGACCGTATAATTATGTGTAGGCCCATTACGGCGCCCCGATGCTTAAGGGACACATTAGTTTCCTATGTTGTTTTTTGTATTTCCCCAGCACGTGTTTCTCACATAGCTATGAGTAAAACCACGAGTCTGAGTCGCCCGTGAACGGAAAGCTATTGGAGTATCAACTTTGCGCAGGGAACAAAAAATGTTTTATCGTGTCAGGTGTCACGGGAAAGCGCGCTTCGTTTTAGAAATAGTGCGCTGGATTACGGGGCCATGGAATTGTGAATTTGAAAATTGTCGCGATTAAAAATTTTAATAATACTAGTAGTTCGGCCTGAACTGAGAACTCGCAGTAAACCAAAAATTATTATAGAGCCATTGACTTTGTTGCACCTACTTAGGTACTCGTATAGTGCGACATAAAATATAGTTGGTCAAACAAATTTTCTCAGTAGAAAAAGGCGCGAAATTCTAATTTTCCATGGGACGATATTCCTTCGCGCCTACGGTTTTCAAATTTGTTGCCTTTTTCTACTGACAAGATCTGCTTGACCAACTATAGTAGAAAATAAATGAGGGCACCACTTTCTACGTAACTGTCACATTTTTGACGTAAAATGCATGTAAAATGCTTACACATGGCAACAATTTAGTATGGCCATTTTTGAGTTCCATTTTATTTAATTTCTACTATTTTATTATGTCGCACTATAGGCGGCAATGGATTGAATGGATTAAAAATCGCCTGGATTTATTGCAAGGTCTGTGGAGCCCTTGACTGATAGATTTAAGCAAAGAGTAGTATGTATAATATATTATAGGACAAAAAGAGCCCTCTCGTGGAACATTTGCATCCATTTTGAAATGCCATCTGTAATTCTTAACCAGAAATATCAACGTCAATATCAGGGGGGAGGGGCATAAATAGCGTCTAAGTATGTTGCGAACGTAAAAAACTTTGACTTTGAAGAAAGGCCTTAAGGATATTTACTAATACACGAAAACAGATTAGGTACTTTTAACTTGACTGTTGATGTAAATAAATTACCTATCATAAACGGCTGGAATAACACACAATTGACCACGAAACACAATTACACGCAGCAGGTTGTGAATCTATCCGCCTAATATTTTTTTAATTTTTTTGGTAATAAAGTTCTCAGCAAGTGTGATGGCGTATGAAAACTTTGTTTCTTTTGACATTGTAAAACTGAAAGTATTTTTATTTATCTGAATTATGTCGTAGTACAGACAATAAATGGGGTGTTATAATATTTTGAGTTTTATTTGATAAAGTTGTTTTTTTGTGACATACGCCTCCATGGCAACGATGGCCATAAATAATCTGTTCAACAGATATTTTTTTGTTTGATCCATGCCCTAGATACAATACTTTTAAGACGTTCTGACGAAATAAAGTGAAGCCATATTTAAAAAAAAGTTTAGCGTTAAGTAATATAGATGTCGCTATTTTTTCGAATAAAGTGCCTTATATACGACTGTCCCTCCCCTGGATTTAAGTCATCATAGAAATCATAGAGATTAAAATAAACTGTATCTGTGCTAAGCCGAAATATTTCCTGTCAAATGTCAAATACCTATATTATGTTTATATTATTTTATTTTTATCTTGCTAATTATTTAAAAATGGTAAATTTAAAATCGATATTATAAAAATGCAAACCGAGCACTTTCATTTGATACTAAATTCGACCATGTTTTTTGCAAATAAAATGACCAGAATAGCAAGACCTCTCACAAACAGCTTTTTGACCTTCTAAGCTCTTCTACCTCAATAATCCCTTGATTAAGTCTGCTCATAATTTAATGACTAAAATATAATGCCCTGAACTACACGTTTACCCTATTTCATTTAAATTAGAACAAATTTACTTAAGTTTTTGAGTAGGTATCAAACTATCTTCTGACAGTTCAGCTTACTTCCAAAACATCGAAATGCCGGGACGTGCCGCTAGCCAGCCGCGTGATCCAAGTCGAATGTAAGAACTTCGCTTCGCTTCGCTCGCTCGTTCGATAATACTAGTTTGATAATACGACTAGTGGTAAGTATGTGAATTTTATAGCTGATTTACCAGAACATCAGTTCATAGATAGGAAGATAGGGATCACCCTATCGACAGAGTTCAACTGTGTTCCGTTCCGACTTCAATTGAAATCTGGGAGCACGACCAAGACAAGAAAAATATGCAAATTACCAAAGGCAGGAGTTTGGACCTCCCAAACAGCAAAACGAAATGCACAAAAACCTACTTAAGAGGAAAGTGACCGCTTCTCTATACACACGTTATCCCCATTTTTCTCGCTGTATATTAATATTGTTAAGCGATTTCATGTATATTAGCCACATTTATGCCCCATAGTTTAATTATTTCGATTTTTTTATTATAATATCTAAGTAGTTTTATAAAATGGCAATCTTTCGTTGCTTTGAGATATAACTGCTCGACTACAACTGAAGGTACTTTCATTTAACTCCACTTTTGTCTTTCTCTCAACATTCTCGTTTTTCCTGAAGTTGTTATCATGTACTAAAATAACAAGTTGGCGTTTAAAATAAAAATGCTTTGTTTAAACTAGAGAGACCCATCAACTAATATAATAATGAAAATAACACTCAAACAAGAGTTTTCGTTTCTTCTTAAAAACTAAGCAAAACAACATTTTTCTAAATCAAATTATTTTCTACGTTGTATTTTTTACCTCTATATATTTTTGCTGCCGATGTAAAAATTGTAGGTGCCACACGGGACCAAAGTTGTTTGTCTTTTGAACTACGCTTAAAAATGTTTAATAACTTTTTCGTTAGGACTCCAAATCAACAGTAGTTGCATAAACCAACTTCGCTTTCTCGTTAGTACAAGTATTTGGATTTTACTCTCGAAACATGAGATTGTACAGGAAGTAATGAGCTCAGGTGTAGGAAATACAATTTAGATAACACAGCTTGAAACTATTTCCTTTAGAAGAGACAGGCAAATGATATAGACTTTCAATCTTCATACAAGGACGTGTTTGTTTTACTATTGTCCTATTGTGTTGTTTAACTTCTGCCCTAATATTGACTCCCGAGCAAAAATACGCCGATTTTCGTTTCGCAGACAACGATTCTCAGACGGGTCCTTTGGCAGGATCTCATTACGCAGAGTAGTCGTTGCAAGAGTAGGTAGTCAGTAGGTAGAACATTGATACCTACGCAGAAAAACCCATAACTTAATAGGCACTTTCGATTACAGTCCTATTTGTAATGTTGAAAGAGCACGAGGCACCAATCTGCTGGAATGAGGAAGTAAAACCTATTCTACCATATATCATAATAATAGACACCATAGATATCATATTCTAGAGAATTCGGAACGGATACCACCGTGGCCGGGTGGGTCGGGGGGCCGTTTTATATTTATATAAATTTAACGTTCATGGTGATACCACACTTTGCCACAGCAGTCTTTGCAGCGTTAGCTAGGTCTGCCTTGGTCTGACTGAATAGCTCAAACGTGTAATATCTGTTTACCCCGATGGTTGAGTAATAGATAATGCCTTTCATCATAACGCCCATTTACTTTGTTTTATCGTGCAATAAAAATTAAATGAATAAATAGGCTTTGTAAAATTTCCATTTAATGGACAGCGGGCTAAATAAACAACGCGTAGTAAACGACGCAAACATCGTTGTGGGGTAAATTACCGTTGTTATGTGACTTGTGTGGCTTGCAGCAGTTTGGGGATAACGACAACGCCGTTTATTACTACAAATACCCTTTGCAGGGCTTTGTCACATTCAAATTATAACAGTACCTAAGTAACGGTCGTCATGAGTATTTATATTTCAACTTTGGAAGGCTATTACGAGCCTAACGGACGATTCCAGCTAACGAATCTGATCCGAAGCGGTTTTGTCCAAAATATATTTTTTTAAATATTGTATTCATAGTCTAGAATCTAGATCATAATTATATATTATCTACTCAAGTCAGTCGATCGCCTGTTTTTTGTTGTGTTCTGGTAAATGCAGAATGATTTTTTATATATATAGATAGAGAAATATAGCATTAACAAAGAGAGTGTATAAGGGAGAAGTGGAAGTGGGAGTTGGAAGGGGTAGACCTCGGCGGACTTTATCTGATCAGATCGGGGAAATCCTGAAGAAAGGCCAGGTCAAGAGCACCCTAAACCGACGAGCGTGTATAAGGAATGTTATGAAAGTGAAGGAAGCGCAAGAGGTATGTCAGGATCGTAGCAAGTGGAAATCCGTGGTCTCTGCCTGCCTCCGGGAAATAGGCGTGATTATGTGTATGTATGTATGTAAATATAGCATTTTTTTCTCTATGACTTAACTGTGCAACGGGGCGCTTCACGACGGCAATAGACATAGCAAATTTTTGCAGCGAATGTGTGGCCACACTCGCTGTACAATTTTCTGCTGTACCTACCTGACCCACAGTTGACAGGTGTAGAAAGAGAGACAATATGCTTATTAAATAACACAGGGATCATCGTTCGATGCGAGAGGTATATCAAATTTTATTTTCTCTTACTGTAAATTACTTTAGTGTGTAACGGGGCGTGCCACGACGTCTTGTAATATTCATATCGTCGGCGTCCGTACGCAGATGTGGCGAAAGACGCTCTCCCTAACGAGCGCCGTATCTCTCCACCACAGCTGATTTTATCTGAGGGCTAACTGTAATGCTTGATATTAGTAGCCTTACCACGAGTCACTGTCAGTATCAACACTGACATATTCATCGCTAACGTCTGCGTACTTTCTTTCTTTGCATCTCGCTCGTATTGGCATATTAGTGCGAGCGAGATGTCTAGAAAGTATGTTACGTAAAAGCGTATTTTTCCTAGTCCAAATTAGTTTTAAATGAAGAATCCTACTTAAAACTAATTTTCAGCATGACGTTAGGTACGGAATTCAAACTAGTGTTAAACACGTTTTAACTTAGGCGTTAGAGAAAACTAGTTTTAACTAGGGAAAAAGCGTTTTCACATAAGGGAGATTTGGCCCCTATCTGCATGTAATACGAGGAACAGCACTAAGCACTGTACGATGTCAAAGCCCCAACTTGGTAGCGACACAATCGGCCCTTGTCGACGGATTATGTTTGGGAGCTATTCTCTGAGCGATCTTCTTCTTTCTCCTAGCGTTGTATTTACAATCACGCGATTGTTGCGCCATTTGGGGTCCTAGCTAAATTGGTTGTTCAATACGTAAAGAATTTCCAATTTAGCAAGAACCCTAAATGGCATTTATAACAATCCCATGTTGTAACTGAATGATTTCTCTAGGCGATATTTTTCTTTTCCCCTGCGTTGTCCAATGAAACTACTAAATAACTAAGTATACTGCACTGCCTACGAATAATCCGTTCATCTTTGTTACACTCGTTGTTTCTTTCTCTATCCGTGTGCGGGAGCTTGTTAGCACGTGCACGCTTGCCGACTAAAGAGCAACTGTACAATTTGTACAATTTAAGCGCTTCAATTTTGAAGTTATAATATCATTGGCGTAGTCCTCAGGGAAGCCTGTTTAAATCAGTCTGGTTTCAATACGAAGTTTTCCTTCATTGTAAATAGGCTTAGCTAAGCCTCTGTATCTTGTTGGATCATTAAATTATTATCAATCCACCAAAAATACAGATCATTTTTTTGCATGAATGTCCAAGTAGAATATGCAGAACTTGTAATAGGTACTTACTATATTTATACCAACCCTATGTAACCAGTATTCTACAAATAAAAAAAATATTCATTCATTCATTGACATGCGAATCATATTTCGTACAATAAGTTCCTAAAAACTCATTGATATGAGCCGGCGCTCAAACCCTGGACCGTTATTTGAAAATTCTAATTTCAGCGCTGCTTTAATTGGCACCTTCGAAGAGGGATTAAGAGAACACGACTAGCCGACATGCCTAGCACGTGCGCTCATCACAAGTGTCTATATTTCGGATTGCAGTGCTATTTGTCATCTTCCTCGCGCCGCGTTCGTGCTAGGCATCTATATGACCATTTTATACAATCCAAAAAGAATGTGACGGAAATTTTGAACAAACATTCTCGCAATGGTATTAACGGTCTTGTTTATTTCAGATTTATGTTTATAAAAATGCTGAATTCGGATGCATTAAAAATTATAATATGTGCGGTTCTCTCGCAAATAAATATAATTATATATACCTACTCATATTGTACGTATAGTGCGACATAAAATAGTAGAAATAAAATAAAATAAAACTAAAAAAAATCCATACCATATTGCTGCCATGTTTAATATTGTTTAAGCATTTTACGTCAAAAATGTGACAGTTACGTAGGAAGTGGCGCCCTCAATAATTTTCTATAATTTCTTGTCGGACTATAACATGCAGTAAAGACAATTTGAATATGAATGCGAATGTTGAATTTATGAAATATTTTTTCTTATAGTTACATAACACAAATATCGGATCCCTTTGTTTGACATAATTATTGAAAGTCATAATGTCAATCATCATTAGTCATAATTCTGAAACCGTTAACTTTTCAGGATATTCATAAAGTTATCTTATAGGTAAGTTAGGTTAGATTTGTTTTATGGCAAGCCGCGGAATGCAAGCACCGCGCTATCCTTGCAACGGAAGATTTGGTCAACGCGCAGGTTTTTTTATTTTTTATCTCAATTATCTACTCTGAAAATATACTACTGTGTAAAATTTTGTTTGTTAGATCCAGCGGCTATATAGGCTAGCCAAATTTTGTTGACTGATATTTCCTTGTTGTATCACCAATTGTCTATAATTAAAAAAAAGTTAAAAGTCTGTCGTCAATTTATGTCATTCATTCAAATTGTTCGCGGTTTATAAGGCGTTTATTTTAAATAATATTAATAATTACTATACCGAGTGAGGTTCGCAAACTATTATTTAAGCTCTTAAATAATTACGACAATGTGCGAAATCGACGTGAAACGTTGTATAACGAAAAACTACAATGTTTACAAGTCTTCAACAATTTAGTAGGTTGGTGCTCTATTAATACTTTGATACTTTAAGTACCAGTTCTAACATTTGCCTATAACTTTGATTCAGTACATAAATTTATTAATACCCGACTCTCTTAAACAGGACAAGTGTGTAAAGAAACGGATAAACTAGAAGTTCTGGAAAATATCAATAAAATCAAAACATTGGAACGTAAACATACCTATGTGTTTGTCGTTGACTGTACTTTAAATAGTCGTAGAAATCTAGAAATTATGTTAACTGCCTTTGAGTGCACGTCACTTAGGTACCTTACGTGTGCACAGAAAATCAAAAATATTTTCTAGTATCAAAACTATAATTCCTACTACACAAAGTGTGACCAGCCCAATTTTTTGAATTTCCCGCCAAAAATGTGTGTAATATTTCAGTAGCCAGACTCTACCTATCTATACTACTTTAAACTGCTATGGTAATCAGGGTAATGACATAGAACTGAAATAAAATTAAAATAAAGGGGCCCACAGATTAACAGTCCGCCGGACGGTATCGGCCTGTCAGTTAGAACAAAATTTTGACAGTTCCGAACAACTGACAGGCCGATACTGTCCGGCGGACTGTTAATCAGTGGGCCCCTTTAGACATATTTTCGGGATTTCTATCGAGGCAACTTTAAGCTTCTAAAGATTTTGTGGGTGTCTGCTCTAGTTTTTGTGTACATTTGACATGACATTTGGTCTTAATAATTTACCGTAGGAATCAAATAAAACTGGACAAGTGCGTGTCGGACTCGCCCACCGAGGGTTCTGTACTTTTAGGGTTCCGTACCTCAAAATGAAAAAAGGTAACCCTTATAGGATCACTCGTGTGTCTGTCTGTCTGTCCGTCTGTCACAGCCTATTTTACCCGAAACTACTGGACCAATTAAGTTGAAATTTGGTACACATATGAAACTTTGTAACCCCAAAGATGGACATGTTATAACGTAAACAAATGAATTTTAAACATGGGGGCCACTTTTGGGGTATAATTAACAATTAAAAAATAAAGTTTGTCAAACTATATCGAGTTACATATCAAATGAAAGAGCTCATTATGAGAATCTCAAATATATATTTTTTTATAGTTTTAAGATATAGAGGTTAGAAGTTATTCAAGAAAATAGCCCTTTCAGAGTCATATTTTATTCACACCAAACATACATAGGTAGGTAAGTACCTACTTAAGAATATTAGCTACATTTAAAGCTTGCCACCTCCTTCTTATTTTATTTGTTTTCCAAATAAAATAATGAAACCATCATTGGAAATTGCCCAATCAAGACAATTGCTTTTAGAAGACAGTTACTAAACGCCGTCATACATTTGATTACTTTTCAACAACCTAATTTATTTACGAGTAGGTAGTACAATAATTACTTACGTAAACATACGTTAAAATACGATCATTCCTTGACCAGCCATGGACATAATCAGAAGGGTTCTTGTGGCCGAAAATATTGCATGTATATATAGAAATTTCTCATTTTTAAATAAATATCATAAGATATTTGCAATTGCGTGTGTAACTTTAGAACTGACAGTTATTACTCATGGCATTTACGCCTCATTTTCTTTCATCAAAGATGAACTAAATATGGATACAGTATATAATACATTATTTTTGAGCTTGTCAAGGATTAACGCAATTTTAGTTATTCTTCTTGCGCTAAAAAATGCTGAAGAATATAAAGTCTTGTATTTGCATATTACAGCCATATATAATGAGCTAAAATCGTGTACAGAAACGCAAGCATCTTTAAAAAAGGCAAAAATGTGCGCAATAATAATATTTAGTATATATGTCATACATAATATAACAATAATGTTGAAATATTTGACTAGAAGCGTTAGATATATTGTAAATGAAAGGTGGCCTGTGATCGGTTATATATTATTTTCAGTTCACACATTTCAGTTTATTGTTATAGAGTACCGTTACTTTATAGAGCTTTTGTCTGTTATTTTGTTGATCGACATATTTTGTATGGGGGTCAAGTTTATAAATCTGGCTGTTGTGAAATCATTAATCATATTAGAGAATGATAATGTTGTTTGCGAGATTGCACAGAATATATTAACAGAGGAACTTCGAGCGAATATAGAAAATTCTGCTACTATAGCTCATCACTTGTCTGTGTGCAGAGTTCAGCTTAGAAAGTGCTTCGGTATTCAGGTAATTTAGTAGATATGCTACCGTAAACCATGGTGAAATGCGTTTTACCCAGTGAAAACTAGTTTTCCGTATCGCCTTGGTGAAAACGCGTTTTTACTTAAAACTAGTTTCCGAAACGCCTTTATTGGGATAGTTCAGTCACAATTAGTTTTTAACTCCCGACGCATAAAAGGGGTGTAATATGTTTGATGCCGATGTCTGTCTGTGTGTCTCTCTGTGGCATTGTAGCTTTCAAAAGTATGGATCGATTTCGATGCGGTTTATTTTTACGTGAAAGCGAGTTTCCTTGCGGTGGTTCTTAGCTATTTTTCATAAAAATCGATCCAGCAGGTTGAAAAGTATCTGCTCTTTTCCAAAATTATGTAGGTAAGGTAGTTTTTGGTATAAAACGGATTTTTGTGCCATAATGCGTAGGGATTTTTTTTTTATTTTAAATGTAATAGTTATTGCTAAGTGCCTCGGTGAAAACCTTGGTTAAAAATGTAATACTTATTGAAATAGAGGAGTTGAAAGTCTTCACGACTTCTACGTGAACTAAAATTAAATATAGCGTATGTAATTTCTATATAAGCTTGATTCCTAAACGTAATTTAATGTTTCAGATTGCATTTTCTCTGTTCCTTGGGATTATTTATTTCATATTCCTAGCTTACAAAGGAATCAATGCGATTATTTCTCAAGTAAGTTCCATTTTTTAACAGATAATGCACTATTGTTTCTAAGTTTGGATTAACTTTACTGGAACAGTTTAAACTCTCGCCTTTTGTACACATAATTAATTACACAAACGGGTCTACTGCGATATAATTTCATTGTTTATACCTTAAATTCCGACGTTTCAGCTGAGTTGCACCAGCTGTGGTCACGGAAACCACCACAGCTGGTGCAACTCAGCTGAAACGTCGGAATTTAACTTTACTAATTATTAATTTTATGATATAATATAATGCTGTCTAGTTGCCTAAAGTATCCATGACTGTATTTATTAAAATAAAATTTACATCACCATGAATATAATACCTATCGTTTAAGACATTTATATACAAACCTAATACACCTAACCTAGTACATTGTGCAACGAGGGGGGGTAAGTGAAATATTGGACACAAGGGTGTTAATTCACGATTGAGTTAAATACACACAATGTTTTTCATTACACTTGCGATGAAAAAAATGAATTTTAAGCGAAATAATTCTTCATTCTTATATACGGTGGCATTTCAAACATTCGTCCGCCATATTGTCATTTTTTGGCATCGAAGGCACAGACCCATCCGGGGTGCGCCAAAGTTCATATAAATAAAATAAAAAAATAAAAATCATTTTATTTCGGATATAAATCCATAGTTGTTAGTTACATTTAAGATTAACTTATAAAATAGTGTTAGTAGAATTACAATGTAATCTTAACCTAAGTACTTAACTACTTATTTACTACAGTGTGGAGTTTTGTCCACTGCTGCAGCAGAGGGGAGTCCCACCTATCCAACAACGCTATCATGATACTGTTAGCGCTGCCCCGCCGCATATAAAATTGCAAATCCGATTATTGAAACTCCGAAAATGTATCTCATACAATATTACATCCTAATGATCATTATACATTTTCATTTTAAACAATACTCATTGGAACTTCGAATTTATTATATTCATAATCTCATTCTACATAAATATCTCTATTACAAAAATGTATGCATATATTATTACTCGACATATCGATTTCGACATATTTGATTTCATTTATAGCAGCATGCACCTGCAATAGTAAATTCTAAATAAGAAAAAAATAAACAGAAAAGTAGGTCAGGTCAGGTCAGGTAAAAATCCTGCCAGAAAGGTGGGTTAGGTTAGGTTAAAACTGCGACCCTCACAGAACCGAAATGCTGCCAGAAAGGTGGGTTAGGTTAGGTTAGAACTGCGACCCTCACAGAACCGAAATGCTGCCAGAAAGGTGGGTTAGGTTAGGTTAGAGCTGCGACCCTCACAGAACCAAAATGCTGCCACAACAGGTGGGTTAGGTTAGGTTAGAACTGCGACCCTCACAGAACTGAAATGCTGCCAGAAAGGTGGGTTAGGTTAGGTTAGAACTGCGACCCTCACAGAACCGAAATGCTGTCAGAAAGGTGGGTTAGGTTAGGTTAGAACTGCGACCCTCACAGAACCAAAATGCTGCCACAAAAGGTGGGTTAGGTTAGGTTAGAACTGCGACCCTCACAGAACCGAAATGCTGCCAGAAAGGTGGGTTAGGTTCGGTTAGAACTGAAGAAATTCTTACAAATAACATTATGGGCACAGATACATTCTCAGTGACAACATTATGAGTAAAACAAAACGGAATATGTATCGTTATGAATAATGTAGGTAGTAGTACAAAAAACTATTAAAAAAATATATGAGAAACAATTTTCGGAGAAATGAAGATTATGACTACAAAGCGGTATTATTAGAAATATTCGGATAATAAATTGTATATGAGCCAATATGGACCCACCCATCCGGCAATCAGCCACAATTGAAAATTGTGTAAAAATATTTTAAACAGCTAAGTATTAAATTACTCAAATTAAATATTTTTAAACATAAACAAGAAAATTTAATCATAAACGTCAGTATTTCAAAAGTAAAACTCAACTTATGCTCTAGTATCTAGTTTTCTATGAGTGAAAATCCACTTATTGTATAATATTGTTATAACTACTATGACTTGTTTTTTTTTAACAGACGGAAAGAAATAAGCCAGGGAGTTTCACTACGCTTCTACTGTTATGTAATTATGTATCGGCGCTTCCGTTTATGATTTACGCCGCGCAAAAGGCGCAGAACGAAGCGGAACGGCTGATTGGAGCGTTGACCCGGCTGCACAGCAAACTTTTGATGAGTAAGTATATGTAAAGCCCCATTTGAACATTTGCTAACTACAGACATCTACAGAGTACATTGAATTCAGTCGATAGATCAAATACCGCAATGTAACAAAAAGCGCATGCAAGTTCTTGGACCGTCTAAATGGGGCTTTATTTATCATGTTTATAATATTGGAAATAAACAGTAGTGACATATACATCGAATTTCAGTAATGTTAGATATGGAGTACCACAGGGAAGCATCTTAGAACCTCTTCTTTTCTTAGTCTATATTAATGATTTGCCTGATGTTACACAGCATAAAATTATTGTACTGTTTGTTGACGACTGTTCTCTGGTAAGAGGTTATGACCTTATGTCGGATATAAATACATGGTTGGAAAGCAACAACCTCAAAATAAATGTTACAATAATAAATTTTATACAGTTTTGTGCGCCCCAAGGTAAATCTAAATGCGTCCGACTACTGTGCAATGAAAACTGTAATCAACAGATAGACCAAGTCTCTTCTATTCATTTCTTAGGGATTACTGTGGATTGTCATAATGATTGGAAACAGCATTCTGAAAATCTTATTGATAAGTTGAGCCGATTTGTTTTTGCACTTAAGCGACTCAGATACATCACATCCCAAAAAACCGCCCTTCTGGCTTTTCATGGCTACGTGATGTCAAATCTTAGGTATGGCATAATATTATGGGGTAACAGTACAAACGTTTCAAAAGTATTTCTACTTGAAAAAAATGCTTGCGCACACTTCACAAGGCTGAACAAACTGACTCGTGTCGACCAATTTTAAACAACGAAAATTTTAGCACTTCATTTACGAAGCGAGTCTATTTGTTAAAAATAACATATTACTTCAACCTCAAGATATAAACTAGACATGGTTTAGACTTACTCGTACATTATCCGGGAACAACCTCTGCCCTTGTTAATAAAAATATAGTATTTAAGTGCACAATAATTTATAACTATCTCCCTAAAGAGCTGAAGGAATTGGACTTACCGCAATTTAAATCATAACTATTTAGATGGTGTTTAGAAAAAATATATTACGATAACTCGGAACACTGCCATTTCGTAATGACGCAATAATTTTTGTAAATGTAGTTGTAAGGTTATTTAATTTGTATGTCTGTAATAGGCTGAAAATGGAGACACTGTCTATAGAATAAGATCATTTATGTATACCCATTTTTGTACAATTAAATAATTTCAATTTCTATGATTATTCGCAGTTGACGGCGACGGAGTGGCCGAGTTAAGAGACTCTGTGAAAAACCTTCATCGTCGAATATTGGTGAACCCCGCTGGAATTGAAATAACCACCGGAGTGCCCTTACATATGCCAATGGTGCCGTTCATTATCAGTATTGGCATTTCGTATACTATTATTCTTTTGCAATTTAACCATGTAGTGTGAACTAACTACTCCTGAACATACCATGCTCATTTATAGGTTACCTTCTCTTTACTCTCAGTTGAAGCCTCAGGCCTTACGCTAAGCTTAACGCCATCTGCCTGACAGTCACTATACATGATGCCTCTACTGGCCAGGTACTTTAGACCTTACACTATCTGTACATAATTGTGACTGTTTGGATTCAACAAAAAATGTGACATTTTCAAAAAATAACTAAGCAAAATTTGTACCTATTATCTTTTCATGTATTTGATGCCTCAAACTTAATAGGTTAAACTTTTTTTGTGTTTTCAGGGTTTCGTAACCAAAGGGTAAAAACGGGACCCTATTGCTAAGAATCCACTGTCCGTCTGTCTGTCACCAGGCTGTATCTCATGAACCTTGATAGATGAACAGATGATGTGATATAACAACAAATACTAAAAACAGAATAACATAAATATTTAAGTGGGGCTCTCATACAACAATTGTGTTTTTTTGCCGTTTTTTGCGTACGTAATGGTACGGAGCCCTCATCGTGCGCGCGTCCAACTCGCACTTGGTCGATTTTTTTGACCCTTAAAGTATAATTATTCCTCTTAAACTTTATATTTTCAAACGTTAATTTTGTAAACTAAATTTACTTCTTGTACCTTATGACTTTCTTGATATCAGAGGGGCTACCGCGAAAACCGAAATTCGCAAATTGCGGGGATATTTCTTTTACTCTAATGAAGGCGTTATTTAGAGTGACATAGAAGGACGCCTGTAAATTGCGAATTTTTGCGGTTAGCCCTGAGGTTGAAGTATGTTTTAAAGCAAATATAGCACTAGTCAACCAATTTACAAAGCTGGTCGACATGGTACTTTCAGTGAAGATTCGAGTCAAGTATGAAACCCAGAAATTTTGGCATGGCTTTATGCCACAAGGCATATAGGTACAAACCTATACCTAGTAGATGCATAGATAAATATGATTAATTTAAAAAATATTCATTCTATGTAATTTTGAATAGAAATTTAGATAGGGATAAGTTCACCTTTATGATATATACCCGCCATTACTTATCTTTTTATTGTACCTACTATAATTTTTTTTGTGTATGTTTTATTACTTAGGTACCCGCTACTTACTTAAATATTTTCGTCTAATAATTATTACTACCTAC
The DNA here is from genome assembly GCF_910591565.1 of Cydia splendana. Taxonomy (NCBI): domain Eukaryota; kingdom Metazoa; phylum Arthropoda; class Insecta; order Lepidoptera; family Tortricidae; genus Cydia; species Cydia splendana. Next base: position 18,740,875 of record NC_085967.1, on the reverse strand, counting down.
CATTTTATTTGTCACGAAAACAAATATCTTAGTTTATTTAGTCATGTGTGTAGACTAGTGTAGAAAATTATTTAAGTAATAAATAAATACTGTATTAACATTTTTAACTTTCTCTGCGCTATTACGTGTTCCTTAACCTGTTTCACAATGCATGACTTGATCAGAAAATAAAGTATCAACTATGGTTAAATGTGCAAATGTACAGTTGGTAAATGCACAGAAGGTTCCATTTCATCGCACTTGGATGGAGAAGTAAGTATTTTCTAGTTTGCTATATACCTATTTCATAACTGGATGATGGCAGACCACGCCAATGGCAATAACTGATCTGGTGGCTTATTCTGATACCCAGGGCCGGATTAAGCATGTCGGGGCCCCTAGGCAGTGCGAGTCTCGGGGCCCCCTACATTCAATTCTGCACACAGCATATATTCAGTACAGGGAAATAAGTTTGCGTTTTTAATTTCAATCTTCAGGCGTCGGCCGAGCCGATCCAAATCGAACGATGTCTTTTTCGCTCTTATTGCGTGGACATAAAGCTTTATTCTATCGGTTTTAGCCGATTCCGCGTCGCGTCAAGCGGGAGAGCCCTTTAGGCTTAAGGCCAATTCCCAGTGGAATACCAAAGATGTGAGCTTCAGCGTCACTTTCCTATCTACCTCTAATGGCAAATTTTAAGCGAGGCTAAAAGCTAAGCTCAACTACTTAGAGCCGCAAAGTTGATTTTCTCAATAGTTAATATTTTGCGGGGCTGAACAGCGATTGTCCGACCATAAGACCAAACGCCGGGCCACATGATTAGAATCAACCTAATAATAAAAAATTTCCATATCTTAAAATTACTTAAATTACCTACTAGAGTTAGACCAAGATAAGCCTGCAACAATTTTGATAGCACTCGCAGTGCAAGTGTTATTTTAAACGTCAAAACTTCTTTGAAATTATGACGTATAAATAACACTTGCACTGCGTATACTATCATAATCATTGCAGACTTTTGTTGGTCTAACTCTATTTTATTTACCAATCAAGCTAACATGTAGATGATACAGGGTCAACTAAGGAACCAAAAATAAACGCGAACGCAGCGAGCGCGAAATTGTTTGTAAACAATATCGCAAATTGTGAAAGCGTGTTAAAAGGCCGGGTATCGATCTTCATCTGGGCCTAAAAGTCCGAAGTGCCGCAGTGAGGCGAGCTTTCATGCGAAGTCAAAGCCGTGCTTCATCAGGCTTCAGGATAAATAGTTGAGCACAGACACGAACCAATGTCCATTGTATTAAAAAGCGAGATCGCAGGCCGAGCTTGGCGCAGCGAGGCGAAAGGCTAAGCTGAAGTAGAGGAGATGTGGAACACAAACCAATGGTAAATTGAGGTAAAAAGTGAGGCTGAAGGTCGAGCATTCCTATGAAAAACTGGGGACACGTTCGTCTTCTTTCTTTTTCTTTGTTTTAATAAATAGTTCTCGTGATTCTGAGTTGAAATAACCCAAAAGTTCTTGGTTGTTTGAATAAAAGTTAACCATTTTTTCTGAAAACCCCTATTATTACAACTTTACAACAGGTACGCAGAATACGCCCCGTAAACTGTAACGTATTGCTTCAATTTTATTACAATATTTCATTAATTTAAAGAATGGATCGAAAAAAAAAACAACAACAAAGCATACTCACATTATTATAAGAATAAAAAAATTACTCATGAATTTTGACCCTATGGAACAATTGGTGCGCGCTGAGCCGCCGGGGCCCCCTAGCCTAGGCGGGGCCCCTAGGCAGTTGCCTACTTTGACTTAGGGTTAATCCGGCCCTGCTGATACCTACCTATTATTACAATTAGAATACGCCCCAAGCTGTCAAATTCTATATTATAAAGTAAGGAATCATCTTCAAGACTGCTAATCATAATTTAACACAAGCTTACATATTTTGAGAACAAAATAATTCTAAAAACATGTGTATATTTTTTTACACGACTAATGTCGGTCACATGAAAATGTATACGAAAAACAAAACTAAAACCCGGAGCCCCGTTCTAGTGCTCTTCCCTGAAAATAAAATTGGAAGAGAAAAATGTTGGATGTAAACATGTAAAATATTGAAGCACATTTTTCGCCGTCCACGTTTTGTATTTTTGTAACTATTAAAACTTTTTGTAGATGCAATTAATGGCGTAGATATGGAACGTAAATATTAATAAAAAACGTATGTAAATTTATATTACATAAAAATAAATAAATAATATCACTTTATTTCAGTCACAAATCCATATAAAAATTATGCTAATCCTAATATAATATAAAACTTAAACTGACATATTATTATCGTTACTATTAAAAGTATTACAACATAAAAAGTTATGCGTGGTCATACATAAAAAAAAAAATATATACGCGTCGACTTGAGAACCTCCTCCGTTTTTTTTTTCGTCGGTTGAAAAATAAATTATGTTCAGAGAATATTTTAATTTGTTTTTATTTCAAGTAGAAACACTACTACTTATATAAATTATAAACTGAAATAAATGTCATATATTAAGAAAAAGTGACCAAGGCCTGCAGTGCCCCAGGCTGGAATCGAACCAGCGTCCATAAGCCATAAGCCGTCAGTAAGAAGTGCATATACTTAAAAAAATTCGACCTATGCCGCTGTGGCCCGGTGGCCTCATGGCGCATAGAGGACGAGGATTCGGTAAAGGACGCTGGTTCGATTCCAGCGTGGGGTACTGAAGGCCTTGGTCACTTTTTCTTAGTATATGACTTTTATTTCAGTTTATTATTATCGTGAGTAAATTTTATGATACGAGTTACTTAGGTTTTTTTTTTATCTGAATACTAACAAATATATAATATTTTATTTTATTTATTTCATGATCTTAAAAATGGCGCATTACACATTTCTAAAAAAGTTTTTGACACGTTTCTCGAATACGACGCACGTTTGATAAGAAAAAACTTTTCCAATCTTCTAAATATGAGAATAGACTAGAGCATAAAAACTATCGCTTTCGCTAAATACGCATTTAATTTACAATAAGCAAAAGAAAATTTCATAACAATCTTCATTTTACGACGATCGGCCATTTTCGGCAACTCTCGGTTAGTTTCGTTTCGGTGGTGCTAAGTTTAAGTAACCTAAATTATGTTTGTTATGTTGGTATGCAGTTATTACTCGAAGTAAAATAAAAAGTGGTGTCAATGTCAAGCTTAGTCTGTGCCCATACGAGTGACTTATGTCATATTTATGACTTATCAGTTATCATATTAGTATTAACATATTACATATTCGAGTTATACTATTCAGATTGACTTTTACGGCTTCGGCAACCGTTGCCATTCGTCCGGGGAACGGGCTGCCGAGAAGGGCCAAAAATACAAAGTTGATAGCAAGCCCATCAGTTCAAGGGATGACTTTAGAGATATAATCAATTCGAGAACTGTTTTCTTGCGTAATACGACACGACTCGACCAGGTAGGATTTTTCTTCTTGCTGAACAGTCACCATCAGATATATCGGAGCGGCTGAGGTATTCACAATTAATATCTGAACAATGTAAATTATAATGTAGTTAAAGTGCATGTTTAGATATTTTTGAGCGACCGTGGTGGCTCCGATATATATCTAATGATGACTACACATTCATGAATCAAATGTAAAGCCAGTATCAAATAGATAGTGACGGCTAAAGTAGCCAAATATATCGTAATATAACTTTGTTGCCATAAAAATAAGGATGTGTTCCGATATATTTGGCGATATATTTGGGTATTGGAGAGACCAAAGCGGCTAAGCTTCAGTGGCTCGGACACTTAAAGAGAATGGGAGAGGATCGTGCTATGAAGAGAGCGTACTTGGGACAATAAAATGAGAGACGCCGGATTGGACGTCCTAGGTACCGCTGAAACGACGTAGTTGCTCAAGACCTGCTCAACCTCAGCCATGGCGACTGGCGAGAGCTATCGCAAGAACGAGAAACATGGCGTGATCTGGTGTCGGAGGCCAGGACACTTTTTGGGTCGTTGCGTCACCGTAGTAAGTAATGTTAATATCCAGAAAGGAAAATGGGGACTACCTACGTTTGTATGAAAAGGCGATTTATAGGCGGTGGTCGTCCACATTCGTCTTAAGGCGGAAATTAATCTACCTAATGAACGTTTTTGCTGACTGACTGGCCTGGATGGACCGGGCTTATAAAACAAAAAAAAAATATATACTGAAACAAGTTTTAAATAAATACCTACGTAGATGAAAAAATACAATCTTGCCTTTTATCAAATCACATCATTTATTGAGAAATTTGCGAATTAAGATATCCAAATAACGGTTACAAATAAGAAGTCCCTATCACAGTTATGTACACTGGCAGGGTAGAATACATAATAATGTCAGTATATAACTAAACATATGACAAACTCTTTATTCCATTTACGCGAAAGGAGTCGCGGGGCCCGTCTAAGTAGTGAAAGATAAAACTACAATTTTGCTTTAACCTAATCCTCATTGTTAAAATTGGTTGTGCTTTTATAGTAAATTAACTTTAAGAGTCAAATTTTATTCACACCAAACATCCATAGATACCTACATAAGAATATTATCTGAAGATTGCAACCTTCTTCTTATTTTATTTGTTTTCCAAATAAAATAAGGAAACCATCATTGGAAATTGCCCAATAAAGACAATTGCTTTTAGAAGACAGTTACTAAACGCCGTCATATGAACATTTGATTACTTTTCAACAATTTATTTAAGAGTAGTACAATAATGACTTCCGTAAACATACGCTAAACTACGATCAATCCTTGCCCAGCCATGGATATAATCAGAAGGGTTCTTGTGGCCGAAAATATTGCATGTATATATAGAAATTTCTCATTTTTAAATAAATATCATAAGATATTTGCAATTGTGTGTGTAACTTTAGAACTGACAGTTGTTACTCATGGAATTTACGCTTCATTTTCTTTCATCAAAGATGAATTAAATATGGATACAGTATACCTATAGTACATTATTTTTGAGCTTGTCAAGGATTAACGCAATTTTAGCTATCATTCTTGCGCTAAAAAATGCTGAAGAATATAAAGTCTTGTATTTGCATATTACAGCCATATATAATGAGCTCAAATCGTGTATAGAAACGCAAGCATCTTTAAAAAAGGCAAAAATGTGCGTAATAATAATATTTAGTATGTATGCCATAAATAATATTACAATAATGTTGCAATATTTGACTAGTAGCATTAGATATCTTGTAAGTGAAAGGTGGCCTTTGATCGGTTATATATTATTTTCAGTTCACATATTTCAGTTTATTATTATAGAGTACCGTTACTTTATAGAGCTTTTGTCTGTTATTTTGTTGATCGACATATTTTGTATGGGCCTCAAGTTTATAAATCTGGCTGTTGTGAAATCATTAATCATATTAGAGAATGATAATGTTGTTTGCGAGATTGCACAGAATATATCAACAGACGAACTTCGAGCGAATATAGAAAATTCTGCTACTATAGCTCATCACTTGTCCGTGTGCAGAGTTCAGCTTAGAAAGTGCTTCGGTATTCAGGTAATTTAGTAGACATGCTACCGTAAACCATGGTGAAATGCGTTTTACCCAGTGAAAACTAGTTTTCCGTATCGCCTTGGTGAAAACGCGTTTTTACTTAAAACTAGTTTCCGAAACGCCTTTATTGGGATTGTTCAGTCAAAATTAGTTTTTAACTCCCGACGCATAAAAGGGGTGTAATATGTTTGATGCCAATGTCTGTCTGTGTGTCTCTCTGTGGCATTGTAGCTTTCAAAAGTATGGATCGATTTCGATGCGGTTTATTTTCACGTGAAAGCGAATTTCCTTGCGGTGGTTGTTAGCTATTTTTCATAAAAATCGATCCAGCAGGTTGAAAAGTAATTGCTCTTTTCCAAAATGATGTAGGTAAGGTATTTTTGGTATAAAACGGATTTTGTGGCATAATGCGTAGGGATTTTTTTTAAATTTTAGATGTAATAGTTATTGCTAAGTGCCTCGGTGAAAACCTTCCTTAAAAATGTAATACTTATTGAAATAGAGGAGTTGAAAGTCTTCACGACTTCTACGTGAACTAAAATTAAATATAGCGTATGTAATTTCTATATAAGCTTGATTCCTAAACGTAATTTAATGTTTCAGATTGCATTTTCTCTGTTCCTTGGGATTATTTATTTTATATTCCTAGCTTACAAAGGAATCAATGCGATTATTTCTCAAGTAAGTTCCATTTTTTAACAGATAATGCACTATTGTTTTTAAGTTTCGATTAACTTTACTGTAACAGTTTAAACTCTCGCGTTTTGTACATATAATTAATTATACAAACGGGTCTACCGCGATATAATTTCATTGTTTATACCTTAAATTCCGACGTTTCAGCTGAGTTGCACCAGCTGTGGTCACGGAAACCACCACAGCTGGTGCAACTCAGCTGAAACGTCGGAATTTAACTTTACTAATTATAAATTTTATGATATAATAATTATAATGTTGTCAAGTTGTCTAAAGTATTCATGACTGTATTTATTAAAGTAAAATTTACATCACCATGAATATAATACCTATCGTTTAAGACATTTATATACAAACCTAATACACCTAACCTAGTACATTGTGCAACGAGGGGGGTAAGTGAAATATTGGACACGAGGGTGTTAATTCACGATTGAGTTAAGTACACACAATGTTTTTCATTACACTTGCGAAGAAAAAAATGAATTTTAAGCGAAATAATTCTTCATTCTTATATACGGTGGAATTTCAAACATTCGTCCGCCATATTGCCATTTTTTGGCATTGAAGGCATAGACCCATCCGGCATTCAGCCACAATTGAAAATTGTGTAAAAATATTTTAAACAGCTAAGTATTATTAAATTACTCAAATTAAACATTTTTAAACATAATCAAGAAAATTTAATCATAAACGTCAGTATTTTAAAAGTAAAACTCATCTTATGTTCTAGTATCTAGTTTTCCATCAGTGGAAATCCACTTATTGCATAATATTGTTAAAACTACTATGACTTGTTTTTTTTAACAGACGGAAAGAAATAAGCCAGGGAGTTTCACTACGCTTCTACTATTATGTAATTATGTATCGGCGCTTCCGTTTATGATTTACGCCGCGCAAAAGGCGCAGAACGAAGCGGAACGGTTGATTGGAGCGTTGACCCGGCTGCACAGCAAACTTTTGATGAGTAAGTATATGTAAAGCCCCATTTGAACATTTGCTCATTACAGACATCTACAGAGTACATTGAATTCAGTCGATCGACCAAATACCGCAATGTAACAAAAAGCGCATGCAAGTTCTTGAACCGTTTATATGGGGCTTTATTTATCATGTTTATAATATTGGAAATAAACAGTAGTGACATATAAATCGAATTTCAGTAATGTTAGATATGGAGTACCACAGGGAAGTATCTTAGAACCTCTTCTTTTCTTAGTCTATATTAATGATTTGCCTGATGTTACAAAGCATAAAATTATTGTACTGTTTGTTGACGACTGTTCTCTGGTTGTAAGAAGTGATGACCCTATGTCCTATGAGTCCGAAGCAAATCTAGCATTCAACAATATAATTACATGGTTGGAAAGCAACAACCTTGAAATAAATGTTACAAAAATAAATTTTATACAGTTTTGTGCGCCCCAAGGTAAATCTAAATGCGTCCGACTACTGTGCAATGAAAACTGTAATCAACAGATAGACCAAGTCTCTTCTATTCGTTTCTTAGGGATTATTGTGGATTGTCATAATGCTTGGAAACAGCATTCTGAAAATTTTATTGATAAGTTGAGCCGATTTGTTTTTGCACTTAAGCGACTCAGATACATCACATCCCAAAAAACCGCCCTTCTGGCTTTTCATGGCTATGTGATGTCAAATCTTAGGTATGGCATAATATTATGGGGTAACAGTACAAACGTTTCAAAAGTATTTCTACTTCAAAAAAATGCTTACGCATACTTCACGGGGCTGAACAAAACGACTCGTGTCGACCAATTAAAAAAAAATTGAAAATTTTAACACTTCATTTACTCTACATTTATGAAGCGAGTCTATTTGTTAAAAATAACATAACCTCATTCTGTAGCTTTGCTTCAACTTCAAGATATAATACTAGACATGGTTTAGACTTACTCGTACATTATCCGGGAACAACCTCTGCCCTTGTTAATAAAAATATAGTGTTTAAGTGCACAAAAAATTATAACTATCTCCATAAAGAGCTGAAGGAATTGGACTTACCGCAATTTAAATCAAAACTATTTAGATGGTGTTTAGAAAAAATGTATTACGACATCTTGGAATACTTTGCCATTTCGTAATGACGCAATATCTTTTGTAATTACAGTTGTAAGGTTATTTAATTTGTATGTCTGTAATAGGCTGAAAATGGAGACATCGTCTATAGAATAAGATCGTTAATAATGTATACCCATTTTTGTACAAATAAATAATTTCAATTTCAATTTCAATTTCAATGATTATTTGCAGTTGACGGCGACGGAGTGGCCGAGTTAAGGGACTCTGTGAAAAACCTTCATCGTCGAATATTGGTGAACCCCGCTGGAATTGAAATAACCACCGGAGTGCCCTTACATATGCCAATGCTGCCGTTCATTTTCAGTACTGTCATTTCGTATACTATTATTCTTTTGCAATTTAACCATGTAGTGTGAACGTGAACTAACTACTCCTCCTGAGCACACCATGCTCATTTATAGGTTACCTTCTCTTTACTCTCAGTTCAAGCCTCAGTAAGGCCTGAGCCTTACGATAAGCTTAACCATTAAATGCATAGTTGCCAAATGTCTACAAAGCATTCGACAGCTCACAGATAAAAAAAAAGGCTTACGTTCTTGAACGCATCTTTATACCAAACGTCAAATAGTAGGGTGATTATTTAAGGGTTAAATTTACGCAATATTTTTAATTTATAAAAATTACATTCGTTTTAAGACGAAAAGTCGGAAAGCTTGGAAAAATCCAGAAGTTGATAATTTTTAGTATGTGATTTTGAACGGTGTTTTCGGGGTTTGTAATTATTTGATATTTAAAAACTTTATCATAGGTATATCACAAATAGTGTACCTTTCTAATGGTAGTAAAAAAATTCATACATCTATTACTGAAAATTACATATTTACATAAATATGATTTAGCCAATTCAACTTGTAACACTGATTTCGCAGTGAAAATCGAAGTTATATTTTTTTTTACTATTTTTCCTAGAATCGGCAAACAATTATGTGATACATATCGGGTGGAACAGAACGAAGGCCTTTTATGCAAACGGGGAATTGGTTAGGCGACGTACTTTATTTTTCACTTATTAATCACGTTAATATTTCTAACCGTTTTTGAGATACAGTTTTTAAACATTTGTGCAAAAATCTGTATGTTTCAACCCTAGAAAGATAATCTTATTAATGACATGACATGTGTCAATTTAAAATGTAAATAACTTTGTAAGGTTGTCACTGATATAAAAACATTTCATTTTAATAATTTTGTTTTACTTTTTAATCCAGCTTTACCATTATAATAATTTGATTGTAGATCACTTAGATAACACTATCCTTTCAGCTCAGTCCCTAGGAATGTTCCACCCTGTATATTAATTTCGGGCAAAAAGAAAAAATCATGCATTTAAGGGTTAACGCCATCTGCCTGACAGCCACTATACATGATGCCTATACTGGCCAGGTACTTTAGACCTTAAACTATGTGTACATAACTGTGACTGTTTGGATTCAACAAAAAATGTGACATTTTCATAAAATATAATTATTTTATATAATTATAAAGTTTGTAAAGTAGGTATCTTTTCATGTACGAGTATTTGATGCCTCAAACTTAATAGGTTTAGAAAATTTTAATGTATTTTAGGGTTTCGTACCCAAAGGGTAAAAACGGGACCCTATTGCTAAGAATCCACTGTCCGTCTGTCTGTCACCAGGCTGTATCTCATGAACCTTGATAGATGAACAGATCATGTGCTATAACAACAAATACTAAAAACAGAATAACATAAATATTTAAGTGGGGCTCTCATACAACTATCGTGTTTTTTTGCCGTTTTATGCGTAATGGTACGGAGCCCTCATCGTGCGCGTGTCCAACTCGCACTCATCTTAAACTTTATATTTTCAAAGGTTAATTTTGTAAACTAAACTTCTTGTACCTTATGACTTTCTTGATATCAGAGGGGCTACCGCGAAAACCGAAATTCGCAAATTGCGGGGATATTTCTTTTACTCCAATGAAGGCGTTATTTAGAGTGACATAGAAAGATGCCCGCAAATTGCGAACTTAAATTTTCGCGGTTATAGCCCTGAGGTTGAAGTATTTTTAAAAGCAAATATAGCACTAGTCAACCAATTTACAAAGCTGGTCGACATGGTACTTTCAGTGAAGATTCGAGTCAAGTATGAAACGCAGAAATTTTGGCATGGTTTTATGCCACAAGGCATATAGGTACAAACCTATACCTAGTAGATGCATAGATAAATATGATTAAATTAAAAAAATATTCACTTTATGCAATTTTGAATAGAAATTTAGATAGGGATAAGGTGACCTTTATAATATATACCTGCCATTACTTATCTTTTTTTGTACCTACAATATTTTTTTTGTGTATATTTTATTACTTAGGTACCCGCTACTTACTTAAATATTTTCGTCTAATAATTATTACTACCTACCATTTTATTTGACATTAAAACAAATATCTTAGTTTATTTAGTCATGTGTGTAGACTAGTGTAGAAAATTATTTAAGTAGTAATTTAAGAGGGCGCCGTCCGGCACAGTGCGGGTGCTGCCGAGTGCAGTGCCGACGTCAACCACGGCCTGACGTCATCGGCAGCGACGACATCGGGTAACGTTATCGGCAGCAGCGACATCGCGTGACGTCACGGCAGCGGCGACATCGGGTGACGTCATCAGCGGCAAGTGCAGTGTGACGTCAGTTGTGGTCAAGTGTGAGTGCCGGTGGTGAATTGTAAGTACTTTATTATTCATTACGGAGTGAGGACTTAGAAAATTTCACGTGTAATTGGACTTAGAAAAATTAAATCGGATAATCTGGGACTTAGAAAATTTTCAATCCGATTGAGTTGGGACTTAGGAAATTCAGATCAGTAGCCAGGACTTAGAATATTCTATCACGGGGAACCTATGCCCGATTTAAGTTAGCTGTCAAACACTTAGAAATAAATCACGATGGAGAAACTTCTGAACATACAGGATGACTTGCAGTCTAGAATTGTTCGCGGTTTTGAAAACTTCAAAAAGTCTCCCAAAGAACGTCGTAATTCTGTTGATTATCTCGATACTAGATTGGAATTGTTAGAGGAGTTATGGACTCAATTTTCACGCACGCATACGCATATCATTCAGAACAGCGAGTCAGAAGCTTATATTCAAAGCACATATGTCGTAAACAACGTGTATGATGACACTGAAGAAGCATACATAACTTACAAATGCCTTATTAAATCTTTGCTTAGCAGTCTCAAGCCAGCTTCTACATCTGCAACGTCAAGCATGAATGTCACCGAGCCCAGTAAGTCAACCAACAAGGCTGAGGAACGCGTCAAACTGCCCAAGATTTCAATACCAACGTTCTCCGGTCAGTATGCTGAATGGGTGAGTTTCCGTGACATGTTTGTTTCGTTGATACACAGCAACAAGGATCTAGATGATGTCCAGAAGCTGCATTATTTAAAGGGGCATTTAACTGGCGAAGCTGAACAGTTGTTGAGACACATTCCAATCACCAAGGATAACTACAGTACCAGTTGGGAGCAACTCGAGAAGCGGTATAACAATAAGAAATATTTATCAAACTACATCCTGAAACGATTGTTGAGTCAACGTAATTTGGCTACTGAATCTGCAAGTGCCCTCAAGGAGTTGTTAGATACGACCAACGAGTGTCTACAAGCGCTGAAGAACTTAGGCATAAATGTTAAGAGTTGGGATGTTATTATTGTGCATCTAATGTGTTTAAAGTTAGATGCTGAGTCGCGAAAGCAATGGGAACTGAAGTCAATTGAATACAACAATGAGTTGCCAACTTATGAACAATTTCAAATATTTTTAGAGACACGGTTTCGCGCATTGGAGTTAATTGACCCAAAGCTTTCTAGGCCCAGCACCAATACATCTGTGAAGGTCCATCATGTGTCAGTTGTGACAACCCCAACCTGTACATTCTGTTCTGAAGCCCATAAGATTAGTAATTGTAAAGAGTTTTCCAAACTTGATACTGATGCTCGTCGTGGTTTTGTCCAATCACATAGTCTTTGTTTTAACTGTCTAGGACCTCATCATTCAGTTTATGCATGCCGTCAATCATCTAGATGCCGAATTTGCCAAAGGAAACATCATTCTTTATTGCATTCCAAGAATAACACACCAGCAACTGAGTCTCAGGAGTCTGAAGAAACAAATCACTCAGTTGTATCAAATGTGGTTGCACCTGCAACTGCATCTCACTCGTCATCTGATGATGAGCCCACCACTACCAACATTAAAAACCACTTTTCGACAGCTCATAGGTTGATTTTATTACCAACAGCATTGGTTAATGCCATGTCGAAATCTGGTCAACTCATAACACTCAGGTGTTTTATCGACCAAGGATCAGAAGAGTCATTTATCAAAGAATCTGCGGTTCATCTGCTCGGACTTTCCAGGATTCCCCACAAAAGCACAATCACGAGACTATGCGAAGATGAAGAGGAGAGTTCCCTGAGCTCTAACTCGTCGGTGAAGATAACAATCACATCTCGCGTAGACTCTGATTTTAAGGTAAACGTAAATGCTTTTGTGTTAAGCAAACTCACATTGAATCTTCCAGAGAAACGAGTCAATGCTGAGTCTTGGTCCGAGCTGTCTAGTTTAGATTTAGCGGATGCAACATTCAATGAACCGGGACAGATCGACTTGCTACTTGGTGGAGAAGTCTATAGTCAAATACTCATGGGCGGTGTTCTCAAAACTCCACAGGGAGGACCCATCGCTCAGCAAACTTCCTTAGGTTGGATCATTTCCGGGCCGGTTCACTCAGGTGAGTCGGAATTACACAATAAGATCAGAGCTAACTACATTCATGTCATTGACAACGAGCTTCTGAAGAAGTCTTCAGAGCTTGAGGCTGATCCTATTGCGCCAGAAGTAGAATCTTTTGCTACCACTACTAACCGGGATTGTAGTGGTAGGTATTCATTCAAGTTGCCCTTCTGCGAAGAAAATATACAGTACTGCAGGTGCACTGAAGGGAAACTTTATCTCGCAGCAGTTAAACGATCCAATTTACTCGAGAGAAAAATCGAGCAAGAACCCCAGTTGAAGGAGAAGTACATGAATAACATCAAGGAGTACGAAGAGCTTAGCAACGTGAGAATGGTTTCGAATGAAGTGCAACGCAAACCAGAAGTTGTGTGCCTTCCCCAAAATGCTATTACTCCAGAAGACAACAAGGTAGCGATAGTCTTCGATGTCTCATGCACGGGAATAAAACGGCAGGTAAAGGTCTACGTCGAAGATGCTGAGTTCCGACAAAGTTTATGTCGAGATGGTCAAAACGAACTCGGAACAACTGTGGCACCTACTCTGGCTGTCAAAGCACTGCAGCAAGTTGCACCTGAGCGCGAAGAAGCCTATCAATGGGCAGCAGCAGAAAGAGTGTTGCGTGTGGATGACCTCCTGTCAGATTGTGAGACTGTGGGAGAAGAAAAACGACCATACAAAGAACTCAACGGATCAATAGGTAAAGCAGGTTTCAAAAAAGCAACTTTGTATCAAGATTATAGAGATGAAGAAGGCAATATGGAGACTGAGCTGGATACAACAGTGAAGAATTTGGGTCAGACTTGGCATCAAAGGGACGTCAGATTCGAATATTCCCTTGCAGTTCAATTACTAACAATGAAGTTTTGTGCAATGAAAAAACGGATGACACGGACACGGATGGATTACATGGACATATCCTGGTTAATTGACCTGCTCGGTTGGCTGACGTCAGTTATTATTTGGCCGAATTATTATCAAACCAAAAGAAGAATAATAAGAAACACAACCCCATAACTGTATCAACTATTCTAGCTGCCTGAATTCAACAAACTTTCTTTGACAGGACCTCTAATGTTGGAACCTGACTTCGATTCGAAACGTCAATAATCTCAGAAGATAGCGATTGACTCAGAAAATGTGCAAGATTTTAATTTCATTTGTCGAGTGGCAGTTTTATCGTCCATCCAAGTCTCGTCACTCCTGAGTCCTGAGCCAGTTGTTGGTGTCGTTGTTTTGGACAATTTAGACTGTTCCTGCATTTGGATGGTTGTACGGCATTCAAGCATAAGACATTCAGGCGCGAACTTATCACACGAGTAATCAGTCTGAGTAAACACATAAAAAAGGGCTGTAAATAAACTGTTTCCTTCTTATTAAGTATTGTTATTGAAACTGTTTTCCTTTGTTATTAATCTCAATTTTATTGGTTTAGGTAAATGCAAAGGGCATGTTATAATTGTGTTCACGTTATCACTTGCCTTTGCTATTTTTTGTTATATCATGCCATGGTGGGCGGAATTAAGAACAAACTGCCCTTTGTTCTTGGTGGGCGGAATGTTGAAGCCGTATATTTTAATCTTATGAATTTCTTTAGTACTTCACAGTTTCACATAATTCATTCATAGATGGCGTTAGTAGTAGCGGTTTTGGAAATTTATTAAGGTTATTTTTGTTGGCAATTAACTCTAAAATATTTGTAAAATTATTTGGAATAACATGTTTGTAATATTTTGCATTAAAATTCACAATTTAGCGATTTATTGTTATAGAAAATTAATTACCAAATAAGTTAAGAGATGGCACTTTGTTCCCAACGCGTCCGTTCTACAACGCGGTGTTAAGATTTTTCCGGGTTTCATATATAAGCTTCGAGGAACAATAGGTCGTCAGTTCAAAATTCAGATCAAGCAGTGAGTGTTATATACAGTGTGTAGTAGTTGTAAATAGTAAATAAAGTGGTGGTTTTATACAGTATGGTGTTATTTTTGGACCTCGTACGTATGACAACGTCAACTGTCACGGTTGTTTATTCTCTGCAAAAATAAATCCGTTTTATCTCTTTTTTTGATATTAACCATATTTTAAGCTCCTCTAAAGGATTGAAAAGTGTTAATTTCGGCTCCGGTAACATATACCAATGTTTTGCGGATATCACAAGAAAAATAATAACATGATATAAAATTCGAGTGACAGCATCACACCGCCTTGTGCACAATTTTGTTTATTTAGTTCGTGAATACACCAGATTTTATTGATCAACTATTCAGAGGCCTTATGAATTCGTAGCTGAAGGGCTTAAGCTGCCATTACTGCCTGGAAAGCAGAGCCGCAGAGGCTCTACCCGTTTCCACTCACAGGAATTACATCTCACAGCACACCCTAGCAGAGTTTGAACCTCCCCCGGCTGAAGAAATATACATAATTTAGTTTTTATTTACTTTACCTATTTACTTAAGTCTTTAGTTTTACTATTTCTGTCTTTTATTTTAAGTTTAATTTAAGTACTGTATTTTTTCTTGACGTATTGTAGATGCCCCTCGCAAGCCTTTCCTGCCCTACACGGACTACTGCATTGCCAGAAAATCTCCTTCGTTGCCCGGAATGTCCCGAACCAAGTTATTATAAAGGCCCCAGAGGCCTTAACATACATATCACCAAAAAACACCGACAAAGCCATACTCAACCCTCATCTATCGTACTGTCCCAGCCTAACGTTTCAGCGCCTTCACAGTTACCAGACCACACCAGATCGGACGAACCATTTCACAAATTCCTCAGTGATTTAAAAAATTCGCGCCCGGTATTAAAACGGATACCACGCGGTGCCCGAGTATCAGTTGCCAAATCCTTGAGCCATTCAATCAAAACAATCCTATCAGATAACTCCACGTGCAATTGGGAGCACTTACTTTCATTCACTTTTAAAGTCCTCCATATAAGTTCTGATAAACATTCAAAATCACTCACGAAAATAGTAAAAGACAACTGCTGCAGCGATATTTCATTTCAGCTCACTTCTCACAATTTTAGGAACTCCAACAACAATTTATTTAAAAAAGTAGAGACTAAAGTGTCTGATGGCGACATAAAGGGTGCCGCCCGCTTGCTGTTTTCTGACGATGCAGTAGCCCCATCTAACTCTGACACCCTCACAGCTCTACACAGCAAGCATCCATCTCCAGCTACAAACCTTTGCCTGCCTGATCCCCCACTACCTGGTGATCCAAACCTTATTGCTACCACACAGGATGTCCTTGGAGCCGTAATGTCTTTCCCCAATGGCTCTGCGGGAGGTCTGGATGGCCTGACGCCTCAGCACCTGAAGGATCTCCTGTGCAGCGGTTGTGGTGAAACTGGCGAAATTCTCTTAAAAGACCTGACGGGTCTTGTGAATATCATGCTGGCCGGTCAGGTCCCAGACGGCATCAGGGACGTCCTGTATGGAGCCAACCTTTGTGCTTTAACAAAAAAAGATGGGGGCATCCGTCCCATTGCAGTTGGCGCCACGCTCCGACGTCTTGCCGCCAAAATTGCCTGCCGCTCCATCCTTTCCAAGCTCACCCCAGAACTTCAGCCTATCCAACTGGGGTTTGGCTCAAAAAGTGGATGTGAAGCCGCCGTGCATGCTGTGCGAACATTTCTTGAGCATAATGCAGGAGAGGTCCTGCTGAAGGTGGATGTTTGCAATGCCTTCAATTCCGTAGACCGGGGCGCCTTGTTGACCCAAATAAAAGACCAAATTCCTTTGATATATAAATTCCTTTGGCAATGCTATAGTTCGCCTTCAAAATTATTATATAAAACTAACGTTCTAGCATCTTCTGTAGGCTGTCAACAAGGCGACCCGCTCGGCCCGGCAATTTTTAGCCTCGCTATACATCCCATTATTAAGAAACTAAATTCAAAATTGAACATATGGTATTTAGATGACGGGACCCTCGGCGGCGAAGCGATTTCCGTCCTCGAAGATTTAAAAAAAATCAACATAGACCTGAAAGAAATTGGCCTCTCGCTAAATTTTTCTAAGTGCGAACTTTTTATTACAGATTCCTGTCCGGACAAGGAAAATACAATCAACCTTTTTAGACAACTCGCCCCTGGTATCAAAATTATAAACAAAGAATCGCTTCACCTCCTTGGCTGTCCCGTCTTAGACCAATCCTTTGAAAATTTCGTTGACTCAAAAATTCAAAATTTTACAGCGACATCACACCGCCTGGCCAAAATTAATCTACATTCAGCCTATTCGATCGTTAAGCATTGTCTTTTCGTTCCAAAATTCACGTATATTCTTCGCGGAACCCATCTTTGGAAACACCCCAATTTGGTCTCAAAATTAGACACATTAGTAGTTGAAACACTCACATCCATCTTTAACATCTCTTTTGACGAAAGGTCTTGGACCCAGGCTAGCCTGCCCATTAGGTTTGGCGGCCTGGGCATCCGCAAAATTTCTTGTGTATCTTTACCTGCGTTCTTGTCCTCGGTGCATGGTGCTCAAAGCCTTATAGGGAAAATACTAGATCCTTCTATTGGGTCTATGGAGGCCGCACACTGCTCCGAGGCCAAGAACGTCTGGTCTATAACCTGTCCCAACACAGACCTGCCTGAAAATCCCTGCTCGCAGAGGCAGTGGGACGAGCCGATCTGTCAACTAGTACGGAAAAACCTTTTAGATACGTCACCTAGTTCGACAGACCGAGCTCGTCTCCTTGCGACTGCAGAGTGGGAGTCAGGGCTGTGGCTGCAGGCGCTACCCTCTCCAAACATTGGGACTTTTCTAGACAACACTACCTTCCGCCTAGCAGCTAGCTTACGTGTAGGGGCATCAACCAATCAGCCTCATCGCTGTCAATGTGGCACCACGGTGGACATTCTTGGCCACCATGGCCTCTCATGTGTTCGAAGCGCTGGCAGGATCCCCCGCCATGCCAGTATAAATGATGTCATCCGTCGGGCTCTTGTTAGTGCCAAAGTACCTGCAGTCCTCGAGCCCAGCGGTCTGGCCAGGGATGATGGCAAGAGGCCCGACGGATTGACACTGGTGCCTTGGAGCATGGGTCGGCCGCTAGTTTGGGACGCTACTTGCGTTGATACCCTGGCACCGTCCCATGTTCCAAGCACCAAAGATTCTGCTGGCGCTGCGGCTTCCTCAGCCGAGAGCCTCAAGCGCCGCAAATATGCCGCTCTGGGAAGCAGCTACATATTTGCGGCGTTTGGTGTCGAAACATTGGGGCCGTGGGGGCCAAGTGCGCGTCGACTGTACAAAGACTTGTCGGCGCGCCTAATAGAGGCTTCTGGTGACCAGAGAGCTGGCCACTATTTCGCCCAGCGTATTAGTATCGCCATACAGCGGGGAAATACAGCCAGCCTTCTGGGCACCTTGCCCGTTGACGGCGATCTGGGCCAAATTTTTTATCTTTAGATTTTTAAGTTTTATTATGTTTGTTTATTTCTTTCTTTGTTTTTACCAAATAAAATTTCCGTTACGTAGCAAAAAACAAAAAAAAAGAATACAAATTATTAAAAATATAAGAACTGTTTCAAAATATGCAATTGGTAAGAATATTAATATTTTCTTTATTGTTTTTGCCCAATAAGTTACAGTAGTAAATAAATACTGTATTAACATTCTTATATTTCACTGCGCTATTACGTGTTCCTTAACCTGTTTCACAATGCATGACTTGATCAGAAATAAAGTAAGTACCAAATATGGTTAAATGTGCAAATGTCAATGACAAAAGATCAGGAAATATTAATAAAATTAAATCCAATTCACTGCCAATGATAAGCTCAATACCACAAGGTGGCGCCCTCTCGTGTCTATTATTCTTAATATACATTAATGACCTGCCTAAAATACTTAATGAAACGTGTGTAATGTTTGCAGATGATATCTCTATTATAACATTATGTAATGACAATGAAAACCTATGCGCTGACCTAAATAACATACTCACAAAACTCACACAGTGGTTAAAAGAGCACAATTTAGAAATAAACTTCACAAAAACTAAGATGATGCAATTTAGACCCAGGCAAAAAGATCCCTTGCAAATAACATTCTCATTTATGGGAACCCAAATCGAGTGTGTCGATACTTTCACGCTCCTCGGACTAGACATCGACTCGCACCTGAATTGGAAGGCACATGTGATAAAAATTAAAAACAAATTGTCAACATTCATATACGCCTTAAGAGAATTAAAGAAATGCACCGACCTAAGAACAGCTCTCAATGCCTATTACGCATATGCCTCCTCGTGGTTAAAATACGGTATTATTCATTGGGGTGATGCTACAAACATTGAAGATTTGTTCATACTTCAAAAAAAATGCGTTCGTATTCTTGCCAACATCAAAAGCCCAGAGAGTTGTAAGCCGCTCTTTGTAAAACACAATCTACTGACCTTAACATCAATCTATATCCTAGAAATATGCAAATTTGTTCGCAAATACCCTCAATTTTTCACAAAAGTCGATGAACAACCACGACGATACCCCGCGAGATACAAAAATAATTTGGCAATTACAACAAATACTAATTTAAAACTGTACCAAGCAAGTCCAAACATGATGGCTATTAAGATATATAACAAGCTCCCAGATAAATAAAAAACGAAACATCTGATAATAGATTTATACATAAACTTAAACAATTTATATTAAATAAGAACTACTATAGCCTTCAACAATTTATTGATGATACCGAAGAAAAATGACAAAATAGCGTCGGTCTGCCTCTATTCACAAATGCACATTATTACAACCTACACAATAAGAAATGACATCAATAATTTAAAATAATTGCTATTAATAATAAATTGACACATTATTACAAATAACCATTGATCAACATATTGTTGACGTTAAATACTTAGTTAGACTTAGTTTTAAGCTTTGACGTCATTTATTTTTAATTTAATTTATTACTAATAAGTAAATGTTATTAATGTTGTTATGTTGCCTTATAGACTAGCCTAGAATAGAATAGAATAATAATACTATTGTGTGCCCTAACAGGGTGTCATGATCTGACTATATATAATGTAACACCCAATGTACATGACAATACAATATGAAATAAATGAAATGAAATGAAATGTGTAGTTGTTAAATGCACAGAAGGTTCCATTTCGTCGCACTTGGGTGGAGAAGTATGTATTTTCTATGCTAAATAGGTACCTTTTTCATAACTGGATGATGGCGGACGCGCCTTTTTTGCTGACTACGCCAATAGCAATAACTGATCTGGTGGTTTATTCTGATACCTGCCTGGGGGCCGATTTTTGAATTTCGACCGCTCGATTTCGTGTATTTCGTTCAATAATATCCCCAGTACCCGGCATTTAAATTCTACTAATATAATTAAAAACGAGTGATCAATGCCACTCGATTCCCAATTCCTATCGCTCGTATTTCAAAAATTAGAATTTCGCTGTTTTTCACCGATTTTCGAGTGACGAAATCGAGCGCCCGAATTTCAAAAATCGGCCCCCTGGTGTGTCAATGTCAACCTTAGTCTATGCCCATACGAGTGACTTATCTCTTATAATTTATGAGTTATCATATTATTATATTTCATCGCTTCATTCTTCAGATATAATAAATAACCAGGTAGTTTCTTTAACTTGCTAGGCAACGTAACACGATTTTCAGAGTAAAATAAAGTTTTTTATTTTAAAAAGTAAGTGTATTGACTTTTTTCAATCCCCACTCCTAACCAACCCAACAAGTTCCAACCGCCATGTTCTGTCCTCATTCCTTTTTCGTGCGTGGCAACGAACACACCTTCGCAAAAATGCCGAAGCCTAAGCGTAGTACCCGCGAAAAAATCGAAAGATATAAAAGGAAACTTCATGATTTAGAAGTTAAAAGTGACGATAAAAAACGTCGTAAACGTCAAGTTAGATCTTCAAGTGAGTCGGATGTCAGTGAACAAGGTAAGTAACTCACAATTTATTTTCATAATGAAAGTGCAGTGATATTTATTATCTACCCTCTATTAAGTTGAATAGTGTCGCGGATAACTGCGAGTTATCTGTGACGTCGGGATCGACTGCGAGTCGATTTCGATTATAAAATAGTGCACATATGTGCTATACACTCATACATTCAGTATTTTTGTCACGGTTAACTGCGAGTTAACTGTGACGAGATCAACTGCGAGTTGATTTCGATTAATGTATTATACAAATACGTGCAATCTATAATAGATATACACGTTCACCACGGTATTGTCTGCGAGACAATATTTGTTGGTGGTAATAATAACCTTATTAGGTTCTAAGAATGTTTTGCTTATCTTTTTAGGTGAAAATCACCTACAAAACCTAGACCAAGAGCTAGACGTTGAAAATATGGATGACGATCCTGGCGTATATGAAGAAGGGACTCCTCCAGAGGAAGCGCCCGTCCCGGCTGTGCCCGCCATACCGGCCGCACCAGCTGAACCGGCCGCGCCGATACTGGATCAAGTTGACGCTTCCGCGCAGCCCGCGCCTCCTGCCACTGATGCCACAGAGCCGCCTCTGGACCCCACGCTACTTGCAGCGCTTGGCGAATCCACCTCCGATACGCCTGAATACGGAACAATTGTTCACGATAGTCTTGCTAATTTATGGCTACCTATTCTGAAGAAAGGTTTGGCAAAAGAGAATAAGGACACACTCCTTAAGGAATATTTAATTCCTAATAATTGTAAATTATTACAAGCGCCTAAGCTTAACGCCGAGATATCGGCCGCTGTAACAGAGGTAGTATGTGGACGTGACAAAAAATATGTCGCCGTCCAACAACAACTCGGTCAAGGCATAGCAGCTGTAAGTCGGGCCATGGATGTCCTTTTAAAGACCGAAAACAAAGTTGAAGCCCTCAAATATTTGAGTGACGGATGCCGCATACTCTCTGATGCGCATAGTTTCTTTACAAAAGACCGAATAAAGTTAATTACGCCAAGCTTAGAGAAAAATTTTCTTCACGTAATTCAAGACGCCGAACGGGATGAATCCCTATTTGGCAATACTTTATCTGAAAAGATTAAAGCTAGTAAGGCTATCGAGCGTCAAGGTCAACAAATCAAAAAGACTGTCAGTGCACCAAAGCCTGGCACTTCTAATTCGACGAACACTCGGGCCTTCACAACACAGGGAAACTGGTCCGGTCCTCCCCGTTATTCGTCGAACAGGGGGGAGGGGGGGGGGGGCGAGGAGGGTATCGCAGGACGAATCCGACGCGTCGCCCGTACGTCAACAGACCTGCCCCGACGCGGCACCCAGCGCCGACCAAGTCGCAAGCGCCAGCACAACAATAGCCCAGGTACATGCTGGTCGATTAGCACATTTTTACAGTTGTTGGTCTAAGATCACAAATAACCCTACAGTTTTATCCTGGATAAAACACGGATTAGAAATACCGTCGTGTAAGGCTGTGCATCAGCCTTTGGTACCTAAAAATGTTTTGACGCCAGAAGATACAAAAGAAATGAGTACAGCAATTAATAAATTAATTAGCTTAGGAGCCATCAAAAAATGCGATCATAGAAATGATCAATATATTTCTAGTACATTTTTAGTACCAAAGCCTAATGGCAGTAGCCGTTTTATATTGAACTTGAAATCATTTAATAAATTTGTGACAAAGTCCCATTTTAAAATGGAGGACTATCGAACTGCCGCTAAGCTTATACCACAGAATGGCTTTTTAGCCACTATCGATTTAAAAGAGGCATATTTACTTATACCTGTTCGTGAAGCAGATCGAAAGTACCTCCGTTTTCAATTTGTACCCCATGGCTCAAATGAAATTGAAATATACGAATTTACGGCCATGCCTTATGGGTTGTCCGTAGCACCCAAGGTGTTCACAAAGATTATGAAGGAGGTTGTAACACATCTAAGAAAACAGGGATTAAAATCTGTTGTTTACTTAGACGACTTTTGTTGTATAGGTGATAGTTATGACGAGTGTTTAAATAACGTAAATGCTACGATTAACTTATTAGAAACTTTGGGTTTCATAATTAATAATGACAAAAGTGTATTACAACCTTCACAAACTTGTAAATTTCTCGGATTCATTTTTGATTCACGAAATTTGACTATAGGATTACCCCATGAAAAACGGGAAAAGATTTACCGTTTAGTAACCAAATTCATGAAGCTACCCCGATGTACCATCCGAGAGTATGCTCAGTTGATTGGTGTTCTCATCTCCGCTTGCCCTGCCACCAATTATGGTTGGTTGTATACAAAATTATTAGAAAGGCATAAATTCCTAAGTCTCAAAAAACATGACGATAATTACGAGGCCAAAATAAATCTTCCAGAGGTTATCTTGGATGATTTATGTTGGTGGAAGGATAATATACATACAACTTTGGCACATATGAGAACGTCAAGCTTTAAGTTAGAAATTTACACGGATGCGTCGAAAACCGGATGGGGTGCTGTATGCGGTGATGTTACTATTGGAGGGCATTGGAAGGCCGCTGAGAGCGAACACCACATCAACTACCTAGAGCTTTTAGCAGTGTTTTTAGGTCTAAAGAGCTTTGCAGTAAATGAATCAAATTGCTTCATTTTGTTAAGGATAGACAATACTACTGCAATCAGTTATGTAAATCGAATGGGTGGAATTCAATTTCCATATCTGAACGACCTAAGCAGACAAATTTGGCAATGGTGCGAGACGCGTGGCATAATCTTGTACGCATCATATGTCAATACAAAGGACAATCGAGCCGACGAAACGTCGCGAAAGTCCAATCTCGATACTGAGTGGGAGTTGTCAAATCACGCTTTCCAAACCATTGTTAGGCGATTTGGCCAACCCGAAATAGATATTTTCGCGTCTCGATCCAATACCAAATGCGACAAATTTGTATCTTGGTTCCAAGAACCTGATGCTTTTGCTGTCGATGCGTTCACACTCGATTGGAGTCAACAGTTTTTCTATGCATTCCCACCATTCTGTTTATTACTGAAATGCATCCGAAAAATTATTGATGATAATGCAACAGGTATTTTGGTTTTTCCATATTGGCCCTCTCAGCCTTGGTTCCCAATGCTGCAGAGCCTATTGGTCTCAGAAATCTTATATTTCAATCCGAGTAAAGTATTGCTTCGATCTGATTGCAGACGACCCCACCGCTTGCACATCAGCCTTACCCTGGCTGCCGCGACGCTATCAGCACGGCCTTCTCCCGCCGCGGCGTTCCACCAGAAGCGATCCCTTTAACTTTAGCTTCTCTTTCGGAGAATACAGTAAAGCAATACAATGTATCCCTAAAGCTCTGGTGGGAGTTTTGTAATATAAATGGCTTAGAACCACTAAATCCGTCAATAACGACAATACTCATGTTCTTGACAGGTGAATTCAATAAAGGCTGTTCTTACGGAACATTAAACAGCCATCGCTCGGCGTTGGCTCTCTTACTACCGAACGTTGGTTCTGATGACCGTATCAAGAGATTCTTCAAGGGTATATTTAGACTAAAACCTAGTTTACCTAGGTATCATAACACGTGGGATCCTCAAGTTATCCTTGATCTAGTATCGACATGGTATCCTAATACCGAACTTACCCTTGAGAAATTAACTAAAAAACTCGCAATCTTACTCGCGATTTGTACGGCCCATCGAGTACAAACGTTCTCATTAATTAAAATTGAAAATATACAGATCACAGATAATTTTATCAAAATTTCAATACCTGATTTGATAAAAACCTCTGCGCCTGGTCGAGAACAGCCTATATTGAATATACCTTATTTTAAAGAGAACTTAAGCATTTGCCCTGCCCTGACTCTCAAAGACTATATTTTGGTAACACAAAATAAGAGAGTCAAGAATCATGGCGCGCTATTACTGACATACAAAGCTCCCCACAGAGCAGCCACGAGTCAGACTGTGGGCCGATGGATACGGCAGGTGCTAGCAGCGGCGGGCGTGGACGTGTCCATATTTGGCGCGCACAGCACGCGACACGCGTCCACGTCGGCCGCGAGGACCGCCGGTGTATCCATAGAGATCATACGCAAAGCTGCTGGATGGACAGCCAAGTCCCAAACATTTTCAAAATTTTATGATAGGCCGTTACAAGACGGCAACAATGATGAGTTTGCAAAAGCTGTGTGCTTCGCTCGTAATATATCTGATTGACCTATTAATCATTAATTCATATTGATTGATAATTTTGTTAATTAGTAACATAAGGATATGTTTAATACTCATTTTTTGCAATAAATCAGAGTGATTGATTACAAAGTGGTTTTCAATTAATAAAATACCAACAGAACGCAAAACTTGCTTCTCTAAAACTCTACCTGGTTATTTATTATATCTGAAGAATGAAGCGATGAAATATAATAGATGATCAAACGAACTTCTTGAAGTGAAGTTCGATCACTATTATGTGAATCGCTTCATTCGAAGATATAATCAGCACCCTCCCTCCCGTGACGTTGTCACATAAGAACAAGAGATTCTTATAAACCCATATACTTACAAGTTTTGCTCCTCACTTAAAAGGAATGAGGACAGAACATGGCGGTTGGAACTTGTTGGGTTGGTTAGGAGTGGGGATTGAAAAAAGTCAATACACTTACTTTTTAAAATAAAAAACTTTATTTTACTCTGAAAATCGTGTTACGTTGCCTAGCAAGTTAAAGAAACTACCTGGTTATTTATTATATCTTCGAATGAAGCGATTCACTTAATAGTGATCGAACTTCACTTCAAGAAGTTCGTTTGATCATCTAGTATCACCTGCAGCGAAACGCTACTGGCCGTTTGTAAAAAAATAAAATGCATATTTGCGATTATTTTGAATTCAAATTTTGATAGAATGTTCGAGAAAGAAACGATTGAATTTGTTTTTTGGCAGATGGTTTGTGGATTTCGTGTCAAAAAGTCGTTGGTGATCCGGGCAGTTATTTTTAGACTAGATTTGCTACGTTTAACGTTTAACCAGTTTGATAATTAATACGAAGTGTCGAAAGTGCGCGTTAATCGACGAGAGGAGTGGCTCCTCGTAAACTGCTAGCCACCAAAGCCGTGCTTAGGTCGGCGCCAAGCACTGGTGGAGTGAAGAAACCTCATCATTATCGTCCGGTCTGCTGCCATACGCGCTCGCCAGGAAGCGAGTAGCTTACCTCGTCGGCCTGCTTGAAGACACCACCTTGTGCGCCATTTGTGCTGTACAAGTAAATTTCCTACCGGCCGCCGGCACCCTTGCGTGTGCCTCCACATTTGTCCCATTTACCTTTTTTCCCCCTGTACTTCAAGACTGAAATATTTGAAAATGTTAGTGTTAGTTTTCCAAATCTGATTTTTATAATCGCCTAATTATTTGTTTTGTATTTTTGTGCCATATTTTTGTTTCGCCATTTGATAATATCTGTGATCCGCATACCTCTTCTTCTTCTTCTTACAAATCCTCAAAATTCAAAACGCCTCTTTGGACGGGCAGTATAAACAAGCGGTTCAAAATTTAGGTATCATTCGCCAACCTGTCAATCATCATCGTCCATAATTTTCGCCACATTAATACATTTTCTTCGTTTCCAGCTATATTCTCAGCCGTATTCTTTTTTTTTACCTTTCATGTTTACCAAACCAACTATGCGGAACGCAGACAATTAGTTTAAAACGATCAAAATTGTGTTTTTAGTGAATTTTGTGAATAATATTTTTTTATACAGGGTGTTACCGGAAATTGATTTTTTTAATTAAAAAGTTTTCAAATTATACGTGTTCAGTGAATTACATTTGTTTTATTGCACACCATATTACATATTCGAGTTATATTATTCAGATTGACTTTTACGGCTTCGGCAACCATTGCCATTCGTCCGGGGAACGGGCTACCGAGAAGGGCCAAAAATACAAAGTTGATAGCAAGTTAATATGAAGTCCATCAGTTGAAGGGATGACTTAAAGAGATATAATCAATTCGGGAACTGTTTTATTGCGTAATACAATACGACTCGACCAGGTAGGATTTTTATTCTTGCTGAACAGTCACCATCAGATATATCGGAGCGGCTGAGGTATTCACAAATGGGTGCGTATCATAATGAATACAAACTTTTGATATAATTTCAATTTACAAACGTTCAAAACGTATACTAATCTTATGTATAATGCACTTAATCTATATTTTCAATTAGTATAACATAAAAATAATATAACATTCAATATACATACCGCTGTTTGGTATAACATACAAATAAACTAATTACATTTAATATAACATTCATTATGCATATAAATTAAAATAATGAATAACATCTCATATAAGTATCTGAACAAAACATCAGTAAAATTATTTGGATAGCTCAGTATTTCATAGGTCATCGAAACTAATTACTGTCAGAAAAGTAGGTTAGGTTAGGACAGTGACTCCCCAGAAAAAAAAACTGCTACCAGAAAAGTAGGTTAGGTTAGGTTAGAACTGTGACTCCCCAGAAAAAGAAACCGCTACCAGAAAAGTAGGTTAGGTTAGGTTAGAACTGTGACCCCTCAGAGAAAGAAACTGCTACCAGAAAAGTAGGTTAGGTTAGGTTAGAACTGTGACTCCCCAGAAAAAGAAACTGCTACCAGAAAAGTAGGTTAGGTTAGGATAGAACTGTGACTCCCCAGAAAAAGAAACCGCTACCAGAAAAGTAGGTTAGGTTAGGTTAGAACTGTGACTCCCCAGAAAAAGAAACTGCTACCAGAAAAGTAGGTTAGGTTAGGATAGAACTGTGACTCCCCAGAAAAAGAAACCGCTACCAGAAAAGTAGGTTAGGTTAGGATAGAACTGTGACTCCCCAGAAAAAGAAACTGCTACCTGAAAAGTAGGTTAGGTTAGGTTAGAACTGTGACTCCCCAAAAAAAGAAACTGCTACCAGAAAAGTAGGTTAGGTTAAGTTAGAACTGTGACCCCTCAGAGAAAGAAATTGCTACCAGAAAAGTATGTTAGAACTGTGACCCCGCAGAGAAAGAAACTGCTACCAGAAAAGTAGGTTAGGTTAGGTTAGAACTGTGACTCCCCAGAAAAAGAAACCGCTACCAGAAAAGTAGGTTAGGTTAGAACTGACTCCCCAGAAAAAGAAACTGCTACCTGAAAAGTAGGTTAGGTTAGGTTAGAACTGTGACTCCCCAGAAAAAGAAACTGCTACCAGAAAAGTAGGTTAGGTTAAGTTAGAACTGTGACCCCTCAGAGAAAGAAACTGCTACCAGAAAAGTAGGTTAGGTTAGGTAAGAACTGTTACCCCACAGAAAAAGAAACTACTACCATAAAAATAGGTTAGGTTAGGTTAGAACTGTGACCCCCCCACAGAAAAAAACTGCTACCAGAAAAGTAGGTTAGAGCTGTGACCCCTCAGAGAAAGAAACTGCTACCAGATAAGTATTAGGTTAGGTTAGAACTGCTACCCCCCAGAAAAATAAAAGGTTAGGTTTATTGCGTGGTATTTGTTTTGTATATTATATTATTTCAACGTTATACCTTTTAATACTTATCATAAACGATATTATATGTAAAGTTCATTATACATTATAAAATTATAGAATTCATTGTTATACGTGTCGCACGTTATACTTATTGCACGATATGCCATTCAAAATTATACTAATTGAATTTATATATTCTGAGCAATATATTATAGGTTTGTATACGTTCTATTACTTACCCTTCACAAATATCTGAACAATGTAAATTATAATGTAGTTAAAGTGCATGTTTAGATATTTTTGAACGACCTTGGTGGCTCCGATATATATGTATCTAATGACGACTACACATTCATAAAGCAAATGTATGTACAGTCATTATCAAATAGATAGTGACAGCTAAAGTAGCCAAATATATCGTAATATAACTTTGTTGCCATAGAAATAAGGATGTGTTCCGATATATTTGGCGATATATTTGGGTATTGGAGAGACCAAAGCGGCTAAGCTTCAGTGGCTCGAAAACTTAGAGAGAATGGGAGAGGATCGTGCCGTGAAGAGAGCGTACTTGGGACAATAAAATGGGAGACGCCCGATTAGACGTCCTAGGTACCGCTGAAACGAAGTAGTTGCTCAAGACCTGCTCAACCTCGGCCATGGCGACTGGCAAGAGCTATCGCAAGACCGAGAAACATGGCGTGATCTGGTGTCGGAGGCCAGGACTCTTTTTGGGTCGTTGCGTCACCGTAGTAAGTAAATAAATAAAAAATAAAAAAGCCTTTAATTCCACACAATACGAACAATACTTAAAAAATAATAATATTATAGCTAACATATCTAATTATTGATATTATAATAAAAAAAAACTTAATTACTATCTATCGCTATGATTGGTGGACCTCTTCGCGAGTAAAGGCCTCCCCCAGCCTCCGCCATTCTGAGCGGTC
This sequence comes from Cydia splendana, assembly GCF_910591565.1. Classification (NCBI taxonomy): domain Eukaryota; kingdom Metazoa; phylum Arthropoda; class Insecta; order Lepidoptera; family Tortricidae; genus Cydia; species Cydia splendana. Next base: position 18,711,366 of record NC_085967.1, on the reverse strand, counting down.
CTGCGCTACCTCTTGCCATTTGTGCGGTATGGTGTCGGTGACGTCATCGACCCATCTTGTGGTTGGTCTGCCAGGTTTTCTTTTTCCTTGTGGCCCTTTCCAAAGTGTCACACGTTTGGTCCATTTTTGGTCGCTCATCCTCGCTATATGGCCTGCCCATTGCCATTTCATTTTCAGACAGTGTTCTAATGCGTCGATGACTCTCGTTCTCTCTCTTATTTTTGTGTTCCGCACTCTGTCTAGTCTTTTTAAGTTTAGTATGCTTCTTTCTTGGGCTCTTTGGCAGATTTGAATCTTGTGTCTTATGTCTTTGGTGTAAGTCCAAGTCTGACAGCCGTAGGTCAAGCACGGCAATAAACTAGAATCTAGAACTTTTTTCTTTAGACTTATTGGAAGATTGCTTTTTAGGACCTCTTTTAGGCTCCAAAATTTGCTCCATGTTTTTGTTATTCTTCTGCCCAGTTCTTTAACTCCTCTGTTCTTATCGAATGAGATTTGCTTGCCTAAATATATATAGCTCTCTACATATTCTATTTCTTCTGTATCGATATATATTTTGTCTCTTCTTCCGTTAGTCATTATTTTTGTTTTATTGATATTCATTTCGAGGCCGATACATTTACTCGTCGTTTGTAGTGATTGCATCATATCCTGTATTTCTTCCGACTTGTTCGAAAATATTGCGATATCATCTGCAAAGCAGAGATGGTTTAAGCTTTTCCCGTCGATTTGGATGCCTTTATTTCTCCAGTTAAGCGATTTAGTGATGTTATGTAAGACGGCAATGAATAGAGTCGGTGATATCGGGTCCCCCTGTCTTACTCCTCTTTCTATCCTTATTTTTTTACCTGTGTTTTCGAGTTTAATTTTACTTGTAGAGTTGTTATATATGTATTTTAGAATATCTATGTATGTATTATGAATGTTGTAATCTGACAGTGCTTTCCATATGGCTTCATGGGATATAGTGTCAAAAGCTTTCTGAAAATCAATAAAAGCTATGTACATGACGCTATTAAATTCTATATGTTTCTCTATAAGCTGTTCGATGACTTGGATGTGATCCATTGTAGAGAATCCTTTTCGAAAGCCCGCTTGCTCTATGGGTATATGTTTTTCGATTGTAGAAGAAAGCCTTCTTTGTAGACATGATGCGAATAATTTGTAGATACTCGACATAAGGCTTATTGGTCGGTAGTTAGAAATGTCAGCCGGGTCTCCTTTTTTGTAGAGTATTATAATGTCTGACTCTGTCCATTGCCGAGGGACCACTCTTTGAGTAAAAATCAGGTTAAAAAGATGTGCAAGGTGAGAAAGCAGTATAGGTGCGACAGCTTTTAGAATTTCATTTGTAATACCGTCATTTCCGGGGCTTTTCCTGGATTTTAAGGTTTCTAGAGCTTTTCTAATTTCCGTTTCATCAAACAACTCTACTTCGTCACTTTGGTTTTCGTTGCACTCTATTGTGGTTGTTATATCTGGTGAATTTTGGGTGTCAGTTTTTGCATATAGATCCGCATAGAATTTCGTCGCGTGTTCTAATATGTCATCTCTATTGTTTGTGTATCGTGACTGTGATTTTAGTCTAGGTATCCAATTTTTTTCTCTATCAAGCCTTCAACTTGTTTTGTGCTTCCCGTGGAAAGGAGATGTTTTTCAAGTATGTTTAAGCGATATTGTTTATAGTCTTTCTTTATTTCTTTGTTCACTTTTTTGTACAACAAAGAGAGTGTAGTTTTGTCTTCTTTTGATAGAGGTTTATTTTTTTGGAGATTGTGTCTTTGATTTATTAGAAGTTTGGTACTGTCGGAAATTACATTAGTTTTAGAATTACCAGGTGATTTAGAAGCGAATGTGCTTTGTAAGATACACTTTTCAACAGCGTCGTAGAATTCTTGAACCTTCTCGTTCTGAGACAATTGCAGTTTTGATAGATTGCTGTGTAAATTATTTTGGAGAAATTGCTCATTTTCTTTCATAAACACACGTTTTGTATTTTGTGTGAACATTACTCGGCTTATTTTTGGTTGATTTGTTATGTAGGTTGCTCTCAAAAATCTATGGTCCGAGTTAAACTTTATATTGAGGACTTCAAAGTTTTTAATTTGTTGTTTTTTGGCTACCATTATATAGTCGATTTCGTTCTTGATTTCTTTATTTGGTGCTAGCCATGTCCACCTCTTGCCGTGGCGTTTTTTGTACAATGTATTTACTATAGTTAGCTTGTGTTTCATTGCGAAGTCTATTAGTCTCTGGCCTCTCTCGTTTCTTATACCATAACCGTAAGAGCCGGTTATTTGACTTTCTTCGCGTTTAGTTTGGCCGATCTTGGCGTTGAAGTCTCCAAGGAGAATCAAATTTCTATTTGTTAGTGAGATTATGCTGTCTAAAGTGGAGTAAAACTCGTCGATAGAGTCATTGCTGGCTTCGGATGTCGGGGCGTAAATTTGAATCAGTGTAAGCGGCTTGTTATTAAATCGCATGTTTAGAACGGCTATTCTATCGGATATTCCATCGAAACTTATTATATTATTTTTATACTGCTTTTTTATTAGAAAGCCGACTCCGTACATACCTTGCGTTTCTCCGTAATAGCATAAAATATTTTTGTCATCTTCTATGATTCCATAGCCATGCCGACGAGTTTCGGAGAGACCTATGATATCGTATTTTACTTCCGACAGAGCGTTTTGCAGTTCTAACATCTTTGGGGTTGTAGACAGTGTACGGGTGTTATACGTGCATATGTATAGTTTCTGTGAGCTTGATTTTTTGCTTGCTGGAGGGTTGTGGTCGAGCTCCCCACGGTGACCGGCCGGCTTGGGGATCGGTACTTGTTCTTTTCTATCTAAAATGTAACTTGCAGATGATGGGGCGGGAGAGGCGTTGTTTAGTTTTTTTCTTGCGGTTCGCGGCTCGTGCCGGGATTATTTTGTGCTGTATTTAGCTGTGCCGGGCGTAGGTATCCAACTATACTCTCTGGTTTGTTTTTCTTGAAGATTTGTTTTTTAATTTCCTCATTATTTCTTGTTTCCGCTACACTGACTGACTCTGGCGATTCCGATAGTAACCTTTTGCTGGAACTTCGATTTACAGGTGACTGGTTTGATTTACGTGGATTAAGGGTCACTATTTTATCATAACGTAGAGCAACCATTTTTCCAGCCTCTTTCTCTCGTTTCAAGTCTTCCTGAAGGGCTCTTCGTTTTTGGAGAACGTTGGGGGAAAAATCTTCTTTTATATAAAAACCAGAATTCTCTAACGACTTTTTTTTCCTTAAAAGCTCTAATTTCCTACTTGTCGTCGTGAATGTCACAACCACTGGCCTGATCTTTTCACTTGGTTTACCCAATCGACTCACAGTTTCGATTTCCCATTTTTGACATTCGATTTTCATTTTCGTATTAATGATGTCCAGAATCAGGCTTAGCAGGTTATCGTAGTGTTTCTCTGACTCTTTTACCCCAAAGAAAACCACATTTTTCCTTCGAATTTGTCTATCTAAGAAATCTATCGTTTTTTGTTGTTGTTCTACTTTAATTTCTAGTTGATTTGTTCGTGTTTCCATTAAACTAAACTTGTCGTCTATATTTTTGTTTATCGATACCTTTATATTTTCTTCCATTTCTTTCATTGTAATTTTTTGAGAGTTTAAATCAACCTGTATGGCTGCTAACATTTGCTTTATCTCTTCCATTTTTGAGTTTGAAGACCTCTTGCGGCGAGTAGCGTAACTACAATGATGTCGATCGTTATCGTAAAGTAGCTGGTGATGTAGTTCTTCAATACTCCGCTAGATGGCGCTATTATAAACCTTTGTGTTTATTTCTTTTTTTGGGCCGTATTTTCTTGTATATTATTTTTTGGTATTTTCTAATAGTCGCACTGATATCAGATTATGTAGAACTAACCTCTTTGAAACGGTTCTGTGTAGTTTTCTTCCTTTATCTTCCGGGTTTTAAACGTAGGGTAGAATCCGTTATTAAGTGTTATTTTAAATTTTCGCACTAAATAATAAAGTAAACGAGCTTCCCACAGTTGTGCATATACTTCACTAATAATTGCACCTTTTTAACACTGTTTTACGTTGATTTTCTTACTATTCGATTTATGCTTTACAAAATAACAAGGACTCGATGTAAACACGGGCACAGCAGCACCGTAGTAAGTAATGTTAATATATATACAGAAAGGAAAATGGGGACTAACTACGTTTGTATGAAAATTAATCTAATGAACGTTTAATCTAATGAAATGCTGACTGACTGGGCTGACTGGACTGGGCTTATAAAACAAAAGAAAATATATTGAAACAAGTTTTAAATAAATACCTACGTAGATGAAAATATACAATCTTGCCTTTTATCAAATCACATAATTTATTGAGAAATTTGCGAATTAAGTTATCCAAATAACGGTTACAAATAAGAAGTCCCTATCACAGTTATGAACACTGGCAGGGGTGAATACATAATAATGTCAGTATTTAACTAAACATAAGACAAACTCTTTATTTAATTTACGCGAACGGAGCCGCGGGCCCGTCAAGTCAAAGATAAAACACAATTTTGCTTTAACCTCATGCTCATGTTGAAATTGGTTGTGCTTTTATAGTAAATTAACTTTCCGAGTCATATTTTATTCACATCAAACATACATACCTACTTTAGAATATTATCTACATATAAGATTGCACCCTTCTTCTTATTTTATTTCTTTTCCAAATAAAATAAGGAAACCGTCATTGGAAATTGCCCAATAAAGACAATTGCTTTTAGAAGACAGTTACGAAACGCCGTCATATGAACATTTGATTACTTTTCAACAACTTAATTTATTTAAGAGTAGTACAATAATGACTTCCGTAAACATACGCTAAAATACGATCAATCCTTGACCAGCCATGGACATAATCAGAAGGGTTCTTGTGGCCGAAAATATTACATGTATATTTAGAAATTACTCATTTTTAAATAAATATCATAAGATATTTGCAATCGTGTGTGTGACTTTAGCACTGGCAGTTATTACTAATGGCATTTACACATCATTTTACTTCATCCAAGATGACATAAATATGGATACCATATATATTACATTATTTTTGAGCTTGTCAAGGGTTAACGCACTTTTAGTTATCCTCCTTGCGCTAAAAAATGCTAAAGAGTATAAAATCTTATATTTGCATATTAGAGCTATTAATGATGATCTAAAATCGTGTATACAAACGCAAGCATCTTTAAAAAAGGCAAAAATATTTGCAATAATAATATTTAGTCTGTATGTCATTAATAATGCGACAATAATGTTGCAATATTTGACTAGTACCGTTGAAAATATTGTAAATGAAAGGTGGCCTATGATGCGTTGTATATTATTTTCATTTTACACATTTCAGTTTATGATTATAGAGTACCGTTACTATATAGAACTCTTGTCTGTTATTTTGTTGATCGACATAGTTTGTATAGGAGTCAAGTTTATAAATCTGACTGTTGTGAAATCATTAATCGTATTAGAGAATGATAATTTTGTTTGTGAGATTGCACAGAATAGATTAGCAGACGAGCTTCGAGCGAATATAAAAAAATCTGCTACTATAGCCCATCACTTGTCTGTGTGCAGAGGTCAGTTTAAAAAGTGCTTCGGTATTCAGGTAATTTAGTAGATATGCTACCGTAACACCCCGTTTTAAATGAAACGCGTTTTACCTAGTCAAAACTAGTTTTCCGTATCGCCTTGGTGAAAATGCGTTTTAACTTAAAACTAGTTTCCGAAACGCCTTTATTAGGATTGTTCAGTCAAAACTAGTTTTTAATCTCCGACGCAAAAAAGGTGTCTATTATGTTTGATGTCAGTGTCTGTCTGTGTGTCTCTCTGTGGCATCGTAGCTCTCAAAAGAATGGACCGATTTCGATGCGGTTTATTTTTACTTGAAAGCGAGTTTCCTTGCGGTAGTTCTTAACTATGTTTGATAAAAATCGATCCAGCAATTTGAAAAGTATCTGCTCTTTTCCAAAACGATGTAAGGTATTTTTGGTATAAAGAATAAGAAATAATAATATTTGTTTGAAAAGAACCTTGGTAACAAGAAGGTAACAGTCAATAGGTATAAAACGGATCTTTTGTGCAAAATGCGTAGGGGTTTTTTAAAATTTATTTAATAGTTATTGCTAAGTGCCTCGGTAAAAACCTTGGTTAAATATGTAATACTTATTGTAATAGACTAAATAAAGGAGTTGAAAGTCTTCACGACTTCTACGTGAACTAAAATTAAATATAGCGTATGTAATTCCTGGATAAGCTACTATAATTGATTCTTACGTTTAATTTAATGTTTCAGATTGCATTTTCTCTATTCCTTGGAGTTATTTTTTTCATATTCCTATTTTATAGAGGAATCAATGCGATTATGTCTCAAGTAAGTTATTTTTTTTAACAGATATGCATTATTGTTTCTAAGTTTGAATTAACTTTACTAATTATTAATTTATGATAATATACCTAATGGTGTCATGTTGTCTAAAGTATCCATGACTGTATTAATTAACTTACAGTTTACATCACCATGAACATAATAGTACATTGTGCAACGAGGGGGAGGGTAAGTGATAGGAAACGAGGGTGTTAATTCACGACTAGACATCACGACAGAATTACACACAATGTTGTTCATTACACTTGCGAAGAAAAAAAATTTTTTTTAAGCGAAACAATTCTTAAAACGGTTGCATTTCAAACATTAGTCCACCATATTGCCATTTCTTGACAGGTTAGGCATCGAAGGCACAGACCCATCCGGTATTCAGACACGATTGTAAATTGTGTAAAAATATTTGAATCAGCTAAGTAATCAAAATCAAATTAAATATTTTTAAACATAAACAAAAAAAAAATAATTATAAACGTCAGTACATGTTTTAAAAGTAAAACTCATTTACAGTTCATATGGTGCAACTTTACCGTGCGGTGCGATAATTAGCACATTAAATAACTATGTCTAAAATTTAAAGAACGTTATATTATATACTGTAAAACGTTGTACGATACATGTGCGAATAGGTATTTCGCAACTATCGTGTCGATTTATAAAACTGCCGTCGGTCCTGTTTTAATTTATCGTTGCGGATTTCCTAATTTTCGCACTTGTATCGTACATATGCTCTAGTATCTAGTTTTCCATCAGTGGAAATCCACTTATAGCGTAATTTTGTTAACACTACTATAACTTGTTTTTTTAACAGACGGAAAGAAATAAACCAGGGAGTTTCACTACGCTTCTACTGTTATGTAATTATGTATCGGCGCTTCCGTTTATGATTTACGCCGCGCAAAAGGCGCAGAACGAAGCGGAACGGCTGATTGGAGCGTTGACCCGGCTGCACAGCAAACTTTTGATGAGTAAGTATATGTAAAGCCCCATTTGAACATTTGCTAACTACAGACATCTACAGAGTACATTGAATTCAGTCGATATACCAAATACCGCAATGTAACAAAAAGCGCATGCAAGTTCTTGAACCGTCTAAAGGGGGCTTTATTTATCATGTTTATAATTTTGGAAATAAACAGTAGTGACATATAAATCGAATTTCAGTAATGTTAGATATGGAGTACCACAGGGAAGCATCTTAGAACCTCTTCTTTTCTTAGTTGCCTGATGTTACAAAGCATAAAATTATTGTACTGTTTGTTGACGACCAATTAAAAAAAAATTGAAATTTTTAACACTTCATTTACTCTACATTTATGAAGCGAGTCTATTTGTTAAAAATAACATAAGCTCATTCTGTAGCTTTGCTTCAACCTCAAGATATAATACTCGACATGGTTTAGACTTACTCGTACATTATCCGGGAACAACCTCTGCCCTTGTTAATAAAAATATAGTGTTTAAGTGCACAAAAAATTATAACTATCTCCATAAAGAGCTGAAGGAATTGGACTTACCGCAATTTAAATCAAAACTATTTAGATGGTGTTTAGAAAAAATGTATTACGACAACTCGGAACACTTTGCCATTTCGTAATGACGCAATAATTTTTGTAAATACAGTTGTAAGGTCATTTAATTTATATGTCTGTAATAGGCTGAAAATGGAGACACTGTCTATAGAATAAAATCATTTATAATGTATTCCCATTTTTGTACAAATAAATAATTTCAATTTCAATTTCAATGATTATTTGCAGTTGACGGCGACGGAGTGGCCGAGTTAAGGGACTCTGTGAAAAACCTTCATCGTCGAATATTGGTGAACCCCGCTGGAATTGAATTAACCACCGGAGTGCCCTTACATATGCCAATGCTGCCGTTCATTTTCAATATTGTCATTTCGTATACTATTATTCTTTTGCAATTTAACCATGTAGTGTGAACGTGAACTAACTACTCCCCCGAACACACCATGCTCATTTATAGGTTACCTTCTCTTTACTAAGTCTAAGTCTCAGGCCTTACGCCACAGTATAATAAAGAGTACTAACGTACAGTATGGACACTCCCTGCCTCCCGTTGAAAGTGCCGCCCACCCGCACTCGGTTACCTCACATTACCGGCTGGCAAGGACGCGACGACGCGGTGCGCAGAGCGGAGGCCACGTAAAATATTCAAATATTAAACAAATATTTACAAAACCTATCAGATCACACTGAAAACAACACAATATCTATATGAACAAAAAATCATGTTTTCAACTTTTGTAATATTTTGGTGGCCTGAATTTCCTTACAAAAATTTTGTTACTTCGTTTATACTGATTCAAAATAGGAATCTATTGTATAAATCGAGCTTAGATACCCACCTTACAGCATAATACGATTCTTATTTCTTCCTAATTCGCGCAATGAGTTTTGAGTCATTGAGGTCATCGAACTTGACAACAAAATGGCGGGAACCCTAGCACGTCTTATCTCACTCACACAAGCATGGTACGCGTTCATCTACACGAGCTTAGACTGTGTGCGTAGGAACGCGTTTGTTTCATACATTTGATCGCCAGTGTCCGAGGTGTGCTTACGCTAAGCTTAACGCCAGCTGCTTGACAGCCACTATACGTGATGCCTCTACTGACCAGCCGGCCTAGCCAAGGTTACAATCGCTATCGCTTCGACAACGAAAAGCACTATGTCCCTCTATCACTCTTCCGTATTAGTGTGACAGTGACAGTTGCGTTTCGATCGCTACGGAGCGTAAGCGATGTGCATCTTGGCTACGCGGCCAGGTACTTTAGGCCTTAAACTATCTGTACCTACATAACTGTGACAGTTTAGATTCAACAAAAAAATGTGACATTTTCATAAAATGCCTCAAACTAAATAGGTTAGTTATTTTAATGTGTTTTTATGGTTCCGTGAGTACCCAAAGTGTAAAATTAATTATTAGTAGGTACAGTCGAAAGTTTTAATTTCTGACCCATTTTAATTTGTACCTTCTCACAGTGACGATAGTGTGAGGTCTCTAGCGACTTTCATATTGATTGCCACTGTGACAAGGTACGAAATGGGTCATAAATTAATACTTTCGACTGTACCAACAATTTTATTAGACCTTAAAATAAATATCTTAGTTTATTTAGGTATGTGTGTAGACTAGTGTAGAAAATTATTTAAGTAATAAATAAATACTGATTTAACATTTTTATCTTTCTCTGCGCTACTAAGTGTTCCTTAACCTGTTTCACATGACTTGAACATGATATAAAGTACCAACTATGGTTAAATGTGCAAATGTGCAGTTGTTAAATGCACAGAAGGTTCCATTTCATCGCACTTGGGTGGAGAAGTAAGTATTTTCTAGTTTGCTAAATACCTATTTCATTACTGGATGATGACAGACCACGCCAATGGCAAGAACTGATCTGGTGGCTTATTCTGATACCTGCCTAGTGCCTGCCTGTTGTTACAATTAGAATACGCCCCTAGCTTCGAGTCTGCTAATCTTAATTTCAATACAAGCGTGCCTACTTATTTTGCGATAAAATATTTAAAAAAACAAGTGTATTTTTCTACACGGCTAATGTCGGTCACATGAAAATTCATATGAAAAACAAAACTAAAATCCGGAACCCCGTTCTAGTGCTCTTCCTGAAAATAATTTTAAAAGTATAAAATGTTGGATGCATGTAAACATGTAAAATATTGAAGCACATTTTTAGCCGTCGGAGTTTTGTATTTTTGTAACTATTAAAACTTTTTGTAGATGTAATTAATGGCGTAGATATGGAACGTAAATATTAATATAAACGTATGTAAATATTATTAACGTTAGTAAATTTTATGATACGAGTTACTTAGGTTTTTTTTTTAAATCGTCGGCTGAATACCTAATAACAAATTATAATCTAAATATATAAACGTGAAAGACCTGACTGACTGACTGACTGACTGACTGACTGACTTAAATCAACGCACAGCCCAAACCGCTGGGACTAGAAAGTCCAAAATTGGCAACTAGATTCCTTATAAGGTCTAGGGGTCCACTAAGAAAGGATTTTTCAAAATTCATCCCCTAAAGGAGTGAAATGGGGGTCCAAAGTTTGTATGGGGAAACAAGATTAGTTAGACTATTTTATTCCAAATTTCACAGGAGTATTCCTAAAGATAAATGAGTAAACACGTGTTTCAGGTTTTTTGAAAATTGAACCCCTAAGAAGGGGAAAAGTCCCCAATAGGGTTGATATCTCAAAATATCAATATGGGTATCGTTTTCATAGTATTTTGAGACGCTAATAACAAAAATGGCATCAAAATTAAAATTAACGTAGCCGAAGTGAACAATCATCCCCCTGGTGGGGGTGCAATGGGGTTGAAATTTCAAAATATCAATATGGGTATCATTTCCATGGTTTTGTGGGACGCTAATTACAAAAATGGGATCAATATTAAAATATAACGTAGCCGACGTGAACTATGGCCCCTGGTGGGGAATGCTAATTACGAAGATAGCATAGACGGTTGTAACATACACGCTGATTTACAGCCACACGTGATCCAGACTTTTGAGAATGCAACACTGAAAAAAAAACCTGGTACTGGTAACCAGAATCTGGTTAGCTGTACTATATTGTCTTGTTGTATATGTGACGACTTCTCTTGTCTTGTTGTGATGTCTCATTAACAGTAACGGTGATAATTACTCCAGCTCCGTTGAATACTGACTTGAAATGTCGCGCCCGTTTACTTACGGTAGTCTCTGCGAGTTGGTAGCGGCAGGACAACTGTTTCCGTGGGTTTTCGAAGTTTACCGCAACAATGAGCTATATATGAGAGTTGGTACTGTGGGTAATCCGGTGGGCCGACTAAGATTTTCAAGTGATTTGTCTAGCGGTCATTTTGACGTATATATTCGCAGTGAATTACTCGTAAGACCCACAATATCAGAGCCCCCTTCTTCACTCCTCTCTGTGGTTGCCAAGAAGATTACCACGAGAAGGAATGAGGAGATTACCACCCCATTTAGAATCAGACTCATCATTATCTCTTACCGCTACCAAAACAGTTACTAAAAACTACAACTACATAAATAAAAAATATAAATTAAAAGGTGTTAGGTACAAAACGTACATTAGATTATATTAAATAAGTCGAGCTCGATTAATCGATATAATTACAATTGGTGTCTTCAAGTCAAGAGTGAATACTGTGAATAAGCTTTTACTGAAATAGTGAGCTACACCTTCGTAGGGTTGCAAATAGAAAAAAAACCAAATGTTTTTTTTCAAATTTATGAAAAAAAACCTGGCACCATGGTTTTTTTTCTAAATTAGGTTTTTATCAGATGAACAAAAATATGCCACAATAACGGTTTTTCGTGATTTATTTGTATATGTAACTTAAAACTAAGTAATTTTTGGGGAATCCCTGAATTCCACGATGCGGCGACGAGAGGCGTTGGTGTTGCCAACAGTAAATTGCGATTCCTACCACTACAGATTTCATTTATGTTGTTATTAATCAAAGTTGTTAAATTAAATTGGTTTAATGGTTAACATAAACTGACATAAAGTCTAAAACAAGTAAAACAACCGTATAAAAGTATTAACTGCCTTGCAAATTTTGAATTTTCATACTTTTGAAAAAAACGTACTCCAGAAAAAAAAACGTTTTTTTTTTTCACGGTTTTTTTTCATGTTTTTTCTCAAGTCAGAAAAAAAAAACCGTTTTTTTATAACCCTACACCTTCGGCCTTGTCATCACTTTCCAGCAGGTGAGACTAAGGTCAGTCACTGTTCAGTCCGTAAAAAAAAAAAAAAACAAAATTAAAAAAACTCTCCTGCGCGTGCGAAGCCGCGGGCAAAAGCTAGTAATATATAAGTAGGGGCAGCACAGGAGCAGTCAGATTATTGGCGCGAGGCGTAAATGTAAAGTTTATGCTTCCGATGTAGTCCACAAGATGGCCGAACCTCCCTACTCATAGTGTTATGTTCCTGCCGCTGAGTAAGGCTGCCAGAGCTCAACGAGAGTGCGGAGTATCAGGGTAATACTTCTGGAGTTGCAGGCGTCCATAGGTTACGGATACTGCTTACCATCAGGCAGGCTGTATGCTTGTTTGCCACCGACGTAGTATAAAAAAACCCCTGCCCTGTGCTGAAAACCCTTATCTACAATGTTTTCTTCATCGACGGCTTGACTCTCGGCCTCATGTGACATTCTCACTGTGGCGATTAATGTATCTCGCTTACATCTCGAGCGAGTTTCAGCGACACCGACCAAGTTAGCGGGAGTGAGATTTACCTTCTTTTATATTTTTTGTGAAACCTAAGTAGACTCCGACTAAAGTTACAAGGTAATTGTATGTACTTACTCCTAACTTTATCAAAAAGGGTGCTCTTTACCAATGAAGGATTGACTAAATAAACAATCACAGCCGTATTCGATATTGAAACGATATGGATCGGATATGTCAGTGTCAAAATTGACGTTCCTTCGAACAAAAAAGTCATTTTTGACACTGTCACAAATACGGCTGTCACAAATAAAGTCAATGTATTAAAAATAATCCCAAACTCTTATATACAATCCCAATAAAAATGTCGTTAGCGCGATGTAGAAATCGCCGCTCCCGATACAGCGCCATCTCGCGTGATATTTGGTAAATAATGTAAGGTCGTTTCTCAAAAAGTTGCCACCGCCAGGTTAAAATTTATGTTTTTCAAAAATTTTGCATTTTCGCATTTTTTTTAATTAGGATCGTTAAAAGGCAACTTAAACTATTAGAAAATGTGGAAGGGAAACAATTCCTTCAATTAGTTTAGAAGATATAGGCGTTTGAAATTCAGGTGAATGACATCAAGGACAGGTGTAAGATATTTTGTCCCCAGGTTATCGATAGTAGAAGCAGGTTATCGAGAAATAAGTACAAATTCCAATGAAAATATTGACAGGTTATAGAGAGGCACCATTAACCTGTGTCCGTTGCCGTTAACCTGGTTTCTTGTCATCATTCACCTGAAATGAGTGTCATTCACCTGTCCATCACATAATTTTCAATACCGTCTAAAAATAATCGAAAAATGTGTCATTTTCTATAAAAATGGATCTTATTGTCCACTACGATGATTACAATAGTAGGTTAAAATTTTGGATCCTGACCTGACCCACCTCACCTTCGATTCGATTCCCAATTTAACAATAAGTTTCTGTGAATAAGTAAACATTCAATCTTGCTGTCACCCTGGCAGTACCTAGTGGAACTCAGGTTTGGTGCAACATACGCACATGCTGTTTAGGTCATCCAACTCGTCTTGATGAGCACTTGGGAGAGCAGTACCCAAGATAGAGCTGATGCTGGACCATCGCTGTACCTAGTGGAACTCAGGTTTGGTGCAACATAGGCACACGCTGTTTTGGTCATCCAACACGTCTTGATGAGCACTTGGAAGAGCAGTACCCAAGATAGAGCTGATGCTGAACCCTTGCAGTACCTAATGGAACTCAGGTTTGGTGCAACATAGACACACGCTGTTTTGGTCATCCAACACGTCTTGATGAGCACTTGGAAGAGCAGTACCCAAGATAGAGCTGATGATGAACCCTCGCAGTACCTAGTGGAACTCAGGTTTGGTGCAACATAGACACACGTTGTTTCAGTCATTCGACACATCTTGATGAGCACTTGGGAGAGCAGTACCCAAGATAGAGCTGATGCTGAACCCTCGCAGTACCTACTGGAACTTAGGTTTGATGCAACATAGACACACGCTGTTTTGGTCATTCGACACGTTTTGATGAGGACTTGGGAGGGCAGTACCCAAGTTAGAGCTGATGCTGAACCCTCGCAGTACCTAGTGGAACTCAGGTTTGGTGCAACATAGACACACGCTGTTATGGTCATCCAACACGTCTTGATGAGCACTTGGAAAAGCGGTACCCAAGATAGAGCTGATGCTGAACCCTCGCAGTACCTACTGGAACTCAGGTTTGGTGCAACATAGACACACGCTGTTTTGGTCATTCGACACGTCTTGATGAGGACTTGGGAGGGCAGTACCCAAGTTAGAGCTGATGCTGAACCCTCGCAGTACCTAGTGGAACTCAGGTTTGGTGCAAAATAGACACACGCTGTTTTGGTCATTCGACACGTCTTGATGAGCACTTGGGAGAGCAGTACCCAAGATAGAGCTGATGCTGAACCCTCGCAGTACCTACTGGAACTCAGGTTTGATGCAACATAGATACACCCTGTTTTGGTCATTCGCATGCCTTTAAGATTTGAGGAGTTCCCTCGATTCCTCATGGATCCCATCATCAGAACTCGAGCTTGACAAAAATGTGGCTTAAAAACTTAACTTGCTTAACAAACATAACGAAGAGGACAAATCGCCTAACGTGAACTATGCGTCGTTGAAGAGTTCCGTTCTGATCTTCATCAGCAGTTCCACTTCATCAAATGTCACTTCTTTGAATGTATATGCTTGATTTGTAAATAAAAACACAAAAATCACTATATGTATGTCTTGAAGATTTGAGGAGTTCCCTCGATTCTTCATGGATTCCATCATCAAAACTGAGTTTTGACAAAAACGGGACGAATCTGTATGCATATATACATACAACCAAAAAAAGAATTTTCAAAATCGGTTAGGTAAACTAAAATGGGGTCTACGGTTGTGTGGAGAAACAGTTGTCCACTAACGTCATCCACTCAACCGTCCGGCCCGTGTACCTTAACCCTCTACTAACTAATCTACTTTAATAGAACTCAACCAGAATTGATTATACTTAAATTAAGAAAAATAGACTAATTTGGCCATGTGATCGTCTAGTGAAATTAATACATTGTGAACCTTAGTACCCATCGTCTTTTATGTGCAGACTGATTAGATTTGGATTCAAAATATTACCCCTAAAATACCCTATGTAATTGTAAATATTGCTACTGTAATTTATATATTATAACACTATCGTATGAAAAACAAAATCATATGAAGAATAAATAATAAATTATATTTTTTAGATTTTATCTCCTACCGAGCCCTATGGTAGAAGAGCCGGCCGCAAAATTTCTAACCGACTTGATACCACGATAAAATGCACAATGGTTTCCCAGAAAAGTTATGCTAAGTCCGAATTCGATAGTCTGCCACGGCGGAACTTGCCGAAAGTACGAAAAAGAAGGCCACTTCCGGTGCGAAAAAAGGGGCTGATTTAACCCATCTGATACCGAGATAGTAGTTATGGCAGCAGTTAGAAATTTACATGTAGACACAGAAAAGCGAAGTCTGCCACTATTTTTTTTGCCGGAAGTGCTTGGCAGACGCTCTCAAAGGTGACCATCGGGACCCCTAAATTAACCCATCTGATACCACCATGAAACCAATGCCAGTCGGTAGGTATGAACTCTCATGTCAGGAATATATAAGTCTGCCAAGGCTTTTCCTGCCGAAACACCATGGCAGACGAGATTATGTAAGCAAGGTCGCCATCGGTTACCCTACACTAACCCATCTGATACCACCATGAAACCAATTCCATTCGGTAGGTATGAACCCCCATTTTAGGAATATATAAGTCTGCCAAGGTTTTTCCTGCCGAAACACCTTGGCAGACGAGATTATAAGCAAGATGACCATCGGTTACCGTACACTAACCCATCTGATACCGCCATGAAACCAATTCCAGTCGGTAGGTATGAACCCTCATTTCATGAATATATAAGTCTGCCAAGGCTTTTCCTGCCGAAACACCTTGGCAGACGAGATTATGTTAGCAAGGTGTACATCAGTTACCCTACATTAACCCATCTGATACCTCCATGAAACCAATTCCAGTCGGTAGGTATGAACCCTCATTTCGGAAATTTTTAAGTCTGCCAAGGCCTTTCCTGCCGAAACTCCTTGACAGACGAGATTATGTAAGCAACATCCGCATCCGTGGGACCGGTATACGTGATTACTGTAGGCTTATTTATTACTTTATGCTTTTACATATTTGTATATTATTATGTTATTAATGAAATATATTTATAATTTATTAAACCTATACCTAATACATTGGGAATTCATTACCTGCTTACGGCAGTAGTAGGGAGTAGTGGGTGAGTTCTGGCTCACTTAGCCAGGCCAACAGTCCCTCCCCCTTTTTTTCCCTTGTTGAGGCCCTGCAACCTTACCTTGAACCCAACCTAATGTCATTGTAGCTCGAATCTAACCTAATCTATTTTTATTGCTTTTAGAAAATATTCTAATAACAATTATCTACTTTTGCAAAGTTAAATGTTGAATTCTTTATTTCGCAAAATGGAATTTTAATGTGACTATAATGTATGTGCAATCTACTTAGAAACTGGGTTTAGAAATATAAAAACACACATTTTATATAGGATAATAAGTTTATTCAAGTAATATTCTGAACATATGAGATATAGTAACATCATTACTTATTCTGTGTACAGTGGAGAAAACATGCAAGTTGACATTTTTCGTTTTAAAATAAAGATAAACTAAACAGTATTTGCCACAAACCGATGTAAAAAAAACTTTGCAGTTGTTGATTACAATACCATATCTTAAGGCCCCAGTACACAATGGGCCATCGCCGGCCATTCCAAGGGACGCATTTATGCGTTAGAGGGAGCAAATGATATTGCTATCTCATTCTACCGCATGGCTGCGTCCCTTGGAGTGGCCGGCAATGGCCCATTGTGTACTGGGGCCTTTACAATTTCTCTCCATGAACATTTTATGATACCCAACCAACCTTCCGGTTTTCGCCCGAATGAATTAAAATATTCACCAACACCATTGACATCAATATAAATGGCTATCCGATGTCAGCCAGGTTTAAAATCCGGATCTAAATTGATAATAAGCAATTTAAACAGGTGAACAGGCCCCAATTTCACCACGGTGACAGGTGCGACAATTGTAAAACATCACTGTTGCTGACGTCACAGGCATCCATGGGCTAAGGTTACCGCTTACCATCGGCCGGGCCGTATTCCTGTTTGCCACCATCATTGTATTATTTAAAAAAAACTTTATTATATCGGAAAAAACAGATATTTCTCCTGTGAAGTTTCTGACAATTGTCAAAGATCTAGAAGAATTGTAGGTAATTCTTGACAGGTAATGAGTTATGTCGGAATTTCGTGACAATTGCAGTGTTTCTGTGACAATTGCAGGTGACTGTATATTAGGAATAATTATTTTATTTAGTTTCAACGAAAGTTTCAAGTTTAGTACGAAAATACTTCAGATATACAATATGCACAAAATGTAGACCTAATCGAAATAAAACATTGCTTTTTATAGTAAATTTTTTTAAAAACATTCGATACATAGGTATACATAACAATAACCAGGCCACAGCGGTATTGGCCTGTAAGCTTTATCTCGGTCTCCAAAGCCGCAAAAACTCGCTAGTACTTCGTGCTGGTCTAGCCGTTATTTTTTCTTGAAGATTTTCAGAGAACAGCACGTACACGCATTATACATATAGACGGAACGAACGGCATAATCATAATCATTTATTCGTCGCAATCCATGGTATTACAGATCTAGGTACAAGACTTTCAGGTATTACTTATACGAATTACATAACGCTTCCTGTTAATAGGCAATATTTTAAGATAAAAGTTCTATAATATATTACAAGATTACAATTGTCATCAAAATTAATTGACGTACAGAAGTCAAATACGTTTTTAAAATGACGCAAAATGAAAATTAATCCCAATCAGTAAAGGATGAGTCTTTAAACTTTTTTCATTTTAAGCGAGTTTTGATTTGAAGGAACATAATACTTAAATTCGACTGTAATCGTATTGTTTTAAGATAGTTTACTGAGGTTTTCAACCATTATGACCCGTAAATAACAGCAAATCAAATTTAAAGGAGACGCGAGCTGATATTTATGTACCCTATTTTTTGAAATACAATTTATCTACTGGTATACTTTCTCGTGTGCGTATATGATTTAATGTCAAATCAAGCTGTCATTTTTATTTGAAGAATTATACGTGTGCTCCGGTGCAGCCCCAGCGGGCATCTGACTTGAAGAAGAATTTTGAGTGATGTCGTCAATGTATGGAAATTGTTCGAAGGTTTACATTTGAGATTGAATTTCTGTGTTGTCTTTGTGAGTAAAAATATAAATCTTGAATTGTCTAGCTTTCATAATCACACAATAATTCAATTACTGTCAAAGACAAAATTGTTTTGCTTCTTTCTCAAACGGAACTCCATATTTTGATATTTTGATACTTTTAGTGTCGATTTGTAGAGAATAACAGCAAATTAAAAATATAATGGCATGAAGAGTCGGTACACGGTTTCTTCGTGAACAAATTTACGTGTAATAATAATAATTATAATATAATATATATTATAGTGGTTTTCCGGGTCAAGGTCCGGGTCCGAGTCCGGGTCCGAGTCTGAGTCCGAGTCCGGGTCCGAATCCGTGTCCGAGTCCGTGTCCGGGTCCGAGTCCGAGTCCGGTTCCGAGTCCGGTTCCGAGTCCGGGTCCGAGTCCGGGTCCTAGTCCGAGTCCGTGTCCGAGTCCGAGTCCGGGTCCGAGTTCGATTCCAAGTCCGGGTCCGAGTCCGGGTCCGAACCGGATCCGGGTATGAGTCCGGTTCTGGGTCCGAGTCTGGGTCGCAGTCCAAGTCAAAATCGAAATTAGAAATCACCAAACGTGTACTATGCGTCGTTGAAGAGTTTTGTTCTGGTCATCATCAGCAGTTCCACTTCATCAAATGCGACAGTTTTTAATGTAAATGCTTGATTTTATGATGAAAATACAAAAAAAAAATATTTTATTTTTTATTTATTGGTATTCAGGATAACAACAGCCGTAAATATAACTAAGACATATTAATGCTTACATAAAAATAAGGCCAGTAACAGTCATCCATTGAGTTACATTATATAACGATTAAAAATAACAAAGATAAGAAAACAATGAGAATGTACAATACACACAAATGCTCGATACGCTAGAAATACTATAAACCGGTTGTAAAATGTATAAACCGGTTGTAAAATGTATAAGTAATCTAGTTAAAAATACCTACTTTTAATACAAAACAAAACCATGACATTGCATTAGTTGAAAATCAGACACCAGCAGACGTTCACAAAAATATCAAGATAAACATCATAATGTAGTAGTTATTCAAACTGAAAGTTTATTGTTCATAGAATTATTATAGGAGTTAGAATCTAAAAAGTACACCTACCTGAACGTACAACTAACTGCATTTCCCTGGCAACCAGGAACACATAGCTTGAAAAAATTATGATCTTATGATATAAAGAGATGTTGTAATAAAATGTATGTATTTATTTAAGGAGCAATTAGTACCAGTACTGAAGTTAAATGTAGAAACACAATAGTAATAAAAACAGAAACTGATTTTATGTTAATTTTCTTTGAACAAAATGGAATATATATATTTTTTGAATTTATTTTTAGAACCTACAAAAGGATCGGCAGTGCAGAATTCAGTGTTATACAAGTGAGGGATCCGTGATAACACGGCGTTAGAACCATAGTTAGTGGAGTGGAAGGGAACATGAAATAAGAGTTGTATGTCGAGTTCGACGTCTTGGAACTCGAAACGTTAGACCAGATAATAATTCAGGGCAGTCTAAACGATTTCTAGTTATATCGAAAAGTAGACTCATATCAGCTAATTTGCGCCTAGCTTCAAGTGAAAGTAGGTTATATTCCCGGCAATTACCTTTGTACCCAGCAGATGGTTTCTTAAATTTAAAATTTAAATGAGCTACAAATTTTTTTTGAATTTTTTCGATGCGGTCTTTATGAACAGCGTAACAAACTGACCAGATAGGTGATGCATATTCAAGGATGGATCTCACATATGCGTAATATACGACTTTTAGACATGACCCATATAACCATTCCAGTCGCAGAATCACAAAGTGGTAACTAAATGTCAGATGTGTCGTAACAGAGTCCACACAATGTGTCTAGAATTGTTTCGAAACAAAGTGTCATCGCCGTGTCTACACTTTTCCGTAACAAGGTGTCGACACATTTGTGTGCACTTTGCGTGCGGTTTGCGACTAAATCTGACAGCAAATTTGTGACAGCAAATGTCAATATAAAATACCTCTTGAAAACCAAGGTTTGTCAAACTACTATTAGTGTCTCGTGTGCTCGTAATTCTAGTAAGTCATCATGGGCAATGCAAATGATAATAATCGACCGAAACTATATAAACACCCAACACCCGTCAACCTTTTACAGAAAAGTTTTTAAAGAAATTCAATAAGCTACTTAGGTCAGGCAACGAATGCTTCAAAAGTTGTAGAGGGAAATGCTCGGAACACAATTTTTGACTCCGTAACTCGGTTTGACAAGTTAGGAGGTGAACATATCAAAAGTCCCCGGCCGTAGCCCTTGAGCGGGGGGGAGAGAGGGGGCTTTGAAGGTCCCATTTTCCCGTTTTTCGATTATATCTCGGAAACTATGCATCTCAGCGACATGGCCACTTATACAAAATGAAAGTTAATTTAATTTGTTACAAGTTTATTCAATCAATTTTTTCGATATGTTGAATAGTTTTTGAGATATCCGCTCTTAAAAGTTTATTTAGGGCTCTCAATTTTATCTTGATAATTATATCTATATCAGTGAAGGTGCTAGGCCGTGTTTGGTATCGTTTTCGTATAAATCTGGGGTGCTGAATCCATTTAAGATATCACATTGACACCATTCCACAAAATATAAATAAATCTTTTTAGGGTTCCGTACCTCAAAAGGAAAAAACGGAACCCTTATAGGATCACTCGTGCGTCTGTATGTATGTCCGTCTGAATACACAAAATAGTTCTTTACCTATAGATGACAGGAAAACCTATTAGAAATGTGCAGTCAAGCGCGAGTCGGACTTAATGTACGGAACCCTTAATACGCGAGTCCGACTCGCACTTGGCCGGTTTTTTTGAAACTCTTCTTGACGCTTAACCGCTGAACCGATTTCGTTGAAATTTGGTATAGAAATAGTTTGCGTCCCGGAACAGGACATAGGATAGATCTTATAACCAAAATCATCTTTTGAAGGTGTGAAAAGTGGCGTGGAAATTTGTACGGGAAATCAATAACCGCTGAACCGATTTATATGAAATTTGGGATGGTCTACATCTTTGATTTAGTTAAAAATGATGAAAAAACATGACTTCAAACCTAAACTTAAACAGTATTAACTTCAAGAAGTCAATTCTGAATTCCCCCCTACACCTCATTTCACACCTTTAAAGGATGATTTTTGAGATAACTTATTATATCCTGTCTCGGGACTCAAAATATATGTGTACCAAATTTAAATTAAAACTGTTCAGCAGTTTAAGCGTGAAGAGGAGTTTAAAAGAAAGTATTTTAATAAGTTTATATGTTTTTACTTCGGAATGGTGTCAATGTGATACCTTAACTAAATTTGGTACTGCGAATTTATACGAAAACGATACCAAACATGGCCTCGTAGCTTTACTGTTGTAGAAGTCAAAATAAAATTGAGAGCCCTAAATTCTTATTACTTGGCCAAACTTGTGTAGAAGGAAAAGGTAAAATAAAAGTCTTCGGCAGGAATATAAGACACAAATATATATTTTTTTGCGTTACTATTTCATTCATCAAATATAAACATACCTTGATTATACTATTCTAGTGAGATCCTCATAGATAAACAAAAACATTTACTTAAAAAATTACAAGGTCGAAATGTCACGGAACTTGTGAGAGTAATATGTGAAAAATAAAAACTTTTATGACAAAAAAAATCTGGACACAATTTAAGAATCACCCAATTGCGTCGAGGAATCATCTGTATTTTTGCTTGTTTCATTACCTCCTCGCTTCTTTTTTGTCCTTTGTATTCTGTAGCAATTTGTTAGATCTGAAAATAAAGATAACTTGCGTCGTCACGGATGTCGATTTATAGGTTTTAGGGAGTGCAGAATACGAAAACGATGATCATTTTATAATCCAAGATGGCGGCTACGTATTTTGTCATAAAAGTGGAATCCAAAATAGTCATCATTTTCGAAATCTGCGCCCCCTAAAACCTATAAAACGATATCCATGACGACTTTTATGACATAGTGCATTGCCGCCATTATGAAATTGAAAATGTTATCATTTTCGAAATCTGCGCCTCCTAAAACCTATAAAACGTCATCCACGACGACTTTTATGACATAGTGCATGGCCGCCATCTTGGAATCCAAAATAGTCATCATTTTCGAAATCTGCGCCCCCTAAAACCTATAAAACGATATCCATGACGACTTTTATGACATAGTGCATTGCCGCCATTTTTAAATTGAAAATGTTATCATTTTCGAAATCTGCGCCCCCCAAAACCTATAAAACGACACCCATGACGACTTTTATGACATAGTGCATGGCCGCCATTTTGGATTCCAAAATGGTCGTCATTTTCGAAAGCGGGGCCCCCTAAAACCTATAAAACGACACCCATGACGACTTTTATGACATAGTGCATGGCCGCCATTTTGGAGTCCAAAATGGTTATCATTTTCTAAATCTGCGCCACCCAAAACCTATAAAACGACACCCATGACGACTTTTATGACATAGTGCATGGCCGCCATTTTGGATTTCAAAATGGTCATCATTTTCTAAATCGGGGCCCCCTAAAACCTATAAAACGACATCCATGACGACTTTTATGACATAGTGCATGGCCGCCATCTTGGAATCCAAAATGGTCATCATTTTCGAAATCTACGCCCCCTAAAACCTATAAAACGACACCCATGACGACTTTTATGGCATAGTGCATGGCCGCCATTTTGGATTCCAAAATGGTCATCATTTTCAAAATTGGGGCCCCCTAAAACGTATAAAACGACATCCATGACGACTTTTATGACACAGTGCATGGCCGCCATTTCGGATTCCAAAATGGTCATTATTTTCGAAATCGGCACTCCCTAAAACCTATCGACACCCATCTCGACTTTTATGACAAAGTGTTTTGCTACCATCTGCATGCAAGACATTTCTATTATTTTTACGTACAAAAATGGCCCCCTGTCAACTTTCAATCGAGATTTAATCGATAATTTATTCGATTAATATTCAGATTAATTCAATTTCAATCTATGTTAGGTCGACTAAACTAATCGCGATTAAAATTTGAGAATTAACTTTTTTTATTCCATTAATTAGTCGAATAAACAGTTAATCGATTAATGCCCATCTCTGACCACGGCATTTTTACACTTTGAGAATATCTGAAAACAAATCAACACAAGGAGCCATTTTGCAAATCCAGTAACATACCAGTAACTTTGTTATTACTTTTGACAGCGCGTGTCATGTGTCAACACAGAGTCGACACAAAGTCGAAACATTGCAACTACTTTGTGACTGCAATATTTCTCAGCCTTAAACCATATTTATACATCATAATTAACAAGTTTCGTAGTATGTAAAGCGTTATTTCTGTTATTTAAGTATAGTATACGCATCGAAGTACTAAAAATGCTTCAAATAATATAGTTATGAACACAGGCACTGAGAAGTAAACAATTTCATTTCCGGCTAAACTAAAACAATGTGGTGGCGCGTTGATTATATTACACTTAGTTTATCAAATCACTCGAGCAGTTTAATTCCCCATAATAATTTAAGTCCTATTGTAATATAAATGCAAACAATATATAATTACGTCTTGTAATCCGTTTGCGAGATGGCGTATTAATGTCACTTATTTTTATTTAAGTATTTTTCCATCTGACAGTTTCCATTTGACAGGAACAAAATGAACGAATGAACGAATGATTTTGGCATAAAGTAGTCGCAAACCCGAAACAATGTGTGCACACGGCGACCACACTTTATGTCACTTTGTGTCATGTGTCGACCCTTCCCCATTTCTGGTAACTGTGTCGACACGGCGACGACTCTGCGACTGGAATTGTGACCGAAACAGACGGTGTCGACACAAGATGTGTCAACACCGCGTCGTAACGGCGACTGGAAATGGTTGTATGGGGACAAGCTATGAAAAGGTTTACAGGTCCTCATGACGAAGCCTAAACTGCGATATGATCTGTTAATAATGGAGTCAACGTGATTTCTCATTGTCATTTTAGAATCTAGAATTACACCCAGGTCACGCACAACATCGACTCTGTTCACCGCTACGCCATTAAAGTGGTATGAGTAATTAAATGGCTTAAGACTTCGAGTAAAACTTATACACTGACACTTATTAACACTTATTGTTATCTTATTACGGAAGTAATACTCGACTAGGTTATTAAGATCATTTTGCAGGAGTTCGCAGTCTGCTAAAGATTTAACACGCATGAATACTTTTTTATCATCTGCATATAATAAATGGCGTGCGGTTACAAAACATGTATTAATATCGTATATATAAGCATTATAAAAGAGAGGACCGAGATGGGAGCCTTGGGGCACGCCGGAGGGAATATTAATGTAATCAGACCTATAGCCGCCAAGAACTACAGCTTGGGAACGATTAGTGAGGTATGATTTGACCCATCTGAGCAAGTCGCCATGAATTCCGAGTGCTTCAAGCTTCATGAGAAGTATAGCATGGTTGACACGATCGAACGCTTTTTCAAAGTCTGTGTATATCACGTCGACTTGACCGCCTCCTTCCATTTCTGTTAAAACATGATTCGTGAAGCAAGCTAGGTTGGAAACTGTAGAACGTCCCTTTAGAAAACCGTGCTGTTTATCCGAGATCCCACAAGAGACAAGGGGGTAAATTTGTTTAAAAATTATGGATTCAAAAAGCTTTCCTATGGTATTGAGGATAGAGATAGGTCGATAATTCTCGATATTGGACTTTGAACCTTTTTTATATATAGGAATAATGTGGGCCCTTTTCCAGATGGAGGGGAAAATACAGTCCTTTAAAGATCGTTGAAATAGAATGGTTAGTGGGCATGCAAGGCTCTCAGCACAAGAAGATAAAAAGATAGGTGGAACGCCGTCACAACCAGGTCCCTTAGTTTTATCTAGTCGCTTTGAGAAACTTAACACGATCTCGCAAGTTACATCGATTCCGGACATTGCATCATTTGCATCGCACTGATTGCTGCTCATAGAACTATTGTTAAGGTTATAAGAGGAGTTTGAGGTATCAAAAACACTCTCAAAAAATGTATTAAACGCATTACAGATATCCATGCCACTGTTGTAGTGATTACTACCTAAATTGAAACAATTAGGGTAATTAGAGCCTCCCCGTTTAGATTTGACATATTTCCAAAAGAATTTAGGAGAGCGCTTGATGTAAGATTCGGTGTTGTTATTAAAACGCTGAAAACAAATCTATACTTATGCCTTTAATATTTGAGGAGTTCCCTCGATTCCTTATGGATCCCATCATTAGAACTCGAGCTTGACAAAAATGTGGCTTTAAAACTTGACTTGCTTAACAAACATAACGAAGAGGAAAAATCGCCAAACGTGAACTATGCGTGGTTGAAGAGTTCTGTTCTGGTCATCATCAGCAGTTCCACTTCATCAAATGCGCCAGTTTTTAATGAAAATTTTTGATTTTCTGATGAAAATACAAAAATGTCTATACGCATGCCTTTAAGATTTGAGGAGTTCCCTCGATTCCTCATGGATCCCATCATCAGAACTCGAGCTTGACAAAAATGTGGCTTAAAAACTTGACTTGCTTAACAAACATAACGAAGACGACAAATCGCCAAACGTGAACTATGCGTCGTTGAAGAGTTCCGTTCTGATCATCATCAGCAGTTGCACTTCATCAAATGTCACTTTTTTGAATGTGTATGCTTAATTTGATGATAAAAACCCAAAAATCACTATATGTATGCGTTTAAAATTTGAGGAGTTCCCTCGATTCCTCATGGATCCCATCATCAGAACTGGGTTTTGACAAAAACGGAACCAATCTGTATGCATATACATACAATCAAAAAACTAATTTTCAAAATCGGTCCAGGAATGACGGAGATATAGAGTAACAAACATAAAAAAAAAAAAAAAAAAACATACAACCGAATTGATAACCTCCTTCTTTGAGATTTGGAAGTCGGTTAACAAACTAATATTAGCCCAAAATCTAAAATAAATGAAGTACCGATCACATAAAAAGTAAAAAATTAAATTAAGTAAATAAAAACAGGAAGGTATCATAAAATGTTAATGAAGAGAAATTGTAAGAGATGGTATTATGCCAACCAACAACTGCAAAGTTTTTTAACATCGGTTTGTGGCAAATACTGTTTAGTTTATCTTTATTTTAAAACGAAAAATGTCAACTTGCATGTTTTCTCCACTGTACACAGAATAAGTAATGATGTTACTATATCTCATATGTTCAGAATATTACTTGAATAAACTTATTATCCTATATAAAATGTGTGTTTTTATATTTCTAAACCCAGTTTCTAAGTAGATTGCACATACATTATAGTCACATTAAAATTCCATTTTGCGAAATAAAGAATTCAACATTTAACTTTGCAAAAGTAGATAATTGTTATTAGAATATTTTCTAAAAGCAATAAAAATAGATTACGTTAGATTCGAGCTACAATGACATTAGGTTGGGTTCAAGGTAAGGTTGCAGGGCCTCAACAAGGGAAAAAAAGGGGGAGGGACTGTTGGCCTGGCTAAGTGAGCCAGAACTCACCCACTACTCCCTACTACTGCCGTAAGCAGGTAATGAATTCCCAATGTATTAGGTATAGGTTTAATAAATTATAAATATATTTCATTAATAACATAATAATATACAAATATGTAAAAGCATAAAGTAATAAATAAGCCTACAGTAATCACGTATACCGGTCCCACGGATGCGGATGTTGCTTACATAATCTCGTCTGTCAAGGAGTTTCGGCAGGAAAGGCCTTGGCAGACTTATATATTCATGAAATGAGGGTTCATACCTACCGACTGGAATTGGTTTCATGGCGGTATCAGATGGGTTAGTGTACGGTAACCGATGGTCATCTTGCTTATAATCTCGTCTGCCAAGGTGTTTCGGCAGGAAAAACCTTGGCAGACTTATATATTCCTAAAATGGGGGTTCATACCTACCGAATGGAATTGGTTTCATGGTGGTATCAGATGGGTTAGTGTAGGGTAACCGATGGCGACCTTGCTTACATAATCTCGTCTGCCATGGTGTTTCGGCAGGAAAAGCCTTGGCAGACTTATATATTCCTGACATGAGAGTTCATACCTACCGACTGGCATTGGTTTCATGGTGGTATCAGATGGGTTAATTTAGGGGTCCCGATGGTCACCTTTGAGAGCGTCTGCCAAGCACTTCCGGCAAAAAAAATAGTGGCAGACTTCGCTTTTCTGTGTCTACATGTAAATTTCTAACTGCTGCCATAACTACTATCTCGGTATCAGATGGGTTAAATCAGCCCCTTTTTTCGCACCGGAAGTGGCCTTCTTTTTCGTACTTTCGGCAAGTTCCGCCGTGGCAGACTATCGAATTCGGACTTAGCATAACTTTTCTGGGAAAC
The DNA here is from genome assembly GCF_910591565.1 of Cydia splendana. Lineage (NCBI taxonomy): Eukaryota > Metazoa > Arthropoda > Insecta > Lepidoptera > Tortricidae > Cydia > Cydia splendana. The sequence continues at coordinate 18,683,380 of NC_085967.1, read as the reverse complement.
CATTGTGCATTTCATCGTGGTATCAAGTCGGTTAGAAATTTTGCGGCCGGCTCTTCACCTACTACCGTGACCAGTTACCATGAACAGTAGTATAAGCCCTTGTTGTTTGTAATTATATTTTCCTTTTATATCCATTCGCTAACCTAGCTAGCTAAAGGAAAATATTTATATGTAAATGATGCAAATATTAATACGTACAAACTTACTTTATCTACTGTCACGCCTCGGATGAAGACGGGTCTCTAAACTAAATAATACCTATTTTATTTTGTTTTGTTTTGAATAGGTATTTCTAAGCACTATGTAATATTTACTTTTATCTGCGTTTCGGAACCTATTTTCAGACAAGAAGAAACGCCAAGAAACTCATCTGGATATTCTTACTATAAATGTATGGAATATTGAAGCAATCGTCTATTAAACATGATTTAATACCCTTAGTTACCCCGATATAGAAAAGCTCAAATTGTCACTAGTGAACTGCTTCGCCTGTCACTAGCTCCCTATAACAAAATTATTTAGTATGTCCTCAAATAACTTTGTTCCCCTATCTCACCCAATATAATAATGTATTACCTTTAAATCATATCTAATGTACGAGCCTCAGTAACCCATCCATATGCTACTGAAACTAGACTTTAATTTTATTCTGTATTTTAAAACAGTTAACACTCTAATGATTTTAACACTGTGTGTAACCAAAATATATGTGAGAGAATAAATAATAATAAAGAAAGAAATAATAAATAACCCTAACTCCCAAATAATGACTCTACCCTAACTCTACCCCAATGTCCCTATTCTAATGTGTAAATCTAGAGGCGAACCTCTATCCTTACAGGGAGGAGTGTGTGTAAGAGGGACCCTAATTTAAGCTGTAAACGTTCGGCCGACAAAACCGAGGTATTGCAAACCCTAGTGTCTGTGTGATTGCCTCCCTCCGCAGTGTAGGCCGTAGCCAAGGGTACTGACGAATAAGGTGCCCTATTCCAAATATAAAATGTGAATATATAAATTTATATAACAAGACCACGCTTCTTCAATTACCAACAGATTTCAGTGAGTAAAGATTACTCCTAATGATCCACACGTGAGATCCTCACATCCCTCTGTCAGACCTTGAAGAGAACGTAAGAGGTATAATCGTCACCTGTGTAGGTAAAAAGGTTGACGCCAGGCCCCTCTCGCGACCTGGACCTAACACTCTACTGGATTCCCGGAAAAGCCTGTTTATCACCGCTAGGTTAGGCGTTTCCGGTTGATTGACCGTGCAATCAGACACTAATCTGGCTCTAAAACACAAAAAACACCAAAACACACGTAAGTATTTACACTGAACTAACAATTGAACAGTCTGACAAAAAGCAGCATAGTAGCTACGTAAAGTCAAACATCCAATCGTCAAAATAACACCTTTGTTTTAACGTCTACAGGCGAGCCAGAGATCGTGACAATCCGACGGACAAAAATAGAATAACCAGTTCCCAGCTTGGCGTGGGGGTATTTATAACCATAAAAGACATTAACGAAACGCGTTTGACGCATTTGACGCGTTAGGCGCACTTCAATATAAGATCTTTGTTATTTATTTCCTTTAAACTCGAGTACCAATCTTGAGTAGTTTTAGCAAAGAGATGTGCTTCCCATAAGACAAGTAAAGTCAAAAGAAACCCCTTGCCTCAGAAATCAAGACAAAGTTACTCTCTAACAGATGGCGCCACTCCCTTGATATTAAACAATTCTAACTCACATCAATGTAAAAAAACACGGATCAAAGCACATGACGATCCAAAATTAATAAAAATCATTTATGTCTATATGTAAATATATAAGTTTTATGGATATTTTTATACATTTTCATCTTTAGTTTCAATACTGCGTCAACAGATGGCAGCATAACCTTCGCGACTACAAAATTCACCGACAGTAATTCTCTATACACATTCCATTCTCTTTGGTTTCAGCGAATCACTTTTTCTGATTAATGGCCCACTACGAAACTTGACTCTGTTAAGTTTTTTGTTTGTTGTTTCGGATTTCTCGTGAGAATGTTTTGTTTTTATTTAAAATTAATTTACTGAATGCATACATTATAGTTACTTACATGTATTTATTTTAATTAACATTTGTACATAATAATTGAGGTTTTAAAGTTTATGAAAATATTATCGATTGATCAGCTGTGTCAATCATTATTTATGTTAACTAGATCAGCTAGTGCGTCTAGTTACACCCGCGAGACTGTTTTCCTGTCAACCGTCCGGGTTTTTTTAGCGACGCACGCCCCGCGCAGCGCATTCACAACTTTCTACAAAAATTATAACTACACTGCCATCTAATTTTTTTTAGAGCGAACTATTTAGTTAGGCTACGTTGTCGCATCAAGAGAATTAGTAAATAATGCTGAAATATTCCGTTAGATGGCTCTGAAATCAATTCATTCTTCCACCTCTTTGGATAGTAAAGTTCCCGCGGACGGTTAAGAGCATATTTTTTTCGGATACTATGCTATCGTCGGACGGTCAAGTGTTAACAAAGATAATCACTGTTTGAGTATATGTAACGTGGTTTTTTCATATGGCAAGTGAATGACGCTTCATTCACCTGCTATTGCATCATTCACCTGACTTTTTTGGACAGGTTAACGAGACGTAAGACAAAAGTACACAAATTTGAATAATATGCAGCTTTAACAGACATGATAGTTTTTATTCCTAAATTAACACATAAAAGCGATATAACCGCTATACAATTATATAGTTACGAGTATTAGTTGTGGTATCAGTGACATTAACCTGCCGCAAAATCTCATCCACCTGGCAGTTTTAGCCAGGTGGACGATATGCAGGTGATGGGGAAAATGGCAGTTATATCGCGAATACACAAAATGTATTAGCTTGATGAACTCCATACTTCGGAATATAAAACTAAACTATTGATTACGTTACATATCTTAATAGTAATGCGATAGGTTACACAATTAGCATCATATCCACGCCAGGATAAAGAGTACTTACCCATTACAAACTCCAATTTCCGATACTTTGTCGTTTGTGTTTTATTTGCGGAGCACAATAACCACGTCTTCGTCCTACCAGGCTCCAATTTCACCACGGTGACAGGTGCGACAATTGTAAAACATCACTGTTGCTGACGTCACAGGCATCCATGGGCTACGGTTACCACTTACCATCGGGCGGGCCGTATTCCTGTTTGCCACCATCATTGTTTTATTAAAAAATACTTTATTATATCGAAAAAAAACAGATATTTCTCTTGCTAAGTTTATGACAAGTCAAATTTTAATCTTTGACCTGACGCGTCCCGTTCCAAATTCGAAATTATGTATGTCTGGACTCCATTTTGTTGCAAATTTATTTAGGTTCCAGCGTTGCCAAAGCGTTGTGTACTTTTGTCTTACTATTTGAAAACCTCTGTAAAGGTCTACATTTTACCTGTAAGTCCGCCTGGCGCGGGCTTCTACCCCCTTGTGTGCCCGGATGGCAGCGTTAACTGGTGGTCGGCGAGTGCTGCCTTGGCCCTGTACCTGAGAGGTTGATGACGTGGCGGTGATGTTGGTATCCTAACCACTACGGACAAGGTCAGCTCCTTCCAACCTTTAATTTACTTCTACGGCGCCCAACATTATTGTAATTCAATAGCAAATATCTGATTAAAAGTGTTCAACCATAAGATTTTAGCCGCTAAACCCACATTCGATCCCTTGTCCCTATTGAGTCTCATGTAAAAATTTAAGAGCTAGGTTAAGGTAACGGCAGGGTATGCAAGGCCCTTAAGGCACGGGTAATGAATTTCCTTTGTTTTCTTTAATAAAATAAAAGTTGTAACTGCAGTGGTTGTATTATTTCCTTTAAAATCTTTAGTATAGCCCCCTTAGAATAATAATTGTAACACAGGTGATAGCTGATGACTGACGGCTTCGGCTCGTGCGGAGTGAGACGGGAAAGGTGCGGTGAGGGTTATACAATCGTCATGAACGTGATGCGACAGGTGAATGTTAAGAATTGCCTTGGACAAACTTTGAAGCCGAATAAGTTAAAATATAAGTATAATATTGTTATGCGATAGTAATACTTTAAAAGTTAAGGATATATGTTAATAAAATACGGCAATGACGTTAAATTAAGTTAATAATTTGTGTGGTTTTCATACCTCGGAACATCAGTACCTCGCGTTGGGACACGACAGGTTAGCGGATAAACGTAGTTACAATATTATTTTTTTTGTAATCAGTATTTATTAAATCTTTTTCAAAGTATTAGGCCTCTGTGTAAAAAGTCTCTATAAATATGTGTTAAAATTTTATATATAAAAATTATACATAATGAAAAAAAGTTAAACCTATTTACAGGTGGCGGTGCCAACTTTTTGAGAAACGACCGTAAATATCTTTGTAGGAAAGCTATTCTATGGAAGTACGGACGCGAACAGTAATCACGGTCCATATCCCGGTCGATATGTCTAGTGAAATCTCATCATATGTTTGCAACAGACCCCGTTGTTCCATTGAAAATCAGGGTTGGCAAAACTATTAATCCTAACTGTGACGTCCAGGCTCCGTTGTGTACTGGGTGATCAAATGAAACAACTGTTATCACTTGTGCACTCCGCCAGCCACCCACTCGCCATGACACTTCTCCACGGAGTGAAGCTAGCGGGTAGTTGCGTCGTACTGTTTATTGTGTAATCGTCACATCTCTCCCTTTTTATAACGATTTATTTATTTTACTTTATATATTTATCATGCAACAATAGTTCAGTTTATCGTATTATCTTATACTCGCTAGGTTAATTTATTTTTCCAATCTAGGTATACTACCACCGGTTCGGAAAGGTTAACCTCAGACCCGAGAAGAACCGGCGTAAGAAACTCGGCGAGGTGTGGATGTATTCATTTTACAACAGTGAAATAATAAATATTTTCCAACACTAGCAAGCCTTTAAATCTGTAAAACTATTATTTTACTTTTACAATTTCTTCTTAGGTGTCAGTCCCTCTCCTTCTCCTATTTGCAGTTTTGAGTTTTTTATTCAATTGCTTATAACTCAAAGATTTACTTTAAACGCCTTAATTACTACATTTTCCTTTTGATGCTTACACATTTCCAGGTATTTCCATTAGCATACAATATAATATTTTACTAATTAATACCTATTTCATGATTTAGGTACAATAACATTGTAAGCTTGCCAAGCGTCTTGGACATTAGTTACTTATTGGCAATAACTGATTGACTCAGTTTTACTTGTCTTGTATGATGTTAATATATATAATGCAATTTAAAATACTTGTAGATAATCCAAGGTCAAATAAAGTAGGAATGTTACATTCGTTGTAGAGGTACCATGTCAAGTATGATTTTACTTGTGAATAGGTTAAGCGAACAATAATCTATATAAATAGATTTATATATTATTAATTTGTTAGGTACCTACTAAGATTTACCTGCCTATTTGACCATTATTATTATTAATTGCATTGCATACATATCTAATTATCGTTCTTTAATTATAATACTTGAATAATATGATCTTGACATCAATTAATCCAAATATTTAGGTATTTCAAACATTTTATTGCTCAAAAGTAACACAGCAAATATAATATCGAATGTAATATTATTCTAGCAACTTACTTATGCGAAGAATCATAATTACAATTTATGTTATGAAAATAACGTAACACCTTACTAATTGAAAGCTGATTTTTCAATTGAATTGTGACCAGTAAGTATTGTATTATTATTTCCACAATAATTACTGTCAGACTATCACATAAATATTATTATTTGTACTTATACACTTTTTCTTCGGTTTATTTCAATTACTTGCAACATATTTTATAAACCTGAAGCATAGGTATACACCTTGTATGTCTGCTTCCTATCCTGCCATTGGTAAGTATGTCATTTAACTTCAATAAACATCTTCCAACGAACCAATGGAATTACATTATTCTAACCATGATCCCATGAAATACTGAGTACACCAGAGTACAGTTCGAATGTTTAGGTACTTTACCATTTTATCGTTACGTTTAACGTTTCTAAATGATAAGACCTAGGCTTTTGGTCTTTTGAGTCTTAGTGCTCAATTAGTACAATAAATGTGTACTCTTGGGCATGGTATAATAATATACTCCGCCTGGTACTCCATTCCCGTCTTTTCTAGGTCACCTAACTGACACGCGCCTACGTCATCATGCGACAGCGCTATATGATAATATGCGATAGCGCTATATATAGCGGCCATGTTGTTGTGACGTAGGCCCGTGTCACTCTGGGAATGGAAGACCATGTTTTATTAGACTATGCTCTTGGGTAGATCAATAAAGTGGTTCAAGCTACAACTTTAATCTACTAGTTTTACTTAATTAGTTAGCCTCAACAAATTAAACATCAGGCAAACTGTCATTGAGAGCGATCAAAATCACGGTTAATTCGAATACTTATTGTTTTTATTTTATAATGTGTAGGTACCTACACACAGTATTTAGTTATTTGTTTCTGTTTTGATTTAATGTATTGGTTCTGAGACAATGTATAATTTCTAATGTATGTATTGTCTCAACCGCATACCTAAGAGTTTTGGCATCCTTAATTATTGTAAGTTTATGCATGTGACTGAAATAAGGAAATATATTTTCCGGTAAAGTGCCTTTTTAATTACACTTAATTATAATTAGTCATCACATCACACATATCACTCATCTTCATCTGAGTAGGTGTACCTACTACCTAGGTAGTTAAAAAGGGACTTCGTCATCTACACTGTTAACCGACAAAAGTCGTATGTCTATTTACAAGACATTAGGTTAACTGCTGGTCACTAGAGTTTTTTCTGTTAGTACCTTAGTCATGGTTGCCTTGGGTATAGTTTCGTAGTTTAGTTAAGTAAGCAGTGCTTCCTCACCGTGTAAGGCTCCCCGCATCGCCACTTCAGTTTTTACAGCATTGACTTTAGGTACTACATGACATGATGTAGGCCCAGCGTCTATTTACGTACCTGTTGTACTTGGGTTTGTAATTGAGCTTTGCCCTGATTATTATTCTATAGAATCATGTATTCCGGCTCTAAAATAGATTGGAATTGGGATTTATTATATGAAATCTGGGTCATATACGATTTTGAAGAATTGTACTTATATCCTCATCTATTTATAGGTTTTATTTGGGCAGTTTAGGCATGCCTCTGTGTTCCACAATTTACACGGCTACTTACGCAGAATGCATTATTACTCTTATCCTGGTCACCTGCTTGTTTCTCTTAAACTATAATTTAACCTGTCTTCTAACTGTTCCAACAGGATTGCTACAACAATCTTTAACCGGAATACCGTCTAAGTCGTCGTATAATATATTTTTATATATACTTTGTCCGTTTTTATTTAAGCTGATACATTCGGTTCTTACCCATACGAACATCTGCAAAATGCAGTTAATTTATGATACGGGTATAGGTTAGCAGAAGGTTAAATTGTAATACTTTACAGAAAATGTTTCCAACTGGCGTATTTTTATTTTTTTATATAATTGAAATCTACTCTGAATCTACATTAGTAGATATGCCTATTCCCGAGGCCATCCATCTATACCTACGCCTTAAGTTAACTGGAACAGTAGGCAGAGGCACTAAACTGCTTATTATATAATTTCGAATTCAGTAAATACATTACATAATAGGAGGTCACTCTATACTAACATAATGTCAGTTTATGACTATTTTGCCTCCCTATTAAGTTTTGGTGGGCTAAAGAATCCGTCTAATGGTGGTATCTAGAACATTTTGAATGACCTAAAACAAGATACTATCGTTAGTACCAACCAACACTATATCGCGTCAGTTTACTTTTAAGTACTATGTTGTACTAATTTGGACGACCTATAACAAAAGGTCCTATCGTTAGTACCAACCACCACTATCGCGTCTACTAGACTAGTTACTAGGTACATTTGACTCTTTTGGTTTGTTAGTACCAGTTGAACATTCAACTAACTAATTATTCTCTGTTTGTATCGTAGGTAAGTGTTATGATTTCGCTTATCATTTCTTTTGTTTTGCTAGTACTAGTTGAACATTCAACCCACTACTTATTTATTTTGCTAGGACCAGTTGAAAGTTCCAACCTACTAATTATTTGTTTTGCTAGTACCAGTTGAAAGTTCCAACCCACTAATTATTTGTTTTGCTAGTACCAGTTGAAAGTTCCAACCTACTAATTATTTGTTTTTCTAGCAACAGTTGAACAATCAACCTACTAATTATTTGTTTTGCTAGTACCAGTTGAACAATCAACCTACTAATTATTTGTTTTGCTAGTACCAGTTGAACATTTCAACCTACTAATTATTTGTTTTGCTAGTACCGGTTGAACATTTCAACCTACAAATTATTTGTTTTGCTAGTACCGGTTGAAAGTTTCAACCTACTAATTATTAGTTTTCCTAGTACCGGTTGAAAGTTTCAACCCACTAACTATTTGTTTTGCTAGTACCAGTTGAAAGTTTCAACCTACTAATTATTTGTTTTGCTAGTACCAGTTGAACATTTCAACCTACTAATTATTTGTTTTGCTAGTACCGGTTGAAAGTTTCAACCTACTAATTATTTGTTTTGCTAGTACCGGTTGAAAGTTTCAACCTACTAATTATTTGTTTTGCTAGTACCTGTTGAAAGTTTCAACCTACTAATTATTTGTTGTGCTAGTACCGGTTGAACATTTCAACCTACTAATTATTTGTTTTGCTAGTACCGGTTGAAAGTTTCAACCTACTAATTATTAGTTTTGCTAGTACCGGTTGAAAGTTTCAACCCACTAACTATTTGTTTTGCTAGTACCAGTTGAAAGTTTCAACCTACTAATTATTTGTTTTGCTAGTACCAGTTGAACATTTCAACCTACTAATTATTTGTTTTGCTAGTACCGGTTGAAAGTTTCAACCTACTAATTATTTGTTTTGCTAGTACCGGTTGAAAGTTTCAACCCACTAATTATTATTTTTTGCTAGTACCTGTTGAAAGTTTCAACCTACTAATTATTTGTTTTGCTAGTACCGGTTGAAAGTTTCAACCTACTAATTATTTGTTTTGCTAGTACCGGTTGAAAGTTTCAACCTACTAATTATTTGTTTTGCTAGTACTAGTTGAACATTCAACCCACTACTTATTTATTTTGCTAGTACCAGTTGAAAGTTCCAACCTACTAATTATTTGTTTTGCTAGTACCGGTTGAAAGTTTCAACCTACTAATTATTTGTTTTGCTAGAACCGGTTGAAAGTTTCAACCTACTAACTATTTGTTTTGCTAGTACCAGTTGAACGTTTCAACCCACTAACTATTTGTTTTGCTAGTACCAGTTGAAAGTTTCAACCTACTAATTATTTGTTTTGCTAGTACCAGTTGAACATTTCAACCTACTAATTATTTGTTTTGCTAGTACCGGTTGAAAGTTTCAACCTACTAATTATTTGTTTTGCTAGTACTAGTTGAACATTCAACCCACTACTTATTTATTTTGCTAGTACCAGTTGAAAGTTCCAACCTACTAATTATTTGTTTTGCTAGTACCGGTTGAAAGTTTCAACCTACTAATTATTTGTTTTGCTAGTACCGGTTGAAAGTTTCAACCTACTAACTATTTGTTTTGCTAGTACCAGTTGAACGTTTCAACCTACTAATTATTACTTATACCAACTGCAGCATAGATGTGATGTACAGTTTACTTCTTGCAATTTATTTTTCTTGTTAGTCCGACTCCGACTTACTACTCAATTCATTTGATGCTGAGTTTACGTGTCTACTCCTACAGTAAAACAATAACAAAGCCCTTGGCATTCATCAGTCTAAGAACGCTATCTACAGTTCTTGACTCACTTGACATCGTAAAGGTCCTTGATAATTTAACTGGTCCGTTACCTGCTAGCATTGTTTATTATCATAAACAGCACATACCTATGTATATATAAATACATGTTAAGTCGACACCAAGTTAACATCTATTCATACCCATATCGTGCTATAAATAGCATTTCAATTGATTATACCTGGTTATTTTAACCGAACAATATTTCTTTTAGGACATAAGGTCCATAAAATGTATACAACTATACCGACTTGATATGCAGGTTTCTCTATACGTTCCCTCATGTAAAAATATCTTAGTATTTAATTACACGACTAAGTAGGTAGGTATATTTTAAGTATGAACGGTAAATACACAACTCATAATAATCATGATTTCCGCGAAGGTAGTTTGATTATTTACCCTTTATATCATATGAATTCTAATATACGATTTTGAGTCAGAAAATAAACCATGTACCATCTGTATTTGTAACACGCAAACCATCGGCATATTCGTTTCTGTCATTTCATGGAAAAATTCATGGCTAATACGTCGGTGCCACATCATAGGAATAATGTAACATGAGTACATTATTTTTTGTAGTGACCCCAATTATTGATCTATCTTGCATTGATTACACTTTTGGATTTACATTTGGTAACCAGGCTCACGCACAGTAGCCATTGTCAAAGAGTTAGTGTAATAAGCACGCGTATATTTCTTCTTTGCTTAGTAAACATTCCTCCCGAGCTACGTACCATCAATTATTTACTCAATAATAGTTGTAAAGTTAACCACTGTTCTTATGTAAACAGTCGACAAAATCAACTGTGCATATACATAATTGTTTTTATTAACATTGATTGTAAACAAAACTATAAAATTAGGTATAGGTACTAGATCTACGTTTTTACAGTAATATTTAAATTCTGCATTAGTTTCTTTAATACTCCTCTTACGTGAGTTTGGAATTTCATAACCTACTTACGTAAGTACCGCCTAACAAAATCGTTGCAGTTTTAATATTTTCGTATTATGTACAACCGTACGTCACTCGTTACACAGAATATCACCTCGCCCAAAATTTTGTATTACCTGAATACAATCGGCAGCTCGGGAGGAAATGGACAAATACGGTAGCTATTAGGTTAGGATTTCCATACCTTAGATTTGTTTTTTTTTTCCGCCACCGTTACCTTTCCTTTCCGTAATTTTTTGTAATATTTTACCCTCGTCGCCATCTGTGACGTCCAAGCTCCGTTGTGTACTGGGTGATCAAATGAAACAACTGTTATCACTTGTGCACTCCGCCAGCCACCCACTCGCCATGACACTTCTCCACGGAGTGAAGCTAGCGGGTAGTTGCGTCGTACTGTTTATTGTGTAATCGTCACACTAACTTCACTGTGGTGCCCGACGCGATTTAGCCAAAGTCCTAACATTACAACAATTAGGACCCGACCTGAACCTCGTTTTAATCATGAATATTCACTGAAACGTATTCCAAATTGTTTCATTACTTATAACACCCATGATACAATAGAAGTTCTAGCGGAATTAAGATTTTATTCTAGTTAAGGCGAAGTTTCGTAGGCCAATTTACCAACTCTCATTTTCAATGAACTTCCACATTTATTACCAACATACGTGCAATTGAACTAAAACTTGGCATTAAATATAGCGTAGCGTGATCAGACTCTATATTAAAAAAAGCTGACACATATGCTTTAATCAATATTATATAATAAAAGAAAGTGTACAATGTGCGTGCCGCTAAAACTCAGAAATGAGTCCCGATACGATCAAGGAAGCTATATGGGGTGGTAGCCCTCTATCTTCCGTCCATGAAAAAGTTTTCCGTTTTTACCTGAAGGGTGTGCTTTTGAAGATATAAGGGCTGAAAATTTCGCCCTCTGAGACCCAGAAGCAGTTGTTTTTGTTTTTGAATTTTGAACCTTAACTTAATAAAGGAAAGTTCAGAATAGATCGTGAAATTACCTACAAAAAATTGTACCTGGTGAGGTGTCTCGGGTCTCGGAGGGTAGATATTTCTAGAACAGTCCAGAACATTCGAGAGCATTCCACAGCATACAGAACATTCTGGAATGATGTCGAATATTCCGAAATAGCCTAGAATCCAGGATACCAGATCATTGTGGAACGTTCCAGAACACACTCAAATGTTGTGGAATGTTAATTATAGAACATTGTGGACTATTTGAAGCCTTTTTTGTCTTTCCATGAAGGAGATTCCCGTTTTTACCTGAGGGGCGTGCTATTAAAGATAATTTCACCCTCTAGACATTTCTAGAACAGTCCAGAACATTCGAGAGTATTCGAAATCATTCTACAACATTTCAGAACTTTCTGGAATGTTGTCGAATGTTTGAGAACATCCCAGATCATTGTGGAATATTCCAGAACATTCTCGAATATTCTGGAACATTGTGGCCCATTCGAAGCCTTTTTTAGGGTTCCGTACCTCAAAAAGAAAAAACGGAACCCTTATAGGATCACTCGTGCGTCTGTCTGTCTGTCCGTCTGTCACAGCCTATTTTCTCGGAAACTACTACACATATGTAAATTAGTGACCCAAAGATGGACATGTTTTTTTTATAATTTTAAAATACATAGGTTCGAAGTTATTTAAGAAAATAGCCAAAAAATTACCCTTTATCTCCGAAACTACTGGGTCAAAAATTTTGAAAAAAATACACAAAATAGTTCTTTACCTATAAATGACAGGAAAACCTATTAGAAATGTGCAGTCAAGCGTGAGTCGGACGTATGTACGGAACCCTAGAAACGCGAGTCCGACTCGCACTTGGCCGGTTTTTGTATGGATGTAGCTAAGAACATTTTGGAATGTTGTCGAATATTCGAGAACAGTCTAGATCATTGTGGAACATTCCGGAACACTGTCAAATGTGGAATATTCTGGACTATTCGAAGCCTTTTTTATAGGGTTGGAGCTACCTATTGGTCTGTATATATTTAAAGCAAGACAGTTGTGAGGTTCGAATGTTCGAGAACATTCCGTAATATTCTGGAATGTTACCAAATATTCGTAAATAGCCTAGAATATAGGATCTCAGACCATTGTAGAGTGTTCCAGAACACACTCAAATGTTGTGGAATATTCTGGAACATTGTGGACTATTCAAAGCCTTCATACGCTCAGGAGATTTTCGCCAAACACTTCCAGTTATCCCTATTCCCTATGCTTTTCTCACGGTCAACTATAGTTAGAAAAAAAAAAACAAAATGTATTTTAAAGTTTATCCTTTTATTACAACCACCACACAATTCTCATGTCAGCTCCCTGAGCGAAGCTGGGTACCTCAGCTAGTATATTAAAAAACCCTCACTTCACTTCACTCACTTCACTTTTTTTTCTTTGGTTCAGGGTAATATCACTACTTAATAAAAAAACTTGTGGCCTCGAAGCAAAAGATTTAAGATACTTTTGAGAGACATTTGGCAGAAACTTTATGACAATATTCAACACTTCATCATGCCCGCAATTTCTGTTTTGGCGGGAATTTTGAACAGAAACTTTTCCAACGAATAAATGGCAGTACATTTTTTAAGTAAATCATGTTCGGTGAAGTGCTTTGTTTTTCTTTAATTATAGTCACTCAAGGTCAACCACGAACCCTGAGGCCTTATTGAAGATTGAAACTTGTTGAAGACGGTCGAAAATCAGTATAGGTACAATTGACAAAGACAAAAAGCAAAGAAATAATTCCTGATTTATTTTTAACCCAAAAGTATTATTACTTTTATCTTAAATATCTAAATAGATAATAGTAATAATAGTAAAACTTTTATCTAAATAGAACATAAAAAATCACATAATTATAAAGGATTGGCATCTTACTCTGTTACTCTAATTACGCCTCAATTGGAGTAACAGAGAAGGATGCCCGCAATTCGCGGTAGACCCTCAGTATTCGCATATCATCAGGCATCAGGATCTGCTTTTTGCAATCGATGTGTTATAAAAAAATATATACCTACACGTTTTTTATCTTTAATATGTCAATGTTTTCCATTTCATATATCATTATTTATTTGCCTTAATTTTTTTCACCTTTTAGGATAGTGACAGATTCCATTCTATTTATCCATTAAACTACATAATCATATTTGTATTAAAAGAAATATGACTGTAGTATCTTGTAGTCTTTAAGAAATTACTTAACAATAAATTGTAGCCTAAACGCTTTTCTTCTTTTTTAGCTGGTAGTAGGTACTTAATAGTTAAAGTTAAATTAAACGAGCCAAGTAAAGTTCTTGAACGAAGTAGGATAAGTTTAAGCATCTTAAAGTACCTAGGTAAGGTACTTTAAAATTTATAAATATTTCCTTTCGTAAACCTTTCAAACACCACTTACTGACTCACTCGTTTCCGAAAGAAACTTATGGCTAAAATCTATTTTATACCAAGAGAAAATAATATTGTTTATCCTTTATGTTTTCTCAAGGCATTTACTATTTTTTTGCGGAAATATAACATGTTTGTCTTATAGAACATGTTTTGTAGATATCGTACCTAACTGATTTACATTACCTATACCTACATTCCATTTACATTAATGGGAACTGTTTAGGACGTTGCAGAGTTTTGCAGAAATATACACGCGATTATTCATTTAACCACTGAAATGTTTTGCAGGCAAAACTTCTGTGAGAAGACATTAAAAACATATATTTAAACGCCTACTCACGTTTTAAGTACGATGATTGCTCGACATTTTTAACTGCTCAACACGTGCCTAACATATCGCTAATATGAACGTATGTGTATTTTAAATTAACCAAGCCACAGAGTAATTGCATTCCCAGTTCTCATATAAACATAATACAGACTATAAAAAATAATTCACGGACCGATTAATCTGTGTCCAGGCTTAGAAGCTTGGCCAATAGTTGAACACAGTCTGGATGGCGTATATCATTCTATAGTGATATATTAGGTGGGCAATTTGTCTCTGAACGGTCTGGCAGAACTAATGGGTGAACTAAGGAGGACAACTTAACTGATTTTGATAAATCAATCCACATCTATAAATTTGCGGTCCCTGTGATCGTTCATTATTTCAATGGTAGGTCATATTGTAATGAATCGAACAAATGAAATAACATTTCGTTTATTGTTTTAATATTGGTACGTACAATGTCATGAAATAAATTATTGAAAACAGTAATTATAAGTATAGTTTATGAGGCTGCCTGTCCACTGAAGTGGAGCGGCGAGGAGATGTGGGTGTGGGAAACCAACTTATACCATTGGTTGTAATCTCCGCTCCGCTGGATTCAGTGGGCTGGCAGCCTAAGATTTGTACAT
This sequence comes from Cydia splendana, assembly GCF_910591565.1. Lineage (NCBI taxonomy): Eukaryota > Metazoa > Arthropoda > Insecta > Lepidoptera > Tortricidae > Cydia > Cydia splendana. Next base: position 18,668,164 of record NC_085967.1, on the reverse strand, counting down.
AAGTCTGCTTAGTTTAAGTAGTAAACGAATAAGAATTACTGTTGTTTATTGTTGACGGTGTAACCATTATCTCTAATTACTTCTGCTATAAGTATATAATGAATATATAGGTATTTTAATTTACAAATGGCGACATTTCATAAACATAAAACGTTTTGCAAACAAATTAACAGTGTATTTAATATATAGAAGTTCATCATATTAAAAGGCCACTCATATTGATGGATTTTCACCACGCAGTTTCATCGGTTTCATTACAATTCGATTCAAAATGCCTAAAAAAATGCTTATGATAAAAGGGGCCCACTGATTAACAGTCCGCCGGACGGTATCGGCCTGTCAGTTAGAACAAAATTTTGATAGTTCCGAACAACTGACAGGCCGATACCTTCCGGCGGACTGTTAATCAGTGGGCCCCTTAAGTAGGTATGGTTATAGAAAACACGCTTGGTATTTACCGTAACATGTTTTCAACTTCATATACAGTGGCGTGGCGTGCCACTGATCATATAACACTCAAATACATACCACTTTTACATATAGATATACAAGTATATTTGTAGATATTTAAACCATAAAGCTATAAATTCAACAGGAAGCGTGCCTCTTAAATAAACATTCGTCTTGATGTTATCAGAGCCGAAGAAATGTCACACAAAAGGAGTCGGATATTTGCGTCTCTAATTGGGTTATTCTGGAGGCGCGTAGAAATATCCAATTTCGTGTATAGGCGGCAAAATGGGCGCACTTGCCTGGCAAAACAACATAGTCCGTAACAGACTTTTCACTTTGGTAAAATAGGTACTGGGTGACATTTTTTATGATGATGCAAAATATATCGGTATTACTTTGAAAAAATCTCGTGTCTCATACTACTACTCAAAGTTGAAAGGCAGTAAGTAACTCTGTCTTTGTCTAGTCCTTGCATCCTATACATAGAATTTCTTTTGATTGACAGAATAAGATACGACCTTTTTTTTTTAAAGTAGTGCCGATGTGTAAATACAGGAATAACAACTTTTACAGCAACCTGAAAAAAAGAATTGCCATTTCAGGATTGCTCTCACATAAAAGTTGCTAACAGTAATGAGTAGTGAGGCCTCGTTACGTAAAATCAGGCAGATCGTAAAGTTCCTGTGTAATGTTTTGACGGCAGTTACATTAAACCAATATATAGTTAAGATAGGTTCGTTAGGTTGCTTCAGATGCCTGAAGGGCAAACTGTCCAGTAATAGGAACCCCGCGTGGCGGAAAGAAAAATCTTTGAATGCAGTTTTGTTTCTTTTTAAAAATAAAGGAATCTCTAATAATATGTACCTAATAACTATTCATAAGTGCTTGTTCCTAGGCCTACATGAATAAAGTATATTTTGACTTTGACTTTGACTTTAAGTAAAATGAGTCAACTTAAGGATTTAAGGTAGTTTTCCTCCAGGGTCCGACTTATTTTTCCACACTGTATATCTTGTATCATCTAAAACCCTACCCTTATTTATAGAAATATTTAAAATGGATTTTATACAATTTTTTTTGTAAAAGTTGGGAAAGTAAGCAATCTCAAACAACGGCGGAAAAGCAGCACTTTTCGTATACTTAAAGCGGGACTTTCTTTGCATAATACTTGTAACAAACTGTGACATCTGGCCGTTCATATTCTGCGTGCGTGTGCCGTTAGCAGGTGTTCCGTAATCGAGATCTAGTATACTGTTATACAGGAACGAACCATTTTTATAATGAGCTCTTTTTACGACCAGCCGCCAATTTACTTGATGGCGCTTGATCTTTTACGGGATAGGATGTTGTGATCGTTACTGGGGGTTTTAGGGATGACAAACTCGATTTAAGTGGATTACGTATGAAGAACGTGTTCCGTATTCTAAGTATCAGAGTGGACAGAGTCTATTTTTTTGTTATTATTATAGTGTGTATCTTTAGGTATTTAAATAAAAGTTAACAAAATCTACCCTCAAATGGCTCCATAAGCCAAGTCTGTCTGATGCTAGATTACTTCATTTATCATACTCGTTTGTCTAAATAAATGTCCTTCAAAGTTTATCTTCTCGTTATCCATGACCTAGTCTTCAAAGAAATCAGAGTACACCAGTGTTTGTTCAACAATTGAGCAGTAGGATTTCATTAGGAGGCTGCGCCATATTTGTTTTGCCGAGTGAGTTTGCGCGCCCGTGCCCGACGGCTATACAAATGTTGAAAATTATAATTATCTTTACCTATGTTTAATCATACGAAACGAACACTTGCCTTTGGGCTCCGTGATATCTAATAAGTATGATTTGATTCAGAAAATATAAACGGTATTTTTCATCCATTTATAATGTAAAGCCGACCACTGACTAACAGGCCGCCGGACGATATCGGCCTGTCAGTTAGAACAAAAAATTGACAGCTCCGAACAACTGACAGGCCGATATCGTCCGGCGGACTGGTAAGCAGTGGTCCCCTTTAGTCGCAAAGCATCCGCTATTGTTCAAATGACTCTTTCATGGATTTCCACAACGACTGGTCAGGTTAGGTTTTAGGACAATGATTTTTTGCAACGTTGGATATCTTTTATAAATGTCAAAATAAAAATAATATAATCTGTACGCTGGAGCAGATTTTCGAATTTTGAGCTCGATTTCGTGTGGCACCCTTTAATATCGGTCAAGCCATTTCTGTCAGTAAGAAAAGCGGCAATTTAAAAAAATGTAGGCGCGAAGGAATTTCGCCTTTTTCTACTGATAAAGTTGTTAGACAGACTACAAGGCATTTAAATTCTACTTATAGAATTGAAAACGAGTGGTCAATACCTACCACTAGATTCCCAATTTCTATTGTTCGTATTTCAAAAATATCAATTCGCCGTTTTTGCACAGATTTACGAGTGACGAAATCGAGCGTTCGAAATTCAAAAATTGGCTCCCTGTACAGAAGAACATCCGGACGCCATACGAAAGCAAAATCTATAAAAACTTTTTACAAAAAAAAAGCAAACCGACTTCAAAAAGGATGAAATAAAATATTATCCTTTTTGAAGTCTATGCGTTACCAACTGATATGTTTGAAGTCGGTGCCAAATTTTGAAGCATACCATGATTTTGGTGCGATTCGATAAGGATGTACCTACGTTGGATTGCCTTACACGACGACAATGAACGTACATTCTGTAGGTACAGTCGACGTTAAAAATATGTTTACACTTTTCGCCTTATTACAAAGGAGTAAGGTGCAAAAGTGTAAACATATCTTTGACGTCGATTGTATCTAAGAACACACGATCAAACCTTCTTGGCGCAGTCTGCACCATGTTTGTCGGCACATTAGTGGAAATCCAATGCATTTTTTTCCGTCGTATTTTTTAAAGAGCATTTCTTACTAATGCTCGAACAGTCTATAGCACGCAAGTGTGAGATTGGGACTGAGTAATTTCCCGTTCCTTATCCAGAGGACTACATTTCAAAATATAAAACAATTCAAGAAATTTACCTTCTTGCCAAATTTCACCTAAAGCGGTTCAGTTGTTTAGCCATGAAAAGGCGACAAAGAGGCAGACAGAATTACTTACACATTTGTAATAGTTATTAGTACAGTTCTAATGGGATTTATAGCCATAAATCTGATTATTTTTGACTGGTATTGTTACTACTTGGCTTGGCACCGACTTCAAACATATCAGTTGGTAACGCATAGACTTCAAAAAGGATAATATTTTATTTCATCCTTTTTGAAGTCGGTTTGCTTTTTTTTGTAAAAAGTTTTTATTTTTCCATTTTTAGTTTTAACGCATTGTTAAGAGCGCGACGCATGAATGAAAAACAAGATCATGTTTAACACTAAATTCGTGTACCTATTTCTTTAATAAATATGTAATCAGGAATTTTCTCGAGTCCGTCTGGGAAATTATAATTCCTGTCACTACTACACTAAATCCATCCTCCGCCCCGCCACTGACCCAATCCCTCAACGCCCCGATCACTCAACCTCACAGCGCATCAACCCCTGATCCAGGAACCCCTCGACCCTGAACCAGAAATTTTCTCGAGTCCGTCTAGAAAATTATAATTCCTGTCAACTAAATCCATCCGCCCGCCCCGCCACTGACTCAATCCCTCAGCCCCCCGATCACTCAACCTCACAGCACATCAACCCCTGATCCAGGAACCCCTCGATCCTGAACCAGCAACCCTTCAACCGCCATTCCCCGACCCCTTAATCCCTGACCCCTTAACTCCTAACCCTAATCCCCGATCAGTAGCCTTACCAGCTTACCACGAGTTTGACATTGATATATTCGCTAGCATGTTTGTAACTTACTTCCTATGCATCTCGCTCACACTAAGGTGTTTAAAAGTTACATTTAGATGCATAAGACGTTAGCGAATGTGTCAATGTCAAACTCGTGGTAAGGCTACAGTTGCAGTACATCAAATTGGTGGTTTTCGGAAGCAAATGCTCGAGTTACTTTAGAAAACCCCGAAATCACTTAACACGTGCCCTTAAAAATTGAGGAGTTCCCTCAATTCCTCATGGATTCCATCATCAGATCAGAACCAAAAATAATACGGAAACACCTTGGAGGTAACTTCTTCCAAACAAAAAAAGAATTACTCAAATCGGATCACAGGTGCCGGAGTAATCGCTGAACATACTTACATTTAAAGAAATCATCATCATTATCATCAAAATAATCATCATCATCAAGTCTACTTCATCAAATTGGTGGTTTTCGGGAGAAAATGCTCGAGTTGCTTAAGAAAACGCCCAAAACACCATGCATGTGCCTTTAAAAATTGAGGAGTTCCCTCAATTCCTCAAGGATCCCATCATCAGAACAGAACCAAATTAAAATGGGACCAACTCGGAGGTAGCTCCTTTCAAACAAAAAAAGAATTACTCAAATTGGACTACGGATGTTGGAGTAATCGGTGAACGTACATAGAAAAAAAAAAAAAAAAATAGCCACAACCGAATACAGAACCTCCTCCTTCTATGAAATTGAAGTCGGTTAAAAATGGCGACCTTCGCTTTCTCTTGCTCAAAAGAATAAACCGTGAATTTGTATGGCCGGCAATTTCTATCCGGTTAGAACTCAGTTGAGTCCGTGCCAACGCTTACGTCTCGGAGGCGAAAAGTGCAGTCTTTACTTAGGGAGTGTTTTAGTTTCCCTCGCTTCGGAATGTTGACGCTTTGTGAAATACTGACGCTACAAGATGATGTGCAGTATGTTAGACGTTTCGTAGTATTATGGTCTTATTTTTACTTCGGTATAAGTTAGTTAATTAAATACTGGCGCAAGATTAGTACTCAACTTTGAGAATTCTCGTATGAAAACGATTTGAACATCTACGGATTCATAGATTATTTTAATGATTTCTAGTAAATGGTAAGGGCCGGGGTTCATGAACACGACTTGAGGATGATCGGAGCGACTACTGTCAGCGTAACAATTTCACTCATAAATAAGACTTTATAAAGTAGCTAAGTAAAATCAACTGCTGAGAAAGTTGACCCCCCGTTCAAATAAATTTCTATGCAGGGGACCCCTCTCTGTTATCTCTGCTGCTGACTGTACCTACCTATGTTACCGACCTTTAAAATATAAACATTTTAAACTACTAGTTATAATATGTTAAAAGTGAATCATATTAATCTAGAAATAGTGAACTATATTAAACAACAGACGAAACGGAAATACGACTGCCATTAGGTACATAGATATTTATAGATAAGTACAGTCATAAACGAACTGTAGCGTGGAGCAATTTTCGCGAGCCGAGAGTCCTCGGCAACCGCAAATCGTTCCAACTCGGTTAAGGAACAAAACAAATTCTGAATACTTAGTGCCACGTAAATGCCAGTTAACTAACAATTTCTAGCCCTTATTGCAAAAACATACGGTTCACCGCTGGTCAGTTAGAAGTATTGATGTAAGTACAGTAAGTGCCCCAACTTAAGTTCCCACGTCGCCATACTCGCTGTATTCTTCTTCTTAGTCGTATACCTACTCTTGCTCTACGTTGTGTATGATTAGCTTGTGCACTTTACAAAATCTTCTAATTTTTTGAAATGTATCAAAAAAAATCTACTCGTACTGAAACATTAATTATTATGATACATGTCCTTTCAAACTAAGCCTATGTTTCATATAATTCCAGAAATCTAATAACATCAGCATGAAACATAGTACTAAGCAGCGAAATGGGACTGTAATTTACTTGTCACATTTTCGAGGGCGCTTAACATTTGTCATTGTGATAGGGCGTCGTATCAAGCCGAGAGGCCAATACAAACTGGCATTAGGACATCAAAATGATATCTAAATGATGTTTTATCTTATCTTATCTTATTGTTTTCGGGGGCCTTTGCACATGATACACTTCGACCCATAGGGATCTTTTGTGCAATTACCCCCTAGATAAGATCCGTCAACTACTCAAGAGCTTTTCCCACCATATCCATGTGTCGTATGATGGAGCTCATGGGTAGCGTTTTAAAGTCCTTTGGTTCCAGATATCCTGCTCCAAAGTCCTTCATTCTTTGTCTGACGAGGGCGTGACATTCACACACTAAGTGTTTTACTGTCTCTTCCTCTTCGCCACACATACGACAATCGGTGTTGTCAGAGTGTCCCATCTTGGCCAGAATTCCTTTGACCCCGTAATGGCCAGTAAACACCCCCGTTATGATTTGGAGTTGTCTTTTGTTAAGTTTCCAAAAGCTTTTTCTACTCCTTGCATAAAGAGCTTTGCGTGCTTTAGACCCGTGCTCTAAAGCCTCTAAATGATGTCAACGCATGTGCGTCTCGCGGCTCGATTCGTAAAATGAATTAGATTTCTACTAGACTTCAACAAGTTACGATACGGATAATTTAAAGATATTTGTAAGATAGATATGTCAAATTTGACGTTTCCGCGATTCTGGAGGTCCTCTTGAACGATTTCGACAAGTTATGACTTAGATATCCAAGTCACATCTGGTCGATATCTAATGTAGATCTAGTTGATCTTTAAATCGTCTCAAGATCTCGTGATTATCTCGAAATCCGAATAGGCCTGTCAGTCGCGACAATACATGTATGGACAAATCCGAGCGAAAAGCGCGCGAAATGAGCGAAAGCCTCAAAACATTTTGATGTCACAATGTAAGTTTGAATTAGCTTCCGAGTCTAGTAAATACGCACGTATTTGTTACACACTTTGACGTATGTACAGATGTAGTCATTTAAAATATCGGGTGGAACAGAATGAGGGACTTTTATGCAAACGGGGAATTGTTTAGGCTACGTACGTACTTTATTTTTCAGTTATTAATTACGTTAATATTTCTAACCGTTATTGAGATAGTTTGTTAAACATTCGTGGCAAAATCTGTATGTTTCAACCCTAACAAGTAGATCCTATGAATGGCATGACATGTGTTAATTTAAAATGTAATTGTTTAAATAACTGTGTAGGGTTGTCACTGATATAAAAATAATTAAATTTATTAATTTGGTTTTGCTTTTTAATCCAAATTTACGATTAAGTATAATAATTCGATTGTAGATTTTCGAAAACAATATCATTTCCGCTCAGTATCTAGAAATGTTCCATTTCTATTTTGTCATTCTTACTATTTCATTCTTATTATTTCTGTTTCTTTATCTGTACTATAAGTAGGTATCCATAGTTGCCGCTACATGAGTAGGTACTCTTCTTTTGATTCTGATTCTAGCAATTGTCAACTTTTGATATAAAATAGTAAGGCGGCGGTTCTACTAAGACGTACATGACAGGAGACGTGCGGGTATTAATCAATAACATTGTTGTAATCCAGCGGAGCGGAGAAGAGATTTGGATTACAATTACAACCCAAATGCTATTGATTGATTTCCGCATGTGTCCTCTCATCTCCGCCCATCTCCGCCTCAGTGAAAAGGCAGTCTAAATGCCTCCCAAGAAAGTTCAAAACTTTGCCCTCGCCTTTAAGAATAACCTTCAAGTACTTACACTAACTTGATCTATTCTATTTAACCCGCCTGCTATGAGCGGCAATAAAAATCAAAAATCCCGTTTAAATCCTTAAGCAAAGTATCGTTGTACAACGATAAAACTTAACCCCCTGCGGTGGGGGTCAGATTAAAAAGTGTTAAAGTTTGACCCCCTCATCGCCCACCGGTGCCAGTACGTGCGGTGCTCTTTAAAATGGTCACGCGCTGTGATAAAAGTCGGAAGGCCGCGGCAGATACGTTTTATGGTTTTTTTTGGGTACTTTATTTCGCAATAAAGTCTGATTTCTAATCTCTTTGTGTCATGCGAGCAGCACAGCTAGGAGCGCAGTGGAGATGAGAAGCAGTGAAATTGCAAATCACTTCATAATTAATATCTGGGAGACCGAACTTTGCTCGGAAAACATATAAAAACTCTAAAATGCGCGTTTTCCCAGAGATAAGACCTAGCTAGATCGATTCATCGCCCCCGAAAACCCCCATATAACAAATTTCATCGAAATCGTTACAGCTGAATCGTTAGAGAGAATGTATCGTTAGAGCCGTTTCCAAGATACATAAACAAGAATTGCTCGTTTAAAGGTACCTATTAGATTAGATATTTAGATGTGTATGAAGAATAAGTGGTTCTAATTTAGTTTGCGAGTTTTGACCCGAACAATAATATTTGGTAAGTACAACCAAGCATTGCAAGTTAAATAAAAGAACGTAAAAAAATTCGTGTTCCCCTTCTGCCCAATATGCACTGTAGCTGCACCTTATTGCACAGACTACTGACTACAGCGTTATGAAAGATACTGAAAAGACTATTTTGTAGAGCGAAGTGTTGCCGGGTGCTTCATAATAGTACTTTTATTTTGAGGGTGCATTTACAACTTTTACAAGGCAGAAACTATATCTCAACGGTGGAACCGCTCACTAAGCACCATACTGGGCTGGCAGGATCAGTATCGCCGTTATAGGCGCCACCAGCATGTGCATCCGAAGAACACGCCTCCGGTTTAAGTCCACTGCCAGGTGGCTTGGGTTCGACGACGGTGCCGCCCTTCCACACATTGATTGAAACCCTACCTCTGTATGTATTATCTACCCCTTTGCCCATGTATTATGATTGTTATGATTTTACAAGGTTGAACCGTTCAAATAGAAAGAGGTTTCTAAAATTAGCATTAAATATATACGACGACGCTCTAAAATAGTAAAGCAAATCACGTTAAGAATCTAGGGTAATAGTTTTTGGCATATTTCTACTCGATATTCTTCAGCGCGACATTAATGCGCTCTATGTTGACACTTATGCATTTCGAAAGCCTCTGTTTCTCAGAGCTATGTCTTCTCAAAACAGAATCTAGTTTTATTTTAAGACAAAAATGCAAGCTTTTATTTTGTAAATTCTAAAATTTGTTGCCACGCCCTAGTACGGTCCATGCTGTATACTCATTTAAATTTATAACATCTGTAATACCATGGATTGCGACAAATAAATGATTATGCTTATGATTTTAAAAAAATATATTAATGAAATTTAATAATAATAAAAAAATACTCGATGGCTGTGTTTAACTAAAACAAAATAGATAGTCAAAATATTGATACCTACACAAAACAAACGTAAAGCTTTGTTAAAATTATCAATAATATGCACATTTAAAAAAAATAGCAAAATATTTTTGGGCCCACCTGTACTCTACGTAGTACCTACTTATACAAATATACAAAATAAGTGAGTAGGGGAGACCGAGGTGAGTTGTGACAGAGGAGAGTTGTGACATCGTCGATTTTTTGGAATCTATTAACTAGAAACTAGGTCGCAACAGTTTCCGTTTGTTAGCTCGTAACTTGAACCAACAAACGCACACTGTTGCGACCTAGTTTCTAGTTAATAGATTCCAAAAAATCGAGGATGTCACAACTCTCCTCTGTCACAACTCACCTCGGTCTCCCCTACCTAAAGCGGATTTCATCAAAGTAAAAGCATAATAAAGCATCTCACTCAATGAGTTAAGTCAGGACCGTCAATAATAACTAATGGATCCAAGCCTTTATTTCCGTGGTGGAGTCCGGAATCCAGTCGCCTGTGTACAGCTGATAATATTTGAAGCCGGCCTGAGTTAGGGCTGTTGTATATTAGGGTTTGAAGATGGCCCCTTTTTTAGGTTTCCGTACCCTAAGAATAAAAACGGGACCCTATTACTAAGACTCCACTGTCCGTCCGTCTGTCTGTCCGTCTGTCTATCACCAGGCTGTATCTCATGAACCGTGATAGCTGGACAGTTGAAATTTTCACAGATGATGTATTTCTGTTGCCGCTATAACAACAAATACTAAAAAGTACGGAACCCACGGTGGGCGAGTCCGACTCGCACTTGTCCGGTTTTTTTTGTCGACTTGTCATTGTACAGAGACATGTTATCATTGAATTGTGGAATCATGTTATTTACTTGCGTCTCGCTCGCGCCAAAACATGTACGGACAAGTATGAATTAATTTATACGAGCGAAATCCACGTTAAATAAATGACGTCAGTTAGATGTCGTTCTGATATCAGTGTACATTCGAATAAGCCTGTAAGTTCATTGACGATGACGATACATTGAAGAGATCTCCAGGCCTATTAATTCCGATTTCGAGATAATCACAAGATCTTGAGACGATTTAGAGATCAACTAGATCTACATTAGATATCGACTAGATGTGACTTGGCTAAGTCATAACTTGTCGAAATCGTTCAAGAGGACCTCCAGAATCGCGGAAACGTCAAATATCTTTAAATTATCCGTATCGTAACTTGTTGAAGTCTAGTAGAAATTTAATTCATTTTCCGAATCGAGCCGTTAGTATGTCTGTTTACGTACTAAAAATTACTTTTTAACGGATATTAGTTGAATAATCGATGAATCACTTCATTAGTAATTAGGTAAATCAGCTGAACTCACGTCGGAGTACCTTTTGTCTATACATATAGACTCATAAATATAGGTACATTATTAATTTACTTATTGTTATATGGTAGGTACATGTGTAAAATTAAATAATTTTAGGTCAATAATGACTTTTAAAATAAGAACTGCGACCATTGCGACCCTGCACGGAATTAAATCGCTTCCATTGAAGTAGAGCTGATAATATACTACCCCACAGTCCCCACATGAAAACGAGATTAGGTTAGAATAAAAAAAAACTGCGCTAAGTTAGATATTATAAATCTGCATATCTGCGATTTACAATGCCTATTATGGATGATTTTATCACGTTACAAAATTTCCGTCACTTTTTAACAGAGCGCGAATGAAAGTGTCGGATACCATTTTATCACGCTGTCACGTAGGCAAGAACGACCATCATATTCGTGCAGGAATAAAGCGCTCTTGTTTCTTATATTGAACTGTATTGTTGTTGTTTGTATTGTCACAAAACGTTGTTTTATCCTCTCCAAGTGTGCAACCCCCCTTATGTCAACCTTAACTAAATGTTCTGTCGGGTGTAAACTGTAAAGCACAATTAGTTTGGATAGTGACAGCCAAAGTAGCTAAATATATCGTAACACATTCTAGTTTCTATGGCAAGAAAGGTATGTTACGATATAATTAGCCACTTTTAACCTTTTGGACGCCAATGACAGATATATCCGCACCGCAGATCCAACGCCAAAGACGGATTAATCCGTCACAGACAACATACAAGAGCAACATAGACCTACGTGCATATGCATAAAATTCAATTTCAGTTTTGACACTTCGGTGACGTGACGTCCGAGTGACAGCTGTGTTTGACACGGCGTCGAAAAGGTTAACGGTACTCCATGCTTATCTATTTTATGCTGTCTGTATGAGATCAGTGCCCGTTTATCAAAAGCTTGTAACTTGTAATACAAGTGGAAGTCCCTTTCTAACAAAAGCTGTCAAAAAGGGACTTCCACTTGTATTACAAGTTACAAGCTTTTGCTAAACAGGGCACTGCCCTCCAACATCCGCATGGCATGTTTCATAATATCTGTTTAATTCTCCTTTAAGACGAAAGTGGACGAACGCCCTGAAACCGCCTTTCCATACTAACGTAGTCCCCATTTCCCTCTCTGGATATTAACATCATTGAAAATATTTTGACACGCTCGTCAATTTCTTTTCGATTTTTTAATTATTATAAGCATAAGTACAATAAAATTATAAGAGTTACGAGCTTTTCAACAATTGTATGGAATTCGTTTTTCCCTTCTGATATAATAATTAAAAAATCAAATACGAAGAAACTATCGGGCATAGCTGTGTTTAAACTACATTAAAAATAAATCGTGTAAAAAGATTTTCCATTAATGTCAATATCCAGGGAGGAAATTGATGCATTTGTATTTGTATGGAAAAGTGATCATCCCATTTCCTTTTAAGCGAGCCTATCCGCTCGTTTTAGTTACTATGCTAATATGACAACCCAGCCAATAATATCTCAATTGTAAATGATGTCCCTGTTCGACCTTCCACATAGCCAGAGATAACCGGAGAATACCTACATTTAGGGATAAGGGAAGGATAGATAACGGATGTATATAGAGGTAGAAGGGTTTCATATACCGTAAAATCAGGTAGCTGTAGTCCTGAAGTACAACAGAACTATGGTCCAGTTTTTAACGTTGATACTTAACGAGCCTTTATGATTTGTAGGTACTCGTTACATTTATTTTGGAGCTTAGATACACTAATGCTCTTTCTATTTTATATCTTCTTCTTCAACCTAGCATTTTCCCGGCGCTAGCCAGGGTCCGCTTTCCTGCTCAGTCTTCTCCACTTTGCCCGGTCTTCGGCATCCTCAGGTGTGAGATCAGCTTGGACAGTGAGATTGAGGCATCTATTTCCGACGTAGTCTACTGGTCTGCGGCGTATATGGCCATATCATCGGAGGCGATTTTCCTGCAGCTTATCCAAGTCACGGATTCCAAGGCTGCCACGGATCTTTCTATATTATATACTCAACATAATTTGAAAAATACTCATACATATTTTATTGGAACTTGAATTTGGACCAAAGTTGTAAGTTGTGGAATAAGTTACCTGATTTTACCGTAATCAAAATGCATAATTTCTAGTAGCATATCGCTGCCCCAGTATTACAGGGTTCTATGTTTCACTTTTATCGAACTGAAATTTGAACATTGTCATAGTGACATTAAGTCGAATTTCAACTATCTTGAAAATGTAACATAGAACGCTGTAATATTGGGGCAGCGATATGTTAACAATATAGGATCACAAGCGATGTAAACCGTTTCCTAAATAATTGTGTTATAGTTTATTCTGTCTCAAATAGCATTTTCTGTCATTTTCGCTTTGACAGATTTGTTATAAATTTAGACAGCGTTATCTCTAGCTAAGTAATTCTGATTTAAGAAAAGTCTAAGTAGTAATCCTATGGCATCCATCTATTTAAAAGTTTAGAGCATTTAATAGGTGTACCCTTATTTTACCGCCAATTTTTGACATTGGAAATGTCTTTTCGTTCGCTCCAGTATAGGGTCCGATTTCACGAAAAAGTGCGATCCCCTTATATCTCGGAAAGTTGTGGAGATATGATATTAAAAAAGGCTCAAAAGACGCATAATCACGAGAGCTGTAAGGTGCAAAAATAATTATTCGAGAAAGTCAAAAACTAAAAAAGTTATGGTCGAAATAGTGAAAATAAAATTCAATTTTTGATTTTGGTGCTCGATAATTTGGAAACGAAGAATGATATCAAAAATTTGTGAAAAACGGCTCTGGACAATTTAGTCAGCTAGAATTTGAGCCTAAAACAAAGACGATCGGGTTAAGGGTTTGCCCTGTAGCCTAACCTTAAAATAGTCAAAAAGTCAGAACGACATTTTTCACATGACATTTATGACTTCATGTTTCGCAGAGTTCGTTATCGGTGTTTGTTGTGAATTATCGGGATTATGACGGCAGAATAACACTTGCACTGCGTGGGCTATCAAAATCGCTGCAGATTTTTCTTGGTCTAACTCTATCTATCCTGTTTGAGACGGGCGTAGATAACCTGTTCACTATTCGACAATCTATGCATTCTTGTGGTGGTGGAAATAGAAATAGAGATAGAGATAGAGATAGAGGTAGAGGCAGAGGCAGAGGCAGAGGCAGAGGCAGAGGCAGAGGCAGAGGCAGAGGCAGAGGCAGAGGCAGAGGCAGAGGCAGAGGCAGAGGCAGAGGCAGAGGCAGAGGCAGAGGCAGAGGCAGAGGCAGAGGCAGAGGCAGAGGCAGAGGCAGAGGCAGAGGCAGAGGCAGAGGCAGAGGCAGAGGCAGAGGCAGAGGCAGAGGCAGAGGCAGAGGGAGGCAGAGGCAGAGGCAGAGGCAGAGGCAGAGGCAGAGGCAGAGGCAGAGGCAGAGGCAGAGGCAGAGGCAGAGGCAGAGGCAGAGGCAGAGGCAGAGGCAGAGGCAGAGGCAGAGGCAGAGGCAGAGGCAGAGGCAGAGGCAGAGGCAGAGGCAGAGGCAGAGGCAGAGGCAGAGGCAGAGGCAGAGGCAGAGGCAGAGGCAGAGGCAGAGGCAGAGGCAGAGGCAGAGGCAGAGGCAGAGGCAGAGGCAGAGGCAGAGGCAGAGGCAGAGGCAGAGGTAGAGGTAGAGATAGAGATAGAGATAGAGATAGAGATAGAGATAGAAATAATTTTATTCGTGAGCACAAACACAAAATAAAAACTTATACCGAGAAACATAAAAAAGAGAAAGTGCCACGAAATGGTCTCACCTCAGCATGTTGCTGGCGGCTGCTAGCAGATAGCTGACGCTGAACCCTGGCAGAACCTAGTGGAGCTCGGGTTTAATACAACATAAGCACACGCTGTTTTGGTCATCGGACTCGTCTCGATGAGCACTTAGGAGAGTAGTACCCAAGATAGAGCTGATGCTGAACCCTGGCTGTACCTAAAGGAACTCAGGTTTGTTGCAACATAGGCACACGCTGTTTTGGTCATCCGACTCGTCTTGATGAGCACTTAGGAGAGTAGTACCCAAGATAGAGCTGATGCTGAACCCTGGTTGTACCTAGCGGAACTCAGGTTTGGTGCAACATAGGCATGCGCTGTTTTGGACATCCGATTCGTCATGATGATCACATGGTAGAGCATTACCCAAGATAGCTGATGCTGAACCCTGGTAGTACCTATTGGAACTCAGGTTTGGTGCAACATAGACAAACGCTGTTATGGTCATCTCTCGTCGCGTCAAACTGCTGTCAAGAAAATTTCATATCTTGCAGCAACGAATTCCGTATATTCATTTCCAATGTGCTCGATAGTCGTGTGAGGCACGAAATCTGTGAATTTTTTGCAGAATTTTGTTATACAGAAAATTATTCATAGAATAATCGAATCGTACATTTTTGTTACAACTAATTCTGTTTCTTCGATTATTCATTTCAAAGAAACATATTTTGTAACTTGATTAAAATTCAGAATATTTATTCAAAGATTTTTAAATAAAATTAAAGACTGACTGTAGAATTATTATTCATTGAATGTTATTTGTGCGACACTACAGTTCACAGAATATTAATTTCAACAATTATTATTTTACTATTTTACCTTTCACATACTCGTAGTATTCATTGAAATTGCTAAAAAAAAGGAGTTTAGGTTACTTCTGCAACCCCTAAGAAAACGAACCGTTGCTGGTAAAGTGGGTTAGGTTAGGTTAGAACTGCGACCCCCAAGAAAACGAACTGTTGCCAGAAAAGTGGGTTAGGTTAGGTTAGAACTGCGACCCCCAAGAAAACGAACTGTTGCCAGAAAAGTGGGTTAGGTTAGGTTAGAACTGCGACCCCCAAGAAAACGAACTGTTGCCAGAAAAGTGGGTTAGGTTAGGTTAGAACTGCGACCCCCAAGTAAACGAACTGTTGCTAGAAAAGTGGGTTAGGTTAGAACGGCAACCCCTAAAAATGAATTCCTTCCAGAGAAGCAGGTTGTGTTAAATTAACGACTCAATAAATAAAATTCGACTAAATGACTATTCTGTATATTAATTTTTGGTGAACCGTATTTATAAGAAGTGACTTTTCTACAGATCGATGATTCTGTCGAATGAAATAACATGAACAAATTGTTCTTGAAACAAAACTAATGTTTTAAATTTTTGGTGAAACCTATCTAATCGGAATTAAAATTATTTGAAGTAACTATTCTATGTAAAGATTATTTTTCGATTTGAAATTACTTGAAAAATTTTCTGTGAAACGAAAATCTGCAGAAAAATTGCCGGCAAAATAAAGGTAAACCCATTTAATAACTGGAGTCGCCTTTAAGAGCGATTGTGCAAAATTTTGTATGGACTGACATGGCTATTTGTACGTTACGTACAAATCATGTAGAAATAGCAATACATTTGACGTCCCCTCCCCCGCAAAAATCGGCAGACTATTTCGTAAAGAAAATGACAGCGATGACATCTCCAGTTACTAAATGCTCTAAGATTTAAAGTACCAGATTTTGCTGTAGTTTTATGAATAAACTCCGTGCGACATGTAAATACGTGTTTTGCATTAATTTCTATATATCATCATCCTGGAGTCGTGCGGCCTGCGCATATTGGGCAATGATACCATTGATACCCCACACTATTGGGACAAAGCAAAAAAAAACAATTTGTATGGCAGGTACCCCAAAAAACTTTTTTTTTATAGTTTTTATTTTACCGTTCTGTCGCAATGCATGATTTTTGTATCCGTGCCAAATTGCAGTTTTCTAGCACTAACGATCACGGAGCAAAGCCTAGCTCGGACAGACAGACAGATATGTCGAAACTATAAGGGTTTCTAGGTGACTATGAAACCCTAAAAAAATGACAAACATCTGTTGTCATAACTCAATAAATTAACCCACAGAGATTTGACGTAAATCAGAGGTCACTCATAAATATAAAATTTGAAACTTGTAATAAATCTCGCTGGTACCCAATTCAGAGACATGGACGTAAAATTATAAAAGAGGAAGGAAACTGGAAACGGTTAAAACGGCAGCCAAGAGAACAATTAATTTTACTAAGAAAGAAAAATAAGATTTTTCCAAAATTTTATTTTTGGTACAAGCTTTTATCGCTAACTGTACTTTTCTTTCTACAGGCAACTAGGTAATATTCATCGAGACAATTCTAACAACCCCAACATAATAATAAGTATCTAAAAAAATAACTAAACAAACAACAGTGAAAATGCGGCAAAGCCCGGAATGAAAGCAAATCAAATCAAGCATGGTGCTCAGATATTTTCATTTAATCCTGTAATATTTTTTCAACGTTGAAATACTTTCAAAACATTGATAATCGCAAAAAGTTGGTTGTTTTATATTTTTCCGCAGAGTAGCTTTCCATGTTTCCAATTAAGTACTCCAGTCTTTTTACTGTCCATACTGGGTGAATATAAATAATATAGCTAAATTATCTATTGGATATACATACATATTAATATAGGGTGTGTAATGATCGCTATAACAATAAATGATCTATTTTCATTCGATATAACAACATATGGTATACATCATTTTGAAAGATATATCACTAAGGTAATAGTTATAATCTTCTAAATATATAAACGTGAAAGACCTGACTGACTGACTGACTTAAATCAACGCACAGCCCAAACCGCTGGGACTAGAAAGTCCAAATTTGGCAACTAGATTCCTTATAAGGTCTAGGGGTGCACTAAGAAAGGATTTTTCAAAATTCATCCCCTAAAGGGGTGAAATGGGGGTCCAAAGTTTGTATGGGGAAACAAGATTAGTTAGACTATTTTATTCCAAATTTCACAGGAGTATTCCTAAAGATAAATAAGTAAACACGTGTTTCAGGTTTTTTGAAAATTGAACCCCTAAGAGGGGGAAAAGTCCTCAATAGGGTTGATATCTCAAAATATCAATATGGGTATCGTTTTCATAGTATTTTGAGACGCTTATAACAAAAATGGCATCAAAATTAAAATTAACGTAGCCGAAGTGAATAATCATCCCCTAGTGGGGGTGCAATGGGGTTGAAATTTCAAAATATCAATATGGGTATCATTTCCATGGTTTTTTGGGACGCTAATTACAAAAATTACAAAAATGGGATCAAAATTAAAATATAACGTAGCCGACGTGAACTATGGCCCCTGGTGGGGAATGCTAATTACGAAGATAGCGTAGACGGTTGTAACATACACGCTGATTTACAGCCACACGTGATCCAGACTTTTGAGAATGCAATGCCTTAAAGTAAATTTTTTGAGCTACAAAATTATAAGATTACAAATACCTTCTAATAATTGAACAGTACACTGTTGCGAACGCAACCTTTATTTGTATAATACAGTAACTAAACGCAGCCGTCGGGCTCGGCTAGTATTTGGAAGCTTTTTCTAAAGCACCAATAGGAGCGCTCCACATATTATGTATCGCGGCCAATTAGAGGCACCCAAATCTTAACCACTATTTTCGGACATTCAAATTATGCAAATCACTCTTTCATCAGCCTCCATACGATTACCACACCACTTTTACATTTAACCGTTTAGTCAAGGAACCCTTGTAAAACCAGTACCTATTGAAATTATAATAGTTTACTTCAAATCGAAGCTTTTTATTTGAGTCGTCGAGATCCTGACCTGCACGGCGGCTACATACACAAACATCGTTTTTAAAATAATTATCATCTTAAACGGTTTGTTTACATTCAAAATACCTAAAACCATTAAAATACATAGATTATTAAAAAAACACTCCTGCGCGTGCGAAGCCGCGGGCAAAAGCTAGTCAACAATGTGTACCTATACCAACAAGAGGAATCATTTTATATGGTATAGTTAAGGGTAGATATAAAATAAATTTAATATAACGAGTACCTAATAAAAGTTATAAATGACATAATAGTAGAAACTATTCCCCGATTCTGGCCCCACCTCTCAGTGGTCGCCGATCCTGACCCCAGGGCCGATCCACCGCACAAAAAAAAAAAAATAAAAAAAAAAAAAATAAAAAAAAAATAGCCCCCCATTTGAATTGATTGCGCTAGGTCTCAGCAGTGCCCGGCGCCTCCTTCAGGTACTTACGAAATACGCTAATTAAACAATACACCTTGCTCACCACGGTAACAATAGGCTTATCGACCCTTTTCTATTGTTCGATCTCGACTCGGGCGCGTTATTGTGTTACCGAGCACACTACCTGGACCCTTCACCCACCGACGTCTTCATTCATGCCTTCTTTATGTGTGTATTATACTGTAGGTGTTTGTGATAGGTATTAGCGATAGGTATTTGCAATAGGTATTAGCGATAGGTATTTGCAATAGGTATTAGTGATAGGTACTTATTTGCGATGCATAGGTACTCTAACTCTAATAACCCGCATCATCTTACAACTTCTGGGAGCTATTTCGATTTATAAGGTATACAGTTGTAACCTAACCTAACCTAATTAGAATTTACACAAGTAATCCTTCGGTAGCCTAAACTAACCTAAACCTTCTTTTACCAAATCTTACTTATTCTTCGAAAACCAAACCTAAACATAAAGAAAGTAAACTCGTAGTTACTTGTTTCTTTGTATTAATTAAAATAACGAGACGTGTGAGGCATTTCTTGTGCACCTGTATTCATTGTTATAACAGCTTAATTGCTTTATTGATATATGTCTATTATGTTTTATGCTGACAATGGATTTATTGTTTCCTATACCTAATTTTTATAACTTGGGTTTGAGTAAAGAGAGCTCTGTATTAGATGAACTTGTTGAGACATGTTACTTTGTATGATTTTAAAAAATAACGTGACGTGTCAACTGGTTTCAACATGATTTCCTCTAATACGTCGGCATTTTTTGTGCGCTTGTATTCATTGTTAAACAGCTCAATTGCTTTATTGGTAGACATCAATTATATTTTATACTGACTATGGATTTATTGTTTCCTATTATGCTTTTGAATTTGGGTTTTATTAAAGAGAGCGTCTGTATCAGATGAACTTGTTGAGACATGAGTTGAACGGTATCGTATCCTGCTCACTATCACAGTATAAAAGTCGAAGAGAAATGGGTTTGAGTAAGTATTATTGTCGTGACAGTCCTCTGTATCAGAGCTCCTTGTATCTACTGCAGTATATAGAAATATAGTGTTAATTCAACAGTGAGGTGTTTAAGTGTTTATAGAAAGACCCAACAATGGATGTAAGTATGTCTTTTATTACCGTAACTTACTTTGTTTTGTTTTCACTTGTGTTATTTGTGTTTTAATTATCAAGATTGTAGACAGTGTGTAAATTATTGTTTTATATTGTTTCAGTTCACTGAAAATACTTTCAAGAACTATTACTACCCGGATGATAATAAAGACGAACCAAGCGACGAAGAGGGTACGCTTGGTTTCAAAGTTAAACAAGCCATCGCAAAGAAACGTTCAGGAAACAATATCGATAGCTTCTTTGAACGACCTAAAAAGCAGTCCAAAGTTGTGAAACGGTCTTCGAATGTGAGCAAAAGTTCACCAGACGGTGTTGCAAGCTTATCATCCGGACAAGACGACGGGGCGTATGCATCACATTTGATTAAAATCGAGATATATGATATGCAAAAAATTAAAAACGTCCCACCCATGGAACACTGGAAGCATGCGGACTTCAGATTGAAATATTTTGCGTTGGAAGACGATTTGGAGCTACAAAATACGCGAAATATTATTTATAACATCACGAAGTAATTAGCTAGCAAGGACAGTTGTGTGAAATATTTTATAGATAATAAGAAACAGTAATAGTTATAATTATTAATGATAGTAGTAGCTTAATGATTGTGTTAAGGTATTTCTCATTTTTTTACCTCTCCTTAAGTACATTTTCCCGGTAAGAGATTCTTTTGTATTGTCTCGTATTACAAGAAACAAAACGTGTTAAGAAATATTTTGTAAATAATAAAATAAAAATAAAAATGTGTTGTTTAGAAAGGTCATTGTGTTATATGAAAAAATAAAAATCTTATTTAAGTACATGTATTATTTTATTTCACAAAAAATGTTTGAAACATATCCCTTAATATAAGGTCATTACATACAGAATTATCAGAAAATAAACTTAGCATATCTTTCATGGTTTTTCCATGATATTTAAAATACAAATAAACTAAACAATATTCACCACAAACTGAAGTAAAATGGTTTTGAAGAGGTTTATTGTTATAAAACCACTGTCTCGTGTTTCTTTTCAAAAATAAGTTATGGTAACCTGAAGGCTTCCGTCCAAAGGAATCAAAATATTCTCCTACACCAGTAACATCAATGTGTATGGCAACCCAGTGGGAGCCTGGTTTCGTGTCAGGGTCCAAATTACTAACAATAAAGACAGGTAGATCGACCCAAATAGGTATTTTGTTAGCAGCAAAAACATTTGATTCAAAAAGTGGGTTTAATTTCTTCATACAAAATTGAATCTCATTAGTATTCATAATTACATAATTAATAACAATTTATGTCTTGATGATGCTGCGAACAATGACTACAACAAAATAAAGTAAACGAAAGAAAACATTGTATTTATATAATTATGTTTTTCAACTATTATAATCTACAGATACATCACGGTTTTTGTTTATTTCAATAATGTTGTCAAATTCTGCATACACGATACAATTAATGGTGCTAGTTAGAGCCGAATCAAAGCGTACTTCTATCCGAACACTTCCATGTCTAACAAGATTCCAGTGTGAAGTTGAACTAGCAGATAAATCAGGGGTTAAATCAAAACATAACAAACAATATCCTCCACCATAATCTGTTCTACTTATTCCATTACCTTCGTTGTGAAAATGAATACCAGTTCCAGAAAATAAGGTGTGATATGCCGCCGCTACTATACCAGAACTAAATGATGGTTGTAATGTTTTAGAAGGAATTTCATGACCATCTACAAACAAACTAAATGAATTCATATTATAATTTTGAAAATTAAATGGATTCAAAGCTAAATTTCCATTAAAACCTGAATTTGATACAAATCCAATAATACAGCGTTTAGGAATTTGTCCGAGAAATATATTATCCAATGTTTTACCCTGGACCCCTGTTGGTATTGTGAGAACCTTTACTTCTGCTCTCGTAATGGGGTACTTCGCAGTCGTTGTTGCCAATACTTTTTGATGGGCTAACAAAACGCTAGGATTGATTTTTGTTCTTCTAACAATGAGACTAGCATCTGTTATTTGTACTTTAAGTTTTTTATCTTGATGACAAATTAAATTAAACGATTCTTTTGATCGGACTAACTTAATACGCAATTCAACACCATTTATCAAGAATTTCTCTTGGTTAAATATATCGCCATGCAAATGTCCAATCATTTCCACTTCCTTACTCTCTTTGATAAATTCTAGTCTTTTCTGAAATCCTTTGTTGTTGGCGTCAACGGTATCCATAAAATCTGGGGTATCCTCATACCATAACCCACAAGTAAGATGGGTTTTTTTGGCTGCCGGTCCATAGTTGAGAAGATTTTCCATATAAGCACGGTAAGCATATGTATTGTTTGGGGGTGATATGAGTTTTTGATTTAAATATACATCAAGTTGGTTGAAAAGGGAATGTAGCCAGTTATTGGTGGGTCCAACTCCGGCATCTGCTTTTAATTTTGTCCCATCTTGATTCAATACTTTAGCAGTAATATGTAACATTGTGTGTGATAGATCAATGTAGTCATCTCCTGATCCAGGTACTTGAAATTCAATGGGGCCATCATCACTTAAAGATGAAATTGGTTTGTAATGAATCCAATGTCCGCTTTCAATACTTGTTTGAGTTGATGGAAGGGCAAATATATCTAATTCAGATTTTGCACATTCACATGAATGACTGTGTAGAAATGACATTATTTAACTTGAAAATATATCCTTATTTTTATTATTATTTCTACTTCCTCTTCGTCGCGATGCTTTTCGAGTAATGAGCGGTTCTCTTCTTTTATTCGACATTTTATACCCAGATCCTGACATGAGAGAATCAATTTTTTCATCAGCCTTTCTTTTTAGGTTAGCGCTCGCTTCCTTAAATCGTGATCGAATGGAACTATCCATAGGACGAGAATTTACCATATCAGATAACAAACCAACCCCTGCCCCTAAGGTTTCTTTTCCAATGGTTTTTAAGCCGCTAGATAACAAAGGGAGCACTGATCTAAATAGTCCACCCAAAAAACTGCCTATACCATGTCCTCGTTGATATGGAACTCCCTTATAGACAATACCTATCCCAGAGCCGGCTTGGTGTGAATAATAATGTTCGTAAGGACAAGAGACTGACGATCTGTTGTAAATCATTTTACTCGTTGAAAGTGTAGCTTCACGCAAGAAGATCCAAATTGAAATGGTACTCTGACACCAGTCGTTGTTCTTATATCTATTTCAATGGTATCGAACTCTCTTCGTAAAACTGGTACATAATGAGCGGGTGAGAAGATGTGAGTTTTATAAGCTCCATAAATGAACTTAGTTGGATCTAAAGGTATTATTCTGAGTAATGAAGTAATAACATCTCCGACTACTTGTGGATGTATTATATCAGTATAAACAAATATTTGAGATGGTAAACCTAAATATAAATTTGCAGGGCTTTTTCCTAATGTATTTTGTTTTAAATTTGTTTTCGGTTTAAAACCCAATTGCAGACTTAGTATCGGAGTTGTAATGATAGATGTTATTTCTTTATTTGTTGTTGCTATTCCAACCAGTTTTGTTAATCCATCATATCGAAATTTTACGTTATTTTTTAACTGTGGGTTTTCATTAAACGCTTGAAGAAAATGATCTATATTATCATATGTAGTGGCTGGTATATGAGTTTTTATATCCACTATTTTTGTAGTTTTATCGGTGGGTGATAACACCTTTTTCTTTAAATAAATTATGTTTTCGTGCTCTTGAACATTATACATGGAACAAGGATATTGAAATTCCACCAACCCAACAACCCATTCTCCATCCAATTTAATGGTCTTTGGTAATTTAGTTAAGAAATGTGCAGTCGTGTTATCCGTGTAGTAATCTGATGAACTATTACTTAACAAAGTTAGATAAAAACTATTTTCACTCATATTTTCTTTAAGTTTGATTCAGGTATCCAAGAATTAAATTTATTAGGATAACCTTGCCACTTAACTAGTATTTCCTTTCTGCCAGCAACTCGACGCGAGCGTATTATTTTATCAATTTTATACTCGTTGGAGGGGAGGTAAGTTACCTTTTGTAATTCTGTAGAATAAAATGTACCAATGATGGGTTCACCTTCTAAATCCTTTATTGTATAAACAACTCGTGGCGATCTGTTAATGATCGAATCAATAATAAATATTTCATCACTCCAATTACTTTCATAACCTTTTTGAAACACATGCTTATATTTAGTGATTCTAACATGATCACCTACATTTAGTTTTTTAGTTTCTAATGAAATTTGCCTATCTTTTTTGCGATCATATAAATTACACCAAACAGTCATAATATTATTAGAGCTAACATCAACTGGGCGCATTTTAATGCTAGAATGATAGCTATGGTTGTAAGAATGTAGAAGATCTTGTAATATATTTGTGTAGTTATATGTATTCTTATGAGTGAAGTAACGCCACATTTTCATTTTATGTGTTCTTTGAAACCTTTCTACTATACTTGCTTTAATGTCGGGGTTATTAGTGGTATAATAATTAATATTTTTGCTCTTAAAGTAATCTCTAACCGCCTTTGAAACAAATTCTGTACCTTTATCAGATTGGATGTGACGGGGAACAGAGTTGGCTTCAGTAAATATGCTTTCAAAACATTGTTTAACAGTTGCTGAATCCTTCTTCTTCATGGCTCTTGCAAAAGCATATTTACTGAACACATCAATAACACAAAGAATATATTTGTACCCATCATTATATTGACTATAAGTACTCATATCACTTAAATCAGCTTGCCAAAGTTCATTAAAGTTCGAGAGAATGTATCTATTTCTAGTAAATCGTCTATGAATAGGTTTATGCAGCGTGTACGTGTCTTGAGATTGTAACCATTTTTTCACTTCCTCTTTGTTCATTTGACCTTTCATTTCTTTTGATAAATTATTTAAACTGCTATAGCCAGCTGGATTAGAAACATCATAATAGATTCTGGTAATATCTAATAAGGAGTCCATCTTTCCCACTCTATTTTCTTTCCGGATCGCTTTTGCACCCGTGTAGCAAGAGGTGTAGAAGTGTTATTATCTTTATCTGAGGAGGCTCTTGTTTTCACAGATGTGGAGGGGGTAAAGGGTTCAATCAAAGGAGTACCATTAATAAATGCCAAATTTGTAGGATTACCTATGCATGACCTAGGAACTTCGATATCTTTTAAAAGTAAAGCAAACACTTCCCATCCAATTGGCTTAGGGCGTTTAAGACATCTAACCGTGTCGCTTACCAAATCAGTAATATTACTATTTTGAATGGTTTGGTTGTTTATAACAACTTCACCAGTCTGTTTCCACCAAATTTTCGGTTTACTTGAAACAATGTAATCTAACAACGTTCGAGCTTTTTTTTCATAAGATTTAGGTAATATGTTTATAATTTTTGACGGACTAATTGGTATTAGTTCTTGATTTATTTCGCCAGGTGGTGTATTAAACGATGACGGTGTGGCTGCTTCAGTTACATCATCTGTAACTGACTCATTATTTTCATTCTCCTCCTTTTTGTTCACTTTTGTTTTTATAATATCATTACTTTCGTTGATGACTTGATCTACCCCCTCCATCACGATGGGTATTCTAAACGGTTTTCGATCTGTTTCAATAAAATGTAGAAATCTTTGCAATGCTTGAGAATATAACGTCCACTTTTCGCGATCATTCATTTTACTTTTAAGGATTTTTTGCATCTCTCCATCTAACCGAGATGAAGAATTTTCGGGTGGACTCTCATTGCGTTTCAGTCTTTCAATAAAATCTGATTCAACTAATAACATTTTTTTCGTGTTTTCCATTTTGATTATGATAAAGAGTTCACTAAAGCACTTAAAACTGCACCTAAAATAATAGGTAGAAATGCACCTCCTTTTTGAACTATAACAGTTTTTCTTATTTTATGTTTCCCTTTCGAAACTAATTTTCTTAAAATATCTTTATATTTTTTTAGTTTCGTCTTTTCTTTTTTTTCTAATGGAATTTTCCCATTTAGGACGTTATAAATGCACTCACAAATAATGTTGATCTCTTCATCGTCACAAGATTTAAGTAACGCAGTACGATATTTGGGTTTAAGCAACTGCAATGCTTCAAGTAAATGTTTATATGTGTTTACTCTTGCATGCATCATGTAGAACTGACTAAAATATGCTGATTTTTATCATATTTAAACCCCTTTTAGGTACATACACTGTGCAATGCCCATCAAACGGAAATATTTTTGTTTTAAAACGGCATATGTCATTTGTATTTTGTTTCAGGTCAATCATGAGGTAACCATGAGCCTCCTTTGTAGCATCTTTGTAGGCTTCATCCACAAACTTTGAGTTTTCTGGGTAAACTTGTCGTGACAGGTAGCGTATTTGAGTTTTATCCCTGGGATTTTAAAAAAATACAATGTAGCTTGTATTCAATGAAATATCACGTTGACCTCTCCCTTGATGAAATATGTTTTGTGTAATATAAAAAACACTTAAGTTTCTATGATGACTACCTTTCGTAAAAACGTCAACGATTCGTCCATCTGATTCTCTCATCAAATCATCTATAATAAGAAGTTTAGGTTTCTTCCCATCAAAAATGGAAAAATCTGGTATTCCTTGACTATAATTTACATTTTCCAGATTGTACAGAGGTTGCATTTCATCATAACACCAAATAATTTCATCAAATTCAACATTACATATCTCTTTGGAGTTATTCAAAAAGTTTGTAACAAACTGAGTTTTACCACACCCACTAGGACCTGCGACAATGGTGGTGAAAGGATGATAAAAGTGAATCATTATTAAATATCGTAATCTATGTGTATGTGTGTGTGTGTGGATGAGTGTTGATATGTTAACGGATGGACTTTAAATGGTAATATTCAGAAAGATGATTACTATTTAAACAACTGAGATACTTATAGTAGATAAAAGGAACTTAAAAAAAAAAACGAGATTGTATTTTCATGTTCATACTTTTTAATTGCTTTTTTTACACTGCTAGCGCTTCGGAAATTATTTTCATTGATGAGAAGAAGCGCCGCAAGAAACTCATCAACTTTACCACCAGTTAAAATTTATCACAAAAATATACTTATTCGTTTGATTTTACAATATTTACATACCTAACACTAATTAAAATTAAAAAAATAATTTCATTTCATATTTACAAAAATACCTAAAAATATACAATAAAATAAAATTAATTTCACTATTTTTTTTTCATATTTACAAAAATACCTTAAAATATACAATAAAATAAAATTCATTAGTTTTTTTTACATGTTTACAAGTAATATCATAAAAATATACAATGTACAAACAATAATTAAGAATTCGAATGTTCTGTGTGATAATATTGAAAGTTTTCAATTATTGTTGTATTTTATAATGACCCCACGCAAGAGTATCAGAAGAGTTTTCTAATAAGTATCGTTTTGTATCATCATGCGATAATGATATTTTATTTATTTTTTGAGTGAATATTATATGTTTTATAGATTTAAATCTTAGCATTTGAGCGCGTTGCACATTTTTTTTAAATAAACACGTTTTGTAATTGTCAAGAGTTAATTTTTTTGTAACACTTTTATTGACCCCTTTGGCTTTTGATAAAACACCGTATTTTTCAGTTTCCTTATCATTCTCATCATATTTTTCTACATCTAAGGCATACATTTTAGACCGCAGACCTACGAACTCTTTGAAAATTCTACCATTATTTTCATCTTTGAAAAATCCTAATCGCTTTTTATTTATCAATGGCAAATCATATTTATTGTTAGGAGGATAGCCAGATGTATCAAAATATAAATTTAGATCTGATTTTATATCTGCGTAATAATTTTCCGTGAATATTTGATATACTAAACTGTCTGTATCTGTATAAAGAAGCTTAAGATTGTCTGGATATTTGGTTTTCATGTAGTTATAGTGAAAGTCATACATTAAAGTTTTCGATATATCTAATACGCAAAATCCCAAATAAATCGGTTTGTTATAAAATATTTTAGTTTTATTCAATTGTACTGCTACTAAATTCTCAGAGAATATGGATAAACTATGGAACTCAGGTTTCGCTATCAAAGATTGAACCCCCTGCGATTTTCCTCGATTTTCCCAGTTATTTAATAATTTAACATTTACGCGTTTCGCGACATTTTCCATGGTCTTACCGAACACTGAATTATTCATTAGTTTAAAGAAATCTTTTTCAAAATCGGATGATGCCTGCGATCGCATGTGGGTGTTCAAATCTATGTAACTTTTTAACCACATAGACTGCTGAAATTTAAGAATGCGGTGGATT
Source organism: Cydia splendana (assembly GCF_910591565.1). Classification (NCBI taxonomy): domain Eukaryota; kingdom Metazoa; phylum Arthropoda; class Insecta; order Lepidoptera; family Tortricidae; genus Cydia; species Cydia splendana. The sequence continues at coordinate 18,639,700 of NC_085967.1, read as the reverse complement.
TTACTCAATTTCAAACCATTCCTCAAACACTGTTTTAAATTTCTATAATGAATGACATAATTCGTTTTTCTATTTAAATTAGGAATTAATTTTTTTTCTTTGGAATTACCCAAACAAACGTTTTCAGGACAGAATGGCAAATCTGAATGAGAGTCATGCAACTCGTTGGGGTATTCGAGATCAACTTCTAAAATGAAACCATGATCAGCATCATCAGATATATTAAAGTCAGTGTCTGTATTTACCCATTCAAATTTACCGGTAGGAAGACATTGAGACATAGCCCACCCGTAAAGGTTATTTGCATCAAAGTACATAAGAAATGACGATGGGATATTTTGATCATAATCCGGCAAAAAATTATTGTTAGCCTTCGCGTATCTATTACTGCATTGTGATATGCCACCTCGAATATTTTTAGCTATAAAAGCTATTTTATCAATATCAGTTAGGAGTTCTAGTTTTATTTTTGTGGTTCTTAACATTGCATCCCAACTTAATCCCGGAGCAGTATAATAATGAGCGGGGTCTAATCCATACGTCTGAAGACAAAGGTTTCTAAAATTTTCAAATATATCAGTTAGTAACAGAACATCAGTTTTTAAATATAAATCGGAATAATCCCCCATATTTTTGCAATGAAAATGAGACCAAACATCTTTTGCATGATTATAATCCTCTTCTGAGATGTGACTATCAGACAAAGAACTAAAGAATTCATCTTTAGTGGGAAGAGCTGTTAATTTTAGGGATTCGTATGATGTCATGTGTTCATAGGGATAGACACCCTTTCGTAATAAGGGTTTAACATCTTCCTCACGTGGAAAATTTAATTTTAATTCTTGAAATTGTTCAGGCAATAAGTTTTCTGCCAATTTCTCAAGACTACTGGACATAAATTTAAGTGAATCTAGAAATCTCAATTTGATTGTGCGATTATTTATTTGCAAGCTCTTTGAAAATGAAATATATTTTTCTTTATTCTCTGGAATCAGTTCAATGTCGCCTTCCACCAAACCAAGCCCATGCACTATAAAATGACTATCATAGTTGCTCAAATTATGGAAAAATACAGGTACAAAATTAGGAGCCCTGTATTTTTCAGAACAAAATTTATGTGCTACTCATTCATAAAATCCAGTATGGTCATTATAGGAAATGACGGAATCTTCGTTTAAATTTCTATCACAAATATAACATATACTACTTTGAGCAATGTGCACATTATTTGCACTAGATAAAGGCAATGGAGTTTTTACAAAAGTATTCCTCCTACAAATGGCTTTTAAGTCTTTTTCCATATACTTCATAAATTCCTGGGTGCAATTTTTGCCTTTATATGTTCTGTACACTGACTATTTATCATTATATGAACACTTAATGTAGTATCCAAAACTATATACCTCATGTTTTTGTACATTTGTTGTCGAGGATGTAGTAGGATCAATTGGAGGTGTTTGAATCGGGTTTAGAAAGGCTTCGAAATCGGCATAAACAACAAAAGGTACCCTTAATTTACGTTCATAATTATCAAAGGTAACTTGATTGGAGGAGACGTTTTCATTGAACCAATTTTTCTTTTTATTCTGTTCTGAAGGTAAATGTGTACAAACATGGAAACAATCGTTTCTTTGATGGTTAATTAAATTGTCGCGAGTTGTAAAGTTCGACAAACAACCATCACAGATATGTGCAGCATGCTGTGTATTTGATAATTGTTTAGATACTAACCTAGATAAATTTTTGATATAGCAATAATGCCCCTCACTGTCTTTGGTTATGTACAATAAGTTTAAGTGGGTAGCTTTTCTGCACTTTGTTAAGTGTAATGGACCTACTATATCATGTTTTTTACTTTTCGAATTGTATTCAAGACCAAAAACGTTTATACTTATATCATTCATTTTTTCAAATTTCTGAATATCTCCAAATTTGAGTGGGAAAGTTAAATTTCTAAAATTTAATTTATTTTTATGCGCTATATACGATTTTGTAGTGTTTGAACGATGACTTGTAGGTGGATATAAGCCTGACAATACAGCCCACCTAAAACATTCATGATCACTATTTTTTACATTAATGACTGCTTTTCTGTTCTGAATATCACGCGGTAATTCGATATAAGAAGAACCACGCAACGGATTAAATTTATTTACATTGACATCTAGATAGTTAAATTTTACTAAACTCCATCCACTGTCTTTTCTCTCAAAGTTAGATAATTTTGTTAATATATCTTTAACTACTGACTCGAAAATATCATCTTTGTCGCTACTAGCATCAACTACATTGTTACATAATTGGAAATCAAATGTATTATTTACTTGTTTGCTCTCTTGAGTAAAATCCGCATTTAAAATAAAGTTTACTTTTAAAGCATTATGATCAGAGAGGGAACGATCTAATAATGCAAAGATTTTAGCTTTATTTCCTTGTAAAATTGATTCGGGAGTAAATGGTTGGTGAACATTTTCATTTAATAGTATTCTGTAAGTGGCCATCCTATTCTTAAAAGCATTTTCAATTAACTGAACGTTAACCCATTCAATGTCAGCCCTTAAAACATTATTTTTATGAAGATTACTATTTAAATGATTTTTAAAATATCTTTTAGAGACAAACTTATTACACACAGAACATTCAATTTCATGATTATTATTTGTACTCACAATGACATCGGGGACTGGATCAGATGATGTTGATGCCACAGGTTCAGCAGCTGTTGGGCGGTTTTTCTTCACCAAGACGTCTTCAGTCTCCAAAACTGCAGCTGTCCTCTTTACTCCCCGTCCTATTTGAGAAGATCTAAAACAATACAAAATAAACATAAATATTTTAATGTCAAATAAAATAAAAGTAATTACTTAAATGGTTGGTTGTATATACTAACTTAAGTCTTTTCGACACTGTTGACAATAGGCCTGCATCATCAAAACTCCATCAATTACATCTGATGACTGACTATTCCCCTTGGAATTTTTGATATGCCCATCACATGGTGTATAGTATGGTATAATATCAGAATCTTGCACTAACGTGTAAGGTAATTTATTTGATATGTACCACATTCTTATATTTCTATGAAAATATGCTAAAATAAATTCTTTACTTAATTCCTCAATCTTATCACGAGGTAAAGTAAGACCAATGTGATAGTAAGTAAACACCATGATGGAAAAGGATATCACAGCACAAGCACGGTACCAAACAACTGAATGATCTCAACTCGAGATACCCACCCTTATATAAGTAGTCCTCTCCCACCTAACGTTTATACTAACAATAAGTTCAAGTCATAACCTGTTAAGAACCCATCCTTTAGTTAAACAGGTACTGTCAAGTGTTATAAACATGTATGAACAGGAATATTTATACAAAAATATTACTTACGCCTCTCGATGAAGTTGGCTCACAAGTCGGGCAGCCTCGCATAGATCTTCATTTTCTTCTACTTCTTCACAAAGTCTGATGAGTTCAGGATCGTAGACATCACAACTCAAAGAGTCCATTATGAAATGAGGTAACATACAGTGCTTTCTTTCATTTAAATAGTTGACTACAGGTATAAGAGTTCTAAAAGTGGGGGCTGTAACCTTTACAAATGAGAAGTATTAATTAAAACGTGCTGTAATACCACTAATACCATACAATAGAAATAATCTCTTACAATGAAAAAATTTACTTAACTTGTTATCAGGTAAGATAACATCCTTTTTTGCCTTTCATATTAAAAACATCAATGCCATTCTTAAGTTAAGTTTAAATGTTATTTAATTTTTCTACTAACACGTTATTGTTTAGATAAGAAAAGAAATACCCCTTATCTTAAAGTGAGTTAATTGTTTTGAAATTTTATTTGTTCATTTAATACAATAACCTTTTGTAACCTACGGACAATTTTAATTACTTTCTGGAATCATTTATAAAATAAGCTTATTATTTACAAAATATTTCTTAACACGTTTTGTTTCTTGTAATACGAGACAATACAAAAGAATCTCTTACCGGGAAAATGTACTTAAGGAGAGGTAAAAAAATGAGAAATACCTTAACACAATCATTAAGCTACTACTATCATTAATAATTATAACTATTACTGTTTCTTATTATCTATAAAATATTTCACACAACTGTCCTTGCTAGCTAATTGCTTCGTGATGTTATAAATAATATTTCGCGTATTTTGTAGCTCCAAATCGTCTTCCAACGCAAAATATTTCAATCTGAAGTCCGCATGCTTCCAGTGTTCCATGGGTGGGACGTTTTTAATTTTTTGCATATCATATATCTCGATTTTAATCAAATGTGATGCATACGCCCCGTCGTCTTGTCCGGATGATAAGCTTGCAACACCGTCTGTTGAACTTTTGCTCACATTCGAAGACCGTTTCACAACTTTGGACTGCTTTTTAGGTCGTTCAAAGAAGCTATCGATATTGTTTCCTGAACGTTTCTTTGCGATGGCTTGTTTAACTTTGAAACCAAGCGTACCCTCTTCGTCGCTTGGTTCGTCTTTATTATCATCCGGGTAGTAATAGTTCTTGAAAGTATTTTCAGTGAACTGAAACAATATAAAACAATAATTTACACACTGTCTACAATCTTGATTATTAAAACACAAATAACACAAGTGAAAACAAAACAAAGTAAGTTACGGTAATAAAAGACATACTTACATCCATTGTTGGGTCTTTCTATAAACACTTAAACACCTCACTGTTGAATTAACACTATATTTCTATATACTGCAGTAGATACAAGGAGCTCTGATACAGAGGACTGTCACGACAATAATACTTACTCAAACCCATTTCTCTTCGACTTTTATACTGTGATAGTGAGCAGGATACGATACCGTTCAACTCATGTCTCAACAAGTTCATCTGATACAGACGCTCTCTTTAATAAAACCCAAATTCAAAAGCATAATAGGAAACAATAAATCCATTGTCAGTATAAAATATAATAGATGTCTACCAATAAAGCAATTGAGCTGTTTAACAATGAATACAAGCGCACAAAAAATGCCGACGTATTAGAGGAAATCATGTTGAAACCAGTTGACACGTCACGTTATTTTTTAAAATCATACAAAGTAACATGTCTCAACAAGTTCATCTAATACAGAGCTCTCTTTACTCAAACCCAAGTTATAAAAATTAGGTATAGGAAACAATAAATCCATTGTCAGCATAAAACATAATAGACATATATCAATAAAGCAATTAAGCTGTTATAACAATGAATACAGGTGCACAAGAAATGCCTCACACGTCTCGTTATTTTAATTAATACAAAGAAACAAGTAACTACGAGTTTACTTTCTTTATGTTTAGGTTTGGTTTTCGAAGAATAAGTAAGATTTGGTAAAAGAAGGTTTAGGTTAGTTTAGGCTACCGAAGGATTACTTGTGTAAATTCTAATTAGGTCAGGTTAGGTTATAACTGTATACCTTATAAATCGAAATAGCTCCCAGAAGTTGTAAGATGATGCGGGTTATTAGAGTTAGAGTACCTATGCATCGCAAATAAGTACCTATCACTAATACCTATTGCAAATACCTATCGCTAATACCTATCACAAACACCTACAGTATAATACACACATAAAGAAGGCATGAATGAAGACGTCGGTGGGTGAAGGGTCCAGGTAGTGTGCTCGGTAACACAATAACGCGCCCGAGTCGAGATCGAACAATAGAAAAGGGTCGAAAAGCCTATTGTTACCGTGGTGAGCAAGGTGTATTGTTTAATTAGCGTATTTCGTAAGTACCTGAAGGAGGCGCCGGGCACTGCTGAGACCTAGCGCAATCAATTCAAATGGGGGGCTATTTGTTTTTTTTTTTTTTTTTTTTTTTTTTTTTTTTTTTTTTTTTTTTTTTTTAGGTTCAGCGGGGGCGGTGGATCGGCCCTGGGGTCAGGATCGGCGACCACTGAGAGGTGGGGCCAGAATCGGGGAATAGTTTCTACTCATAATTTCTAGCTGTATATTATATGATATTACATACATTAAATATTTCGTCCCTAAAATTGAATCACCCAACATTTGTAAATTACTGAAAAATATACCTTTAAGTATTAGTTTATCATGTGTGAAATTATATTAGGATCAATCCATAAAATGAAATTTAATCGAAGAGCTTACATTTAGAAATAATAATATCTATGTATATTTTTCATACTAATAGTAATCTTAATCTAAATATATAAACGTGAAAGACCTGACTGACTGACTGACTTAAATCAACGCACAACCCAAACCGCTGGGACTAGAAAGTCCAAATTTGGCAACTAGATTCCTTATAAGGTCTAGGGGTGCACTAAGAAAGGATTTTTCAAAATTCATCCCCTAAAGGGGTGAAATGGGGGTCCAAAGTTTGTATGGGGAAACAAGATTAGTTAGACTATTTTATTCCAAATTTCACAGGAGTATTCCTAAAGATAAATAAGTAAACACGTGTTTCAGGTTTTTTGAAAATTGAACCCCTAAGAGGGGGAAAAGTCCTCAATAGGGTTGATATCTCAAAATATCAATATGGGTATCGTTTTCATAGTATTTTGAGACGCTTATAACAAAAATGGCATCAAAATTAAAATTAACGTAGCCGAAGTGAATAATCATCCCCTAGTGGGGGTGCAATGGGGTTGAAATTTCAAAATATCAATATGGGTATCATTTCCATGGTTTTTTGGGACGCTAATTACAAAAATTACAAAAATGGGATCAAAATTAAAATATAACGTAGCCGACGTGAACTATGGCCCCTGGTGGGGAATGCTAATTACGAAGATAGCGTAGACGGTTGTAACATACACGCTGATTTACAGCCACACGTGATCCAGACTTTTGAGAATGCAATGCCTTAAAGTAAATTTTTTGAGCTACAAAATTATAAGATTACAAATACCTTCTAATAATTGAACAGTACACAAACATCGTTTTTAAAATAATTATCATCTTAAACGGTTTGTTTACATTCAAAATACCTAAAACCATTAAAATACATAGATTATTAAAAAAACACTCCTGCGCGTGCGAAGCCGCGGGCAAAAGCTAGTATAGGATAAAAGGTAAAATAACGAACCTAACCTTTTTTTTTTAAATTAGGGGGGAAAATGCATTCCGCATACCACCCGGGTGCGGGGGGTGACCCGAGTGGTTATGTGGGACTCTCGTCTAGGCTAATGAGGCCCACGGTATACCCACTAAAAACCCCCCATATGCCGCCTCGCCGCCCTATTGGTGGGGTTACAGGAACGCTTGCGTACTCATCCGCGACCCCACCGGCGGCAACCGCCCACGAGCGGCTCCTTCGCGAATGTCCGAAGGCCCTTCACGCTAGGCGCGCCAGATGGTTTCAAATACATGTATGCGGATGACACATGCTTACTGTATGCAGACCTTAACAACGTACAGACTTATATACAGCAGGACTTCGAAAATATACTTAAATGGTGTCACGATAACGGTATAATATTGAACACCGAAAAAACCAAATTTCTACTGATACAATCACCATATATAAAGCCAAGTCAGGAGCCTATTAAAATTATTGGTCATACGTACGATTGTTTACATATTGAGAAGCGTGACTGTAAATGTAAATTAATAGAAGTAGTTGATAAATTCAAATACCTAGGCCTAACTATAGATAAACACATTAATTGGAAAATACACATAGATGTAGTATGTAATAGACTAAGGTCTATACTGTGTAAAATTATTAGTTTAAAAAATATAGTTAATAATAAAATATTACGAATGTTATACCATGCACTGGCTGACGCTGTAATTGGATACGGCTTGATAGCTTATGGACGCACCTTTAAAACTTATTTGGACAAAATATTAAACTTACAACTGCGGTTATTAAAAAATATAATAGATAAAAAAAACTAAAGCTAACTGTAGTAACGATTATATGGTCTCATTTAAGAAATTGAACATCCTGCCAGTGCATGATAAAGTTAAGTACTTAATACCTTAATAGCAACCGAACAATATAGTAGTCCCGAATTCAAGACTCCGCGGGTGTATACCCGAGCACCAAGAGGGTTAAAGCGTCGTAAATACGTGGAGCCTACCGCTAGCAACTACTATGGTAAAAGAACGCGCAGCTATATCACACCGCGAATATTTAACAGTTTATCAATTATTGAAGACGAATGTGGTAGTAAAAACATATTTAAATCAAAAATTAAGAAGTTGCTAATAGGTACAACGCATGATTAAATAAATAGAATAGGTAAATATTATATAAAGACAGCTTATACTGTGTTCATATGTTATCATCATGTATTAACCTTAGTAATGTAAGTTAGATTAAGGTACTAACGTTGAAAATGAGTGCATCATGTCGCCGTTAAACGTAAGTTTGGCGAACCTAATATAAGTTTAAAATGTACCATACTTTTCTGATAAATAAATTAAAAAAAAAAAAAAAACGCGCCTTCCTCCTTCGCCTCCGTTCTGCACTGTAGCGGACCCCCCCGAGCCCGCCACAAGGAAGCCACGGACCCAGAAAGTTCTCCGGCGCCCGGCGACAGATCAGGTCTATGGTTCTGCCGCAGAACCACTATTCGGCTGCAGAGGACAGGGAGAACGGCACATCGTAACACCGACACTCCTCTTCCTCTGCAGCCCCACCAACGCCGCTACAGCGGAACGGCCCCGCCAAGTTCGCAGGGAATAGGGAAAGTGGCGCATCGTAACACCATCACGCCTCTTCCCCTGCGATCCCACCTCGGCCGCCGAAGATAGGGAGAACGGCTCACCGGAATACCGACACTCCTCTTCCTCGACGGTCCACCTCCAACGTGTCGCAAGCGGGCTTAACAAGCCCACTTGGAGCGTCCTCCTCGGGCCAGCTCGCCCCTCAAACAGGCCGGCCCTGGTTGCCTCTTCGCTTCACCGTGGGTGACCAAGCCACGGTTACTAAGCCCCTCCACCACGACAAGGTGAGCAACCCGCGGGGGGTAACGAACCTAACCTAACCCAACCTAAAATTCGGTTGTACATTCATGAAGCAAATGTACAGTCAGTAAAATAGATAGTGACAGCTAAAGTAGCCAAATATATCGTAATATAACTTTGTTGCCATAGAAATAAGGATGTGCTCCGATATATTTGGGTATTGGAGAAACCAAAGCGGCTAAGCTTCAGTGGCTCGGACACTTAGAGAGAATGGGAGAGGATCGTGCCGTGAACAGAGCGTACTTGGGACAAAAAAATGGGAGACGCCCGATTGGACGTCCTAGGTACCGCTGAAACGACGTAGTTGCTCAAGACCTGCTCAACCTCGGCCATGGCGACTGGCGAGAGCTATCGCAAGACCGAGAAACATGGCGTAATCTGGTGTCGGAGGCAAGGACTCTTTTTGGGTCACCGTAGTAAGTAATGTTAAAAATATCCAGAAAGGAAAATGGGGACTACCTACGTTTGTATGAAAAGGCAATTTATGGGCGGTGGTCGTCCACATTCGTCTTCAGGTGGAAATTAATCTTATGAACGTTTTTGCTGACTGAACTGGGCTTGTAAAAATAAATAATATTATTGAAACAAGTTTTAGATAAATACCTACGTAGATGAAAAAATACAATCTTGTCTTTTATCAAATCACATCATTTATTGAGAAATTTGCGAATTAAGTTATCCAAATAACGGTTACAAATAAGAAGTCCCTATCACATTTATGAACCCTGGCAGGGTTGAATACATAATAATGTCGGTATTTAACTAAACTTAAGACAAACTTTTTATTTCATTTACGCGAGTGGAGCCGCAGGCCCGTCTAGTATATATATATATTATCATACTTTATTTTATTTCGACGTAAACAATTAGGTAGGTACCTAAACATGGAGGAGACAGTAAAATTTATAAAACAATATATAAGTAATTCTCGAGGGCTCTTCAGTATAATCTTCATTACAAGATTCCTGTTCCGTATTCGCATTCGAACGAATAGAAATAAATTTAGAATAGATAACAAACGTTTTCTCTGTAGGATTTTTATGATCGGGGGGCACGGCAGTGCCCCCGCCAAGTCGAGCGCGAAGCAAACACTGCCGTACCATCCTTTACTGGAACCATTTCGCCGCTTTTTCAGGTCCTTATTTGAGAACCTCTGGATAAGACCAGAACGCAGAAATTTTCGTCATCCAGTAAGCTATAATCACATACTTAAAATCCAAAATTTCAAGTCTGTAGGTCATTTAGTTCCGAAGTTAAGCGAAAGCAAAGTTTCGCATTTATGACACACACTCACTCACTTATGATCATCAGAATAGAACTAGTACTTCCCATAAACTCAGAGAGCTGAAATTTGGTACAGAGTTAGGGTTTAATGGCCACATAAAGGGAAAACTATAAAAACTAGGATAATCGAAGATCTGGAGTACCTGGTGACCCTGATTAGAAAACACAAGAGCCCAACCAAACTATTGGAGATCGACATACCGCCTTTACAAAAAATATTCAAATTGGTGGGCCGCTTCATTTGATGTCAAAAATCGAAGGTCTGAAGTATCTGATGAAGAACCCTCAGCTGGTCTCAGCTGTATTAAGGCTCCGTCAGACATAGGCGTTTTGCTTGGTGCAACATATGTACACACTGTTTTGGTCATCCGACACGCCTTGATGAGCCTTTGAGAAAGTAGTACCCAAGATGGAGCTGATGCTGAACCCTGGCTGTACCTAGTGGAACTCAGGCTTGGTGCAACATATGCACACACTGTTTTGGTCATCCGACACGCCTTGATGAGCCTTTGGGAAAGTAGTACCCAAGATGGAGCTGATGCTGAACCCTGGCTGTACCTAGTGGAACTCAGGCTTGGTGCAACATATGCACACACTGTTTTGGTCATCCGACACGCCTTGATGAGCCTTTGGGAGAGTAGTACCCAAGATGGAGCTGATGCTGAACCCTGGCTGTACCTAGTGGAACTCAGGTTTGGTGTAACATAGGCCAACGCTAGTTTGGTCATCCATCACATCTTGATGAGCACTTGGGAGAGCAGTACCTGAAATAGAGCTGATGCTGAACCCTGGCTGTACCTAGTAGAACTTAGGTTTGGTGCAACATAGCCCCACGCTATTTTGGTCATCCGTTACATCTTGATGACCGCCTAGTGGAACTCTGCAACAGGCACACGACGACAAGTCGGTTAACCAAAACAAAGTGTGCCTATGTTGCACCAAACCTGAGTTCCACTAGGTACAGCCAGGGTTCAGCATCAGCTCTATCTTGGGTACTGCTCTCCCAAGTGCTCATCAAGATGTGACGGATGACCAAAATAGCGTGGGCTTATGTTGTACCAAACCTGAGTTCCACTAGGTACAGCCAGGGTTCAGCATCAGCTCTGTCTAAGGTACTGCTCTCCCAAGTGCTCATCAAGATGTGACGGATGACCAAAATAGCGTGGGCTTATGTTGCACCAAACCTGAGTTCCACTAGGTACAACCAGGGTTCAGCATCAGCTCAGATCTATGTATACTAAAACCTTTACCAGAATGTAGCAAACACTTTTCTGAAAACCGCATCAAAATCGGTTCAGCCAAACGCGAGATAATCGCGAACAAACATACATACGGGTCAAACTGAGAACCTTTATTTTAAGGCGGTTAAAAATACATCAACTTTGACATTTTTGGCAGTAATGCAGTCGGCAGCTATACTGCAGCAGGATTGCAGCATGCACTACTGCCGACTGAATTACTGAGGTAAATATCAAAAATTCGGTCAGCATCATCGTATTTGACATTTGCTGCAGTAATGCAGTCGGCAGTATTGTCGCAATATACTGCTGCAGGCTACAAAACGCTCGTGAAACTATTCAACGTCCATGATCATGCTTTCCAACGTCCAACGTTCAGTAATCGAGTGACCGCTCGCAACACGCGCTGTGTTCTGTGTGACTGCGCGGGCGTGATCAAAGCGGGTCGCGCGCGCAGCGCTCCGGCGGGCCGCTGCGTCCAAGCGCAGATCGCGAGCGCCACGCGTTCGCGTCACGCTCGCATCGTGCCCCGCTCACGCCGCGCTTTGAAAACGCTCATGTGTGACGGAGCCTTTAGAGATATGGTAATAAAAAAACTACTCCTAAAAAGAAAAAAATGTGTCAAATAAGACAATCTACTTAATAAAATAAATCAATATGCCCACGTTTCTACAAAAAGAAGTGAAATCCCACCAAAAACATTCTGTAAAAAACTAGCCAAGTCTCGATGGAGCTGGTTGTTTATCTCTAAAAAGTAATGAAATCTAGACAAAGTCGTGCCAAGTCTAAGGTTCCTTACTGCGATTTCTTTATTATTATAGTTAATGTTGTGTGACTTGGCCGTTGAAGGGTACACAAGGGTACAAAACCAGGTGCTCCATGACACCAAACAAACAGTATAAAAAATTATTTCCGGTACAGACGGACTTCTAATCATTGATAGAAGTCCGTCTGTACGTCTATTTTATGTTAGATCGATGGTCGATTTGACGCTTCAAAAAGAAGTGTTTGTTTCAGGCTCGCCTATACATAAGTATTATTGAAATACGCAGCTTTATCAAGCCTACAATTGACTGGTTATTGAATCAACGTTTTCCAAGTGGCAATTTTCCATCGTCAATGGGTAGCGGTTCTGGCGACAGATTGGTGCAATGGTGTCATAGAGCACCTGGTTTTGTACCCTTGTGTACCCTTCAACGGCCAAGTCACACAACATTAACTATAATAATAAAGAAATCGCAGTAAGGAACCTTAGACTTGGCACGACTTTGTCTAGATTTCATTACTTTTTAGAGATAAACAACCAGCTCCATCGAGACTTGGCTAGTTTTTTACAGAATGTTTTTGGTGGGATTGTGTTTTCGATTTGATTCAATTCCTGTTTCCAGTTAAGAAAAGAATCAAACTCCATGACATGGAACATTCACCAAATTTATAATTCGACGAGGGTAGAAATGATTTATATGAAGTAAATTATAAGTTAACACAATTATTTCACAAATTCGTTGGGATAGGATAGACCGATTTTAATATTCGTCATTAATCTAATATTTTAGAAGATCTAGTGTAATGTCAATTAACCACCCTCTTCTTCTTAGAAGAAGAGGGTTTTGTTGCCCTAAAAATTGTAAACCTTTTTCCGAGGCTAACTCTTCGTCTATAACTGAGTCATGTTTTAGTCATTCATTTATTCTCGATCCTTTAATATACCTATTATGGGCCGGACACTATCATGAATACTGACATTACTTTGAAGGAATGACGTTTTTAGTGATAGTGTAGGAATTGTCATGAAGGAATGAAGGCAAGTAATGAAGTTTATTTAAATAATTTCCGTCAGTATTGGAGTTATGTCGCAGTAATGATACTAGAAATGACATTACTACTGACAGTGAATTGATTAGAATGATGGAATCAGAAATGACAGAAAGAATGATGGACGATAATGAAGTTATTAATTTTTTTTAATATTTTTGAAGTAATGACAAAATAATGACATTAAACTGATAGTGAGCGGAGCGCAACATTCTAATCCCTCATTCCGTCATTTAAAGTACTTGAGAAGAAGGTTTTATACTAACAAGAGTTATTACTGGGATTTAAGTCAATAAGTGAAGTATACCTACTCTATTGTCATTGCTCTAAAGTTTATTTTCACTTGACTCTTAAGAAATTAGGAAAACATGCAGAATACGACGCACAAAAAAAATCTCTGTCCCTTTCTAAAAGTTTCCATACATGAAATAAAAACCTTTTATTTTACAACAATTTAATTATATTTTTACCGGGAAACGTAAAAATCGAAATTTAGTTATCTGCCTCTTTATCGTTCGAATATGCAAAAGTGATTCGAAAAATTAAACGCCTGTGGGTTAGCGGAAACCAATGTCCAGGATAGAGCGAAGTGGTAGGAGAAAAGTAGGAAAGCGGACCCCGTCACATTACGGGACAAACGCTAGGAGGAGGATGATGATGAAAAGTGATAGAGAGGTTAATTAACGAAATTTCGTGTTTCGCGGTAGACCCCCAGATTGTGATGGATTGTGGTAGTGGCGCCCCCTACGCAGACTTTCGAGTAATATTCCCTATTCAGGGAAATAGAATAATATTACGCAATACACTGCGTAGGGGGCGCCTCTTAGCACATACTGAGGGCTTACCGCGAAAAACGAAATTTCGTTTTCTGCCTCTATATCACTCTTGCGTATTCGAGCGTTAGAGACTGATAACGAAATTTCCATTTTCGCATTTCGAAGTAGACCCTCTGAATTTGCTAGTGGCTCTCCCTACGCCGACTTTTGCGTAATATTCTTTTTGTGTTTTATTTCGTGCATGGTGTTCAATATATTTTTTTAAATATAGTCAACATACATATTTTGTATATTCTGTATATGGCCTTATATAATAACATGTTGTATGCACCTATCCTATAAACTCTCTGGTTTTATGGCATTATTCATAAACGCGTTACTGGCTTGAATTAGCTATGAATAGTTTTGATCTTCTCGTTTTGATCTTTATCTGTCATTTTGACTTATGTAGTTGTAAGAAAGGGATAAAAGTCCTGTAAAGTTTAAAAAGTTTTATGACTTAGTGAGAATTAATAGTTAGTGTTTATGGTTGAATGTTCCATAAGACTATCCCGTTCGAACTTGCTTTATGACGGACTTTTTTTATACATCCTTACTTCGAACCTCCACAGATATTGTTTTTACTAAACGTCAGGTCAACCGCAGAAACCCCGATTAGTTTTAATCAGCAAAATCCTAAGCATTTTTTAATCATTATGTACAAGTAATAGTATTTCGGATAACCCAAAAATCTGTGTCTTAAAGGTCCTTCCCTCAGCATAATATATAGAATGCGACAGAAAAATGCGGTACTAAGGACTTATTCATAAGGATCTGAAACGAAAAGAGATACTCAGATAAAGTTCGAAGGAACCAAAATATAGATCTTGAAGACGAAATAAATTGCATTCAGTTTTTATTTAACTAACCAAATAAAAACAAAGTATTTTTATTATAGGTAGGTTACATATCAGGTACCTTTTTTCTTAACCAAATACGTCATACATTCTTACATAAAAGAAGAATCCAGTAGCTGTATAGTCAGCGTCGTATAGTAGGTAGCATCCGAAATATTCAAATAGTTCGGTACACCATATAATATGTATGGCGGCGTAAGAATTGTTTGATTCCCGGTTCGTGGTAAGCATTAAAAAAAAATTGGATACATTTTTTAATTACCTACCAATCTTTCACACAGTCATGACGCACGCACGCACGAAAAGGTTGAAACTAAATAAATATTCTTTTTAATTACCTATTTCTATTTGTGCATTTTTCTGGCTCATCGGGCATAGAGTTGCCACAGTATAGTATAGTTACGACAGGTTAGAAATATTTGAATCGATGATTGAATAATGACTTGGTTTTGTGTTCTTCAAAGCGTACACTACAACATAACTAAGAACGGTTAGGAAAATAATAACTTAAAATTCCCCGTGAAAAGTAATGATGTAAAATACAGATAAAAATACTGATAAGTGTGTGGGGCGATTTAAGAATGTCACGACCGGACTGGACCAAACGCTGGAGTGTCATGACAAGTCATGTCATTACTCATGATAGTGTCGGGCCCGTATTTAACATCTAACAGAAAAACACCCATTAAGTGTTAATATAATTGCTTTGATATTTATCACGCTATATTAAAAATTGATAATAACCTAAGTGCATTAATTATCTTATCAAACTTGGCTAATGGATTATATACTGAAATATTCAATTTTGATCGAAGCGTTTCCAAACCTAGATGTGTGAACCATGAAGGGATTGAAATCCGAAATAAAGTTATTGACTATGGTGATAATCGGGGAGAATGTGTCGTGCATATATAGAAATTTTTTTTCGTTCACCAGACAGAGACAAAAAAGAGTAATTAGTAGAGTCATACTGACATCTTTGATTTATATATTGGCATGTATAGACAAAGTTAATGTCGTGTATCGAATTCTATATGACAAAAATTTTATGCTTTTTGTCAATGAAGTTGTGTATGCAGTATTGACAACTACGATAACTTTGCTCGATTTTATTCTTAGTATAAAAGACTCAATGACGTTTTGTATAATCGTTTCGAAGATCAATCTCGTTCATAAATACTGCTCTAAAGGTAAAGTCTACCCTAAAGCCCTTCAAATATTGACTTGGAAAGTAACAGTCAATTCGGTTATTCTGATATTGTCATTTATAGTGATTGAAATGACTAACAGGCCATTTAAAAACCATGATTTTTTCCATGGCGCCCTATTTGCGCTGCATATACTTATACATTTTTGGAAAGAGATACAGGTTTTCCTTAAAATTTTAACTTTTAACGTTATAATTCGTATAATCACCTTAGCGATTAATCAAATAAAAACAAATTTAATTGAACCTCTAGACGTATTAGAAAAATTTGATAGCACGAAAGGTGACAGCGAGGACATAAGAGTCAATATGAATAATTTAAGACATAATCTAAAGGAATCAATTGTGGCATTTAATCGCCTTCAGATATGCAGTATTAAACTCAAACAATGTTTTGGGGTACAGGTAAATATTATTTATATGGTTACATTGATGAATTTAAAAAATATACTTTTAAATTTATAATGTATGTGTATTTACCTATTTAAAAAAACTTACAGGCCAATTCGAACGTGTACATGACATCAGACCGATATTTGAATCATAATGGAATCATATCAGTTAGCTGTCATTCGCGCGGGCGTCTGCTTGCACTAATAACGGCCCGGCCACGACATTGCGCGACCGGCGACGGCGGCGGCAACCATAGGTGGGTACGAAAGGTCCGATCGCTGTGTCATTCCAACCTATGGTTGCCGCCTATAATACTATTTTATAAACTAAGGTTCACGGGAGGAGACAAAACAAACAACCCGATAGTGGACAAGAACAATTTAATTGTCGGGCTAGTTAAGGTTACACTTTTACGCTTAATCACTACGTAACCACTTATCGGTAGTAAGTTAAACTATAATAATCTATATCTATTTAACCAGGTTCTAATTATCATTGGTGATACTTGGTCGATTGCGCTATTCGTCAGGTAATACTAAAATGTGAGTAGTCCAAAATCGCAGTTTAAGAAAAATAGTTTTCACTATTTTTCCTCTGCCGTCGACTGTTCTTTCGGCTTTGCTGCTCTGTAGCGACAGTCGACGGCTCTCTCGACCAGCTGGCCGGAGGTTCCATTAGCTCCGACTCTGACGGGGCCAGCTGCACAGGTCGACTGGTACAGGATCTGGCCTACCAAAGGCCGCGCCCCTAGTAGACACCTCCTGTCGGAGGAAAATCGTCTTGCCGGGGTTTTTGAGTGAGCGAATGTCAACTCCGGAGGGCCCAGGACGCGCCTGGTTCGCCCTTTCGGGAAACGGTTAACCACAAGGCACAATCACACACCGAGGGCAGCAAAGATGAGAACGTTGTCCCAAATATTTAATTTAAAGCCGATAGCTCGGCTGGATCTCGAGGAAGAACATCCATGTCAAAATGGCGGAATATCACTTCCTTCAGAGGGCCCCTTTGTCAATGTTGCCAGGATTATAATCCCAAGATTCCCAAGGCATTTAACCAAACTGAACGTGAAATTCTAAATACGGAAATTAAACCAGAGCGTGGTAAACGCTGCTGGACAAGCTCGGTATGATATTTTTTAAGAAAAGGAAAGGAAGACTTGACAATCTATACATTTCTACCCGTTCATCGAGAATGATAATAATCATTTTGGTAAGAACTAGTTATCGACCGAACTGGTGTCGAAGGGATTCGGAGTTATCTCCCTGGCAACACGAAATCGCTGTCAACTCGACAGTCCATTGACACTATTCGAGACACAGATTTAATCGCCCGTCCGGCTTAATAGATGTATTTTGCTATCAAAATATTTTTCCATTACACGCCACCACCGTCGCCAGTCGCGCAATGTCGTAGCCGAGCTTTGAATACTTGTACGGACAAGTCCCAGCGAAAGGTTCCAATTGGCCTGATAAACTCTATAAGACATTGAATATTAACAAGCACTTTAATTTACTTTCAGGTGGTGTTTTCGATATTCAACCTCTCATTGTTCTACGTATTTCTATGTTATCATGGAGTTACATCATTGTTGCAGGCTGGAGTAAGTCAACACTTTAATATTTAAATAGGAAAATATCTTCTGCGATGTCTGTTTCAATACAATTTATTTAAAAGTTTTATATTTATTCGGTAATAAAAAAAAAAAGGTATAAGACTTAAAAAACTAGATTATTTTATTCTGTAGGTACCTATAGTACGATTAGTAAGCATTTGTTTTTAGATGTTGACATGTCTGTTAAACGTATAATAAAATATAACTAGCTGTTGCCCGCGACTTCGTACGCGTGGATTTTGTAAATACCTATTTTATATGATCATAGAACACTGTGTAGTAAAAGATAGCTAGAACGGTAGATAATAAGTAGGTTAATTGGGACAGACAAATGTCATGTGTTGTAAAATTAATTAAAAATTATCCGTAATTGCAATCGCATGACATTTGTCTGTCCCACTTAACCTACTTTATCCTAATAATTAGGTTAACCTACGAAGTTCAATCCCTAATTGAAAAAAAAATGTTCTTAATATCTTCTCAATCCCCTTGAAATAATCAAGAAGTATATATTTTCATAACCACTGAAATTGTTTTTCTTGTAGGTATTGAAGTTTAAAGTATTTGAAAAAAATATTTTCTAACGTCATTAAGATATTTACCACTTTGTTTTCGGTGAAGGAAAACATCGTAAAGAAACCTGCTTACATTCAAGGTGTAATGTGAAGTCCGCAACCCGCATTGGGTTAGCGTGGGTATAGCCTGCACTAGAGTAGGCCTGTGTTCAGCAGTGAGTCGTATATAGGCTGAATTACCTATAATTATTTGATTTTATTTTAGGAATCGCGATATCAAGGGAACCCACTCGACACTATAATTCAGTTGATAAATTTTATGGGCGCCATTATTGGTGTGCTTTACGCTGGTCAGCAGGCGCATAATGAAATAAACGATTTGAGGAGAGCTACGGCCAGGCTGTACAACGCGCTGCTTAGGAGTAAGTCTAAGACGGGTCTAATCATAGACTAAAAAAGTGCCCAAGTCCACCGGTGGCAGTGGTGGATTTTGCCGCCCTAGGCCCAGGCCCTGTAGCCGCCCCATTCTCAGCACCCATCATATTGTTTACATTTTGAGTTATTTCTTGTTACCATCAGCGAATTTTTTGTCACAATTTGCCGCCCCTAAATATCTTGCCGCCCTAGGGCCGGGCTTACTGGGCCTTAGGGCAAATCCGCCACTGACCGGTGGCCAATCTAAGTATTGCGAGTACTTAGACAACGATATAATTATATCATTACCCACAACACAAGCCTTGTTGAGCATACAGTGGAGCTTATTCAGTTTACGTTAATGTTCTATAATATACCTATAATTATTAATTATTTTATTTATCAAGTTAGAGTTAGACCAAGAAAAGTCTGCAGCGATTTTGATACCATTCGCAGTGCAAATGTTATTTAATACGTCATCATTTTATAGAAGTTTGACGTTTAAAATAACACTTGCACTGCGTGTGCTATCAAAATGGTTGCAGACCTTCCTTGATGTAACTCTATTTATGCAAATTTACTTACGTTAAATCATAGATTTAAAACAAGCCACTCATATATTTTTATTGCATATGTCAGGACATTCAGGCGATCCTTGAAATAAATCGAAACATCTCGATCTCGAGCGATATTTGGCTTGAGTTACTTGTAAGCCCCTTAAAAAAACTTATATATTTTGAATTTCACGGGAATTTTAAGTACATTATTAATTTTTTTATGAAGTTCCAGGTCCAGACGCGATACAACTACAAAAAACAGTTAAAAATTTTCATGGACAAATGGCACTTGATCCAATCAAAATCAAAATAATGTCTGTGATGCCGGTGCAGATGACATTAGTCCTGCAAATATTCTCTACAATCGTGTCTTACACTATCATATTTCTACAATTTAACCACGTAGTGTAAATTTGCACAAAATTAACAAATCGATCCACGGGAGAACTCAAATGATCACGCCTAAAGGATAAAGGAAAAGGAGATGGCGGAACGACTTGGACGCATTCTAAAATAACGATGGGAAAAAACAACGGGAAGGCCGAATGAAGGAAAAGAGGGGAGCAGTGTTGGCCGAAACGTTAATGCAATTGAAAATTCTTGACCATTAACCAGTACAAGTTGAACCGTCAACTGTAACCGTCAGTTACCGTTTACGGTTCAATTTGTAATGGTTAATGGTCAATTGCAATTAACGTTCGGCCAACACTGGAGGGGAGGCATTTGCTCAGCGGAGCTTGGTCTCTGTAGGAACGAATATAGTAATGGTTGTAAGATGACTTAATTTATGAACGAGAGGCTGTAATACAGGCTAGAGATATGACGTAGTTACTTAGGAGGTAGTAGTAATCAAATCACTTTATTGTACAAAAACAGGTTCACACAAAATTTATAGATTAGGTACAAAGGCGAACTTATCCTAAAGGATCTCTTCCAGCTAAACTTCGAGAAGATTAGTGTGAAACTCTACTTAGATAGACAAACTTAGGGAATTCACAATTATATGTATTTGAAAGTGTATACTATTAACATATTTTCCATAATTAATAACATTATAGAATTAAATATATATAAATTAAATACTAGCAGAAATAGATATTACCATATTACCTACATATGTAAATATCACAAGTGTAAAAAATAAAAGTTAATACTTAACCAAATCACGCTTGATTGGAAAGCCAAAGCTTCTTCAGATTAGCCTTGATTGACGTGTGACGTAACAGATTGAGACTGATTGAGCGGCAGGGGCAATTCGTTCCACAACTTCACAGCTCGCACCGTGAAATATTTATTTATTTACAATTTTTTTCAAAATTGCATTGTTACGTGGTGTGGGATTTTCAATAAAGAATAATTTAATCAAGAAAATTGTTTTATTCAAAACAAAACGGTTCAGCAATATGAATTCGTCGCTTTGGATGTAAGTCAAAAATAGTGACAATATAAGTAGAGCCGACCCCAGATAATGGCAAAAGAAAGAAGAAGAATGGAAGAAGAAGAAGAGGGTTTTGCTGACCTAAAAATTCTAAACCTTTTTCCGAGGCTAACTCTTCGTCTATAACTGAGCCATGTTTTAGTCATAGTCTAACCTGTTCACTTTATAAAACCGCAAACGATGTACAGGTTAGCCGTTAGGCAGACGCATACTGGATGTCAAAACAAAAGTTTTGACCCGCAGTTCCTAAAAAGATTTCCCTTAGGAGGGGAGGGCTGTCATTGTTTTTTTTGCATGGGATTTTTTTTTCAGAAACGTATTGTGTGTGGTATCATATGAAAGGGCTTTTTTAGGCGATTCTAAAAATATACCACATAATTACATTACAGCCATTTTTTTTAAACCAAACAAAAATAATTTTCAAAACAAGCCTGACCAGGAATATAATAATATGATCATTGTCAAGAGGGCGCTATTATTCTCATTTATATGGCAACAGTTCAGTATAGTCTGAACAATGTGGATTGGCAACTCGTTATTTTGACTTACATACTTTTATTCATTCGAATCATAAACAAAATCCTAATATTCGGTGTTCAAATTTTTTTATTGTCGGTTTTTACCGTATAAAATTCATGTATTTTCTTACGCGTCACACATAGGTCAAAATTACCTTACATAGGTTCTGCTACATTTTCAATGAACAAATTGATCGTCTCCAAAGCCCATAGCAAAGATAATAGTGGTATAGAGACTTATTGTCATAGTAAATTTTGTAGTCACTGTAAATTTATTGCCATCTATCGACACAAGATTAAAACTAAAAACGAAAATGTATGTTATGTATATCTTTGCCCATAGTAAATATTTTTCAAACACATCTTTGCTACTGTACTTAAGTATTTCCTCGCTTGTATAACATAACACTACAATAACCAAGTCGTAATAACCAGACTACAATGACTTTTTGATTTGTTTACCTGTCAGCTCTGATGTTAATTTGGAAATGTTTCGTTGCGAAATAGTTTAATTTCCCGAATGGTTCTTGTCAAGCAGTTTATTATTTACATTATTTACAATGTTTCGCTCTTGATTATGTATAGTTTTGGCCATTTTTGTCATTTATTATTTAATATTCAACACCGCGGTTTACTATTCAAGTAAACCGCCACAATGACACTGACAACAGTGACAACCTATCATTAAAATGATTGCCAGTGTAAGAAATTAGTTCCAATGAAATTTCGCAACATGGCGCATGATCATATATTCCTGGTCTGGCTTCACCTAGTTTGGGCTCCTCCAGATACGATATGGCTGGTATTTTTTTTGTACAATATACCACAAATGATACGTGATATCCTCATATCTAACCCAAAAAATACAATTTCAAAAATAATTTAATTTAGATTATTTTTTAATTTTTCAATGTTACTAAGTGATACAGTCCTACTTCAGTACCTATTTTACGAGACTTGATGGAACTGTACTGCCTTTTCTTCAGCTGGTATAGTTTTGTATGAAAAACTAAACAAACTATACAAACTGATGGAAAGGCGCAGTAAAAGGGTTAAAGAGATATTTCCCGATGGATATATGGATATTACGTATCATTTTATGATTAATATTTACCGTATCTGCAGTACAGTTCCATAAGTCTCGTAAAATAGGTACTGAAGTAGTACTGTACTGTATCACTTAGTAAAATTGAAAAATTAAAAAAAAAACTAAATGATTTTATTGTTGAAATTGGTTTTTTAGGGTTAGATATGAGGATATCACGTATCATTTGTGGTATATTGTACAAAAAAAATCGGCCATATCGTGTCTGGAGGAGCCCAAACTAGGTATGTTTTGAAAATTATTATTGTTTGAATTTAAAATAAATGCTGAAATGTAATGATGTGGTATATTTTTAGTATCGCCTCAAGAAGGCCTTTCATATAATACCACACACGATAGGTTTCTAAAAAAAAAATTTATTTCCCATACAGAAAAATCAATGACTCGACACTCACCTCCTAAGGGAATTTTTTTTAGGAACTGCGGGTCAAAAAAATTGTTTTGACCTCTAGTAATACGTGTGCCAAATGACTAACCTGTACATCGATTTGCGGTTTTTCTATGAAATTGGGGCCGTACGGCTGCCGCTATCATTCATTTGTTCCCGATCCTTTAATATAGGTACTTACGATTACCTATGTCATTTATCAGAAAACATCCATTAAGTATTAATATAATTGCTTTGATATTTATAACGCTAATCTTAAAAAATTTCAATAACCTAAGTGCATTGATAATCTTATCGAACTAGGCTGGATTATGTACTGAAATATTCAATTTTGATCGAAGCGTTTCCAAACCTAGATGTGTGAACCATGAAGGGATTGAAATCCGAAATAAAGTTATTGACTATGTTGATAATCGGGGAGAATGTGTCCTGCATTTATAGAAATTTTTTTTCGTTCACCAGACAGAGACAAAAAGGAGTAATTAGTAGAGTCATACTGACATCTTTGCTTTTCATATTGGCATTTATAGACAAAATGAATTTCCTGTATCGAATTCTATATGACGAAAATTTTATGCTTTTTGTCAATGAAGTTGTGTATGCAGTATTGACAAATACGATAACTTTGCTTGATTTTATTCTTAGTATAAAAGACTCAATGTCGTTTTGTACAATCGTTTCGAAGATCAATCTCGTTCATAAATACTGCTCTAAAGGTAAAGTTTACCCTAAAGCCCTTCAAAAATTGACTTGGAAAGTGACACTCAATTCGATTATTCTGATACTGTCATTTGTAGTGATTGAAATGACTAACAGACCATTTATTAACCATGACTTTTACCATTTCGCCCAACTTGCGCTGCAAATACTTATACATTTTTGGAAAGAGATACAGGTTTTCCTTAAAATTTTAACTTTTAACGTTATAATTCGTATCATCACCTTAGCGATTAATCAAATCAAAACAAATTTAATTGAACCTCTAGACGTATTAGAAAAATTTGATAGCACGAAAGGTGACAGCGAGGACATAAGAGTCAATATGAATAATTTAAGACATAATCTAAAGGAATCAATTGTGGCATTTAATCGCCTTCAGATATGCAGTATTAAACTCAAACAATGTTTTGGGGTACAGGTAAATATTATTTATATGGTTACATTGATGCATTTAAAAAATATACTTACAAATTTATAATGTAAATGTAATATTTACCTATTAAAAAAAACTTACAGGCCAATTCGAACGTGTAGGTACATGACATCAGACCGATATTTGAATCATATCAGTTAGCTGTCATTCACGCGGGCGTCTGCTTGCACTAATAACGGCCCGGCCACGACATTGCGCGACCGGCGACGGCGGCGGCAACCATAGGTGGGAACGAAAGGTCCGATCGCTGTGTCACTCCAACCTATGGTTGCCGCCGCCACCGTCGCCAGTCGCGCAAAGTCGTTGCCGAGCTTTGAATACTTGTACGGACAAGTCCGAGCGAAACGTTCGAATGGGTCTGATAAAATATATAAGCTATTGAATTTATATTAAGCACTTTAATTTACTTTCAGGTGGTGTTTTCGATATTCAACCTCTCATTGTTCTACGTATTTCTATGTTATCGTGGAATTACATCATTGTTGCAGGCTGGAGTAAGTCAACACTTTAATATTTCAATAGGCGAATATCTTCTGCGATGTCTGTTTCAATAAAATGTATTAAAAAGTTTTATATTTATTCGGTAGGTAGGTATATTACGAGTAGTAAGCATTTGTTTATACATATTGACATTTCTGTTAAACGTATAACATAATATAACTAGCTGTTGCCCGCGACTTCGTACGCGTGGATTTATAATATTTTATATGATCATAGAACACTGTGTAGCAAAAGATATCTGTAAGGTAGATAATAAGTAGGTTAATTGGGACAGACAAATGTCATGTGTTGTAAAATTAGTAACAAATTACTTATCCATAATTGCAATCGCATGACATTTGTCTGTCCCAATTAACCTACTTAACCTAATAATTAGGTTAACCTACGAAGTTTCAATCCCGAATTGAAAGAAAAGATGTTCTTAATATCGTCTCAATCCTCTTGGAAGAATCAAGGAGCACATATTTTCAAAACCGCTGAAATTGTTTTTCTTGTAGGTATTGAAGTTTAAAGTATTTGAAAAAAATATTTTCCAACGACAAGAATACATATTGTCTAACGTATAGCCTTGCCCGAGAGTAGGCCTGTGTTCAGCAGTGAGTCGTATTTAGGCTGAATTACCTATAATTATTTGATTTTATTTTAGGAATCACGATATCAAGGGAACCCAGTAGACACTATAATTCAGTTGATAAATTTTATGGGCGCCATTATTGGTGTGCTTTACGCTGGTCAGCAGGCGCACAATGAAATAAACGATTTGAGGAGAGCTACGGCCAGGCTGTACAACGCGCTGCTTAGGAGTAAGACTAAGACGTGTCTAATCATAGACTAAAAAAAGTGCCCAAGTCCACCGGTGGCAGTGGTGGATTTTGCCGCCCTAGGCCCAGGCCCTGTAGCCGCCCCGTTCTCAGCACCCATCATATTGTTTACATTTTGGGTTATTTCTTGTTACCATCAGCGAATTTTTTGTCACAATTTGCCGCCCCTAAATATCTTGCCGCCTTAGGCCCAGGCCTACTGGGCCTTAGGGCAAATCCGCCACTGACCTGTGGCCAATCTAAGTATTGCGAGTACTTAGACAACGATATAATTATATCATTACCCACAACACATGCCTTGTTGAGCTTACAGTCGAGCTTATTCAGTTTACGTTAATGTTCTATAATATACCTATAATTATTTTATTTATCAAGTTAGAGTTAGACCAAGAAAAGTCTGCAGCGATTTTGATACCATACGCAGTGCAAATGTTATTTAATACGTCATCATTTCATAGAAGTTTGACGTTTAAAATAACACTTGCACTGCGTGTGCTATCAAAATGGTTGCAGACCTTCCTTGGTCTAACTCTAGTTATGCAAATTTACTTACGTTAAATCATAGATTTAAAACAAGGCACTCATATATTTTTATTGCATATGTCAGGACATTCAGGCGATCCTTGAAATAAATCGAAACATCTCGATCTTGTGCGATATTTGGCTTGAGTTACTTGTAAGCCCCTTAAAAAAACTTATATATTTTGAGTTTCACGGGAATTTTAAGTAAATTACTAAATTTTTTATGAAGTTCCAGGTCCAGACGCGATACATCTACAAAAAACAGTTAAAAATTTTCATGGACAAATGACACTTGATCCAATCAAAATCAAAATAATGTCTGTGATGCCGGTGCAGATGACATTAGTCTTGCAAATATTCTCTACAATCGTGTCTTACACTATCATCTTTCTACAATTTAACCACGTAGTGTAAATGTGCATAAAATTAACAAATCGATCCACGGGAGAACTCAAATGATCACGTCTAAAGGATAAAGGAAAAGGAGATGGCGGAACGACTTGGACGCATTTTAAAAGAATGATGGGAAAAAACAACGGCAAGACCGAATGAAGGAAAAGAGGGGAGCAGTGTTGGCCGATGTAGTGTGGAGTATGTTATGCTATGGGTGCGTATCTTAGAATACATACCGAAAATCATACATCCTCATGGAGCACGTGGTTACCATACTGGTGCTTTGCTTACAATTGCAGTGTACACTCAGAAACTAAGTACACACCGCACGAGCTGGTATTTGGTAAGCTGTGTAACATACTCCACACTACACCGAAACGTTAATGCAATTGAAAATTCTTGACTATTAACCAGTACAAATTGAACCGTCAACTGTAACCGTCCGTTACCGTTTACGGTTCAATTTGTAATGGTTAATGGTCAATTGCAATTAACGTTCGGCCAACACTGGAGGGGAGGCATTTGCTCAGCGGAGCTTTGTCTCTGTAGGAACGAATATAGTAATGATTGTAAGATGACTTAATATATGAACGAGAGGCTGTAATACAGGCTAGAGATATGACGTAGTTACTTAGGAGGTAGTAGTAATCAAATCACTTTATTGTACAAAAACAGGTTCACACAAAATTTATAGATTAGGTACAAAGGCGAACTTATCCTAAAGGATCTCTTCCAGCTAAACTTCAAGAAGTTGATTGGAAAGCTTTAGAGGTAATTAGATAGAAAAACTTATAGAACTTACAATAATATTTGAAAGTGTAAACTATTAACACATTTTCCATAATTAATAACATTATAAAATTAAATATACATAAATTAAATACTAGCAGAAACAGATATTACTTACATATGTAAATATCACAAGTGTAAGAAATAAAAGTTAATACTTAACCAAACACGCTTGATTGGAAAGCCAAAGCTTCTTCAGATTAGCCTTGATTGACGTGTGACGCAACATACTAAGACTGTTTGAGCGACAGGGGCAATTCGTTCCACAACTTCACAGCGCGCACCGTAATTTTTTTTTTTAATCAGCTTTACCATTATTTTTCATAATTGCATTTTTACGTGGTGTGGGATTTCCAATAAAATATAATTTAATCAAGAAAGTTGTTTTATTCAAAACTAAGCGCTTCAGCAATATGAATTCGTCGCTTTGGATGTAAGTCAAAAATAGTGACAATATAAGTAGAGCCGACCCTAGATAATGGCAAAAGAAAGAAGAAGAATGGAAGAAGAAGAAGAGGGTTTTTGTTGCCCTAAAAATTCTAAACCTTTTTCCGAGGCTAACTCTTTCCATCGAGCCATGTTTTAGTCATAGTCTAACCTGTTCACTTTAAAAAACCGCAAACGATCTACAGGTTAGCCGTTTGGCACACGCATACTAGAGGTCAAAACAAAATTTTTGACCCGCAGTTCCTAAAAAGATTTCCCTTAGGAGGGGAGTGCTGTCATTGTTTTTTTTTGTATGGGAAATTTTTTTTTTTTAGAAACCTATCGTGTGTGGTATCATATGGAAGGGCTTTTTGAGGTGATTCTAAAAATATACCACATAATTACATTACAGCCATTTTTTTTTAACCAAACAAAAATAATTTTCAAAACAAAAGCCTGACCAGGAATATATGATCATTGTCAAGAGGGCGCTATTATTCTCATTTATATGGCAACAGTTCAGTATAGTCTGAACAATGTGGATTGGCAACTCGTTATTTTGACTAACATACTTTTATTCATTCGAATCATAATCAAAGTCCAAATATTCGGTGTTCAAATTTTTTTATTGTCGGTTTTTACCGTATAAAATTCATGTATTTTCTTACGCGTCACACATAGGTCAGAATTACCTTACATAGGTTCTGCTACATTGTCAATGAACAAATTGATCGTCTCAAAGCCCATAGCAAAGATAATAGTGGTATAGAGACTTATTGTCATAGTAAATTTTGTAGTCACTGTAAATTTATTGCCATCTATCGACACAAGATTAAAACTAAAAACGAAAATGTATGTTATGTATATCTTTGCCCATAGTAAATATTTTTCAAACACATCTTTGCTACTGTACTTAAGTATTTCCTTGCTTGTATAACATAACACTACAATAACCAAGTCGTAATAACCAGACTATAATTACTTTTTGATTTGTTTACCTGTCAGCTCTGATGTTAATTTGGAAATGTTTCGTTGCGAAATAGTTTAATTTCCCGAATGGTTTTTTCAAGCAGTTTATTATTTACATTATTTACAATGTTTCGCTCTTGATTATGTATAGTTTTGGCCATTTTTGTCATTTATTATTTAATATTCAACACCGCGGTTTACTATTCAAGTAAACCGCCACAATGACACTGACAACAGTGACAACCTATCATTAAAATTATTGCCAGTGTAAGAAATTAGTTCCAATGAAATTTCGCAACATGGCGCATGATCATATATTCCTGGTCTGGCTTCACCTAGTTTGGGCTCCTCCAGATACGATATGGCTGGTATTTTTTTTGTATAATATATCACAAATGATACGTGATATCCTCATATCTTAATTTAGATTATTTTTTAATTTTTCAATGTTACTAAGTGATACAGTCCTACTTCAGTACCTATTTTACGAGTTACGAGACTCGATGGAACTGTCTGTACTGCCTTTTCTTCAGCTGGTATAGTTTTGTTTAAAAAACTAAACAAACTATACCAACTGATGAAAAGGCGCAGTAAAAGGGTTAAAGAGGTATTTCCCGATGGATATATGGATATTACGTATCATTTTATGATTAATATTTACCGTATCTGCAGTACAGTTCCATAAGTATCGTAAAATAGGTACTGAAGTAGTACTGTACTGTATCACTTATTAAAATTAAAAAATTAAAAAAAAAATAAATGATATTATTTTTGAAATTGTTTTTTTAGGGTTAGATATGAGGATATCACGTATCATTTGTGGTATATTGTACAAAAAAAAATCGGCCATATCGTGTCTGGAGGAGCCCAAACTTGGTATGTTTTGAAAATTATGATTGTTTTAATGTAAAATAAATGCTGAAATGTAATGATGTGGTATATTTTTAGAATCGCCTCAAGAAGGCCTTTCATATAATACCACACACGATAGGTTTTTAAAAAAAAAATTTTTCCCATACAGAAAAATCAATGACTCGACACTCCCCTCCTAAGGGAATTTTTTTTAGGAACTGCTGGTCAAAAAATTTGTTTTGACCTCTAGTAATACGTGTGCCAAATGACTAACCTGTACATCGATTTGCGGTTATTCTATGAAATTGGGGCCGTACGGCTGCCGCTATCATTCATTTGTTCCCGATCCTTTAATATAGGTACTTACGATTACCTATGTCATTTATCAGAAAACATCCATTAAGTATTAATATAATTGCTTTGATATTTATAACGCTAATCTTAAAAAAATTCAATAACCTAAGTGCATTGATAATCTTATCGAACTAGGCTGGATTATGTACTGAAATATTCAATTTTGATCGAAGCGTTTCCAAACCTAGATGTGTGAACCATGAAGGGATTGAAATCCGAAATAAAGTTATTGACTATGTTGATAATCGGGGAGAATGTGTCCTGCATTTATAGAATTTTTTTTTCGTTCACCAGACAGAGACAAAAAGGAGTAATTAGTAGAGTCATACTGACATCTTTGCTTTTCATATTGGCATTTATAGACAAAATGAATTTCCTGTATCGAATTCTATATGACGAAAATGTTATGCTTTTTGTCAATGAAGTTGTGTATGCAGTATTGACAAATACGATAACTTTGCTTGATTTTATTCTTAGTATAAAAGACTCAATGTCGTTTTGTACAATCGTTTCGAAGATCAATCTCGTTCATAAATACTGCTCTAAAGGTAAAGTTTACCCTAAAGCCCTTCAAATATTGACTTGGAAAGTGACACTCAATTCGATTATTCTGATACTGTCTTTTGTAGTGATTGAAATGACTAACAGACCATTTATTAACCATGACTTTTACCATTTCGCCCAACTTGCGCTGCAAATACTTATTAATTTTTGGAAAGAGATACAGGTTTTCCTTAAAATTTTAACTTTTAACGTTATTTGTATAATCACCTTAGCGATTAATCAAATAAAAACAAATTTAATTGAACCTCTAGACGTATTAGAAAAATTTGATAGCACGAAAGGTGACAGCGAGGACATAAGAGTCAATATGAATAATTTAAGACATAATCTAAAGGAATCAATTGTGGCATTTAATCGCCTTCAGATATGCAGTATTAAACTCAAACAATGTTTTGGGGTACAGGTAAATATTATTTATATGGTTACATTGATGAATTTAAAAAATATACTTACAAATTTATAATGTAAATATAATATTTACCTATTAAAAAAAACATACAGGCCAATTCGAACGTGTAGGTACATGACATCAGACCGATATTTGAATCATATCAGTTAGCTGTCATTCGCGTGGGCGTCTGCTTGCACTAATAACGGCCCGGCCACGACATTGCGCGACCGGCGACGGCGGCGGCAACCATAGGTGGGAACGAAAGGTCCGATCGCTGTGTCACTCCAACCTATGGTTGCCGCCGCCGCCGCCGTCGCCAGTGGCGCAACGTCGTTGCCGAGCTTTGAATACTTGTACGGAGAAGTCCGAGCGAAACGTTCGAATTGGTCTGATAAAATATATAAGCTATTGAATTTATATTAAGCACTTTAATTTACTTTCAGGTGGTGTTTTCGATATTCAACCTCTCATTGTTCTACGTATTTCTATGTTATCGTGGAATTACATCATTGTTGCAGGCTGGAGTAAGTCAACACTTTAATATTTCAATAGGCGAATATCTTCTGCGATGTCTGTTTCAATAAAATGTATTAAAAAGTTTTATATTTATTCGGTAGGTAGGTATATTACGAGTAGTAAGCATTTGTTTATACATATTGACATTTCTGTTAAACGTATAACATAATATAACTAGCTGTTGCCCGCGACTTCGTACGCGTGGATTTATAATATTTTATATGATCATAGAACACTGTGTAGCAAAAGATATCTGTAAGGTAGATAATAAGTAGGTTAATTGGGACAGACAAATGTCATGTGTTGTAAAATTAGTAACAAATTACTTATCCATAATTGCAATCGCATGACATTTGTCTGTCCCAATTAACCTACTTAACCTAATAATTAGGTTAACCTACGAAGTTTCAATCCCGAATTGAAAGAAAAGATGTTCTTAATATCGTCTCAATCCTCTTGGAAGAATCAAGGAGCACATATTTTCAAAACCGCTGAAATTGTTTTTCTTGTAGGTATTGAAGTTTAAAGTATTTGAAAAAAATATTTTCCAACGTCAAGAATACATATTGTCTAACGTATAGCCTTGCCCGAGAGTAGGCCTGTGTTCAGCAGTGAGTCGTATATAGGCTGAATTACCTATAATTATTTGATTTTATTTTAGGAATCACGATATCAAGGGAACCCAGTAGACACTATAATTCAGTTGATAAATTTTATGGGCGCCATTATTGGTGTGCTTTACGCTGGTCAGCAGGCGCACAATGAAATAAACGATTTGAGGAGAGCTACGGCCAGGCTGTACAACGCGCTGCTTAGGGGTAAGTCTAAGACGTGTCTAATCATAGACTAAAAAAAGTGCCCAAGTCCACCGGTGGCAGTGGTGGATTTTGCCGCCCTAGGCCCAGGCCCTGTAGCCGCCCCTTTCTCAGCACCCATCATATTGTTTACATTTTGGGTTATTTCTTGTTACCATCAGCGAATTTTTTGTCACAATTTGCCGCCCCTAAATATCTTGCCGCCTTAGGCCCAGGCCTACTGGGCCTTAGGGCAAATCCGCCACTGACCTGTGGCCAATCTAAGTATTGCGAGTACTTAGACAACGATATAATTATATCATTACCCACAACACATGCCTTGTTGAGCTTACAGTCGAGCTTATTCAGTTTACGTTAATGTTCTATAATATACCTATAATTATTTATTATTTTATTTATCAAGTTAGAGTTAGACCCAAGAAAAGTCTGCAGCGATTTTGATACCATACGCAGTGCAAATGTTATTTTTACGTCATCATTTCATAGAAGTTTGACGTTTAAAATAACACTTGCACTGCGTGTGCTATCAAAATTGTTGCAGACCTTCCTTGGTCTAACTCTAGTTATGCAAATTTACTTACGTTAAATCATAGATTTAAAACAAGCCACTCATATATTTTTATTGCATATGTCAGGACATTCAGGCGATCCTTGAAATAAATCGAAACATCTCGATCTTGTGCGATATTTGGCTTGAGTTACTTGTAAGCCTCTTAAAAAAACTTATATATTTTGAGTTTGACGGGAATTTTAAGTAAATTACTAAATTTTTTATGAAGTTCCAGGTCCAGACGCGATACATCTACAAAAAACAGTTAAAAATTTTCATGGACAAATGGCACTTGATCCAATCAAAATCAAAATAATGTCTGTGATGCCGGTGCAGATGACATTAGTCTTGCAAATATTCTCTACAATCGTGTCTTACACTATCATCTTTCTACAATTTAACCACGTAGTGTAAATGTGCATAAAATTAACAAATCGATCCACGGGAGAACTCAAATGATCACGTCTAAAGGATAAAGGAAAAGGAGATGGCGGAACGACTTGGACGCATTTTAAAAGAATGATGGGAAAAAACAACGGCAAGACCGAATGAAGGAAAAGAGGGGAGCAGTGTTGGCCGAAACGTTAATGCAATTGAAAATTCTTGACTATTAACCAGTACAAGTTGAACCGTCAACTGTAACCGTCCGTTACCGTTTACGGTTCAATTTGTAATGGTTAATGGTCAATTGCAATTAACGTTTGGCCAAAACTGGAGGGGAGGCATTTGCTCAGCGGAGCTTTGTCTCTGTAGGAACGAATATAGTAATGGTTGTAAGATGACTTAATATATGAACGAGAGGCTAGAGACATGACGTAGTTACTTAGGAGGTAGTAGTAATCAAATCACTTTATTGTACAAAAACAGGTTCACACAAAATTTATAGATTAGGTACAAAGGCGAACTTATTCTAAAGGATCTCTTCCAGCTAAACTTCAAGAAGTTGATTGGAAAGCTTTAGAGGTAATTAGATAGAAAAACTTAGAGAACTTACAATAATATTTGAAAGTGTAAACTATTAACACATTTTCCATAATTAATAACATTATAGAATTAAATATACATAAATTAAATACTAGCAGAAATAGATATTACTTACATATGTAAATATCACAAGTCTAAGAAATAAAAGTTAATACTTAACCAAACACGCTTGATTGGAAAGCCAAAGCTTCTTCAGATTAGCCTTGATTGACGTGTGACGCAACATACTAAGACTGTTTGAGCGACAGGGGCAATTCGTTCCACAACTACACAGCGCGCACCGTAATTTTTTTTTTTAATCAGCTTTACCATTATTTTTCATAATTGCATTTTTACGTGGTGTGGGATTTCCAATAAAGAATAATTTAATCAAGAAAGTTGTTTTATTCAAAACTAAGCGCTTCAGCAATATGAATTCGTCGCTTTGGATTTAAGTCAAAAATATTGACACTTCAAGTCTCACCCAAGACAGTAATTATTCCACTCTTAAATTTATTCTTAGCTTAATAGCATCGTTCGCAGACGTTTCTGCATGTTAAAAATTAAAATTAAATAAGATGTCTTAGAACGTTAGAAAAATATTTTCTAACGTCATTAAGATATTTACCACTTTCTTTTCGGTTAAGGAAAACATCGTAAAGAAACCTGCTTACATTCAAGGTGTAATGTGAAGTCCCCAACCCGCATTGGGCTAGCGTGGGTATAGCCTTGCACGAGAGTAGTCCTGTGTTCAGCAGTGAGTCGTATATAGGCTGAATTACCTATAATTATTTGATTTTATTTTAGGAATCACGATATCAAGGGAACCCTGTTGACACTATAATTCAGTTGATAAATTTTATGGGCGCTATTATTGGCGTTCTTTACGCTGGTCAGCAGGCGCACAATGAAATAAACGATTTGAAGAGAGCTATGGCCAGGCTGTACAACGCACAGCTTAGGAGTACCTAAGTCTAATACGTGTCTAATCGTACACTAAATAAAGTGCCCAAGTCCGTCGGTGGCAGTGGCGGATTTGGAGTCTGCCGCCCTAGGCCCAGGCCTTGTAGCTGTCCCTTTCTCAGCACCCATCATATTGACTACATTTTGAGTTATTTTTTGTTATCATCAGCGAATTTTTTGTCACAATTTGCCGCCCCTGAATATCTTGCCGCCCTAGGCTGGGCCTTAGGGCAAATCCGCCACTGACCGGTGGCCAATCTAAGTATTGCGAGTACTTAGACAACGATATAATTATATCATTACCCACAACACAAGCCTTGTTGAGCTTACTCTGGAGCTTATTCAGTTTGTGTAATAAAGTTTTATAATATATAATTATATCAAGTTAGAGTTAGACCAAGAAAAGTCTGCAACGATTTTGATAACATACGCAGTGCAAATGTTATTTAAAATACGTCATAATTTCATAGAAGTTAGACGTTTAAAATAACACTTGCACTGCGTGTGCTATCAAAATTTTTGCACACTTTTCTTGGTCTAACTCTAGTTAAAGGTATGCAAATTTACTTACATAAAATCGTAGATTTAAAACAAGCCACTCATTTATTTTTTTTGCTTATGTCAGGACATTCAGGCGATCCTTGAAATAAATCGAAACATCTCGATCTCGAGCGATATTTGACTTGAGTTACTTGTAAGCCCGTTAAAACAACTTATATATTTTAAATTTCACGGGAATTTTAAGTAAATTACATAAGTTTTTATGTAGTTCCAAGTCCAGACGCGATACAACTGCAAAAAACAGTTCAAATTTTTCATGGACAAATGGCACTTGATCAGATCAAAATCAAAATAATGTCTGTGATGCCGGTGCAGATGACATTAGTCCTGCAAATATTTTTGACTATTGTGTCTTACACTATCATCTTTCTAAAATTTAACCACGGAGTGTAAGTTTGCACAAAATTAACAAATCGATCCACGGGAGACCTCACATGATCACGCGTAATAAAAAGGAGATGGCACAATGACTTGGACGCATTAAAAAAAATGATGGAAGAAAGCAACGGTAGGATCGAATAAAGGAAAAGGCAGGCATTTTGATCAGCAGCAGGAAAATCTTTGTAGGAACGAATATAGTAGAGGTTGTAAGATGACTTAATTTATGAACGAGAGGCTGTAATACAGACTCGAGAGAGGACGTAGGGAAAGGTAGTAAAAGGTAATAATAATCAAATCACCTTATTGTATAAAAACAGGTTCACACAAAATTTATAGATTAGGTACAAAGGCGAACTGATCCTAAACGATCTCTTCCAGCTAAACTTCTAAGAAGTTGAGTGGAAAGTTCTAGAGGTAATTAGATAGACAAACTTAGAGAATTTACAATAATATTTGAAAGTGTAAACTAGTAACACATTTTCCATAATTAATACCATTATAGAACTAAATATATATAAATTAAATATTAGCAGAAATATATACTACTTACATATGTAAATATCACAAGTGTAAGAAATAAAAGTTAATACTTAACCAAATCACGCTTGATTGGAAAGCCAAAGCTTCTTCAGATTAGCCTTGAGTGACGTGTGACGTAACAGATTGAGACTGTGTGAGCGACAGGGGCAATTCGTTCCACAACTTCACAGCTCGCAGCGTGAAATATTTATTTATTTACCATTTTTTTCAAAATTGCATGGTTACGTGGTGTGGGATTTTCAATAAAGAATAATTTAATCAAGAAAATTGTTTTATTCAAAACAAAACGGTTCAGCAATATGCATTCGTCGCTTTGGATGTAAGTCAAAAATAGTGACAATATAAGTAAAGCCGACCCTAGATAATGGCAAAAGAAAGAAGAAGAATGGAAGAAGAAGAAGAGGGTTTTGTTGCCCTAAAAATTCTAAACCTTTTTCCGAGGCTAACTCTTCGTCTATAACTGAGCCATGTTTTAGTCATAGTCTAACCTGTTCACTTTAGAAAACCGCAAACGATCTACAGGTTAGCCGTTTGGCACACGCATACTAGAGGTCAAAACAAAATTTTTGACCCGCAGTTCCTAAAAAGATTTCCCTTAGGAGGGGAGTGCTGTCATTGTTTTTTTTGTATGGGATTTTTTTTTTTCCAAAACCTATCGTGTGTGGTATCATATGAAAGGGCTTTTTGAGGCGATTCTAAAATTATACCACATAATTACATTACAGCCATTTTTTTTTAACCAAACATAAATAATTTTCAAAACAAAAGCCTGACCAGGAATATATGATCATTGTCAAGAGGGCGCTATAATTCTCATTTATATGGCAACAGTTCAGTATAGTCTGAACAATGTGGATTGGCAACTCGTTATTTAGA
This sequence comes from Cydia splendana, assembly GCF_910591565.1. Lineage (NCBI taxonomy): Eukaryota > Metazoa > Arthropoda > Insecta > Lepidoptera > Tortricidae > Cydia > Cydia splendana. The sequence goes on along the minus strand of NC_085967.1, from coordinate 18,602,671 downwards.
CTAACATACTTTTATTCATTCGAATCATAATCAGAATCCAAATATTCGGTGTTCACATTTTTTTATTGTCGGTTTTTACCGTATAAAATGTATGTTCTTACGCGTCACACATAGGTCAAAATTACCTTACATAGGTTCTGCTACATTGTCAATGAACAAATTGACCGTCTCCAAAGCCCATAGCAAAGATAATAGTGGTATAGAGACTTATTGTCATAGTAAAGTTTGTATTCACTGTAAATTTATTGCCATCTATCGACACAATATTAAAACTAAAAACGAAAATGTATGTTATGTATATCTTTGCCCATAATAAATATTTTTCAAACACATCTTTGCTATTGTACTTAAGTATTTCCTCGCTTGTATAACATAACACTACAATAACCAAGTCGTAATAACCAGACTATAATGACTTTTTGATTTGCTCTGATGTTAATTTGGAAATGTTTCGTAGCGAAATAGTTTAATTTCCCGAATGGTTCTTTTCAAGCAGTTTATTATTTACATTATTTACAATGTTTCGCTCTTGATTATGTATAGTTTTGGCCATTTTTGTCATTTATTATTTAATATTCAACACCGCGGTTTACTATTCAAGTAAACCGCCACAATGACACTGACAACAGTGACAACCTATCATTAAAATTATTGCCAGTGTAAGAAATTAGTTCCAATGAAATTCCGCAACATGGCGCATGATCATATATTCCTAGTCAGGCTTCACCTAGTTTGGGCTCCTCCAGATACGATATGGCTGGTATTTTTTTTTGTACAATATACCACAAATGATACGTGATATCCTCATATCTAACCCTAAAATTACAATTTCAAAAATAATTTAATTTAGATTATTTTTTAATTTTTCAATGTTACTAAGTGATACAGTCCTACTTCAGTACCTATTTTACGAGACTTGATGGAACTGTACTGGGTTTTCATCAGCTAGTATAGTTTTGTATGAAAAACTAAACAAACTATACCAACTGATGAAAAGGCGCAGTAAAAGGGTTAAAGAGGTATTTCCCGTTGGATATATGGATATTACGTATCATGTTATGATTAATATTTACCGTATCTGCAGTACAGTTCCATAAGTCTCGTAAAATAGGTACTGAAGTAGTACTGTACTGTATCACTTAGTAAAATTGAAAAATTAAAAAAAAAACTAAATGATATTATTTTTGAAATTGGTTTTTAGGGTTAGATATGAAGATATCAACTATCATTTGTGGTATATTGTACAAAAAAAAATCAGCCATATCGTGTCTGGAGGAGCCCAAACTAGGTATGTTTTGAAACTTATTTTTGTTTTAATTTAAAAAAATGGCTGAAATGTAATGATGTGGTATATTTTTAGAATCGCCTCAAGAAGGCCTTTCATATAATACCACACACGATAGGTTTCTACAAAAAAAAAAAATCCCATACAAAAACGTCAATGACTCGGCACTCCCCTCCTAAGGGAAATTTTCTTAGGAACTGCGGGTCAAAAATTTTGTTTTGACCTCTAGTATACGTGTGCCCAATGGCTAACCTGTTCATCGATTTGCGGTTTTTCTATGAAATTAGGCCCCGCGGCTGCCGCTCTCATTCATCCTTTAACCTATGTCATTTATCAGAAAACATCCATTAAGTATTAATATAATTGCTTTGATATTTATAACGCTAATCTTAAAAAAATTCAATAACCTAAGTGCATTGATAATCTTATCGAACTAAGCTGGATTATGTACTGAAATATTCAATTTTAATCGAAGCGTTTCCAAACCTAGATGTGTGAACCATGGAGGGATTGAAATCCGAAATAAAGTTATTGACTATGGTGATAATCGGGGAGAATGTATCGTGCATTTATAGAAATATTTTTTCGTTCACCAGACAGAGACAAAAAGGAGTAATTAGTAGAGTCATACTGACATCTGTGATTTTCATATTGGCATTTATAGACAAAATGAATTTCGTGTATCGAATTCTATATGACAAAAATTTTATGCTTTTTGTCAATGAAGTTGTGTATGCAGTATTAACAACTGCGATAACTTTACTCGATTTTATTCTTAGTATAAAAGACTCAATGACGTTTTGTATAATCGTTTCGAAGATCAATCTCGTTCATAAATACTGCTCTAAAGGTAAAGTTTACCCTAAAGCCCTTGAAATATTGACCTGGAAAGTAGCAGTCAATTCGATTATTCTGATACTGTCATTTGTAGTGATTGAAATGACTAACAGGCCATTTCCAAACGATGACTTTTACCATGGCGCCGTATTTGCGCTGCAAATACTTATTAATTTTTGGCAAGAGATACAGGTTTTTCTTAAAATTTTAACTTTTAACGTTATAATTCGTATAATCACCTTAGCGATTAATCAAATAAAAACAAATTTAATTGAACCTCTAGACGTATTAGAAAAATTTGATAGCACGAAAGGTGACAGCGAGGACATAAGAGTCAATATGAATAATTTAAGACATAATCTAAAGGAATCAATTGTGGCATTTAATCGCCTTCAGATATGCAGTATTAAACTCAAACAATGTTTTGGGGTACAGGTAAATATTATTTATATGGTTACATTGATGAATTTAAAAAATATACTTATAAATTTATAATATATGTATGTGTATTTACCTATTTAAAAAAACTTACAGGCCAATTCGAACGTCTACATGACATCAGACCGATATTTGAATCATAATGGAATCATATCAGTTAGCTGTCATTCGCGCGGGCGTCTGCTTGCACTAATAACGGCCCGGCCACGACATTGCGCGACCGGCGACGGCGGCGGCAACCATAGGTGGGAACGAAAGGTCCGATCGCTGTGTCACTCCAACCTATGGTTGCCGCCGCCGCCGTCGCCAGTCGCGCAACGTCGTTGTCGAGCTTTGAATACTTGAACGGACAAATCCGAGCGAAACGTTCGAATTGGTCTGATAAAATATATAAGATATTGAATTTATATTAAGCACTTTAATTTACTTTCAGGTGGTGTTTTCGATATTCAACCTCTCATTGTTCTACGTATTTCTATGTTATCGTGGAATTACATCATTGTTGCAGGCTGGAGTAAGTGAACACTATAATATTTCAGTAGGCGAATATCTTTTGCGATGTCTGTTTCAATAAAATTTATTAAAAAGTTTTATATTTATTCGGTAGGTACCTATATTACGAGTAGTAAGCATTTGTTTATACATATTGACATTTCTGTTAAACGTTAACATAATTTAACTAGCTGTTGCCCGCGACTTCGTACGCGTGGATTTATAATATTTTATATGATCATAGAACACTGTGTAGCAAAAGATATCTGTAAGGTAGATAAAAAGGTTAGGTTAATTGGGACAGACAAATGTCATGTGTCGTAAAATTAGTAACAAATTACTTATCCATAATTGCAATCGCATGACATTTGTCTGTCCCAATTAACCTACTTAACCTAATAATTAGGTTAACCTACGAAGTTTCAATCCCGAATTAAAAAAAAAATGTTCTTAATATCGTCTCAATCCTCTTGGAAGAATCAAGAAGCACATATTTTCAAAACCGCTGGAATTGTTTTTCTTGTAGGTATTAAAGTTTAAAGTATTTGAAAAAAATATTTTCTAACGTCAAGAATACATAATTGTCTAACGTATAGCCTTGCCCGAGAGTAGGCCTGTGTTCAGCAGTGAGTCATATATAGGCTGAATTACCTATAATTATTTGATTTTATTTTAGGAATCACGATATCAAGGGAACCCAGTAGACACTATAATTCAGTTAATAAATTTTATGGGCGCCATTATTGGTGTGCTTTACGCTGGTCAGCAGGCGCACAATGAAATAAACGATTTGAGGAGAGCTACGGCCAGGCTGTACAACGCGCTGCTTAGGAGTAAGTCTAAGACGTGTCTAATCATAGACTAAAAAAAGTGCCCAAGTCCACCGGTGGCAGTGGTGGATTTTGCCGCCCTAGGCCCAGGCCCTGTAGCCGCCCCTTTCTCAGCACCCATCATATTGTTTACATTTTGAGTTATTTCTTGTTACCATCAGCCAATTTTTTGTCACAATTTGCCGCCCCTAAATATCTTGCCGCCCTAGGCCCGGGCCTACTGGGCCTTGGCCAATCTAAGTAGGTATTGCGAGTACTTAGACAACGATATAATTATATCATTACCCACAACACAAGCCTTGTTGAGCTTACAGTGGAGCTTATTCAGTTTACGTTAATGTTCGATAATATACCTATAATTATTTATTATTTTATTTATCAAGTAAGAGTTAGACCAAGAAAAGTCTGCAGCGATTTTGATACCATACGCAGTGCAAATGTTATTTAATACGTCATCATTTCATAGAAGTTTGACGTTTAAAATAACACTTGCACTGCGTGTGCTATCAAAATTGTTGCAGACCTTCCTTGGTCTAACTCTAGTTATGCAAATTTACTTACGTTAAATCATAGATTTAAAACAAGCCACTCATATATTTTTATTGCATATGTCAGGACATTCAGACGATCCTTGAAATAAATCGAAACATCTCGATCTCGTGCGATATTTGGCTTGAGTTACTTGTAAGCCCGTTAAAAAAACTTATATATTTTGAGTTTCACGGGAATTTTAAGTACATTAATAAAATTTTTATGAAGTTCCAGGCCCAGACGCGATACATCTACAAAAAACAGTAAAAAATTTTCATGGACAAATGGCACTTGATCCAATCAAAATCAAAATAATGTCTGTGATGCCGGTGCAGATGACATTAGTCCTGCAAATATTCTCTACAATCGTGTCTTACACTATCATCTTGCTACAATTTAACCACGTAGTGTAAATTTGCACAAAATTAACAAAATACTCCACGGGAGAACTCATATAATCACGCCTGAGCCTAAAGGATAAAGGAAAAGGAGATGGCGGAACGACTTGGACGCATTCTAAAATAACGATGGGAAAAAACAACGGCTAGACCGAATGAAGGAAAAGAGGGGAGCAGTGTTGGCCGAAACGTTAACGCAATTGAAAATTCTTGACAATTAACCAGTACAAGTTGAACCGTCAACTGTAACCGTCCGTTACCGTTTACGGTTCAATTTGTAATGGTTAATGGTCAATTGCAATTAACGTTCGGCCAACACTGGAGGGGAGGCATTTGCTCAGCGGAGCTTTGTCTCTGTAGGAACGAATATAGTAATGGTTGTAAGATGACTTAATTTATGAACGAGAGGCTGTAATACAGGCTAGAGGTAGGACGTAGGGAAAGGTTACTTAGGAGGTAGTAGTAATCAAATCACTTTATTGTACAAAAACAGGTTCACACAAAATTTATAGATTAGGTACAAAGGCGAACTTATCCTAAAGGATCTCTTCCAGCTAAACTTCAAGAAGTTGAGTGGAAAGCTTTACAGGTAAGGCAGGCAGGCCAGGTAGGCAGGTACAGGTAGATAGAAAAACTTAGAGAACTTACAATAATATTTGAAAGTGTAAACTATTAACACATTTTCCGTAATTAATAACATTACAGAATTAAATATACATAAATTAAATACTAGCAGAAATAGATATTACCTACATATGTAAATATCACAAGTGTAAAAAATAAAAGTTAATACTTAACCAAATCACGCTTGATTGGAAAGCCAAAGCTTCTTCAGATTAGCCTTGATTGACGTGTGACGTAACAGACTGAGACTGTTTGAGCGACAGGGACAATTCGTTCCACAACTTCACATCGCGCACCGTAAAATATTAATTTTATTTTTGATTATCTCTTACCATTTTTTTCAAAATCGCATTTTTACGTGGTGTGGGATTTCCAATAAAGAATAATTTAATCAAGAAAGTTGTTTTATTCAAAACAAAACGCTTCAGCAATATGATTCGTCGCTTTGGATGTAAGTCAAAAATATTGACAGTTCAAGTCTCACCAAAGACAATAATTTTTCCACTCTTTTTAAATTTATTCTAAGCTTAATAGCATCGTTCGCAGACGTTTCTGCTTGTTAAAAATTAAAATTAAATAAGATGTCAGTAGCATTATTAAAATTATTATTGTAACCTGAGAGGCGGAGCCAATGTGCAAGACAATACATACAAAATCGAGGTTTGACAGTAGCTACAAAGTTTAAAATCGCAGCAACGGACGTCGTTCCGAATTGCGGAGCAGTGTGATAATGGCCTAAATACGTAAAATATCCCCAGCTGACGATTTCCTCACCCCATAATCAGAGCATTAGGCATAACTTTCTTGACCGACGCCATTCTCAAAACGCGAAAGACTGTACTTAATTGCAGTTTTATATCTTCCATTCAAGTCGTTCTAACTTGTTTGCTCTCACAGGGTTGTGGAGGAAGTTAAATTGGCTCGTTTAACCCTAATATCGGGGAACTATTCTAATTTTAAAGCGTTAAGAAACTTGGCCGTTGCTTGGATGATCGATTATGATCGTTGGTGATAAAATTTAGAAACTTTAGTACGAGTATAATGGCTGACGGAGGCGGTTGCTGGAGTATCATAAAAATATGGGTGCATACCAGGCGAGGCGTTCATAGAGCTCGACTCCTATTAGCTTGCCTAATTTTGAGACGCTTGAGCAATTTTGCTTGAGCTAATGGAGAAAAAGAAACCTCTAACTTAGCTTTGGTTAGCATATTTTTCACGGGCCCCACTGCTGCCTACGCATAAATCTAGATTTTTTGATTGAGGTCTGAAATAGGAGCAAAAAGTAAAGCAGCTCACGGATTATTCTGCACTTAGCCGGTCTTATGAAAATTTATAACTTTTATAGTTACCTAAGTGGAAGCTTATTTTTAACTTCTTTCATCAGAAAGGAACTTTCACGTCGCTATCAGCTATAGCTTTCTTGTAATGGGTCCTAGGTCGTCCTGCCATAGTTATTTGGCCTACCTCTGCCTCACTATCAAAATAAAATTTACATTATGCATGCAACTTTTATTGTTATCAAAGTCGTCAACCGCATTTAACCTCTCCGATCCCACGACCTCTCGACGCCTTATAATTACGCCACATATGTGTGCCCTTTGGGTAGGACAGTCACTAATTTATATTCAATATTAATACGTTTGCACAAAACTCATAAAAAATACATTCACTTCAATAAGGCGCCTATATTAAAGGCTAACGATTCTATCAGACTTTACCGATGGCACCAACGTAAACATTGCCATAGCCGACGTCAAAAATAAGTATACATTTTTGGCCTTATTACCTCGGAATAAGATCTAAAAATGTATACACACTTTCGACATCGATCGCACAATGAAACTCGCTCCTAAGCCCTAAGACCATTCTTGTGAAGATTCAAAAATTTGAAACGTGGGATATTGGTTCTAATTTTCTAGGCCATTAGGTTAACTTGTGTTTGATAAGCTAAAGACTGCTGGTAGATATCCATTGGAAATAGATTTACCTATGATATATATGGAATTTTTAATATTTTAATATTATGGAATTCAAAGCTTAGCTTATATCCAAAACACAGTTTAATCTCTGTACCTACCAGGATTTCATTAAACTTGTCCAATGTTTCATAAAGATACCTGACATTTATTAATCCGTAAAAGTTTAACACCCTGCTGCCAAGAAGTCACCAGTCTAAGTTTAAATGCACATATTTATTTCCTTGCTGCTCGAATTCGTAATTTGATATTTAAAAATAAACTCAGGCACATAGCAGACAAATTACTACTTAAACAAGGTCAATCGATCCTAACCTATTGTATACAAAAGTTATGTTTTTTGCCATTTATGACCTCGATTGAATACCTATATAAATCTGTAAAAGTTTTGACGGTTAGACAACTATTCTTTTATCTGCTAGGTTAGACAACTATGAATCTTTTAACCTAAATCGAGAGTGAATAAACATCTCTCCGGTAAGCATGCTCCATCCTAGACCGCATCGGCACTTATCATCAGGTGAAATTTTGTCAAATGCTTATCTTTTTCCAATAAAAAAACTTATCTATATTTTTGCATGGCGTCTGCCATACATTTTTTTTAATATCAGCATCCACAGCGGAGTACAATGAGTCAGACAAAGCGGTCGGGACAGCATCAATCTCCCCGATAATAATGTGACGGCGACGGTGACGGATGGTGTTCGCTTATATTAAATATACAGTGGGATTACAGTACAGATGTTCGGCATTTAATTAACGGTAGCTACTATTTGTAAATCTGATAGACGAATATAATAAGTGAGGCCAAAGCGCATCGTTTCCGCTGGCTTGGCCAGCTCGAAAGGATGGGTGAAGATAGGGCAGCCAAAAGGGCCTATTTGGGTCGACCAACTGGACGCCGTCCTGTTGGTCATCCTAAATACCGCTGGGCAGATAGAGTGGAGGCAGATCTCCGTGAGCTCGGCGTCGGCGAAAGCTGCGGTGATACCGGTCTGGACCGATCAAAGTGGCGTGCTCTTGTGTTGGAGGCCAAGACTCATTTTGAATCATCGCGCCAACCAAGTAGTAAGTACTATTTGTAATGTATGAAAAGAGTCTATTTCCACCATATATGACCTTAGGGAGGCCCTAAGCTTTTGTTCCTAAGCTAAATAGTATTGTTCGCAGACGTTTCTGCAATTATTATGTAATTGTCTTTCATGAAATAAATCATCTAATCTAATCTAATCTACAAAATCAATTAACTTACATGGTAGGTATTTTGAAAGACCGTCAAAGTTCTGTATCTGTTGGTTCAAAGCGATTTTAATCTTTATTAAGGTCCTACATCCAGAGCTAAATAATACGCTAACATGTTTGTTGTGGATTGTGGGCTTAATATAGCCACGCGCCTTGCAGGAAATTTGCTAGATGAGGACGCATCTTTACATAAACGTCAAAAGTACTCAGCACTCACCAATTACCTGTTCGTCCCAGTAGCCGTAGAGTCCGGTTGTTGGTGCGCTGAGGCAAAAACTTTCCTTAGGGAAGTAGGTCGCCGCCTGCAAGAAAGGGGCCTTGACCCGCGCTCCGGGTTTTTCCTGGTGCAAAGGCCGTCCATCGCAATTCAACGCGGTAACGCAGCGAGTGTGATGGGCACCTTTGCGCCGGGGGTAGCGCGGGAGGCCTCTTTCAGTAGTTTTTATATTCCTTGTTTTATTTTAGATATATTTAGGGTTCTTAGTTTTAATTTAGTATTATTCATAGATATATTTGGTTCATAAGTTATTTATTTGTCTTTTTCATCTTTACAGTAATTACTATGTACATACATTATTTAGCCTGCTAATACTTCATTATCCCGATTGCGTTAAAATTATGGCTGTATGGAATCACGAATGTAGTAAACTGTGGTTGCATGGAAAACATATTGTGTAGAATCACGAATAGGAAGAATCTCGATTGCGTAAAAAAACTGTTTACTTAGGCCCACTTGCACCATCCCACTAACCCGGGGTTAAGCGGTTAAAACCGTTAACCCAGTGTCAAATTGTATTGGTTACCATGGTAACTCCAGGTTTAACCGGTTGACCCGGGTTAGTGGCATGGTGCTTATTGTTCTGAATAATAATTGTGGTAGAACTTGATTTTTTTTCTCCAAGTCGAGCTAAAGACTAAAAAGCCTTAACAAAATTACATTTGTAAAAAAAATAACAAAATCTAGCAACCTCTCGTGATTCGCGCACACGTCACGCCCAGTACATTAGTGTTCTGGACATTATGAAAGGTCCAGCTTTTTACTCCCATCGCCGAGATAGCTCTTGCTCGAGATGGGCCGGTCTAAGTATGATCTCAAACTAAAGTCTGTCTTTCTTAGAATGTCTGCGTAAGCGTCTAATTTCCACAGCCGTTTTTTAATAAATGTACAGTTCTGACGAACACACAATTTTAACATACTTGTCCAAAAAAAGGAGTACTTTTCATGTCGATGAGAGTTAAATAAGAAAATTAACCTTTGTAGCACTTAACTTTTGGATATATCCACAAAATAGACGTGAACACAGCTTTGTAACTGACCCGACTCCTGAATTTGTCCGCTTGAAACGATAGCTTATGCAAGTGATAAGAATAACCATGTTCGGACACGACGTAAGCATGCCCGGCGCGTGACCTGAGCACTAATGCCCCTCTTATTCCTAAAACTACACTGCATTAAGTCCACTAATATAACAATGCTAAATTCTACCTTATCATCTCCTAATAAAGTCTAAATTTCTAAAGAAACCTTACATCAATTATGATGTTTATAACAAGAGTAGTGCAAAGAGCAGTAATGAAACTTGAATTTTCTTTCGTTTTGTTTCGTTTCCTCTAGATGGTTTCTGTTAAAGAGTGAGAGGGATGGTGAAAAAAGTTTCGTATTAGGCTTTCGGAAGCTCAGTTTTGTAACAACTGTAATTTTCCTGTGGTCATTTGAGCTACCAATGTGAAGTATTACAGTATGTTTTAGTAGTTGTTATTTTTAGAAAGCATGCTACTGACATGTGGTATTAAGGTCACAAACTGAACTGATTCGTAATGAGCAGTCTGTATGCAGGCAGACTGGCGAAGGATTGTATAATAGTTATTTACGATACAAGTGCGGAAAAGAGGAAATTCGTAACGAGTGGCGAATTTTAAAACACGACCGAAGGGAGTATAGCACAGGGTTTTATAATGTAGCACCAGATGTACTACAAAAATATTTTAATATTCATCGTTCAGATTTCAGATTTCAGATTATTTATTCGTAAATGTACATCTAATTTATACGTCAAGCAAAAACTACAAAATATTCAAAATAAAAATTACATTATTAAGTTATTAACACATTAGGTACATGAGGTTGCATAGGTACATATTCTTCTATTATTTTTATTTACTGGGTGTTAGGATCAATGATCATTTTCCAGACACTCGTTTACATTATAGCACGCAAGGTCAATAAGGAATGATTTTAGTTTTTTTGTGAATAAGCAGGTTTTTCGCAGGTTTTTCGAACTTGTGACGACTGTGTGCACTCTTCACGAGTGCTCTACAGGCCGCTCTGCCCTGGGCCCAGTGCATGCTAGCCCGCAGTGTGGCGTATGTCTTTGACGTTATTCTGTCCGCCCAACGTGTGGCCATACGTCCATCCCTACGCTTCCTTGCCATGCGGCCAGTAATTATGAGCTTTTCCAGGCTATCTGGCCCTAAGCCTCTGGCTGGATCTGGCCTTTAGTGGAATGAAATTTACATTATTACGGATACTTATTCTTACGTCATCTAAAGCTCAAAACCATGAACAACGCTTCAATTTCATAAAGTAAAATATGTAGTAACCACACCGCACTCCCTACGTAACAACAGGCAAAACTATCATATTTACAATATTACTGAATTCGGATGCGCCCCGGGTCTCACAATTCTCCAGAGACCGATTTCCCTAATGTTGTTCGAGCAACTTCCATAGTATTTGAATATCTCATCTTATTTCGATATACATTTTTTTTTCTCCATTTCCTTTCGGTGGCAAGGTTTACCGGTTTCCGGCGGTCGATTTACAAAATACGGGGATATGGAATTCTCTAAGCGTTTCCATGCTGTAATACTGAATGAACTAAACATAAAACTTAAGGTACGAAATATTTATAAGCACTTCTTCCTATCGTTGTCCCGGCCTTTGCCACGGCTCATGGGAGCCTGGGGTCCGCTTGGCAACTGATCCCAAGAATTGGCGTAGGCACTAGATTTTATTTACGAAAGCAACCTCCCTTTTTAGAGTTCCGTACCCAAAGGGTAAAACGGGACCCTATTACTAAGACTCAGCTGTCCGTCCGTCCGTTCGTCCGTCTGTCACCAGGCTGTATCTCACGAACCGTGATAGCTAGTTGAAATTTTCACAGATCATGTATTTCTGTTGCCGCTATAACAACAAATACTAAAAACAGAATTAAATAAATATTTAAGTGGGGCTCCCATACAACAAACGTGATTTTTGACCGAAGTTAAGCAACGTCGGGCGGGGTCAGTACTTTGATGGGTGACCGTTTTTTTTGCCGTTTTTTGCATTATGGTACGGAACCCTTCGTGCGCGAGTCCGACTCGCACTGCCCGGTTTTTCATAACATAAAAAGCCTCAATTAGTTGATTTATGTTTTATATTTATTGTTTTTTTTTAATTTTTATATTATACAGGTGAAGCATAGCACGCTTCACGATGTATTTTATAATAATACAATTACAGGAGATGCAGGCCAGTAATACGAGTAGATAAACCTTGTTTCTCATAACAAGAAGTAAAACACTTATCTCTGAAATAATCTATTTACGCGGAACATCCATAATTTACCTAAGTATCTTTATTTGTTATTGTAAAACGTAACGACACTACTAAGAAAAAAAAGTCACGTGAAATGCATTGTTGCCATTATAGCTAGGTTAAAGGTTGGCCATATTTCAGTCCACCCGACCGCGTTGTGTCCATCATATTGGTATTCCTCGAACGGCCTTTAACAAAAGATTTCTTCCGGCATTACACGGGCAAGAATGTAAGCGCTTTTAAAAATCCCCAATAACGAACAGCCCTTCGTTCCCATTTCTTAACGAGTGCTGGCGAATCGACCGGTCACAAAAACCATCAAGACACCAATAAAGATTTATTTATTTATATATTTAAAATTGAAATCGGGCAACAAAGGTTCATATTATTACTATACTATAAACACCTTACAGACTAACATATACCTATATGCATTTATAAAACTTAAAAACTAAAGACTATTTAGGCGACAAAACGGCGTGGCTCCGTTGAATCGTCTGGTCTAGTGTCGGACACCCTTCGGCCAGAAGTCGGCGCAATCGATGGCCGCTGCAGCGGTCGAGGTACGCGCAGCACAAAGGAGTTGAAGTGCACGTAGTAGCGTATTTTGACAATTTAACATGGGCATAGAGAAATATAGTAAGACAAGAGTGCTCATTCCATACATCAGTTTTGGTATAAATACTTATGTTGTTGAGCATTAGACTTTCCGGTCGGTGCTACATCTATTGTCAAGTAGCAGTACTGATAATTCCGCTACTCGATGCTAGATGTCGACTATGAAAATAATAGTCTTTTTGGTACCAAAACTGATGCATGGAGTGAGCAATCTATGTATTTTTTTCTCTATGATATGGATTGAAAATGGTTTTGATACGACTTTGACGATTGCCTTGGTGACGTCTTAGTCACGCACGACAGTTCTTTTTATTTCCACCATCAAAGTCATGAGTTCGCATACGCCTTAGTACTATTATAGGCCGACCGTTTAACTCAGTCCTCGCCTGCGCGGTACGGGGGTGACGGGGCGGGACGACTAAGGGTGGCGGGGGAGGTGCGAGCGGCAGGCGTACGGCGCCCGCACCTTTCCCGCCACCCTTAGTCGTCCCGCCCCGTCGCCCCCGCACCGCGCAGGCGAGGACTGAGTTAAGCGGTCGGTCTATAGTTATTCTGTGCCTTTAGCCAAGGGAATAGCACCTAGGAAACCCCAGCTTATTGATGACCAGCATTATTATTTGGTTAGGCACGTGTTTCCAGTAAAATATAACAAAGCCCTGTAATAAGGAATTTAATCGGAGACTTGAAAGGAAAATTAGTGATAGAAAATTAAGTTATTCGGAAACGGAAATTGTAGCTTTTCAGTTATTTGTGAGGGGGATTCATAAGGCTGGCGAAATTTACGCGTAAAAGAGAGTATGCTGCGGACTGGGCTTTATTTTCGTAACAAATAATTATATTTATATCTCTCTCGTCGAATGATGGATGATGGTGATGAGTGGTGGTGACAGTTTCTTCAAGTATCTTTTGGTTGAGCTTAATTTACAAAAATAATTGAAGAAATATCGGTATGTTTACCGTATTTTTATTACTAAAATAAAATATTACCTACGTTTCTAAATAAATGAATGTGCTAAACTTCCAAAAAAGGTCTACAAATATTTTACGTGGTACTCTTAAAAACCCCAAAAGACTCGAGTCTTCCCCAACACGAATAGTGGCAACTAGTATTTGTTCAATTAATTCCGCTCGCCAATCTAGATCAGGCTGCATGTCATTGGTTTGTTATTTAAACGCAATTGGATCGGATTCGATCAGGTTTTCGAAAGCATACAATGTTTCCCAGTAATTCCGAATTGAGCGAGGTTTCTGTACGATTCTGGGCTGAACATCAGCCACAGTAGATAGCAGAGTAACAGTATGATTGTTTACACTTTGTCTAAACAGTAATTGTTAGACATTTATTTACATTAAAGGTATAGGTATACAGTGGTACTACTAAACTTAATTAATGATTTAATAAAATAGGCCCTTGTGACATTGTACCAAGGATGCTGGCGGCTGGCTGGCTATCAGCATTGCGTTGTGCGAGGAAGCCGTCAGCTCTTCGGTCACCAATTACGTCAACCAAACGCTTCGCGATTTCTGCAAACAGTAATTTTACATTCAAAAAACCTTGACAGGATGTATATTCCGAAACCACGATATGTGTGTTCAATTGTTCATAGGGTTATGTAGAGGGTTTTTATGATGTAAGAGGCAAGCAGAAGAATCGCCTAATGGTAAGCAATTACTGTCACCCATCGACACCTACAACACCAGGGAGAATGCAAGTGCGTTGCCGTATCAATAGGTATTTATATAAAAGTAAACAAAATCTACCCTCAACCCTGGCTCCTTAAGCCAGTTGTGGGTAGATGAAAACATTACATGATCAAATAATGTAGGTTAAAGTCAGGCCGTTCAGTGACTGATCCAGGCGGTTTTGTATTTGGTTGGTTAACCAATAAATATTATAACTACCCGAAAATGTACCTGTTACTTTTGTTGAAATACCTAAAGATAGAGAGTATAGATGAGAGAACGCTTTTTTCTTAAAAGTTTGAAGGTCGTGTCGGTCCGGAAATACCACGGGCGCAGTGTAAAAAGTAACAATAGACCGACGCCTTTGATGTTTGCGCAAATGCCGAGACCGCACAAGAACACAGTAGGGTTGTCAGACTTTTACACAACTACCCAAGACTTACACTTGGACTTGACTTACTATAAAGTGTCATTCTATGGAACTTGCAAATTAAACAAACCGCCATATTGAAATTGTCTCTGAATGATGAATTTACTAGTGACTTTTGTTTACATAGTTAGTAAGTTCCATAGAATGACACTTTAAGACACGCTATGAGGTGGAATCTTGGTATCAGATACCCAGTAAGTGTTAATAATTTAGGAGTATCACCCCATAATAAGGAAGCAATAAATTAAAAATAGTTAGGCGGACAAAAACGACAGGCTAAAATAAACAACGATAAGTTAAAGCGAAACCATAAGCAAAAAGGGTGTAATTTATGAGTTGTCCAATGGATAGTTTCGAAGAAATTACAAAAACTACGCAAACAACGTTTATACTAGCTTTCACTGGGAGACATAAAAGGGCCGTCACTGTACACAACGGTAAACTAATCTAGAACCTCAACACATGACCCTAAGGTCTACAATACGATACGTAGCGGTATCTACTTTGGTCAATTCGAATGTTTCAGTAACATGTGCGAACTCTGCGCACACGTCGCTGGTGGCGGGCATTTTGGCATCCCTATGCGAGCGAGCGAGACAGAGCAACACCAGCTGATGGCGCCATGTGTGGGAAGAAGACAACAAAACGCATCTTCGGACGGGACGTCACGACAAACGGGGATGTGCAGACACTTGTAGCGAGAATGTATTTTATTCACTGTTAATAAAGTCGTAGTAGTTTAAGTAGAGATAAGCGAGTATTGTAAAGGTTTTTCGCTAAGAACGGGCGAGGAGAAAGACACTCAGATTCCAGACACCAAAGAGGGCGGCGCGACCATTAGATTTGCTCTTGCTACGAGATATCGCCAAGTGTTATCTAACTTTGTAAATTATATCTAATTCTGTATAAAATCAGATCTAGAATCAGTGGTTCCGGTTGGGCGATATAACCAGTTAAGTACTTACGTAGAATTAGACCAAGAGTAATAATGTTACCTATAGCCTGCCAAGTTATATTATGAGTATTTAAGGGTGACATCCTTTAATTATATTATATCTAATGAGTTCGACTCTCATTATTTTTGCCTAATAAATATGGTTAAATACAGCTATAGAATCAGGGATTCAAGCTCCCGCAGATAATTTGATGTAAATTAATTGTCTATGGAAATATGTACTGATATTGTATTTTGTAATTGAATATTACCGACTAATCATGTTAAACTGTCATTCGCAATTATGCTGTGTATACTGTCTTGGAAATTACGAGTAGATTGTTAAATGTTTATTGTTAGATAACTGAAAGTGTAAGCACCAATGTATCTAGACATTACAATGTTGATTATTAAGGGTCGAGCCAAGGTTTTCCTGGGTTTTTCCTTGGTTCGACGAGTATATACATATTGTTCCCAGGGGGGGTATGTGCGTTGGTAATTGTTATTGTATTTAATAAAGACTTCATCAAATTCTGGTAATGGTTCGAGGAATAAAAGGCATAGGTTGCACTTCATATTTGTATTACCACAGTGCAGAGATTACTTATTGAGTTTATATCCAAGCACGGATAATTGACTTCCAGAAAACTAATGCCTTGTGGAATTTTTTCATAGGAACGCACAATACCCCACGAATTTGCGATAATAAATTCAAGTATATAAATCGCCATGCGCATTTTCTATACAGACACCCCAAAGTAGCTCAGACCCCTGTTATAGGACAGTAATTACATCTAGTTTCTCTCTGTATGACTTAACGACTTAGACTGGTACATTCAAGCAACCCCAAATACCATCTCACGTGGTGCCGTGGCGCAGAATCTAGATTTTGTGTCTAAATTAAATTACGAAAAAAAGACACAACTAGAAAAAGAACCTTTAACTTAAAAATCAAACACAACGTAGGAAACTTTAAATGTTATTAAAATAATTGACGATCACTATTATATATTTACATACTTGAGAAAGGTTTGAGAGGGGTATTAGGTTACTTAGAGTTCTAATAGACTTCAATTGGAAACCATTATTAGTGTGAATTTTATAAGGTTTGACAATTAAAAAAATATCCAAGACAGTATACCTACTTATGTGTCATTGAATTTTATTTTGTGTGTGTTTTGTGTACAGTGACGTAGATATTTTGTGCTAAATTTAGAGCTAAATAGTCCTTGTAGTACAAGTTTTATTTGATTAGTTTAGACTATGGTTTATAATTAGCCTTGAAGGTTGCAAATAGGCGCGAAGCAGGTACCAAACGACGGACTACAATAGGACCAGATGGTTTGCCTGGGCAGTTCAAGATTAGATTGCGTAGTGCGAATGCTGTTATAGGAATATCGACCATAGGACGTAATATAATAGAGTTATTGATGGCGAGATGTGACAGGCGTGGTATTTTACTTAAAGCGGAGAGTGAGATATTTAGGTCGAGTTTTAATGTCGCCGAATAAATAGTAACTCTTATAATATAAAGTTAGTAATGTGCGAGCTTCTGTAGCGAAGGACCTTACCTTATGATACGAAGGTCAATTCGGTTGTTATGAGTTTTACGAGGTTACATAAATTATGTACAGCTCTAGTAGAATCAATGTTGTTGCATTTGTTATAGTTGAGACTTAAGGGAAACCGAATAATAGTGCAAAACTGAGTAGTATTCGCTTGTGAATTTACGACGAACGCGGTGTATAATTAATTTCAAAGATCATGTAGTATGTATGTATGTCACAAGTAGATATACCGTTTAAAATTGTAGGTTTACACGCACCTCTTGTTGCACATATCTTCCTATAATTAAAGGTACACAAAGTAATTATTTATTTCCATTGATGTTGTTCCACATAAAATGCGTTTATATATTTGCTATTGAAGATGGTCATTAATTATTGAAAGAGAACTTATCAATTATGATTGCCCGTTTTAATAGTCCTTGGTAATAATTTTACAGATGACACTAATTTCAATTGTTTTACATATGGCAAGCAAGTAAAGCTGTCATTAGCGAGGTTGAACAGACAATATTAGAAAATTACATGTGACATTATGTGCCTGGTTTTAATAAACAACTAGATTTGATCTCAGGTAGAAAAGCTTTGATGTGTACTGGTAGTTTTGACGCTATTAGAGGCAATACACGACGACGCCATTCGGCCTGACTGTGGACGGCCTCTAGTATGCCTCTTGGGTTCATTTTGATTTCCAAATATCTAATTTTCATTACCTATTTTGATTGAAGTTTGCCGCTATTAAACTACGGGGGTTAAAGCCGTTACTATTGTAACCGCAGGAATAGGGATTTGATTAATTACCAGTACAGACCACGGTTATACGGCTTGCGTAGGATACCCTGTGCCCACCCAAACTGAAGCGCTGAGGGTCAGCACTGGCCATAAATAAAAGAAAAAAAATTGGTACCGTTTAACATCAAATACTATCACAAACCAACATAGTGCACTTGTGCACTTGCTGACCCTCCATATGAAAAGGCTACGTAGCAATCACACATATTACTGGAGCCAGGCCCTACGTGGGTGGTGCAAACGGGATCAATTCTAGAAGTTTTGGCGTTATGGATGACGGGCCCGGTCTAGTCAATCAAACCTATCGTCATTTACGCTTAGGAGCGACTGTTCTTGCGCCCCTCCTCTGTTGGACGCAACAGACCCAGGGAATTAAACACTTTCGTACTAGACGAACGATATTTATAGCAGTTCATGTCCCGCTCCATGAGGAAATGACTCTGTAACGTGTGGCCAGGCCATTGTCTGTTCGAACTATCATTTCTTTTGAAAAAAAAAATCAAGTAACTTATTAAAATTTTACACCCATATTACATCAATTATAGACTCTATTATAACAATATTTAAAGACTCCAAAGAAAACATTTAACAAAGGGGTTTTGATATCATGACATTAATCGAATAAACGAAGGAAAGTAAATTTTACTATAACACAAGAAATTATATATCTTATCAATTGCAACCTTACCATAATTTGGATAACATGGACACGGAAAAGTTTGTTTTAAATGCAGTTTTATGGGCGAGATCTCTTGACAAAAATACAGGCGTTAGTATCAGCAAATGTAAACATGATGGGTAAATACTAAATAGTTAGTAACAGAAATGAATGGGAATTAAATTATAATCAGCAAACTAATTGTAATACGTGTGAACTTAGTGTGAAAAATCTCTGGCCAGAGTATTGCGTGATTTTGAAAGGAGTGGACGAATGCAACTTAGAATCTTGGGAGGTGATGAGTGAATAATATTACGATTGTTTGGTGACGAATGAGCCAAGGGATCTCGTCGTTATAACTGTAACTTACGGGCTCGGCAATTTCTCTTAATGAATTTATAATTATATAAACGCATTAGTGTTGAACATACAGCTGTAATTCAATTTCATTATCACATAGGAACAACGTTCAAAGATACGTAACGACTTACGTAGACATGTAGCGATTTAAGTTCAAGAGTACCTACGAAAATTATTTGTCATTTAAGATAAGCATTAAATGCATACAGTAGTCAACGGGTGTGTAATGTTTAGTATAATTATAAAAAAAAAAAACTATCATACATTTGTTATAACTTATAACGCCATTTGATACATTATTTTATGTTATAATGTAATTTTTATTATACGTTTCCTTTATTATATAGTGATTTCATCTAAACCGTCATGGATCTAATGCCTAATGAAATATAATTTTCAAATAGTATATAGACATGTTTTATAATGACATTTGTTATATTATATTTTTGTATAACGTAATACTTCATACAATGTTATCAAGCATAAATATATATATCGTATAACATTTTTTGTCATATTTCATTTACTGATAACGTAAAGTTTTACATACTTTTTATAACTAGTACGCAGGCCTACTGCTTTTGCTAGCTATCTTATTCTAGGGAGGTCGCAGTTCTAACCTAACCTAACCTATTTTTTCACGGTTTTCGTTCTGCGGGGGCCGCAGTTCAACCCTAACCTCAACCACTTTTTTTGATAGAATATTTTATTCTACGGAGGGTCAAAGATCTAGCCTAACCTAACCCTCTTTTTGTTAGGTAGTTATTCGTTTGTGCGGACTCGCAGTTCCAACCTAACCTAACCCATTTATGTCATGCAAATATTATGCTACATAAATAATTATGTGATGTCACTTGTTGTAACAAATAATATGTAATAATTATGACAATGTATATTAGACGAAGTGTAAATGTACCTTATGACCATTATACCAATAATAAAATTATGTGTACCGTTAATTAGGTATTACGGTAGTATGCCATTTATTACGTTATTCAAAATAACGATATATCAACCTATAATATATGAAAAGTAATTATAACAAATGTAATGCACCCGTAGTCAACCCCTCCATAGTCAACATCCAGGTAGTCACATAAAACATAAGCGCCGGCGCTAGGGTTTTATTTGTTTATTGCCCACTACAAATCTCATAATAGACCGTTGGTAAAGAAAGACAATGCTCACTTAAGTACGAGTGGACTGGGGTTAGTTTTTTTAATATCGAGACAGTTATTTGAAGGGAGAGATAGGTTACCAAGATCCTATGTTGTTCTACATAGTTTGTGTAGAAGACCAAAAGAGAACGATGTAGTTTTGGTCATCTACCCAGAGAGGGGTGTGAGGTGGAATCTTGGTATCAGATACCCAGTAAGTGTTAATAATTTAGGAGTATCACCCCATAATAAGGAAGCAATAAATTAAAAATAGTTAGGCGGACAAAAACGACAGGCTAAAATAAACAACGATAAGTTAAAGCGAAACCATAAGCAAAAAGGGTGTAATTTATGAGTTGTCCAATGGATAGTTTCGAAGAAATTACAAAAACTACGCAAACAACGTTTATACTAGCTTTCACTGGGAGACATAAAAGGGCCGTCACTGTACACAACGGTAAACTAATCTAGAACCTCAACACATGACCCTAAGGTCTACAATACGATACGTAGCGGTATCTACTTTGGTCAATTCGAATGTTTCAGTAACATGTGCGAACTCTGCGCACACGTCGCTGGTGGCGGGCATTTTGGCATCCCTATGCGAGCGAGCGAGACAGAGCAACACCAGCTGATGGCGCCATGTGTGGGAAGAAGACAACAAAACGCATCTTCGGACGGGACGTCACGACAAACGGGGATGTGCAGACACTTGTAGCGAGAATGTATTTTATTCACTGTTAATAAAGTCGTAGTAGTTTAAGTAGAGATAAGCGAGTATTGTAAAGGTTTTTCGCTAAGAACGGGCGAGGAGAAAGACACTCAGATTCCAGACACCAAAGAGGGCGGCGCGACCATTAGATTTGCTCTTGCTACGAGATATCGCCAAGTGTTATCTAACTTTGTAAATTATATCTAATTCTGTATAAAATCAGATCTAGAATCAGTGGTTCCGGTTGGGCGATATAACCAGTTAAGTACTTACGTAGAATTAGACCAAGAGTAATAATGTTACCTATAGCCTGCCAAGTTATATTATGAGTATTTAAGGGTGACATCCTTTAATTATATTATATCTAATGAGTTCGACTCTCATTATTTTTGCCTAATAAATATGGTTAAATACAGCTATAGAATCAGGGATTCAAGCTCCCGCAGATAATTTGATGTAAATTAATTGTCTATGGAAATATGTACTGATATTGTATTTTGTAATTGAATATTACCGACTAATCATGTTAAACTGTCATTCGCAATTATGCTGTGTATACTGTCTTGGAAATTACGAGTAGATTGTTAAATGTTTATTGTTAGATAACTGAAAGTGTAAGCACCAATGTATCTAGACATTACAATGTTGATTATTAAGGGTCGAGCCAAGGTTTTCCTGGGTTTTTCCTTGGTTCGACGAGTATATACATATTGTTCCCAGGGGGGGTATGTGCGTTGGTAATTGTTATTGTATTTAATAAAGACTTCATCAAATTCTGGTAATGGTTCGAGGAATAAAAGGCATAGGTTGCACTTCATATTTGTATTACCACAGTGCAGAGATTACTTATTGAGTTTATATCCAAGCACGGATAATTGACTTCCAGAAAACTAATGCCTTGTGGAATTTTTTCATAGGAACGCACAATACCCCACGAATTTGCGATAATAAATTCAAGTATATAAATCGCCATGCGCATTTTCTATACAGACACCCCAAAGTAGCTCAGACCCCTGTTATAGGACAGTAATTACATCTAGTTTCTCTCTGTATGACTTAACGACTTAGACTGGTACATTCAAGCAACCCCAAATACCATCTCAGCTAGCCCTGTATTTTAAAAAACTTTGCATGCATTTTTGAACCATGTAACTTTAACATGTAAACAAGCAGGTTTGCCTGCTGTTTTGCTAACGATACTGTGCACACAGTGCAGCACTGCACTGATCGATGCGGGACAAGTCACAAATTACCTCTCATTTCGTTCACTGTAACCCCATTTCAGGAATGTCGCATGTAGTTCAGGCGAATAGAGAGCCGTTTCATACATAATATATTAATTAGTAACAAGCTTTGTTCGAACACATTTAAATGGCGTTTTCAATTTACTCATCATCATGTGATGCAAATAGATACTATTAGAAATTTCACGTCCTATTACCGACTAATTATTTTCACTCAAATGTGGTATTCCAGAAAAGTGTTGGGTACGTAACGTATAATATAACATATTTTTTACACTTCAGTACGGTTACCATCAGTTTGTCACTGACATAAACGCCGTCGAGAACGTAATTTACTTTCTATACATCTCGCTCGCACTCGCATATTAGTGCAAACGGGACGTATAGAAAGATTAGAAAGTAAATTACGTTCTCGACGGCGTTTATGTCAGTGACAAACTGATGGTAACCGTACTGATATAGCTATAGTTCGTTTTTTTAGCATTAGAAAAAGACTGACGCGAAATTGACGAGTCTTTTAATTGAAAAACGCTTTTTAAAAATCTTTAACTATGTATTATGTACTTATGAAAGCAAAATAATGTAAATAATCGTATATGATTCATAATTATCACATATTTGCCGTGACTTATTTTTCAAAAGAGTTTTTCAATAAAAAGACACGTCATTATTGTTTACCTTTTTTCTAATGCTAAAAAACGAACTATTAGAAGCCGATATTAGGATAACATGATATCTTTTGATAACTTAACTTTTGATTAAACGGTACAATACAGATTTCTGCAGGTTATTGAGATTGAGATGAGAAACGTAAGTGTACTTATTTAAGTTGTAATATTTCATAACATCAAGATGTTTCGCAATAATACAGTACAAGTAATAAGGCGCCGTGAGTGCAGGTCCTTCTTTAAACACAGCTCGCTCGAGCACTGAGCAAATACCCGTGCGTGTTCGTTGTTATTTACCTACCTATAGTTCGTTTTAACAAAAAAAGTAGGTAATCGTTTAGTTCGATCAAAAACAAAATTCGTACATATATATACCACTTCCTAATTAGGTATTACAATTTTTTTATGGTGAGTTTTAGACTCATTAGATTTTTTTCTAGCGATCGAAAGTTGTTACATCAGGTTCCGAATCGTTTAACTCAAGGGAAAGTCTCGAGATTGCTATTCAATTTTAGTATAATGATCTAAAAAAGCACTACGATTTTCTCAAAAACTACTAGCTGAACCTACTGCACCTTAATTATCGATATCGCATATTATCTGAAAATATTAAATAAGCCTCACATAGGTATGATAAATTCCCCTGTTGTTGATGGGCCGGATATTGTATTCTACGGAAGATACAAAGTTTGCATACACTTGTATAAATAGTTCCTTATTTTGTAAAGTTTGTAGGTTGTTAGAAAC
Organism: Cydia splendana; assembly: GCF_910591565.1. Classification (NCBI taxonomy): domain Eukaryota; kingdom Metazoa; phylum Arthropoda; class Insecta; order Lepidoptera; family Tortricidae; genus Cydia; species Cydia splendana. Next base: position 18,578,870 of record NC_085967.1, on the reverse strand, counting down.
CTGCCAGTCGCATGTTTTGTAAGGAACTCTGTGATCTTATTTATCTCGCTTAGGGCCTTTAATTTCTTCTGCCGCATAATGCTAATTACAGAGCACGAAAACAAGGTATATAAATGTTCTTATAACAAACGGCTGTAAAGTACCTATATAGCACGCGTTATGTATAAATTTAATGAATGTAGAATACGAAATACAGTGTTTCGCCTTTAATTTTGGAGTATTTAGCCCGACGTTTGTGTTTATAAGCTCAAGTGGGAGTGGCAATCAAACTAACAATATATCATTGATTTGATATAGTATTTTTATTCAGATCGCATCTCGCTCGCAAGGATATAATGTATTCTAGTAAGTAAGAGCAACATTCACGGGCGAACGATAACCAAATGAGATCGATTCACACAATAATTAATCGTCTACACATCTAACAACAATACTTCACGCAACATTAGGTAACCACTAACAGCTATTTATGACAATCATTATGTTAACTTCAAATGTATTCTCACATGTGTAATTTATTCCAAACAATGACGCTAACAAGATTGTACACGACCCTTTTGAAATATGAGCCTTAGAATTAATTCATTAGGAATGTTTTTGCCGCCAACCCGGCCACGAAATCCTGCCAATTTTAGCTGGTACAAGAAAATATATTTATATGGCCACGTGTTACTTGGCTCAGTAGATTTATAGCCCACGCGTAAAGCTAACATTGCACTTGATGAAATAATGTCACATGTGTATTCAAACGGTCACTAGATACTTAGTACCTACAACGAATTTTCTCAATCGACCAAATACCACAATATAACGAATGAACGTATTTTCTGTATGAAAAACTAACCTACCACTAATAATAAGTTTATTTAATGTTTTGCTTTTATTTTATTTTTGGTACTTATTAATTCTTATTCATGAAACTAAGTCCCAGTTACTAAATATTATTTTTCCAATAGCACTTCAATCTGTTAATTGATCGACTGAAAGTGATATGATATCTAAATCAGCTTTAAATTAAGCCATGGGCATGGCGCTAAAATCTAGGACAACTGGTTAGCAGCAGTCATCTTATGAATATAAAAAAAAACTGTTGTATTTTTTTAATGGCTAACTTTCTTTGCTTAGACAGATCTACAAACAAAATTGGTATACATTACGGCATATAATATTCGTCAAATCAGTTACCTACTAAGTTAGTACTATCTAAAAAATCATTCATACAGATGAAAATGAGAGAAAAGTTTAATACCACAGTTCGTGTTTCAAGTTTAATACCTTATTTACCTATATCCGAGATGACATGAACGAAAAGTAACCACAAACCTGTTTCGCCGCCCTGCTATGTAATATAAAATAGGTAATATATAAACGAGGCATTAATAAATGGAAAAAACCGCATTTTCATAATATTTTTGTAATAGCCCTCTTAAGCCTTAGCCAGCACGTAAGACATTATTCTGCCAAGGCTCCGACTTCTCCCAGACGTTTCCGAGAATTAATTAGATTTTCAGATAAGTAAGAGAATGAAAGGTACAAGATGCTTTTATGTTTTGTATCAAACAATGGTATTGTTATTATAATTTATTTAGATTTTGTTAACAGTAAGCGCTTTAATAAATTTAAAAATACTTTTTTTATATAACTTCAGGCAGCCATAGGTTTAACGCATTCACTGCCAGGGGGCGTGGCCTAGGAACAAACTTATATGACGCTGAACGCACATGTGCGTTGGGGGCAGTGAATGTGTTAAAAACTGTCAACTTTGGCAAGTGGCTTTATGAACTATTTCTACGACGTTTTTGTTCTCTTTGCGGATTTAATTTTAGAGTGATAAAACATAATCATAACATCATAAATTAATGCTAAATGATAATGACCATTGTTTTCATTTTAATTTATGAACTGTCATAATAACAATATAAATTCATTCTAAATGATAATGACCTTTACTTGAATAATGCTTATGAACTGTTCTGCGAATCGTGACAGTAAACTTAACCAAATGCGGCATGATTTAGAGTCAACACCGCGGCTTTTATGACAAATATTAGCAGTCGCGTGGTCACGTTCCACGTCTACTTAATGAATTGTGAGTATAGAGACTAATTGCGTCAAGTACTATTAAATATATTAGTTAGGTACATTTAAAGATAGTAAAACCTATTTATACATTCTATAGGTACAAATAAAACACCTAACTACAATGAACAAGTGAAAAGGTATAAATAAATTATGACACGTGTATAAATAAAAATTGGAAAAAAAAATCCAGTCGTATTTATTTGCACCAAACATAATTACCTATATAAATAAATACCATATTGAATGAAATAAACGTGACTCATAGTTGGATTATATTTTATGAACTAGGTATCCTGTGAATCGTGACAGTGTAGACGTAACCAAATGCGGCATGATTTAGAATCAACGCCGCGGCTTTTGTGACAAATATTAGCTGGCGCATGGTCACGTTCCACGTCTACCTAATGAATTATCGAGTATGCTGAATATTCTAAAACATAGAGACTAATTGAGTGGAGTAGATTAAACACTCATATTATACAGGATGATTCAGGAGACGTGAGCAGGACTAACCCTGCGCATATCGTTAATTATAAACAACTGTTTCGTATCAGTATTAGTGAGGTCAACGCTAATTTTCTAGTCGTGTTGAAAAAAAAAGTTATTAATTTTTTTACGACATGCATGGTCACCCTAAAATTAGAATACTAAACTACCGATATTCTGTGTCAAATTGAATGTCATTAGGTACTGTCATCACGGTCTGGTTACTTTTGAAAACTCGTATCTCACTCAAGTTTGACAGTTTATTTTCTTCGTAATAAAAATGCCATTACGGTTAAAGAGGTTTTATGTTTATTAATTAGGTCCTGTAGGGTGACCATGATTGTTGAGAATTAAATTTGCCCTCGCCAAAAAGTTCAAAAATAGGAAAAAGTGTGGTAGTTTCTCCTAAATACGACGGTGATCTATCAATTATCAGTTACTGAGTGTGCAGGATTAGTCCTGCTCACGTCTCATGAATCATCCTGTATATATGTGTGTGTAGTCCAAAAGGACACAATATATTCCGTCTGTGTATATCGATGGCAAAAAGCGGAAACGTAGTAACCGCCACATGACCAAAAATTTTTTTATTGCATATTCGGAATCAGCGAATTTTTCTGCGTCGAATGGTCTGGGTCCAATGGCTCTACGATGATTAGAAAAAACTGGACAGCGTAGGAAAACGAATGCATTTTTTTTGATCATTCCTTAATCGAAATGCTGTAAACACCAAAAAAATGGCAAATTTTTAACAAAGTCTACTTACGCCAATTCCGGTTTTGCAAAATTAAAAGACTGTGGTGGTTACAGCGCTACCGAAATGGCGTTCTATCGCGGATACAGCGTTTTTGCATATAGTACTAAAAATAATATTGCACTTACAGCATTTAACGTAAAATAAATAATCTGCGAATGGTGATTACAACATTTCAATCGTTGATCATTTTATAAACTAACACCACTTACGCCTATTTAAATAGAGTGCAAGATAGGTATAACTATAGTTTACCGCCATTTTTAAATGCGCGGGCGTCGGTCTCGCTAGCCGCTTACAGCGCACCATGGTATAATAATATACTCCGCCTGGTACTCTATTCCGAGATTCGCGTATGACCTAACTGACACGGGCCTACGTCATCATGCTGTTTACAGGTTCTCAAACTTGAAAATGTGGGAGAATTTTAACCAACAGTGAAAATTATTTTAACGGCATTAATTTTAAGTTCTTCATGTAGAAACATAGTAAAATAAAACAAATCTAATGTATTAAATTAAACTTTATTTATCTATACAAGACAAGCGTTTGAAAAACTAATTCACAGTTACACATTAATTACCAAGCTTACGACGTGAAAAGTTTGGAAAACACTGCGACTGCTGACACTGAGCGAGAAGGAAATAACAATTAACATGCGTTCGACAAGGATGACGGTCAGGGCATGAAGTTATCTAGATCCGAATTGTCAAATGTGACAGCGCTATCCTGTGTTGCCAGTAATGTAAACAGAATTACCCGAACGTCTGAAATTTCTTTCGTGAATCGGAAGATATTGCTAACGAATAATTAAAAATGACGTGTTATTGTAAAATTTAAGATAAAATACATATAAACGAAAATTATAAAATTATAAAGAAATATTTTAACTTATTAACCATAGGTATAATGTAGCCATGTAACATGTTATGTTGAAATAAAGTGGCAATGTTATTGTGACGTAGGCCCGTGTCACTCTGGGAATAGAAGACCATGTTTTATTAGACCATGCAGCGCACGAATCAGTCGGCTGGCGATCAGCTGAGTGAGTGGTAGTGCGTAGTTTGTGTTCATGCGTGCGGAGCGAGAATAATTATCGTAGTTAAAGTGTTGTTTTGAAGGTAAGTTAAGATAATAATTACATTATATTGATATTTCTAGTCTTTAATGTTCTCTAACTCGACAAGCAAGACAGTGCAAAGCAAGCAGTTAATACGTAAACGAATATTTTATTTTACTGGCAAGAAGTTTGTGTTTTACACGTTTATGTTCGTAATGTTCAAAATTAACAATTTTTCTACCATTCTAGAAATATTATTATAGCACCTAAGATTACCGGGTTCCTCTGTTCCTATTTAAAAGTATTAATAAGATATTTAAGTTTTTAAAACAATTATATTTAGAAATCATAAGTTATTTATTATTAACATGTGATTATAATATAGTGAGAATAACCTTAGTAACTTATATTAGTAATTTTATCATGTTAAAGAGAGATTTATAATTATGTTTCGAGAATTTTAAAGCATTTTTTTCATATACGAAGACAAAAAAGAGATTTGTTACAATAACGTTGTGTTATAATATTTTTTGTTGTGAGATATTGTTGATTACTTGTCGTATTAGTTCTTACACGGTCAGTGTTTGTTATTTAAGTTCTTTTTATTAAAAAAAAAGACTATGAAAATCCAAGTGACGTTTTTAAAATATGTGTGAATAAAAGCCAATCTATACTTAAGTGTTTTTAATTTTACTGTTTTTTTCGGCGGTTGTCGGTTAATTCATTTCAGTTTTATTGATAACGAATTAAATGGCGTTTGCACTAAATACAATGGAACATAAAAAAACATAGTTAACCGCCGTGTGCCTGCTACACTGCCACATCTCAAAAAACCGTTTTTTCGAGAAATCGCGTCTCAAAGTTGTGAGAGTATAGTGCAGGGTGTTTAATAGGTTCTTACTCCTTTAGTTTTAGGTCTATGAATTTAAAATTTAGCATTTTTTACTCGGAATGATATAACCCTCCTTATGACCACGCCACTTTTTAAAAGAAATGTATATTTTTTAAGACACAAGGCCCGAAAGACAGGTATTTAGAGTTGTGGCCGTATTGCAGACACATTTTTTAAAGATTTTGGGATGCGGCCAAAATTATTGGATAAAGGTTACCATGCAAATATAAATAAAAACACCAAAATAGTTAAAATCCCTTTATTTTATCAACTTTGATAGGAACAAGATCACTGTACGCGATAATATGTGTAACTAGCTTATAATCAGCAACATTATCTAATTATTATTTTCTAGGACGCAACTCAAAAGCTTCATTTAAAACGTGTGCTATATAGCCACAACTCAAAAGGGCCGTCAAGTTCACGTGCGAACGCCGCGGGAGCAGGCGGCAGACTGGCAAGTGGCTGTATTGCAGGGAATCGTCTGACAATTTATGGTCAAATCCATAAGGCCACTTGTGAGAAAAAGGCTCTTAAAGACCTTTTATGCTATGGCTCTCGAAATAAGGTCGTAAATTGAACAATTTTGAATACGAATCTGCAATAATCCAGAAAATTAAAAATTTTGAATTGTGGCCGTATAGCAGGCACACGGCGAATATAACCCTATTAGTTTTCTCAATGACACTAGGTACAAAAACCATTTTTCTTAGAAACAATGTTAAATAATAGATGTTTATCATAATGGTTCTTTGATCATTTTAAATTAGTAATAATTTCGTCTAAATTGCTTACGCAATGGCGGCGAGGTCGTGTATTTTGTTTGAAGTTAACTCAATTTCACGCTTGAACGTGGCAGGTATAATGAGCTGTCAGTACATAATTTATGTACTTATATTACACAGAAACTGAATTCAGAAATTCTTAACACATTCGCGTAGTTTTTTTCTTTTCGCCTGTAACACATGACATCAATCACTTACCGTCCCGCGAACGTGTAACATAATTCTATAAAATGTATTTAAATCGCTGAATTGCACGTACCTTCATAAAAACAGAGTAAAATAACGTTTTTGTGTGAACAACTAATCTCAGAAATTTAAATTTATTAATTCCATTACCAAATAATAATAATAAAACTTTACACCATTGTTCTGTGACGTGTAAAGATAAACAAATATAAAAAAATGTCCTCAGATAGACCGCTATCTGAATAAATAACGTTATTTATTTCTTTTATTGTATAGCTTCGTTACAGTCCATTGGATACAAACCAGGCATGTGCAAACAAGTGTCATTGTGAAGGATGAGGAATTGGAATTAGTTGATAGTACAGTTTTTCTTGGTATAACTTTAGATTCTAAACTCCAGTGGGGTCCCCATATTGCTACTCTTTCGAATAGACTGAGCTCTGCAGCTTTTGCAGTGAGCAAAATCCGTCAGTTAACTGATGTGAAAACAGCTCGATTAGTATATTTTAGTTACTTCCATAGCATTATGGCATATGGTATTTTACTGTGGGGCGGTGCTTCAGAGATAAATACCATTTTTGTTCTGCAGAAGAGGGCTATTCGAGCAATATACAAAATGAACCATAGAGACTCACTTAGAGATAAATTTAAGGAAATTGACATAATGACAGTGCACTGTCAATACATTTATGAGAATATTCTGTATGTACAGTCGCCATCAGATATATAGGAGCGGCCAAGGTGTTCACAATATCTGAACACGCGCTCTAACGCCCTGACAATAGAGGCGTGTTCCGATATTTGTGAGCACCTTGGCCGCTCCGATATATCTGATGGCGACTGTACATAAAAATATTGTAAATTTTAGGAAAAATTGTGAAATTCATAATATTAATACTAGAAATAAACATAAGCTCGCAGTGCCCTTCACTCGGCTCCATAAAATTAAAAAATCATTCATGGGTAATCGTGTAAGATTTTATAATAAACTTCCAAACCATATTACTGAATTATCTATTAATAGATTTAAGAGTTATGTAAAGCGTAAACTTATTTCTAAAGCTTATTATACCACACAAGACTACATGAATGATATTACAACGTGGGATTAATTGTTATTCGAAATGATTATTTATTTATTAGGTATATTTGATTATTGATGAGGAAATGGATATTCCGATGTAATACTATCTACTTCTTTTGTTACTTATGCTTTTTTTTTGACATTTAGATTTTATTCTAGAAATTCTATACTAGTATTTTTTTATACAATCTTTTTAATGTTTGACGATCCTTTTGTGAAATTCTTAGTGTTTCATTTGATATGTATAATAATCCAATTTTATTATGGAATAATATTAACATCAATAAATTGCTCTGATAATTAGATTAAGATTAATTACGATTCATAAGAGCTTGTTGCTAGGCCTACATGAATAAAGTATATTTTTGTTTTTTTTTTTTTTGATTTTGAACCTTTCATCATCATCATTTCAGCCTATATACGTCCCACTGCTGGGCATAGGCCTCCTCTCATGCGCGAGAGGGCTTGGGCTATAGTCCCCACGCTAGCCCAATGCGGATTGGGGACTTCACATACACCTTTGTATTTCTTCGCAGATGTATGCAGGTTTCCTGAACCTTTAGAGAATGTATTATACTAACAACTCAAAATTTAAAATTTCTCCCTACTCAGCCAGGACACAAAGGAATGACGTTAAAAATGTTGTTGGCTGTGACCGTAACAACGTCTAATTGTTAATGGGATAGTTAGAAAGTGCAATGCTAACTTGTTTTGCATAACAAAAAAAAATCGGGCAAGTGCGAGTCGGACTCGCGCACGAAGGGTTCCGTACCATATAAAAAAAAACAAAAAAAAAAAGCAAAAAAAACGGTCACCCATCCAAGTACTGACCACTCCCGACGTTGCTTAACTTTGGTCAAAAATCACGTTTGTTGTATGGGAGCCCCATTTAAATCTTTATTTTATTCTGTTTTTAGTATTTGTTGTTATAGCGGCAACAGAAATACATCATCTGTGAAAATTTCAACTGTCTAGCTATCACGGTTCGTGAGATACAGCCTGGTGACAGACGGACGGACGGACAGCGAAGTCTTAGTAATAGGGTCCCGTTTTACCCTTTGGGTACGGAACCCTAAAAAAGAATTATAATTTTCCATATTATAATAATATTCCAGTGCGAAAATTAGCTTCAATTTGGAATTATATCAAGACGAGCAGAATTCAGACCCACGTTCCATTGAAGGTAAGATAACGTAATGTGACGGAACGATTAAACATTTGGGTATATTTAAACATGATTAAGTAACTTTTCTATTTTAAACGCTTGTATAACATGTCTGTGTCAACATTTTAGATGACATGAAAGAAACGTCTTATTCTAATACAGTGACTGTGGCGAATGGTTCTATATACATTTATATACATTTCTAGTGGGTGTATTCGATGTTTGTTATATAATTCAAGTATTCAGCTACCAAATGGTTCGTAAACACGAGATAAATTTCTTGCTTTTAACGAAAAAAAATACATACTTAAATGGTGAATGTTTCTCCTTTTTTACCATGAGCAACTGTATGTAGGTACTCAGTGCCTACTAAGATCAAAATGTTGGTTAGGTAGGTAGGTAGGTAGTAATGCAAAGACTTATTCTTAGGTAATACTAATTTTTATTACTTTTTTGTTTGTATCAAAAATTTTGCGTCAGCCTGCAATAAAATAATTATTTATTCCATAACGCAATCCGTTTTTCATTTCGGGGTTTCGATTTCGTATATTTCATTCCCAGTCAAAACATATTTTATGAGGTTAGAAAAGTGATTTGTGGCCGCTTTCAATTTTGGAAAGGAAACGGATTTGGTACGATTTTTTAACACAAAATTACAACGATGAATTATGGAAATTACGTTTTTGGAAACTGAGTTAGCTATGTCATTGACGCGACCGTTCGAAGTCAGAATAATTGTGTAATCTATCTAATACCTTTAAACAAGTAATTCTTGTTTATTTATCTCGGGGATTTCGGAAACGGCTCTAACGTTTTCGACGAAATTTGCTATCTGGAAGTTTTCGGCGGCGATCGGTTTTCGGTTTTCGGGGGGGGACCGATCTAGCTAGGTTTTATTATCTCTGGGAAAACGCGCATTTCTGAGTTTTTATATGTTTTCCGAGCAAAGCTAGGTCTACCAGATATTTGTGTATAAAATATGATTGATGATAAAAAAGGTATGTTTGTAAAAAATACCTCTTGCGGATGTGATTACTCACATGTGACTGGAAAGAAACATCACGTTTCAAATATAACGAACTCCTCTAACAGATAATTTCCATGAAAATAACTATTCTATGTCTTTTCCCGGTACCTACTCAAACTACTTCCATAGGTACTTTTCATCTTCATTAAGAATGAAGAGGTAAAAGACGAACAATGAAAACAGATGCTTTTTCTGCAGATATGCTCGGTAGGCACAATCCTCTTAAATTAAATGATAGTCACAGCCTAACTTACTACAAATAGCAATAAATCACGCATGAAATGGGTATAATTGCTACAAACTTGTGCAAAAGTTCACTAAATCACTTAGCGTTCATTTTGATTAGGGCCAGAAGTTTGCTGGAATTTGTTCAGATATCAATCAAGGCGATGCGGGCATTAGTGGCGGATCCCTGTAGATATCAGCGATTGGATAAGGGACTCTATTCTGAAAACAATGGTTATTTATACGTTAAACTTAGGGTCTACCGCTAAAATCGAAATTGCCCCCATACACCTTAATCTAAACTTCATTATCTAGCTGCCTCTTTATCGCTCGAATATGCAAGAGCGTTACGGCCCGATTCGAACTTTAAGATACGTCAGTTAATAGATCTAGAAACGAATGGATTAGATTTATCAGTGTCAAATGTGACGTTTCTTCAAACAAAAACGTCACTTTTGACACCGATACACCTAATTCATATCGTTTCTAGATCTATTCATTGACGTATCTCAAAGTTCGAATCGCTCAGCTAAAGACTAATGGAGTTTAGATTTTCGATATTTGCGGTAGAGCCTCTGGTAGGTAGCCCTTGAAAGTGATATCTATTTACAAAATTACCACGCTAAAAACACAATAGGTACCTAGTTTCTAAAAGGATACATTTGAACGCATAAGTATAGGGTTTAATTAAAACCAATACAGTACAGATCACATTCTTTTAATGTTATGGTTTCTACCATAAATTATTTTGACTACTTGGATAGGTATATATATATATATATATATATATATATATATATATATATAACACTTGTAGCAAACTGTCTGTAATAGTACCGTTTATAACGTTTATTGTATGCGAAAAGTAACTAACTATAATAACGTTTATTGTTTGAGAAAACTTCCATATTTCTCTGCTAAATATATGACATGGTATGAGATTAATGAGAATAAATAATAAACCTGAATCTTAGGCTTTATTACGCTAAAACAAAACGATAGGAGAATATTCAATGACAACTTCAAATTCATGACATTCTTCCCTCCTTAGTCCTGAACGTAGTCCGACAGATGGGAAGGGGGCCGTCGAGCTCGAGCCGAACGACGTGGCTCATTCGGAATAAAAGGGCTAGGAGTTGGCTCTGTGGTCACGTCTGGAGCTCCGACATTTTGGGTTGTTTCAGTCGCGGGGTCAGAGGGCCCAGCAATGGGATCTGTAAGTACTTCATTTCCATTGAATTCAAAATCATGATTTTCTTCATTCTCTACACCGTGTATAGGAGTAGGATCATTTGTGCTAGTCTCCGTTAGTGGCACTGCACCCCTGGGAGCGAGGTGGCGATTCGAAACCAGCATCTCTTTTCCGTTAGATAATCTCACTGAACTATAGCTGGGATTTGCTTCTATTAAATCAACTTCTTCTACCAGAGGGTCGTACTTGCTTGCACGAATGAATTTTTTGAGGAGGACTTTGCCGGGCTGTAGCCACGCTGGCATAGATTGCCCCCACGAAGATCGTCGACAGTGGTTAAACATTCTCTCGTGCGGTGTCTTATTAGTCGAGGTGCAAAGTAAAGAGCGGATCCTATGTAACGCTTGTGTCATCACAGTCTCCCACATGGTGATAGGCAGGTTTTTGGTTTTCAAAGCAAGACGAATAGTTTGCCATAGAGTGCCATTCAGGCGTTCGACCTGTCCATTTCCTTGAGGATTGTAAGGTGAGGATCTGCTTGTGGACACGCCCTTAGAGTGTAAAAAGTCTTTCATTTCAGTGGACATAAAAGAAGTCCCTTGGTCTGTATGAATAGTTGCCGGGTATCCAAATACAGAAAATAGTTCGCTCAGGTGTTTTGTGAGGGTTTCCGTGCTCATATCTGAGCAAGCATACGCAAAAGGAAATCTTGAGTATTCGTCTATGATTGTCAAAATATACTTGTTTCGCGTTGCTGATGGTATTGGCCCTTTGAAGTCCATAGATAATCTCTCGAAAGGAGCGGTAGCTTTTATTAAAGTCCCGGTTGATTTGCTGAATCTGGGTTTGATTTCCGCACATGTAGGGCATGATGATAGGACTCTCTTTACATCATCACAGCTAAATGGTAAATTTTTAGACCTAATCCAGTGTGTTAGCCGAGCCACACCCGGATGACAAAGTGATTGATGTAATTCCTTTAGACGGTCATCGGTTGACGTTGCGCAGCAAACTTGCCTTGACAGAGCGTCTGCTACAGTGTTTTGACTTCCTGGACGATATTTGATGTCAAAAGTATAATTTGAAAGTTCTATTCTCCATCTTTGAATTTTATCATTCTTTATTTTACTGGCATGCCCTTGTAGCATATAAGCTACTGATTTTTGATCAGTTACGAGATAAAATGATCGTCCGAGTAAATAATGTCTCCATTTTTTAAGGCTTTCTATTATAGCGTAAGCTTCCTTCTCGATGATAGGGTAGTTCTTCTCACTGTCGCTTAGAGATTTCGAAAAGAATGCCACAGGTCGGCCATTTTGTGTTAGCGAGGCAGCGATGGAATAATCTGATGCATCTGTTTCAACAGTAAAAGTTTCATCAGGATCGATAGCGGACAGCGTAGACTTAGATATAAGGCGTTTAATTTCTTCAAATGCAGCTGCTTGTCTGGAGTCCAAAGGGTATTTCTCTACTAGTGTTAGCGGGTGTAACTTATTTGAAAAGTCGGGCACCCATTTAGAGTAGTGTGAAAACAGTCCTATGGCTCGTTTTAGGGATGCTGAATCTTGAGGCAATGCTAGATCGAGGAGCGGACGTAGTCGGTCTGGATCGGGTTTTACAATTCCATTATTTATATTATATCCAAGAATACTGATATCTGTCAAAGCGTATTGACTCTTTTCTTTGTTGATGGTCAGGTGATACTTATCTGCGATTTTTAAAAATGTATTTAGTTTTTCGTCGTGGTCTTTCTTATCTTTCCCGCATACAGTTATGTCGTCCAAATATGGAAATATTCCATCAATATTTGTTTTTCGGATTATTGAATCTATAGCTCTTTGGAAACATGCAACACCGTTCGTCACCCCAAACGGGATACGGCGGAATTGATATAAATTGCCCGCTGCTTCAAAGGCTGTTAAGGGCTTATTTTCAGGAATAATGGGAATTTGGTGATAGGCTGACTTTAGGTCGATTTTGCTGAATACTTTGAAGTTTGAAACCTTCGCAATAACGTCTTCGATGTTAGGAAGAGGATATGCATCTAGGTAAGTATACTTGTTTACTGTTTGCGAGTAGTCCATACACATACGTTTTTTGTGTTGCGCGCCGCCTGTCAGGAGGACCTGAGCGCGCCATGGGGAATTAGTTTCTTCAATGATTCCGTCAGTTAGAAGTTTCTTAATTTCATCTTCGATAAACTTTTGATCTTGAGGCGCAAATCGGCGAGATTTCACTGCAACCGGGTGACATTCAGGTGACATATTGGCAAATAAATCGACGGGGTCGATATAAGCTTCTTCTAAGGCGAACAGTTTTAATGGAGGTAAGTGACCGCCAAAATCAAATTCTACTGAAGAATATTGCCTCAGTACGTCACGACCCAATATAACATTGCAGCACAGATTTTTCAATACTCGAAGGATTATGCCAGAATGAGTCCGATTTTCTAGGGTTATGGTTGCTGAATGGACTTGAGTAACGTTTGATTGGTGCTCTGATGTCGCCATTGATACGCTTTGGCCCCAGGGCTTCGTGGTTAGACCGTATTGATTAATGACTTCTTCGTCTATGAAACTCGTTGAACTTCCTGTGTCGATCAAGGCTCGGAGACTTATTCCATTTACCTCGATAGTTGTGATGCATTTTTCTGTCCCACTTGCTGCTAGTGTCAAAAATAAAGACTCGTTTCCACTTTGTTCGTCATCGTTTGTTACTATAGCTGCGTTTTGCAAGGCGTTCCCTCTACACACTTTCGCAAAGTGGCCTTGTTTGCCACATTTAAGGCAGGTGGCTTGAAAAGCAGGGCACAATCGACGAGGATGGCGTGGGTTTGCACAGAAGTAGCATTTTTCATTTTGAGAATTTGTCAAATATGTATTAGGTTTCCGAGTTGAAGCTGTAGCTGCGGCAGTGGGCGTGGATTGTGCAGGAATTGGCGAGGATTGACTGACTGCAGCGGTTTGTTGTGGAATGAAACTTTGCGATTGTATTTGGGCAGATTCTAAGGCACGAGCTTGATTGTGAGCTTCATCTAGCGTAAGAGTCATATTTTCAAGTAATCGTTGACGAATTGCGGAAGACGATAGACCCGCGATAAATGAATCTCTGATGAAATCTTTTTCGTATTGGTCGGCGGTAACTGCTTTAAAACAGCAATCTTTAGAGAGTAGTTTAAGCGCTTGAAGGTACTGGTCGACAGTCTCACCATTCTGTTGACGTCGGGAGGCCAGATTATGGCGTGCGAATATCTCACTCTTCGGTTTGACGAATAAACATTCCAGCGTAGACATAGCGCTGTTATAGTCACTTGTTTGAGCGATATATTCGTAAATATTTGGCGCTATGCGATTAATAAGCAGTTTATATTTTACCGCATCAGTTTCAGCTTTGCATTCTTGAAGAAAATTTTCAAAAGTCTTTTTCCAATGGAGCCATTTTGAAGCATTTTGGCTATCCAACGGATCTGCTTCGAATCTTTCGGGTCTAAGATACTTTTCCATTTTTACTGTTCTGTCTTACACGAGTTTTAAAGGAAATTTAGCGTAATAAATTGACATGGTATGAGATTAATGAGAATAAATAATAAACCTGAATCTTAGGCTTTATTACGCTAAAACAAAACGATAGGAAAATATTCAATGACAACTTCAAATTCATGACAATATATTAATCACTTCGTCCATTTTGGTTGGTGCGTCCGCAATTTTAATGTGCATTACGTCATAAGAGGAGTTTAATCAATTTTATTTTACTTGAAGTAGGTAGGTACCCCCTTCCAGTAAAATAAAATTGATTAAACTTGATAACTGTTTCATATCAAGCAAAACTCATGCTCGTATACAAACTTCCAATTCCAATTGAACTGCATCATACAAAGCAAAACAATGTGCATAGACCGTGAAGCCAACAAACAGTGATTCAACTCTCTGAAACTAGAACTGGGGTGAAAACAAACATCCAAGATCGGATAGTTCAATAGGCGAGAATTGTGAAACAACTACTGGCTAGTATCAATAAGATAGGTACTATTAAATTCACTTCGAAAGTTCTTGATTGCACAAAAGCGTTAAACTGACACACACTGTGTCAGTTTCACGCTTGCCCGCATACAATGACAGCGCAAAATCACCCCCAACAGGTCCAGCGAGCTACGCGGCGAGCGGCAGTACGCGGCGCGCGGCTATCGTGGCTCCTACTCATAAACTGTTAGTGCTTGAAAATGGAGACCTAGGCTCAAAAGTACATGAGTTAAACCGTATAAATTAGCTTAGTGTTAGTATGACTCACGACAGTTTAAATTCGAATACTGTGTTGTGATTGTCGTAAACTAAAGTTTTAAATATACCTAGCAGTAATTTGTCTATATAAGTACGTTTTGGAAATATAAAAGGCCGAGCTAAGATAAAGAATGAAATTGGAATCGTACCAGTTAGCTGGTATTCGCGCGTTCATTTCGCTCAGATTTGCCCGCACTTCAAGTATTAGTGTAAGCGAGACGCCCGCGCGAAAGACAAGTAACTGATATGATTCCAATATCATTTAATATCAGTTTTATATCATTGCTCGTTCGAATTGTCCTGTGAGATTTTCTCGATCTGTAGTCAGTATGTCGGTCAGTGGGTCGGTCTATTCAGCCACCAAAAACGGTGTTTCTCCGGTGTTACACCATAAATCGTCTGCTATAGACGAAAAGGCCTATGATGATGATGATGATGAGTCAGTATGCCGCCACGGGGTCAGGTAATTTCAATGCGATGGGGTGGAGCGTGGTCATACTGTATGAAATACAAGTTGTTATATAAGTACCATCTATTCTGTAGCATTGAACAACTATAATATTTATGCGTAATAACGCATTAATATTATAGTTATTATTACAGCAACAAACTCATTATGAAATTAAAGTGGAAATGAGAATATGCAACACCTCATAAATACTCGTAACCGGTAATAAAATAATAGTCGAAAAACCTGCTAATCTGATTATGTATTTCGTTATTTCGGCTTAGCAACACATTATTGAGATAATAAATAATATTCATGATAATAATGATTAAAACGCAAATCCGCTATGTTGGCTGATCTGAAAATTATGAACATTAAATTTCACTTTAAAAAACCGGCCAAGTGCGAGTCGGACTCGCGTTCCAAGGGTTCCGTACATTAAGTCCGACTCACGCTTGACTGCACATTTCTAATAGGTTTTCCTGTCATCTATAGGTAAAGAACTACTTTGTGTATTTTTTTCAAATTTTTTGACCCAGTAGTTTCGGAGATAAAGGGTGGGAATGGTAATTTTTTGGCTGTTTTCTTAAATAACTTGTAACATATATATTTTAAAATTATAAAAAAATATATTTGAAATTCTCAAAATGAGCTCTTTCATTTGACATTAGTTTGAAAAACTTTATTTTTTAATTTTCTCATTTACCCCCCAAAAGTGGCCCCCATGTTTAATATTCATTTATTTACGTTACATGTTCGTCTTTGGGTCACTAATCTATATATATAAATGCAAGTGTCCTGACTGACTGATTCATCAATGCAGAGCCGAAACTACAAAAGATAGAAAGTTGAAATTTTCACACCAGATTACATTTATAAAGTGTTTGTGAAATTCAACCCCTAAGGGGGTTAAAAAAGGGATGAAAGTTTGTATGGGGTTCAAGTTTTATTTTAAGCTAGGAAATTGAAACTTCGTAAAAAGATATATTATTAAAATACAAGAAAACTAATTTCAGCGTTTTTGAAAATTCATCCCCTAAGGTGGTGAAAACGGGGTTGACAATTTGTATAGAATTTAATTTCGTAAAAACTTATTTCATTAAAAGAGAAGATAACTAATTTCAGCGTTTGTCTAAATTTATCCCTTAAGGTGGTGAAAAAGGGGATGAAAGTTTGTATGAAGGTCTAACATTTTTTTAAGTGCGGGACTTGAATACACGGGACTTATACAACATAAGAGCATATTAAAAGTAGTCCACGCGGACGAAGTCGCGGGCAACAGCTAGTTTACACATGTGTACCAAATTTCAACTTAATTGGTCCAGTAGTTTCCGAGAAAATAGGCTGTGACAGGCGGACAGACAGACAGAAACACGGGTGATCCTATAAGGGTTCCGTTTTTTACTTTTGAGGTACGGAACACTAAAAACTAAAAAGTTTCTTGCCTCAAGGGCCTAATTTTAGCTAGTTATTAATTTAGTGTAGTATTTTGTACAGTTACTGTAATACAGTAAAACGGGGTGAGTAGGTTTCGCGGGGTTATGAATGGGGAGAGATGAGAGGGGGGTGAGAAGGGATTTTAAGGCTACTGCTACAAAAATAATGTATTCCAATTTAAAATGGAGCTATAGTAACTAATACGCATAATAAAAAAAAATCGATCCAGCAATCTTCCAAAATCACCCTTGTATGAAAACCCCTCTCACCCCAAATACGAAGCACTACGGGGTGAGGTGGGTTTTCCTCTTTATCGTCAAAGTTATGAAATGGTGCTACCCAAAATAAAATAAAAACTAAAATACAAACGTCCGGAACACTTATTATATACACCATTCAGTTTTCATATGTAAAAATAAAATGTTATCGAGGTTTGAATTTCAGTTTTGACCCTACTCACCCCATTTTACGGTACCTCCGTACCCCTAGTGTAAATTTCATTCGACAGTGTGACGTGACGTACACGTTTGCGTTAAGTGTTGTTTTGTATGGGATTTTGAGTTTCCAAAACGTCCCGCTTGGCGCAAGCGCACGTCACGCTAGAATCGAATGAAATTTACATTACAGTATATTATCTATTGCGTAAATAAAAGTTACTACAATCAATGGATTGTTTCAAATTGCAATGTTAAAATATAATATTTTCTATTTATATCTTTCTATAGCCGCAAATCACCGATACATCTTACCGACTTGACTTTTCCATTTCGCGCGCCTACACGCCCAGAATAGACCCTCCAACAGCCTATTAGTGAGATTGTGTCTCACCTCGAGAAAATACTGAATCATTCAATGTCGTATTTGGATGCAATCGGGTGATCCGAGATTGGGGGTTGATTGATGTGCCAAGGTATGTCGGTTGATATTAAGGGGAAAGGAATGAAGGTAATCTGTGGAGGCACACTTAATGGGACAGAAGGATTTAGACTCTCTATTTATCTTTTTTTTGTTTTTATTAGGTGTGGGATGTAATTCTGAGGGCCATCGCCAACGTCGAAAAATGGAAAATCGTTTATCTGAAGGTTTAAAAAAAACTGAAATCCTGATTCTCACAAATCTGGACTTTCTTGGGCTTATTCTACTCAGAATCGACAGAAAATGTCCTAAAATCTCCGTTCCATTCGTTCCATGTTTTAGTGTAAAAAAAAATCACATGTAACATAAAAAACTTTAGGAATTTGGGTACCTATTGATTTTATGATCACCCCTACAATTAACTATGAAAAATGTAATGATAAAGCCTGACAAAGGTGCTAAATAAATATATCTACAATTTCATTCTCACCCCCGTTACGTATGTCACATCTCTCTCATCTCAAATGAGTCCCAATTATTTTTTAATCCCTTAATAACGTTTCGTGTTTGTGTAACATAATAATATAAGCCCCATTATAGGCAATTCCTTTCAAGTCGTACCTGACAGGATAATTTGCGGCCGCGTCCGACACGTGCTCGTTATCGGAGCGGTGGTATTGTACAAAATACAGAAGGTTTGGTCCATCTTATAAATTCAGACACGTGTCACTCGGCCCGATTCGAAGTTTAAGATACGTCAAATATTACGTCTAGATACGATAGATGGTGTCATGTTTGCCCCTTTTTCTATGAGATTTGGCTTAAAGGGCACCACCATGGCATCCAGGGCATAAAATTCCATTAAAAAAACAAAAATTTCACACAATTCTAGAGCCCCCTCCATACTCGCGTTCGCGGCTTCGCGCCGCGATTCGCGCACGAGTGAAGAGGGGGCTTAAGGATTGACAGTGCAAGCTATGGTGGCCCCATCAGCGCCATCTGCTAAATACTTTAACCGGCCAATCCCATTCGGACGTGCACTAACATCAATCCGATATTAGAATCATATGAGTTATTTGTCATTGCACCGCTTGTAAGTGGATTTGGTCTTCGGTTAATAGAATCTATAATCCAAGCCTTCTGTATCGCCCATCTTTTGCAAGTGGCTCAGGCAAATGGTAGGTTATAATGATTTCCCTCGGACAATGGGCCGGGCGCGGTTCGTCGTTCTAATTATCGTTGTTAAGAGTTCCAGTCAGTCATAAGCCGGAGTTCCATTCAACAATGGCGACACGTTTTTGTTTCATTGTTCGTTAATACGCGAGCGAAACTTCGACTGGATTAACGCGGGCGCGCATTACACCGTAGGCAGTGTAAGGTAAACGTACTACACACACCTTGCTGTCACCTCTATTGACAATGACTTAAGTTTCAAGATGACATGTACTGGGACCGCGTCGAGCACCAGTACGTTTACCTTGTTTACACCGATTTATACCGTGTACCTAATCCAACTTTGAACAACAAAAATGAGCGGATCTCGGGTAAAAACAAATGACGACGGCACAAGCAGGTTTTCTAAGGGGGACGCTCGGGCGGACCATCGCGGGTAAACAAAAGTGTTCGAGATTTTGAATTTCTAACGAGAATTATAAATTGTTCGAAGTTGGACTACTGGGTCTAAGGCACCTTCCTTATACAGTGCCGTAGGTGAGTCAAAAATTTTCGGTAAAACTAGCAGGCCAATTCTATCGTACACTCGATATCAGACTGACATTAACTGATATCATTCAGTTATCGCGCATTTCGCATACTTGTCTTTACTTGTATTGGCGCGAGCGAGACGCACGATAACTAAAAAAACATGATACAAATTTCATTCAGATGACAGTAGGTAAAACTACGTTCGAATTGGCCTGTAACACCTTTCCTGTAGGCAATACGAAAATTAACGATTTGGGTACATTTTAGAGAGGCTTTTATTTCAATTTTAATTTATTTGTACATTGTACATTTATTTACATTATACCATACATTTTGAACTTTTGAGTGACTAACAACCCTAAATATTCATAAAACTTAGCAGACCTCTTTTTTTTTATTACTATTATTAATACAAGAAATAACCTTACGATCTAATTCAGTTCCCTGCAAAACTGTTTACACAGTTTGTCTGCAGGTGCGAGTCTCTTATATAATTACTTACATACGTAATCAATGTAAAATATTATAAAAACTAACATCATACACTTAACTAATATAATCAGATATACCTTACTTTACTTGGGTGACATTTGCAGGCACAGGCATACAATTGTCAGGCATTTTTAATAGGTGCTGCTTGATTGAATCTTATAAACCTTTGTTAAATTTTCTCCTTCTAACATTTTTAAATTTAACAAGTTTTAAATTTTAATGTTTTAAATCTTATAAACCTTTGTTAAATTTTATCCTTCTAACAAATAGAAATGTTAGATTTGACAGACGATTTTGAAGAACGCCATAAGAGTTCCAAATTCAAAAACAAAATAACTGCTTCTGGGTCTCAATAACCTATGAAACTACGTGAGAAACAGTTGTCACGGTGTGAAATGCGGTCAGATCCGCTGAACAAAACGCTCGAATACCAGCCCGCGGCGACTACGGAATATGTAAATGATTTCATTAGACTATGTAAGCTCGTTAATCTAACCTGCAGTGAGTTTGCAGCCCAAACGCTCTACAAACTTGAATATTTGCTGTAAACGGAGGGGCGGAGCCAAAATGTTTGAAGTTTAATTAATATTTTAGAATTTCTACGTATAAAACTTTCGTGAGACTAAAAGATATTAATACTTAATTATTTTTAAATACCTACACGTTGCGCGTTCGAGCAGTAAAGGCAGTGCATTCGGTGCTCCTTTATTCTTTATTTTTTATTCAGGTAAACACTAAGCATAAGTTTACAGCTCCAGCCAAGGCGCTTATACTGTTAATAGGTACAGTACATATGTTGTCAGTATCATAAAATTTGTACACTTATTGTATTACACACTTTTCGAACTATCTTTAGAATTAAATATACATACAGTAGAACCCGCTTAAGACGATTCTGAGGGGGCCCAGCAAAAGAAGCGTCTTAAATGGGAAATCGTATTTAACGTGCACGTATAACAAGTATTATTTCATGCACAAACACCGCAGCGGTGATAATGAGCGAATGATATCTAAGTGTAGGTAAGTAGGTATAAGTTCACACGAGGTTATTCATCTAGGAACAATAACGATAGGATCAACTTGAAAGTCGTGGAGTAATTAACTGCAAATAAAAATCTGGGAGCAATAGCTTGCACTCCGTGGTCCATAACCGTCAAGCAGATGGCATAGCATTCTCACGCCGATAAGACACGACAAAAGATATTAGGCAAAACAAAAAACCTACCTAAGGTAGTTAATAAACACATTAAAAATGTTGGCTAACGGCGTATTGCATAACAATACGACCTTACAACGGTTATGTCAATAACACAAACGTGCAGATGGTGCGTAACGGGAATTTTAGATGGCGTATTAAGCGGAACGCGAGTCGTATTAACCGTGAAAAAATGTATGAAAACAGGCCTAAAGTTGCAGGGACCGGCGTAAAATGGCGTATTACGCGGGAAATCGTATTAAACGTGATCGTATTAAGCGGGTTCTACTGTATTATGTATTACTATTCCTAGACGAAGATCCTCAAAAATTGGATCGAAAAATGTCGAGCGTTTATTCCACTTAAATAAATACGCGAGTAACCTATTTAAAATGATTTCAATATTTCAGAATTTGTTTAATAGTAAAGTTAAAGGATAGATTATCAGTTCAACTAGACAACAAGGGTTCAATTTTAAAAATTTACAGTATTTTTCTGTAAGTACATACATTTCAGGCCAGCGCACACCGGCAGCGTGTGCGTGACGTGCACGTGCGCGTGCGCTAAATGTTGGAGCCGCACACGCACACGTCACGTAAGCGGTGTGCCGTCTCTCATAAGGATCTGAATACTACTACGCGTACGTGCACGTGCACGTCTATGCACACGCATCCGGTGTGTACAGGTCATTCAGTCATAATTGGACTTTTATTGATTCTCCGTGTGGTAATAATGGATACGGTTTTAATATCAGCATGTTTCCGGAATTCTACATTATTACGATTGATTATTTTAGCACTCTAAGTTTACTTATTTATCTATGCCTGTATCCAAATACCGACGATACATGTAGGTATTTGGATAACATACCACAGCCGGATATCGAATTTATCCCACCTCTCCCTTAATGTAATTTCAATCCCAACACACAAAGACCACAGAATTCCCAATGTGGGTCACCCCTTTAAAGAGCAATTAACACCAATTAACTTAATCGATTAGCAAACTACTTATTTACATGTCATGATGCTGCGGAACCCCTAAGCTAGCCTCAATTAAGAATCACTAGTTTGACCCTAATCTAAACATTAACTGCGCGGTTTGTTTACGTAACTCTAATTTCTATTGGCATAGTGGTGCGGATGGATAAACATATTGTGTGTTCATATATAACCCCTTATTCATAAACGTTTACAAGCCTCATTAGTTACCTAATTAATGGTCCATCTCTTTCATACATCATTATTGTTTATTATTCAAAAAAATTGTAATTACAGCGTTCGCCAATACATTACAATCTTAAATACTAACCAACATTACTTAACCTAATTTTTAAATTCACTACACTATACTACTTAATTAATACAGCGATTCAAATATTCGTTTACATTCTTTTACAAGCTGTGACCACTTGGATGCGAACACATCAATGTGTGGTGCCATATTAAGCACAGAGTTGAGCAGCGTGAGTGCGGTGTGTAGCGGCGCTTGGCGCAGCAGGCCGCTGCGCGCGGGCGGCGCTGCCAGCAGCCGCGCGCTGCGCAGTCGCCCGCGCGCATCAGGTGCATACAGTCTTACTACCTCACACACCAGCTCTACACAATCCACCCTATTATGGATGACGCCTGACGTCTGATTTCTAGTGATCATAGTCAATATGACAGATTAGTTAAGACAAACAATTAATAGCTAATTAGGTTTTGTAGCCTCATTTTATAGATAACGCCATTCGATCTGAAAGGTTAAATTCGGATGACGTCTGCTGAAGCGTTGACGCGAGGGATGTCACTATCAAATGTTTCTTTGATAAATTGTGTCGATGTCGTTGCCGCATTGCTATCGCGATTATACGTTATATCAACGAGATTGACAGTGATATTAACATCAGCCATGTTAACGCTGCAGCAGTACCTAACGCTGCAAAAGCTATACCTACTGCCGTAGTCACCATCTAAATCTTATAACGTAAAACTACCCTATAATATAATATATAGTGTTTGTAAAATAAATGTTTACAATTTCTAGGTCCTACCTTGCTTCAGCATGTGTGCTCACCTATTCCTAAGTCGCAGATTGCTCGAAATTTTCCATTTCATGACGAGGAGCTTCATCAGAAGCATGAGATGGCGTACCGACGCAAACTGTGGGCAGGTCTCCGTGACCGATGCACGGCACAGGCACAGGCAACGGCAGCGGCGGTGGCAGAGTAGACGAGAAACTATTATACCCTCGTTTTTGGCATATTTGTCAAATGATGGCTTACACACTACACTCAATACATACATTATAGACCGACCGTTTAAATGAGTGCGCGGGGAAGGTGCGGGCGGCAGGCGTACGGCGCCCGCACTTTCCCCGCCACCCTTATTCGTCCTACCCCGTCGCCCCCGTACCGCGCAGGCGAGCGGTCGGTCTATAGGACCTCGCTAAAGATAAGGCAGTGACCCGTGTTAATATATGTAAAATCTCTGAATCTCACGAAAGTTTTGTTATTAAAATGATCCCAAAATCATTGTGACTGCTTTGATAGCGATATCTGCCACAGAATCAGGCTAACGATCCCCTAACACGAAACAAGGTTTAACTTTAAACTTCGACCCCGACTAAAGTCGTTTGCGTCCGCTGCGCTGTTATTTTGCCGACGTCTCATTTGGCTGTTGTGTTGAACACTTTGAGCCCTTCCTTGACAGTGTTATATAAAGTAGCCTTTGTTATGATGATCGATGGGGCGGTAAAGCTCTAAAGGCGAGTAAACGCCTTAATGACCTCGATGGTAAAATTGTTTTTGAAATGGTGACCGCTATTGAATTTAAGATTACATCTCGAGTATCTTGTTGATATAGGTACATATATGAAGAATGAAAGAGAAATTGACATGTCGGATGCCTCGGCCTGGCCATGATGATGATGCATTCCTGTTATCCCTCATTAGGGACAAAGGGCTAGCAGAATAATCGTAATAAGAATCCTCCATTTGTCACGATCTTGAGCAGCTACTTCCAGCTCTTTCCAGCCGAATTCAGAGGCCAAGGCCTCTTACATGTCATTTTATATGACAGCTGATTGGTGATCACGTGGTGCTTTCCATAGAAAATGAAGCGCCGGAAGCTCGTGCCCGGCCCCGGCCCGGTCTAGTGTGAGTCATCCTTAAATCAGTGAAACACATTTTACTTTACATTACCATTACTTACCCGTTGTAGAACTTTTACATTAAAATATTCTCATGTAGTTGCTCTTGTTTCGGCTCAAAATAACTTCCCTTAAGAGGGCAGAATACGACGTACTCGTCCATACAAAAAAAGGAAAATGTTTTTCCACTTTTGATGATTTTTCATCCTCCATGATTAATTTTTGTACGTTTTTGAAACAATGAAAGACTATCGGCTCGATTCCGAAAATGTATTAGATTTCTACTAGACTTCAACAAGTTAGAGTCTGGCTAGCCAAAAAATGTTGACAGATATTTCGTTGTTGTATCACCAATTGTCTATGATTTAAAAAAAAAGCTAAAAGTCAGTTGTCAATTTATGTCATTCATTCAAATTGTTTGCGGTTTATAAGGGGTTTATTTTAAATAATATTAATAATGTCTACACTGAGTGAGGTTCGCAAAGTATTATTTATGCTCGTAAATAATTACGACAATGTGCGAAGTCGACGTGTAGCGTTGTATAACGAAAAACTGCAATGTTTACAACTCCTAAAGAAATGTAAACAAATTCGGAGGTTGGTGCTCTATAAATATTTTGATACTTAGCTTTTAGCATATTTGGCATAGTACTTATGTATTTTTTTGGTGATGGATTAATATTACGGTATTATCGAGCTAGATCTTATTTACACTACATTTCATTTTTCGCCTTGTTACAATGGTATATGGTGAGAAAGTGTTAACATATGTGTTTATCGTTGACTGTACTTTACATAGTGGTAGAAATTATGTGAGCTGACTTTGAGTGCACGTCAACGTATATTTAACTTATATCCTTAGGTACCTTACATGTGCACAGAAATAAAAAATATTTTCTAGTATCAAAACTATAATTCCTACTACACAAAGTGTGACCAGCCCAAGATTTTTTGAATTTCCCGCCAAACATTTGTGTAATATGTCAGTAGCCAGACTCTACGATACGGATAATTTAAAGATATTTGTAAGATACATATGTCAAATATGACGTTTCCGCGATTCTGGAGGTCCTCTTGAACGATTTCGACAAGTTATGACTTAGATCGAAGTCACATCTAGTTGATCTCTAAATCGTCTCAAGATCTTGTGATTATCTCGAAATCCGAATAGGCCTGTAGGTTTATAAGTTTTCCTTTTTTTTTCAAATTTGCAATATATATATTTTTTTAAAGCGAAACCTATAAACCTTCAACACAATATTATATGCTGAAGCGATCGACATCAAAATCAAAGTGATTTGTTAAGATTAAGTTAGTGGTAACCATTTTCTCCCGAAATGGAAATTTCATCAATGAAGTAGGTACCTATTGTCAGTAGCTGTTCTTCCCTCTAACTTAATAATCAAAGAAAAACAAACATTCAAGGTCGAAAAGAAGGTAAACATAACGATAATTCACATTTAAAGTTAACGGACGCTCCACTCTATTGGAGCAATTTCTCGGTTACTCTTTTATAAATAAGGGTGTTATCGTTTTTTTCCCCAAGTGTCAGTCGGTATCCTCGTCCAATGGGCGGCGGGGTGTGAAATCGGGGCTTTCATTATGTCTTCGACCAACGACGCAACTTCGTCACGGGTAAATCGCTGTGACGCGGAATATACAAGATAACTTCTGAAGGCCAATTTGAACATACATTTCGATGTCAAAATCATATCGAAATGATGTCATTTTGTTATCATTCGCGCGTGCATTTTGCTCGTTCTTGAAGCTAATCATATATAACACATACATTGTGACATCAAGATTGTATCTTAAAGTTGTAAGTGGCCCGTGTGTCTCGCTCGAGCTAATAGGTACATGTACGAAAAATTGCGAACGAAATACACGCACGGATGACATCATTTAGATATAATTTTGATGTGTCAATATATTTATGTACCTAAGTTTCAATAGGGATGATGATACATGTTGAATTTTATAACAAAATCCAGTAAAATAGATAGCAAATGAGCATTTTATCACAATTATGTGGATATTTAAAATAATATATGGTCATAATATAAAAATATAGCACCTGAAAGTTTCAAAATTTAAGTTTTTTTTGACTTCCAAAAAGGAAATAAGTAAGGATACCATTCGATTCCTTACATTTTATCCTAAAAAAGATTGTATAGCAACTATATACATAAACGCAATATTTCACCGACAAATACACAATTTTCTTGTTTTGTCTATACTTCAAGATGGACTCTCAGTGACCTTGGCGTCAAGTTCATTTATCGTTTTGTTAGGAGCATTTCCTGGATCTGAAAGTCTCAAAATTTAAGTTTTTTTAACTTCCAAAAAGGAAATAAGTAAGGATACCATTCGATTCCTTACATTTTACCCAAAAACGATTGTATAGCAACAATATACATAAACGCAATATTTCACCGACAAAAACACAATTTTCTTGTTTTGTCTATACTTCAAGATGGACTCTCAGTGACCTTGGCGTCACGTTCACTTATCGTTTTGTTAGGAGCGTTTCGCGCGTGAAGTACGACTGTCGGACTTTGACTATCATTTCTGACTTTTGTATTGCTTTAATGCAAAGGGTCCCATATAGACTTTTGATCCTAAGGACAAACCTGACCGATTGATATCATGAAAATTAGTCATCTAGCCTAATTGGCGTACATGAATTTGGTGTGAGCGAGACGCAAGAGGAACAGTAATTAAATGACACCATTTAGATATCAGTAAGTTCGAATAGGTCTCCATGACGTTGGGGGATGGCGTTAAGTTTTCCGCTCCGCGAGGTGCCATGTTTATGACGGTCCGTGATGGTTGATTTTATAAACTTGGAATAACCTACTTATATTTCATGATTGTGCCGCAGGGATTATTTAGGGGCTTTCTTTCGGTAGGGTAGAGAAATGTCAGACTTTAGGTGCCGTTCAGAAAGCGGGGTTTTTGAAAAGTCGTATCACTTTTTTGAAGATTGCTAATTAAATTGGCAACACGGTTGGCTAATTTTATTAGCAACCTTGAGGATGTTCTCTAGTGACTCTTACTCTTAGTAAATGTCTTGGTCCTACTTTTTTTACTCAGATATTTACGTAATTTAGTGAAATAGACTAATATTCAAACCCGATAACTTGATAAAATGGGTTTTTGAAATTGGAAGTGTGTGTGGTATGTATAGAGTTCAAATTTAAATTACTTTTTTCTAGACTTATTGGGTTTGACCGCACACCCCTCGATATACAGTTAGCATACCGCTGGCCCAATATTACAGGGTTCTATGTTACATTTTCAAGATACCATAAAATGGGGTGAGTGGGTGCAAAACTGACATTCAAACCTCGATAACATTTTATTTTTACATATGCAAACTAAATGGTGTATATAATAAGTGTTCCGGACGTTTGTATTTTAGTTTTTATTTTATTTTGGGTAGTTCCATTTCATAACTTTGACGATAAACAGGAAATCCCACCTCACCCCGTAGTCCCTCGTATTTGGGGTAAGTTGGGTTTTCATACAAAGGTGATTTTGGAAGATTGTTGGATCGTTTTTTTTTTATTATGAGTATTACTATAGCTCCATTTTAAATTGGAGTACATTATTTTTGTAGCAGTAGCCTTAAAATCCCTTCTCACCCCCCTTTCATCCCTTCTCTCCCCATTCATAACCCAACTCTCCCCGCGAACCCTACTCACCCCATTTTACGGTAGTTGAACTACTTGTCACTACTTATGTTTAAATTTAAATTTCAGTTCGATAAAAGTGAAACATAGAACCCTGTAATACTGAGCCAGCAATACATTACCTACGTGTAGTATGATAAACAGGCATTCAAATTCATCCAGTGAGCAGTAGGTAAATAACAAAAAAGTGCCACCTTAAAGAATTTATTTGCGTAATAATCTCAAACCTGTAACTCTTCAATTCACTCACGCTCAACTGATTGATGCCATTCACGGGAACCATTCACAAAACGGGCTCGAAAGTCGAACAATAACAAAGCGGAATCGCTATAATCGTCGGAGGCACAGCGTAAAGAGTAACAGTGGACCGACGCCTTTGATGTTTGCGTAAATCCGACACCGCACAAGACACTGTCGGGTTGTCACAGACTTTTACACACCGACACAAACATACCAAACATTTCAAATAAGACACGTTAGCCCTGTAAGTAGTACCGAGCTACTAACAATGGCGATGTCTGCAGCTCGGGTGCGCGCAACCTCCTCTCGCCCCGCGCACCCCGCACGATTGCCCTTAGTACTAGCGGTTGACCAAAATCAGCTGCAAATGGTGTTAAAGGTATGAAAATCGGCACGATTAATCTTTAGGCCATTTGAATCAATTTGACCCGTAGCACAAAAAAAAAAACGGAAAGTAGTTATGACGTCATCTTTTTTTTGTATGGAATAAAAATATTTTTTGTTAGAAACCTATCGTGTGTGGTATTAAATGAAAGGGCAGTTTGAGCCGGTTCTAGAAATATATCACATTATTATATTCCCGTCACTTGTATTCAATTAAAATTAAAATAATTTTCAAAACATATCAAGTTCGCTCCTCCAGATACGAAACCGTTGAATAATTTTTTGTAAGATATACCTCAAATAATACCCAATATCCTCATATCTAACCCAAAGAAATCAATTTCGAAAATATTTAGATTTTGTATTTTTTTTAATCTTTCATTATTACAAAGTGTGATGTCGAATTTAATATTTAAACTGATACCACACACGATAGGTTTCTAAACAATTTTTTTTTTCATACAAAAATAAGATGACGACATAACTCCTTTCCGTTTTTTTTTTGGTGCTACGGGTCAAATTGATTCAAATGGCCTAAAGATTAATCGTGCCGATTTTCATACCTTTAACACCATTTGCAGCTGATTCCCGAATCAGGCTGTACCGCTATCACTACCTGTCTAGACGGCTGCGTCGAATGACTGTATTGTTATATAGACTGTGTCGGAGGGGACTCGGCTTCAGTATAATGATTGATGAAACAAGTTTAAACACAGTTCTAGTGAGTTTCAAACTCTGCCTTTTGTATTCTTTATACTTTTGTCTCAGTTTCACCAGAAGGATAAAACGCAATGTGGTGGATATTTTCACCGTGTATTTTGCGAGTACGATCGTTTGGACTATCTCGGTTATACAACGTATTTTATAAGAAAAGTATGGACGCGTTTGTATTTTATATTAGAGGATTTTATTAACCCATGTGTACCTATCTATCGAAGAAAATTAATCATTGAACAAGGTTTACTCGTACATTTGAGTATTTTTTTTCTCCTTTGCGGTTACGTACGAGTATACCTCAAACAAATATTTAGGTATAGTTGAATTATCGAGAAGATGGAATTGCATTTGTAGTGGTTGTATGCTGATAGTACAAGAAAATAGAAAATTCAAATATAGAATGCCTGTAAACAAACAATACTACTACATATGCAATTCCACGCTCTCGATGATTCAACTATAGGTATTTTTTGTAAATCAAAAAGTTGATCATCGGTAACAAGCACCAGACATAGATGTATATTACAAAACCTTAACAAATTATACCTACCTACACCCAAACCTTCCTCAAGAATCACTCTATTGATAGGTGAAAACCGCATGAAAATCCGTTCAGTAGTTTTTGAGTTTATAGCAAACATACATACACATAAACGGACAGATTCGCCGGGCGACTTTGTTTTATAAGGTGTAGTTCTCCACACTTTCTACGACATTGTGAGTGAAGTGGACAAAGATAACGAGAGGGTCAAATAAAATAAAATTAAGTAGACAAGTCACTAAGTTTTAATTCGATTGATGATCGAAGAGTAATTACGAAGAGGAAGTTAACTTTTCCACGTCAATTGAGTGGTTCGTAAATGAATAATTTATGAACAGGTACGGGGATAGTCTATTTTGGTCCCAGTAAACATGACGCCTACATATCGCCTTTATGACTTCTCCTCAGTAAGTAATTACAAAAAAAAATCTAATAAAAAGTATAGGTAATCTTGCTTAGATTCTGTGCGGAAAGAGAAGAGTCGTGGAATATAAGGGGCTCTATTATATTCTACGATTCTTCTCTTTCCACACAGACTCTATCGCTTTTACATGTACACTAAAATAAAGGTGGAGTCAAATCGTGAAATTGTTTTCAACACAAACCTGCCTTGTTTGTGCCCAGAATGTGAATAGCAGTTTTGACATTGGAAATGTCTTTTCGTTCGCTCCAGTATACGGTCCGATTTCATGAAAAAGTGCGATCCCCTTATATCTCGGAAAGTTGTGAAGATATGATATTAAAAAATAGGCTCAAAAGACGCATAATCACGAGAGCTGTAAGGTGCAAAAATAATTATTCGATAAAGTCAAAAACAAAAAAGTTATGGTCGAAATAGTGAAAATAAATTTCAATTTTTTCCGAATTTTTGATTTTGGTGCTCGATAATTTGGAAACGAAGAATGATATCAAAAATTTGAGAAAAACAGCTCTGGACAATTTAGTCAGCTACAATTTGAGCCTAAAACAAAGACGATCGGGTTAAGGGTTTGCCCTGTAGCCTAACCTTAAAATAGTCAAAAAGTCAGAACGACATTTTTCACAGGACATTTATGACTTCATGTTTCGCAGAGTTCGTTATCGGTGTTTGTTGTGAATTATCGGGATTATGACGGCAGAATAACACTTGCACTGCGTGGGCTTTCAAAATCGCTGCAGATTTTTCTTGGTCTAACTCTATCTCTCCTGTTTGAGACGGGCGTAGATAACGCACTATTGGACAATCTATGCATTCTTGTGAATTTAATTTTCTTGTACTTTGAACATTAATATATCCTGCTTATTAATCGAAAAATGAAATATGTACCTATACTTATGCGCCACGGCGACAATTATTCAAACTTGGATACGCGTGTGGAAATTTTGCAATTTGTTTGTTCACATGCGTTATGTCCAGGATACTTGTGTTAGTCTAAGAATAAAATAATTATCATTCAACGTTGTAGTTTTATTTTGTAACTTTTTCCTTATCCAGACTTTCTCGTCGCTCAGCGACAATATTTTTTCGAATTCCGTAGATTCATTTCCAATGTGCTCGATAGTCGTGTGAGGCACGAAATCTGTGAGTTTTTTTTATTATTCGTCATAAAAATGGCTTCTCCTACATCATAACTGCTCATGAATATACTTCTTACTAAATCTCTATCATTCACATCACTTTAGTTTTCAAAATGCGGGGTACAAATTTTATCTTTAATTTTCATAATACGTACAGTAAGCATGAGAAGTATGTAGGTAACTAACTGGGTCAGGAGTATAAAATGATCTAAAATACACCTTTGTGCTGATAATTTTGGACGCCTTGCCCGATTAACAATTTCCGCTGTATGAACAACGCGTGATCGACTAAGCAAAAAGGAATGGGCTAATGTGTTTACGCCAACATTTTTGTACAACATACTCGCTTTCAAATTAATAAATCAAGGCTCGAGATACCGGATCGTAATATAACTCGCCCTTACCAATATCCATCGACCCATGTCTATATTATTCTCAGTTTAACGCCCATCGTAAAGCTGCGGCCACATGGTGCTCGGAAATGGAACTATGCCTTCGATGGACAGGTTTATTTGGATAGCCGCGTTTTATAGATATTGAAAATAGTGCCAGGTTATGAGGCTGGGAGCTCGTTTGCTCTGTTTTCCAGGAGTTTATAACGTAATATTATAGTTGAGTTGAAAAGTACTCTGCTATTTGCGACTTCGGTACAATACCATATAAGTTTTACTAGGTACCAATTTTAAAGAACCGAATGAGGTGGACTGGACTTGGATAGTACCTAGACAGTTATACTTTTAGGATTAGTTACATACAGAAGTCGTATGTAAAAATATTGAGGCGTTCCCCAGAAAAATCTGAGGAAAAGACATAGACAAAAGTCATTTTTTGAAAAACTCAAGGTGTGAGACCAATGATAAAATTTAGTTGAGAAGCAAACCCAGAAACCTCAAATCAACACTTCTTTACAGGATTTCGTAGTCAAAAAAAATGTTCTTATTTATTTCGTAATGTCCGCGTCTGCCAGGTTAGGTAATAAGATTAGGGGTGATAAAAAAATCGTAATAGAATGTAAGTAGGGTTATTATCAAGTTTCCGTTAGTATCATTCAGGTTTAAAAACTAACTTAATTGCTGAAATACTACGACCACGGGATACACGTCAGTAACCACGAGCGCTGGCAATGCGCTCGAAACGTCAGGATGTATTTCAATTTCGATATATTTAACCCTTAGAGTCGCAAGATTTTTTTATTAATAAAAAACTTTTTTTTTATGTTTTTTAGATTTATACAAGCCACAAAATAAGTGAAAAAATACAAAAAAAAATCTACAGCCTGTAAATACTGAAATAATCGACGTATAGAATAATATACGTTGCCAACAACTTAACAAAAATCTATCCTCTGTTTATGTATAGTATTATATGCAGTGCTATACTTCCTATGCGATCTGATGGTAAGCAGCAAAGCAGTTTCTCGTCTTCACGTAGCACAAGTGCACATCACATTTGGTGCATTTTGTACTTGCTTGACCCCCTTTACAAAAATTACATCTGCCATATACTGTGTGTTGGGGACTTGGGGCCAATGATCAATTCTGTCGTAACTTATACTATCAATAGGCCTCCCAGTCTTTGGATTGTGAATTTTCTTTTTGTCAGGCACTGTCTTAAAGCAATTTTCTTTGGTGACCCTGAGGGGCTACCGCGAAAACCGAAATTCGCAAATTGCGGGGATCTTACTCTTTTACTCCAATGAAGGCGTAATTAGAGTGACAGAGAAAAATGCCCGCAATTGACGATTTTCGGTATTGGCGGTAGCCCTACTGTTTTCTTTCAACAATCCAGCAAAGACTTCGTAACGGAAGTTTTTCAGGCGATTTTTTTTTATTACTTTGTTGATGGTGACGTCGTCTTAGAAGCCAGGCGTTATTGATACCTACATATATTTATCAATAATTTGGGAAAATATATTTAAGTAAGTATGGATTTCATTTCAGTACGATACAATGCTATCAGTATATCTGCGAGATCCACTCCTCCTATATGACGATTGTAATGACGGACAATTTGTGGGCACTCATTGAATTTTTCAATGTCAATTCGCGACTTTGCCTGTTTGAAAAATCTCTTTATTGTATCGGATGAACATCCACATACGAACTGACCAACGTGACAGCTTTATTGTTAATCCATTTAATTATAGCACGATTTGTTGTCGTTACATACCACTTGGCATGATGAACCACGTCCCTTATTTTTCAGTGCTTTGTCTGACGTCAAAAACTTATTGGCATCTTTCAGTCGGTTTGTTCGGACGGTACCTAGACTGAAAATGCCGTAATTTTCTCGTAAAATATATACAAGTTCGAGCGAGGTAAAATAGTTGTCGAAATATACGACGCACGCGCGACTCTTAATAGTTAGTTTTGCACAATGCAAGAACCATATTTTGGCACCGACACCTAAACTTTCTTCCTCGTCAGTGAAAGTTGAAGTTCTAAATGTGTCGTCGCCAGCATAAATCATGAAATCATAAACGAACTAGCGCGAACATTGTGCATAGGCTGAAACAAAATTATTCACACCTTCAATGAAAGTATAAAGTCAGTAAATATTTTCAATTCCTATTACCCCACTAGGAAAATTACTAGTATTTAACTATGTAGTATGCTTGAGTATGCTAAATTAAAATTGAGCCTGTTAGTCGAGATATGGCCTGTTTGTAATAAGGACACTAAAATAACAATAAAATTCAGTAAATCGTCGGAGTTTATTATTAAAGGTAGGTATTAATAATTATAATATCACTCTAAACAGTTTTGACATCACTTATAGTTCGTTTTTTTTTAGCGTTAGAAAGAACTTGAAAGAAGGTAAGCGATCTTGACATGTCTTTTAATTGAAAAACGCTTTTTAAAAATCAGTAACTATTACCTACTTATGAAAGCAGAAGAATATAAATTATCGTATTAGAGTCATAATTGTTACATATTTGCCGTAACTTATTTTTAAAATGTGTTTTTCAATTAAAAGACACATCAAGATTGTTTACCTTATTTCAAATGCTAAAAAAACGAACTATAGGGACATAGTCGCAACGTATAGTATTCCATACGGAACAAATCAGGCTTCATATGCAGGAGTAGTGGCAACGTATAGTATACTATTCCGTGGCACAAACATGACAATAAAATCTAATCGTAGTATATCCGACA
The DNA here is from genome assembly GCF_910591565.1 of Cydia splendana. Classification (NCBI taxonomy): domain Eukaryota; kingdom Metazoa; phylum Arthropoda; class Insecta; order Lepidoptera; family Tortricidae; genus Cydia; species Cydia splendana. The sequence goes on along the minus strand of NC_085967.1, from coordinate 18,544,103 downwards.
GAAAATATATGCATTATAAGATAATTTACTATAATCTTCATAAAATATTCTGCATTCTTTCGTTGATTTCTAAGAACTTTTTTTTAAATATGTATATTTACCTTTGGACTCCGCAAAGATTTCTTCATGGTGACAGAATTCATCTAATTGTGTTGTTAACGAGTACTAACACACATCAAAGTATTTTAAAATAAAATCTACCCACCTTTATAAACCGTACTAGAAAAGACATACCTGTGTAAACATTGGTTAAGTACCCTATTTATTTTTTTATTTGTCGTGTATAGCATGATATACGAAGTGACTCTAAGGGTTAATCCTTAGTTAAAAGGAAAGTGGGGGGCTTGGCCATAAAAACGGTAGTTGCACATAACACATTTCTTTTAAAAAGAGCTATATACCTATTATTTAATTACACAAACGGGTCTACCGCGATATAATTTCATTGTAATTAAATATGTGTACAAAACGCGAGAGTTTAAAGTGTTATATTGGTTGTTTTTGTTACTTGTACCAGCCGGAAAGGAACTTTGACGTAATAGAAACAAACACGTACATGCTTGCTTAGGTGACGAAGTTCGTTAAGATATCATTGAGTTAGCGCAAACCGAATTATAGCTACCCTACTCCGAGGGATCATTGTTTTTTCTACTCGTACACTCTGGGTAAATATTACACACATTGTCTTAGTGGTGAGATAGAAACTAGCCAATGCGTGGTATTTTCGATTCAGTTTTTATAGTTTTAACAGATACATATATTCCTTCAGGGGCATTCCACGAGACTGTCGCTTACATAACGCAATTCTTCTAATACTTCTGGAAATGCTGAGTAAGCGATATTGGGTCAGGTAATATTTCATGACTTGGCTAACAAATTGGCAGTATATTCTCGAGATTCACGTATTTTTTTGAGGTAGCTGCCATACAAGGCAAAAGCGTTATGTAAGCGACAGTCTCGTGGAATGCCCCTTCATTCCTTGCTTCTCACTAAGTATCGTAGGTAACTCTGGTACCCGATCGGAACTTAAAAAAAATAGGAGTGTTCTCAGTATTCATTACATGAAGATTGCTCGTGCTGGTCTGGTGCATGCAAAATGTAGTGAAAATCGGGGTGCGTATCGATGGCTATAAACATTTTTATTATAATATAAGTTGCATTAACGCTTATTTAGTATAATTATTAAATGATATAACAAAACTGAATATATTTACATATGATATTATTATCGTTTTATATAATGATTAATTGATCTTATAACATTTACCGTAACATTCTTGATGTATGATACATATTTCCTATACCGAATTTATGATATAAAGTTATTTCATCTAAAGTAGAATTGTTACAACCTTTGTTGATGTAATGTATTAGATATAATATAGTCCCACATTTACTATTACACACTACAAAAAACGATACGTATAACGAACTGCTATGTATTTATAACTAGATAGGTAAGGTTAACAACTGCGGCCCTTACACAAAACGAACCGCTACCAGAAAAGTAGGTTAGGTTAGGTTAGAATTGCGTCCATTACACCAAACAAAACAAACCACTACCAGAATACTAGGTTAGGTTAGGTTGGAATTGCGACCTCCACATAAATGAGAGAAAAGAAGTTTAAATAAAACGCAATTTGCAAAAATACCTATATTGTACCGAATAATACTTATACTTATATTAAAACTTGTATAATAAAATGAGCATTATATCACGTGATCGTTATAAGAAATGAGTGTTATACCGAAAGATAATTATATAAAATAATATTAAACATTTTAATAATATACCAAATGTATATTATATAAAATGAGTGATTATATTTTCTGAAATTCTATTAAGTAAATGTTGATATATCGACAGAAAATATATTAATTATTTTTATATCGATCATTACACACCCTGAAAATCGTGACAATCAATGTACTTACAATGTATTTTTCACCTCAGTAGCTCGAACAAGGGTACTTTGCTTCTTAAAAACAGTGAGCAAAATGCGATTTTACTCACTGAGTGAGACAAAATGACATTCAAGTGACCTTTATAGTCAATAGTTATTTGTACAACAAGAGATCAAAGTTTGATATTTCTTCGAGTGCTTATTTTGAGTCCCGTGCAAGCGAAAGATTCTATAATAGATTCACGAGCGTAGCGAGTGAATCTAATTTAGAATCTTGAGCGTAGTAAGGGATTCAAAAGCGCACGAGATGTAAATAACTTTGATCTCGTGTAGTACACAAAAATTTTCACCCTAAGCAGTGAGAACATACCTAGTGGGACAGAGATAATAGAACCCAAGTATATCGAACTTGTATTAGACCCCGCATGTTGAAATGACATTTGACTATAAAGGTCACATGAATGTCATTTTGTCTCACTCAGTGAGCAAAATCGCATTTTGCTCACTGTTTTTAAGAAGCAAAGTACCCTTGTTCGAGCTGCTGAGGTGAAAATGTCATTTCAATATGCGGGGTCTAATACAAGTTCGAAAAACTTAGGTTCTATTATCTCTGTCCCTTTCACACTGTTAGCAAAAAGAAATAGACAAAAAAAAATTCAAACGACATTCAACGGTATATTGACGGTTTATAATAGACCCCAGAAAAACGTCAGAACGCATCATTCCAAACCACGTACGAGTATGAATTCTTAATAATTAATTAATAATTATAATAATAAAGTTTAAGATTTGATGAAAACTGATAAAAACACTATATTTTAGGTATTTTATTGTACAATTAAAATAATCGCAAAATTAATTATTCTACTTTTAATACTTTCTATTATAGTTGACAAATAATACGTACAATCGTACATACGTATCCGAATTGCGGATACCTACATATCCGCAATTCGGACCGTATCTTACGAAGTTTTACAAAAAAAAAGTTGTCGATTGAAGTCGTTATTTCCATATTATTTTGATGAAATTTATTATTACGTTTTGTTTTTGTGTTCGATTGCGGTAATTAAACTTAATTGTTAGTAGGAATATCTTAAGAAAACATGAGTGCATAGGTATTACAACTGATAAATTACTATATTTTAGATATTTTATTGTACAATTAAAATAATGAACTCTAAAAATACACAGATTATCACGCAAAATTAATTATTTTACTTTTAAGAATTTCTACCATAGTTGACAAATAGTACATATCCGCAATTCGGACCGTATCTTACAAAAAAAAAGTTGTCGATTGAAGTGTCAGTTGATGTTCGTTATTTCCATATTATTTTACTGAAATTTATTATTACGTTTTGTTTTTGTGTTCGTTTGCGGTAATTAAACTTAATTTGATAATGTTAAACTTAATTGTTTGTATAGGTATATTAAGAAAACATGAGTGCAGGTATTAAGTGACGAAGAAGGATTACATTTTCCAAGTTGTCTAATATGTATGTTCTCACTGCACCGGTGAAAAATTTTGTGTACTACACGAGATTAAAGTTATTTACATCTCGTGCTCTTTTGAGTCCCTTACTACGCTCAAGATTCTAAATTAGATTATTATAGAATCTTTCGCTTGCACGGGACTCAAAATAAGCACTCGAAGAAATATCAAACTTTGATCTCTTGTTCTACAAATAACTATTTAATTCAGTTCTCAATGAAGCAAACTTTATACGTACCGAATATACGAGCACATATAATTGATCGGGACATTTCATTAGCAAAAAAAAATACGATTGTCATTTGAAACATTTAGCATATTTGAAGTTTTCTCTTTTTAAGTATATTCTAACTAAACTACTGAATCTTCAATAAATAAGATGGGAAAGTTTTAGACTAAAAAAACATGCACGGTTATCAACGGCATTTTTTTTAAAAAGCTTTTACTTGACACTGTTATACCGGGTGTGGCCTGTAACACGAGCAAATAATTAAAACATAGATTGTACTCCTCAAACGGTGACACGGCCACACCCGGTATACGTGCATAGAGTTCTCGCTAAGAAAAATAAACTACCTATAGTGAATTTAATTCTCTTTGACTACAATACCTTGCATCGAATGCCTGAAGTACCCAATATAATAGAAATATAAATAATATTTGCGCTTGAATAAACATAACAATGCATACCTACTGTTCAAAGCTTTGACTTTTATTTGTTGAAACGGCTAGGTACCTATAGGTAGATTTATATTATATGTACATATATTCATGTTATCGGTTCATAGCATAAAATACAGGCTGATTCATGATACGTGAGCACTTGAGCAGCCAGCATTATACATAATGTTAAGCGCTAAAGAATTTACTAACAGCCTAATCAAGACAACTAATCTCTCATAAATAAACATCTATACATAAACAATAATTCGATATTTGACTGATTAACTGTCGTTCCCTGAAAGTGTATTATTTGGCACATATCTAGTTGTCTCAATCAATACAATGTCTATTATACACACATATGTCCACAGTATGTCTATCGTTTTCCTCTCGATATCCTTGTATGATTTACCCGATATCCTATTATGATTTACGAGTAGATGCCATCAATCCTTAATGGTCCTAACATCTGGTGGCGCAGGGGCTAAGCGTGCACTACATTGTTGTCCCTTTACATGAAATTTATCTGTGTTCTATAGAATAGTAAAGGTACGGTTGTGCAAACATAAAAGTGGACAGATGTTTTATATTTCATTCATGAAACATTTGTCTACAGCTAATATATCTAGGTAGTATTCTACAATCATCTCACCCAGAAATAGGTTAAAATCATTATCAAGAATAATGGAAGAGATCCCTCTTAGGGATATGTTCGCCTTTGTAGTACACAATTATGTTCTATCTGATGTAATCAATATTTATTTTTTCCCGTACAATAAAGTGTTTACTTACTTATAACTTTAGAAGTCTGACTAGACCTAAAATATTACCCCACAAGAAAAAGTGTGTCTGTTTATCTATTACTTCACGCTTAAACCGCTAAACCGATTTAGTTAAAAATTGGTATAGAGATAGTTTGAGTCCCGGGAAAGGACATAATATAGTTTTTATTAATCATCATTATCATTATCATCCCATGTAGATGAAGCCGCAGGCATAAGCTAGTAAATAAAAAGGCCATCTAGGATATGTGGATAAAAAATAGGTAGGTAAGCTAGGTAAACCTAATTTTTATTGAAATCTCGTTTCCTAATATCCAATTCAGAAAGTCCCAAATAAACTTGACAACTTGTAAGGTTAACGAGTAGGTACATATGCACACGTGCAATTATGTAGGTATGTTACTTACGTCAAAGAAGTCTTTGATCTTCCATACAAATTACTTTAAAAGGAACCTTATGTAGGTAGAGGAATCCGTGCATTTGATATCGGGACCTTTCAATAAAGCTACTTGAGACACGTCCGTATGTAAATACTTCATCCCTTGGACGGGGTTGGGGAAGTAGAATCGCAAATCGTAAAATTCAGCGATCAGAGGCAGCTTGGGAACGTAGGGTATGGGAAGCGAGCGGACGGACGGACTCAGGTGGAAAGTTATCAAAAGAGTTGTGCACACATCTAAAAAAGATAAACGTGGAAGAAAATTCTTATGATCTTTGAGTAGACCTTTTATATTTAAATAAGTATCTATGAATATGTTTACGGATGAGCGATTGTAAACCATTCTAAGATTGTTCAGATCGATTCAAAGAAACTCGGGTTATAGTAGAGGAGTAGTATGAAAAGTAGGTGAGGGTCAAAATAATTCCCACAAAGACGGGTTTTGATTTTTTTAGTTCTTTGTTTCTATCAATCATAAAATATATCAAAATATATGTATGCAAAACGCGTTTTTTTGACCACCAACAATTTTAACTTCGTAAATTAAAAAATATATATATATATCGTGTGTAGTATCAATTATTTTGACCCCAAAGGCTATATCTCCTCTAGTAGAGAGAAACCTCTACGACCGAGAAAAATAATTTTGCACAGGTAAAAATATTGTTTTGTCAAGAACCAGATATGTCAAAACTGAAATACCTTAATCCAAAATATATATACCTTGGACTAAGATAATCTCACTGTTCAAGGGTGTTATATCCTCAAATATCAAGTTTCTCTGTAATCATTTTATTACTTGAGTATATAAGATTTAATCACAAGTAACCTTTTTTTATTTGATAAAAGAAAGTAGTTATTTACCCAAGCTCTATAATACAAGACTTTTTATCTCTTGCAAGAAGTTTTTTCGAGTTTCCTTCTAAATTCGAAAACATCTTGAAACAAATAATTATCCTTGGTTCCAGACCTTTTTTTATCCGTGTCATCCGTGTGGCCTCTTGAACTCTCGCTAAGTAACGTTTTGACTGTAGTCACAGAATAACTAATAGTACTACCGTACAGAAAATTCACTCCTTCACAATAATCAGATTTAGGTATAAAATTATAGTTACCTATACTCGCCGCCTGCAACGAAATTGAAACTTATAACCGCGCACGAACGGTGAATCTTTTTTGCGCGAGCGCCACGTGACACGACTATCGTGCGGTCGAGCGGCAGCCCACTGCCATACGCCTGCCCTACCCGGGTGGCCCGCCGGCCAAATGTACCTAAACTGCGGAGTGACACCTCCTGCTGTAGTTCGCTTGTGACTTGCGACGAATTCCTCGACCAACCCGCCGCAGTCCGTGGCCTGAGCTTTATGTGTGGCCGACGACTATAAAAACCATAATGCACCGCACTTTACTACTGTTCGTATACGGTGAGACGTGTAATGTGACTCATGGTATAATAATATACTCCGCCTGGTACTCCATTCCCGTCTTTTCTAGGTCACCTAACTGACACGGGCTTACGTCATCATGCGACAGCGCTATATGATAATATGCGATAGCGCTATATATAGCGGCCATGTTGTTGTGACGTAGCCCCGTGTCACTCTGGGAATGGAAGACCATGTTTTATTAGACTATGATGTGACTAATGTTACTGTAGGTTCACACTGGATGGCTTATAGTTGGTGATTTGTTATGTAAGGTATTATGAAAATATTTTCAGTGAATAATCTTACAAATAGAAAGGAATTTTGATGTTATTACTGTCATGCAAAAACTGTCTGAGAAACTTTGATAAAATGTGTTAAAATTATAACCTGGATTAACATGATAAATGATAATACTTTACTCTTTGTCCTGGGAATCATACCATAGAGGTAAATTTATAGTCTGTATCTTTAGGTATTTAAAAAAGACTAAACAAAATCTACCCTCAAATGGCTTCTTAAGCCAGTTGAGGGTAGATGAAAACATTACATGATCAAATAATGTAGGTTAAAGTTCAGTGACAGATCCAGGTGGGTTTGTATTTGGTTGGTTAATCGATAAATGTTATAACTAAGTACCCGAAAATGTACAAATTATTTGTTTACTTTTATTTAAGTACCTAAAGATACAGAGTGTAGGTGTACCTGGAAAGCGTTAAATGAATTACCTTATAGTACAGTCGGTACATTGGTATTAAGGGCGGTAAACAAGAATTTAAGAACGAGTGTGAATTAAATTAACCCGAGAATTCCTATACCGCTCGTGGCACACACAATGTTTTTCATCGCACTCGTAAGGAAAAAAAGAACGAAATAAAAACTTTTTACAAAAAAAAGCAAACCGACTTCAAAAAAGATGAAATAAAATATTATCCTTTTTGAAGTCTATGCGTTACCAACTGATATGTTTGAAGTCGGTGCCAAGCCAAATTTTGAAGCATACCATGATTTTGGTGCGATTCGATAAGGATGTACCTACGTTGGATTGCCTTACACGACGACAATGAACGTACTTTCTGTAGGTACAGTCGACGTTAAAAATATGTTTACACTTTTCGCCTTATTACAAAGGAGTAAGGTACAAAAGTGTAAATATATCTTTGACGTCGATTGTATCTAAAGCCCCCTCCAGACTATGCGCGTGAATCGCGGGCGAAGCCGCGAACGCGAGTGTGGAGTCGATTTCGCAGGTCTGCGTTCAGGACTCCACACTCGCGTTCGCGGCTTTGCGCCGCGATTCGCGCACGAGTGTGGAGGAGGCTTAAGAACACACCTCAGAACACACGATCAAACCTTCTTGGCGCAGTCTGTACCATGTTTGTCGGCACATTAGTGGAAATCCAATGCATTTTTTTTCGTCGTATTTTTTAAAGAGCATTTCTTACTAATGCTCGAACAGTCTATAGCACGCAAGTGTGAGATTGGGACTGAGTAATTTCCCGTCCCTTATCCAGAGGACTATATTTCAAAATATAAAACAATTTAAGAAATTTACCTTCTTGCCAAATTTCACCTAAAGCGGTTCAGTTGTTTAGCCTTGAAAAGGCGACAAAGAGGCAGACAAAATTACTTACACATTTGTAATAGTTATTAGTGCAGTTCTAGTGGGATTTATAGCCATAAAGCTGATTATTTTGACTGGTATTGTTACTACTTGGCTTGGCACCGACTTCAAACATATCAGTTGGTAACGCATAGACTTCAAAAAGGATAATATTTTATTTCATCTTTTTTGAAGTCGGTTTGCTTTTTTTTGTAAAAAGTTTTTATTTTTCCATTTTTAGTTTTAACGCATTGTTAAGAGCGCGACGCATGAATGAAAAACAAGATCATGTTTAACACTAAATTCGTGTACCTATTACTTTAATAAATATGTATGTAATCAGGAATTTTCTCGAGTCCGTCTGGGAAATTATAATTCCTGTCACTACTACACTAAATCCATCCTCCGCCCCGCCACTGGCCCAATCCCTCAACGCCCCGATCACTCAACCTCACAGCGCATCAACCCCTGATCCAGGAACCCCTCGATCCTGAACCAGCAACCCTTCAACCCCCATTCCCCGACCCGTTAATCTCTGACCCCTTAACTCCTAACCCTAACCCCCGATCAGTAGCCTTACCAGCTTACCACGAGTTTGACATTGATATATTCGCTAGCATGTGTGTAACTTACTTCCTATGCATCTCGCTCGTACTAACCTTAGTGTGAGCGAGATGCATAAAAAGTTACATTTAGATGCATAAGACGTTAGCGAATATGTCAATGTCAAACTCGTGGTAAGGCTACAGTTGCAGTACATCAAATTGGTTGTTTTCGGAAGCAAATGCTCGAGTTACTTTAGAAAACCCCGAAATCACTTAACACGTGCCTTTAAAAATTGAGGAGTTCCCTCAATTCCTCATGGATTCCATCATCAGACCAGAACCAAAAATAATACGGAAACACCTTGGAGGTAACTTCTTCCAAACAAAAAAAGAATTACTCAAATCGGATCACAGGTGCCGGAGTAATCGGTGAACATACTTACATTTAAAGAAATCATCATCATTATCATCAAAATAATCATCATCATCAGGTCTACTTCATCAAATTAGTGGTTTTCGGGAGAAAATGCTCGAGTTGCTTAAGAAAACGCCCAAAACACCATGCATGTGCCTTTAAAAATTGAGGAGTTCCCTCAATTCCTCATGGATCCCATCATCAGAACAGAACCAAATTAAAATGGGACCAACTCGGAGGTAGCTCCTTTCAAACAAAAAAAGAATTACTCAAATCGGACTACGGATGTCGGAGTAATCGGTGAACGTACATAGAAAAAAAAAAAAAATAGCCACAACCGAATACAGAACCTCCTCCTTCTATGAAATTGAAGTCGGTTAAAAATGAATAAAACTGCTGCCTGATTTCGGACGTACGTTAGGTACAGCTCTAGACCAAAATTCAGGATTTACGGACTGAATTGCCTAGCAAGTGTGATACCTTTTTCGAGCAAGGTGATGAAAGAAGTCCTTACACGCAACGGTATACAATTTTCACCAGAGAAAGATGACTGTGATGGCTGTGTATATGGAAAAATGACTAGATTGTCATTCGGTACAAGGCAACATCGTGGCAACAAACCAGGCGATCAAATTAACGCTGACGTTTGTGGACCTATGTCAGAACTATCACTTGGCGGGAAAAGATACTTCGTTGTATTTAAAGATGATTTTACAGAGTTCAGACGAGTATACTTCCTAAAATAAAAATCTGAAGTAGCCAGTGTACTACCCAAATTTCTTGCTGAAATTAAAACGGCTGGTCATGTTGTTAAAGAATTACTCACAGATGCTGGAACAAGAAGTTTTGTTCGTTCCTGTTGAAATATAAGCTTCAGCAAAGTGACTCAGATCCATGCTTGTTTATAAGCCAAGATCGGAAACTCATTGTCATGATCTACGTGGATGACGGACTAAACCTATCTCAAGACAAGACATGTATGGAAGAGTTCCTGAGTGCCCTGACGGCAGAACTGACGGGTCAATATTTATTAACCAAGAAGCCTACATAAAAACTATTTTGAAACATTATAACATGTGTGATGCAAACTCTGTTGTCATTCCGATAGACAAAAGTCAGATGACAGAAAATTTGAAACTCGACAGTGACACGAGTGTCAATAATTTTCATTACAGAGAATTGGTCGGCAAATTATTATATTTATCGGTTGTGAGCAGACCGGATATTTCCTTTGCTGTAAATGTTTTATCTAAACATGTTGAAAAACCCGATACGTGCCACTATGCGATCGCTAAACGAGTCTTGAGATACTTGAAGGGAACCCAATGCCTTGGTATATTATACAAGTATTCGTCAGCAGAAGGAAATTCTTTCGTAGCATATAGCGACGCGGACTACGCCGGAGACAAGGCTACAAGAAGGTCGACTTCTGGCTATGTATGTCTGACCGCAGGGGGAGCAGTGTCGTGGTCTTCAAAAACGCAAAGATGTGTGAGCCTTTCAACGACCGAGGCAGAATTTGTTGCAGCCAGCCTAGCAGCCCAGACGGTAATATGGCTCAATCGTCTGTATAAAGAAGTGCGAGGGTACGAAGTTATACCTACATTGTTTGTGGATAATCAAAGTGCGATTAAGCTGGTTAAAAACCCCGTGTTCCACTTTACGACCAAACACATAGACACACGGTACAAGTTCGTGCAAGAACTGCACCAAGAAAAGAAGGTGGATGTCCACTACGTGCCATCTAAACAGCAGGTAGCGGATACATTGACAAAAGCTTTGCCGAAGGAAAGCTTCCTTAAAGCACGCACCTTATTGGGCATGACAACTAAGCCTGCCCTGATGTAGGGGGAGTGTTGGAACTGGCCATCAGGTACATTACTTTTCTATATGACTGCTGTATTTTCAAATGTATATTTGACAGACTTCAATAAAAATTGTCCTAGAGGAATATTTGTTTCAATAAAAATCTCAAAGACGGGATTAAAGGCAGGTTATAAAAACCCGCACGGCATTTTTTTATTTCTACGGAACTCTAATAAAAGCCCACGAGGATAATGTGTCAATGCCCTCGAGGCAATTTATCGCATTGCTTGACGTAACGTACGGGTGACACTATTTTACACTACACGCTCTCGGTTTTTCACATCGCATTTTTTTGTAACCGTTAATAAAAAACCAGCACTGGAATATTTTTATATGTCACGCGTTCCAGCAAACTCTGTTATGCTGCCTTAAAATATTCAAAGCCTATTTTATTATTCTTATTAGAAAGCATTAGGGTATAATTTATTTTAATCTTTATAATATTAGTTGCGTTTGAACATGACATAAAAAGGTCAAATACGGCTTTCTTTGAACAAAAGGTTTCCTTTAGCAGAATCTTCGTGTTCCTAATATGTTTTTAAGAATTCTTTCTTAAATCCATCCTTAGGTCCTGCGGACCAATCCTGCCAAAGAAATTCATATTTTTCGCACTTTTATCATAAATAACTAGTAATTTGTTTTTTTGCTGTCTATAATTAGACAGCGGCAAGTATGCGATCAAATAGAACTCATTTATTGTATAATAAGTGTTATAAAATGAATATAGAACTTAAATTAACTACAATTAAGATAACTAAAGCTAAAAAATTAAAAATGTGTAAGTATGCGATTGATTGGCTATGTGCGAAGTTGGTGGTCGAATAAATACTATACAAGCATCATTTTACTCTTGTAACTACAACATCTTTTTTACACCACACACACACACACTAATATACCTACTTACATAATATTCTACTGTCAACACTACTTGTTTTGTCTCTTTGTTATTTACCGCAATTATTTCTTACAAAAAGCCCAAGCAAAATACTAATGGAGCAACTACTAATGGACCAACGAACGAAGGTACTTACCCATGTCTCGTTCAAAATGTTTTCTATCAAAGATGCAAAAAGAGGACAGGGGAAGTTCAAAGCCTTTGTAAGTGGTATTTTTAGTTGACTTATTTCCTGAATGCTCTAACTTCAATTTGTTCATTCATTATTAAAATAAGTCAAAGGTAAATCTGGCTTGCACATGCTTGTAAGGTGTATGAATTTTACAGACACATCATTTGATAGGTCTAGTTTTTTTTTCTAAATTAAGACGGACTGTATTACGTTCTGATAAAGAACTAAACTCAAAAATTCATGGTCTCCATAATATTTATAGCCACATATTTTTGACAACTCCGTAGGTATGTAATAAATGGTTGGTAGGGGAGACCGAGGTGAGTTGTGACAGAGGAGAGTTAACATCGTCGATTTTTTGGGACCTATAAACTGTTAGCCACCTCGCAACAGTGCGCGTTTGTTAACTCGTAACTTGAACTCATTATTAGTTAATAGATTCCAAAAAATCGACGATGTCACAACTCTCCTCTGTCACAATTCACCTCGGTCTCCCCTAAATATGTACATAGGGTAATTCGCCAGTAACTTGCCACCGGCCAATAACTGGCCACCCTAAACTAAAAATGAATTATATTCACCTATAAACAGAATTAATTTTAGTATAAGGTTTCAATAACTGGCCAGCCTTCAATAACTAGCCACCTTATACTAAAATGAAGTCTGTTTATAGGTGAATAGAATTCATTTTTAGTTTAGGGTGGCTAGTTGCTAACAGGTGGCCAGTTACTGGTGAATTACCTTAATATATATAGCAGACTAAAATACATACGAATTTCTATTAACAAGCCGTTACTTCGAGTGGCTATAGGCACGAAGTGTATCGTAGAAAAGCGTACAAACTTTCCAAACCCTTGGAAATTAAATTATAGGGATGTTGTTTTCCTAACGAAACGAGGGGTAAGTGGCCCTCGAGTGATGGACGCGTGATATACTTACTTTGGACCTGAGCTTGGGTTAAGAGCCCATCAACGTGCACACTAGCGCCACTGCTTAATAATGGTGATTATTAAAATTTAACGAAATATACCTATTCAAAAAAGGGGGCCGCTACGTACTGTATTTTGTATTTAAGTACCTTTTGAATACTTCAGACTAGTTTTTACGTTGCTGGATTCGTCGATCTATGAACTCAAAACAATAACGGCCGTTAACGAATCCAGCAACATAAAAACTAGTCTGATGTATTCAAAAAGTACTTAAATACAAAATACAGTACGTAGCGGCCCCTTTTTTAAATATCTTTCGTTAAATTTAAATAATCACGATTATTCAGCAGTGGCGCTAGTGTGCACGTTGATGGGCTCTTAAGAGCCTTTATTACGAGGATATTATTAGCTTGGGCATAATAGGTACCTAGGCGTTTTTTAAAGTATCTTTATATTTGTACTCTGACGTCAATGTATAGCCAGTATCAATGAATCGGCTTCAACAACGCGCCAAAATTATACATCACCCTGGAATACTTTTCCAACTAGAGATATCTCTTCAGTTCCCGATCAAAAATATCTATCACAGCCTATTCTTCTAAATATAGAGACATTCGGCAGAAGCGGTGGTGGCCGAGTGGATCTGACGTCCGACTTTCAATCCGGAGGTCGCGGGTTCAAATCCTGGCTCGTACCAATGAATATTTCGTAACTTATGTACGGAATATCATTTCATATTTACCACTCGCTTTTCGGTGAAGGAAAACGTCATGAAGAAACCTGCATACAACCGCGAAGAAATTCAAAGGTGTATGTGAAGTTCCCAACCCACATTGGGCCAGCGTGGGGACTTTAGTCCAAATCTCTCATGCTTGAAAGGCCTGTGCCCAGCAGTGGGACGTATATAGGCTAAATTATATATTTTTATTATAGAGACATATTTATTTCTGTTTAGTTATTAGAGAATGTTATGAGAGATACTATTGAAGTGTATCACCAATAATCACCGTCAAAAGTAACGGTTCTGACCATTACTTTTGACGGTGACTGTACCTACTAATTACTTCAAGGTGATTTGCCCCTTTTTGCAATATTCGTCAAAAATAATGAAGTTTGATCGTTTCTTGATTTTTTTCTTAATTAAAATCATTAGAAAAAAACCGGTCAAATGCGAGTCGGACTCGCGTTTCAAGGGTTCCGTACGGTGTACTTTCGTTTGGGCCAAATACCTTTCGCCAAATTTCACTTCCCAACAAACTTATAGCAATAGTTTCATTTCCCAAAGGAACCTTTAGCAAAGTTACACTTCGCATATAATTTATTTGGTCAAATTATCACTTGGCATGATTTTACTTTGTCAAATGTTGTTAGGACAAAAATTATTTAGCAAACGTTTTTTACTGGCTCATATTATATTCCAAAAAAGCCGTTAAGTGGGTTAGGTTAGGTTTGAACTGCGATCCTCACAGAACCGAACAAAAGTGGGTTAGGTTAGGTTAGAACTGCGAGCCTTACAGAAACGAAATGCTACTCGAAAAGTGGGTTTCATTAGGTTCGAACTGCGATCCTCACAGAACCGAACTGCTATCAGAGAAGTGGGTTAGGTTAGGCTAGAACTACGACCCTTACAGAAACGAAATGCTACTAAAAAGTGGGTGGTTTTACCTCCTTTTCTACATAGTGCACCATCTACATGTAATAACCTTTCACCGGCCTCCATATAAATCGTTTTTTTTTTCTTAAAAATTATAATGTTTATGGTTCAACTAATCACATCCGTATGCCTAAAACATAACCAAAATGATAAAAAAACCAAGGTCGGGATTAAGTATTTCAAATAAAAGCAAAAATAAAAATATCTATTGGTATGTAAATTGTATGCCATGCAATATGCTATGCTTAATGATACATTCACTAAATAATTTTTGGTAAAATGAAACTTGTCCAAGTAATTATTTGCTAAACAATAACTTGCCAAAAAAGACTATTGCTAACTGAAAAATTGCGATAAGTTGTTTTGCGAAACATTTTTTTGGGAAATGATAATTTGGGAAACATAGTTTGGGATGTGAAACTTTGGGAAACGTTTTTGGCCCATTCGTTAGTAAACCGTTCCGTACATTAAGTCCGATTCACGCTTGACTGCACATTTCTAATAGGTTTTCTTGTCATCTATAGGTAAATAACTATTTTTTGTATTTTTTTCAAAATTTTAGACCCTTTTAGAATTTTAGAATTTTAGTAGTTTCGGAGATAAGGGGGGGGGAGGGGGGGAGAATGGTAATATTTTGGCTATTTTCTTAAATAACATCTAGCCTATATATTCTAAAATCATAAAAAAAAAAACATTTTAATTTCTCAAAATGAGCTCTTTCATTTGATATGGAACACGATATAGTTTGAAAAACTTTATTTTTTAACTTTCTCATTTACGGGAAAAGTTCCCACCATGTTTAAATTTCAACTTGATTGGTCCAGTAGTTTCCGAGAAAATAGGCTGTGACAGACGGACAGACAGACAGACAGAAGCACGAGTGATCCTATACGGGTTCCGTTTTTTCCTTTTGAGGTACGGAACCCTAATTAAGCGTCAAGGAGGCTTAAACTCACTACATTACCTAGCTAATTTGCGTGGGTAGGTACATTTAAGGGTTAAAAGTCGTATAACTTACTTTAGAAGCTTATCTGAACATTCGTTTTCACGCTGTAAAACCAAAAGTCGTCTTAACGGTTTCAGATAGTACAAAAAACCGATACGACTGTCTTCCTGTCATTTTATCTGGCACGTCCCGGTTTTACACCCTAAGTAGGTACCTGGATTTTAAACTTAGGATATCAAGAAGTTAATAGAACATTATAGTCCGTATTTTACGATTACAGTTCTGGTTTTATAGTGGAGAGGAAATCAATGTTAAAACTACGAAACGACCGAACCCGGTTACTTATATAAGTAATGGATATATTTAAAAGTTATTTCCTTTGATACTTAAATTTTGAACTAATCTGTTACAAAATATTCTTTAATTAGTTGTTATTATGTGTTCGATAACCCCATAAATGCGACCGACCATCATATCCATACTGAACAGGATTCACAGATATAGTATTCTATGCTCTGAGACAGGACTCCTTGGGAAAAGCTGACTTCTACACTATTGTTTTTGTTTCTAAAATAATTTTGGAGATGCGTAAATTATCTCGGTGAGGTTCGTAAACTCAACATTTTATCCTAGAATAATACGAGCGTCAAAAGTCAACAACCCTCCTGAACCGGAAAGTGTTTTCCAAACAACATCCATTATTTGTAAACCCCGAGTGTATTCCCATTGTTTGGGAGAGCGAGCAGAGTTTTCATGCAAGGCAGTGTACCTACAGGTGTACCTTTGTATTTACTTTGTAAATAATAAATACTTAAAAAATTATTTCATCTTTGGGTGTAATCTACATACTTACTTAATATAATTTCTTACCATTAGTTTACTTCCTTTACTTCCTTCCTTTTATTAGAAGTAGAAAGAGCCAAAAAAATCATCGTCCTAAAGGGGCCCACTGATTACCAGTCCGCCGGACGACATCGGCCTGTCAGTTGTTCGGAGCTGTCAAATTTTTGTTCTAACTGACAGGCCGATATCGTCCGGCGGCCTGTTAGTCAGTGGTCGGCTTAAACATGATAGAGGGTTCTTTAACGATAAGGACGTAGTTTTGAAAACGGGAACCAACGACACGAAATAAATTTTGAATATCGAACCTTAGGTATAGTTTTAAAAGATGAAGTGAAAATTGACACTAATTTATTACAAGAAAGAATAACACATAATCTAAACATAAAACTAATTAAAAACTAAACCTAAATATAAATATAAGCTAAATAATAATGACAAAAGAAAAAACTAATAACTAAACATACTAAACTAAAAATACCTAAAAATATTTAAATGGAGATTTAGTGTGGTTTGGTTCCCTTTTGCAGAAATAAGTCCAGTTAGGTTGAGCCTCCAACTCGCTCATGCTCGTGTAGCAACTGAAATCACTTCCAAGGCTTAGCTTTTCGATTGAAACTGGTCGAAACAACGCTTGAGACACTACATACAAACAAGTGGAGGATAAACATGGTTAAGGAATCCATTGATAAGTTTAGATAAATAGACACAGTTAGGTTAGGTTAAACTTTTATAGTTTGAGTTAAGATCATCGTCGTTTTTGTGGACGTCATATAATAAGCCGACTTTAAGGAAAAAATGTTACTTTCCCTTTATAGGCATGATAAAACCTTTTACATCTTACAAGTTGTTTTCATATGAAGATGAAAGAAGAGTCAATGGCAAGCATTTAAGTTTACGGATCACTTGATGGTAAGCAAGTAACCAAGTAACATTTTCGATAACAATTTTTGCCACATCTCCCTTATTGCACAATGTGTTTTAAAATATAGTTCGATAATATACGAATGTATAGCATATCCCTACTTTTAAAAGGATTGTGGGACCCGCCTTTTCCGCGTATCGCTGCAATTAAATTGTGAGAGCCCGCTTCATTGCAGAGTTGTTTTAAAATGTATATATTACCATTTTTAACTGTAAGGTTTTTTACCGGGTGTGGCTTGTAATAAAAGCAATAAATTAAACTGTAGGCTGTAGGTACTCCTCAAACTAACCATAATTAGTTAAGCAACTTTTAAAAATAACTTGTGTTTTGATTTGTACGGACGGAACGAAACGGATCAGCGAAAAATGTAGGTTTGGAAATTTTGGAACGCTTTTTTTCTGCTTTCAAAATCACTCATCAATCATTTCTCATGATTCCTGGTAGAATTAATATAAAAATTCTCAAATATGAAAAATTTTAATATGTACCATCAGCCGTATAAGTGAATGGCGACATTGGCGACATTATCAATGAATTCATTCATAATTTCTCCACACAATTTCGCAGCTCACTGTACTAAAACTTTAAGCAAAATGGCCCATAAACGCTAATATGACATCTACCTCAAACACTATCATGACATATGACAACATGAGAAACATGAGTAACATGAGAAAGAAACAGTCAGCAGCCAGTATAAAACAGCATCTTTATTTTTTCCCTCTTCATCTATCCCATTTTATCGTTCCATAATTAACCAGATCAGTCTTGGTAACGAGTTAATGAGATTGGATTTGATATCAGATGAAATTAGTGTTGTCAAACGACGTGTTTTGACATTAGAGTGACGTTAATACCGCATTATGGCGGTGTAATGTAGCGTTTACGGTAATTAGTTTTGGGGAATGACCCGTGTCCAGTGGCGCAGTAAGATGATGGACAGTATGTTAATTAGTTAGTTTTACAGGACATTTTCCTCAAATCCACAACCAAAACGAGGTAGCGCTAGTCTGGTTAGACTTGATTGAGGAGCTGGATCTCAACCTAGCAGGTTTTCAGGTTGCTAACTGCGTTCTTTAGTGTGCTCGGGGACCTATGTTCTTGTTTGCAAACCAGAATAACATATTTCACTACTCAAAACTCATAAAAAGTACGTGTCGTTTCGGGAAATTCGCCTTGTAGGCGATGGCGGGATAACTTGGACTCCTTCTTGAGAGGCTGGCCAGATATAGCACTAAACATAGACGAGTGGAAAAAGAGGGGGGAGGCCTTTACCAGCAGTGGGATACAGTGGGCTCTGAATAATACGGGAAATTCATTATAGCCTGTAAATTAGGTTGAGCTAATAGGTCTGCTGTTGTCATTATATATCAAACATAAGTCCAACGTCCATCCAATATTTCCAGAAGCGATTAGTCTATAATATCCTTTATCAAACTACAATCTATATACATAAAGTACATTTTGTTCGAGCGACACGTATGTTGGTATATACCAAGCGATGCAATTTAATCCACCTGGCAGTATTCCCTGGAGGGTCGGGTCGGGCCCTTACTTTTAAGGTAAACATGTAACACTTAATTCGATAAACTGTTTCATGTTACATACGAAAACTTGTGTTTCAGTGGTTGCCAACATGTTAACACGTGTCGTTTTGTTTTGATTGTACTATTCAGCCGGCCTAGCCAAGGTTACAATCGCTATCGCTTCGACAACGAAACGCTTTGTGTCTATCACTCTTCCATATTAGTGCGACAGTGACAGTTGCGTTTCGATCGCTACGGAGTGTAAGTGATTGGCATTTTGGCTACGCGGCCAGTTCCATTAAAGTCTATTAACGGCTTACTGCCCGATTCGAACTTTAACGACAGACGACGACGAAGAAACGACACATTTGACACTGACATATCTAATCTACATCGTTTCTAGATCTATTAATTGACGTATCTTAAAGATCAAATCGGGTCGTTAAAAAGATCAAATTTGGGTTAGCCGAAGCTAACACGTGGAGCTTTCAGCCATTGAATATAACCGTAATTAATTAATTTCTATTAAAACTTGTTAATTACAATAGAACCGTAAAAGTATAAAACTTTGCCCTTTACCATAACTTTGCCCACCACGTCACAGTTCAGTAAAAGCGAAATAACTTAAAAGTAGTTACAAATACACTTTCTTCAGAAACGGTACGGTTACGGTAGGTCCTAAGATATGCATTAACAATTGGTGACTGATGTCATAATGGTATCTCTTTCATGCTTGTTTAGACTTGAAAGGGATGGCATTATAACTAGTGATGTACCGACTATTGATTTGGCCGACTAGCCGACTAATCGGCGCTCGAATGGCCGATTAGTCGGCCGACTAGTCGGCTAGTCGGCCAGATCATTAGTTTCGTATAAGTTCAGGTGAAAAACAATAGTTTTGCTCCTTTGGTTGCGCTATTCATCATAATTATTAGCTTGGCTAAAAGGTGTTCCCTACAGGTTCAAAGACCTATCACAAGAATCCTCGTTCAATTTCTGTCTTTAGTTCTTTTATTTTGCGATCTTGTGCAGACCGTCAGTATACTGCTGTATACAGCTTGTAGTAGGTATTTCCAAGGCTCTATTTCCCCTACGTACGTAGTCGCCAGTTAAGAACCTATCCCCTGTGGTCAGCGTCTTTACGAACAACGTGCTCCTCTGTCTAAGTCTCTAAATTTAGCAATAACTTTAATAGTTCCTTATGGCTCCACCATTAAAAAAAAACAAAAACTGAATAATAATATAAAATAAATATCGAACTTGCACATGAAATTACACCAGAATCAGTTGAGATCGACCTGTAGAGGAAAACACCAGTCGCCCACCAACATACGTATACGATCAAACGGTCAATTATATGAACAATAGTTTTCGTATGCACCCTGAATAGGTATTTAAGGCCCACTTGCACCATTCCACTAACCCGCGGTTAACCGGTTAAACCTGGAGTTACCATGGTTACCAGTTCAATTTGACACTGGGTTGACGGTTACAGTTAACAGCTTAACCCCGGGTTAGTGGGATGGTGTAAGTGGGCTTTAGTAAAATAAACATAAAACATATGGTAAATATTGAATGTTGATTTCTTTTTTTTTGTTTTTCTTTCACTAATAAAGTGCCGACTAATCGGCCATTTTTGCCGACTAGTCGCCGACTAATCGCCGACTACAAATGTGGCCGGATAGTCGGCTTTCCCGACTAGTTGGCGACTAGTCGGTACATCCCTAATTATAACTTCTGTCGTCATGTGATACTGCGACTACTATAGCCTCCTAAGGCCCAAGGTCCTACCTATAGTACCGTGGAATGGGGTTACTTTGATCAATTTCAATATTAATATTTATTTATCTCCCCGAATATGGAATCGAAAAAAAAATTACAATATCGGTCTTTGCTCCTCTATCGATTTCACCAATAATATTTTTTTAATACTAATGTGTCCTTTGAAAAAAAATTCTAAAGTGGTGATCAACTTTAAACTTAATTTGGGGTTACTTTGATACCCCCCTTTTTTTCGACGGAATTCGATAGTAACCCCTCCTATAGGGACTAAAACTTCAAAACATTACAAAAAAATCCGTTCGCAGGTTTAGGATTTATAAGGATTTTATTGCCTTTGGGGTTACTTTGACAAAGAGAAAAAAGGTTAGCTTAGAAAAAATCTACTTTATTCAAAACAGTCTCATATTTTACTTATTTAAGGTAAGAAGCATAATTGAAGAATAATAACCTATCAAAATTTATTAACAATATGTAATAACAATACGATGATGTACGGATGCTTGGCATATCGACGGCCTGCCTTCGACCACTTCTGTCACAGCCCGGTTTAAAACTTTTTCAGAGTAGTTCCTATATGCTCAGGCATTATTCTAAAACAATAATACAAAAATCAGTTAAAAAACCTTCAATATCTAAATAATCTAAAAAAAACTATATGCCGTCGGTTGTCATTGATCAGTGATCAAATTAAACCCTTATAGGCGATCAATGACACCCCATGCCACAAAAACCGAGATACTAAAATAGCCGCCATGATTATGATTTGTAACAAGAATCGATGTTATAGGCCGATACATGCCTGATTCAATGGATTACATCAAATTTATGTATTTGCTATATAGAACATTGTACATTAGACTGGTAATTGCATATTTTAATTTTTTCACCATCGATCGACATGCTTGATCCCACGGACACAAATAACTAAATGACAGTGACGTTCAATCTTGCCAACCGTAAAAAAAACAATCCACAGGGTGCGTTCAGAAAGCGTAATATTCGAGTTTGAACACGAAGTATAAGTTTTTATCAAAGTAAACCCAGGATTCAAAGTAACCCCATTCCACGGTACCTCTTCAGCTCGATGAAATTTAAATCCTAATCAATTGGAACATGGTCGCTTTTGCTTTGTTTCGTTAAATTTTCCAATAACGCGAATTCAACTCTATTTCCTACTCTATAGGTTCAAATTTCAGTGGCAAATTTTGGATTTTTCATTTATATGGCTGGGCCTTAGGAGGATAGTGCAAGTATTTAAACGCAGACCATCCACGTTTCCTACAATACCCGCACCATACTCCGGCTGTGGGTTTGCGATATTAAGGAAGGAGATCCAACAAATATTTCGGGAAATATGGTTTGTCGGCTTCAAGAGCACAATCAGGAATGAATAGAATATCAAACTTTGGATAGCTTTCAAACTTTTCTAAGTTCTAATGATTAAGTATGGAAGGAGGGAAGGTGTAGGTGACGGTCGCCTACAGTTACATCTACGATAGCTCGCTCAGGTTCGGATCGTAAGAGAAAGTTCAAATAAAAAGGGTCTGATATGAAAAGGTTCTTATTGCAAGGTTCACAATCACAAGGTTCACTTAAATATGAGTTTAAAAGGATCACAACTGGTCTAGGTTCAGGCTTAGGGTCTAGCTTACGGCCTAGGGTCAGGTCACTTCGGTTCGCGTGTTTCTCGTTCGGGTCCTGGATCGTAACTGAACTGGATTTTCCGGGTCCGCTCGTATTTGTACGATTTCGAGCACTGAATTATAGCCAATGTCGATCGAGTAAGAGCGGCTCTCTTTACGGTAATTACGGGCGCGCGACATTGTTAGAACTATGTCGCACCAACTAACGCGTTCGGTCTCTCGATCGTGATTGGCCTATATTCTTTGGTAAAAATGCACAAGTTTAGACGTATTTGCCAGCGTTTTTGTCTTTCATTTTGGTATAAATCTAGGTTTCCTACTTTAAGCTAAATCGTTCGGCTATATAACTATATGTTTTTAGATGGGTCTAATTACGTTCTATATGCTGGTAATAGTTTAAACTAGTGCATGATTACGGTCTAGCTACAAGGTCTAAATTCAATGAGCCAAAGTTCGCCAGAATGACTTTTGTTATGCACATTTTCTTGTCCTACGGTTCGAGGAGAAAAGTGTGTGTCTAGATTTTACCTAGATCAAAACCGTTACCATTTTCCACAATGTTTGTCATACGTACTTCTAGCCGCAGTTCTAAGCCTGAAGTAGGTATGAGTACCAAAGTTTTTCCCCAATTATTTTGGGGAAAAATACCATTTGTATACCTATCTACACACACACTCTTACGCTCTACTCTCGACCAATTACAGAACGCCGTGGCATGGCTCGACCACGTAAATATAAATTGAATGTACGGCAAATTTGGGCTCATTCTTATTATGGCTGGGATAGAGGTAGGTTCTAGTACTTATTATAAATTAATGGTTCAGTTAGGTCTCAAATAATATTACAACTTAGGCATAATACATTGTCTACCTAGATCTTAGGCTACCTACGGTGATCAAGATCTTTATTGTTAGCTGTTACAACTTAAGTATCGGATTTAAAACTTAGGATCATCTATGAGATAAATATGGTCGGTTGTGGTCCGCGGGTCGGCTGTCGCCCACACTCCCCTCGTCGACTTGCTACGTCGACTCTCGATCGACCGGCAAGACAGCCAGCCTGGTCGTGGGTCTTCTGAAGACGCCGCCCTTGGTCCGCACCTCCGCGCTGCGAACGCCGCCGTCTGGGCCCGGGTAGATTCGCTCAACTACGCCGCGAGGCCATACGTTGCGTGGTAGTGAGGGGTCGACGACGATGACTAGGTCGCCGACCGCTAGTGGCCGCTCGCCCGTCGCCGAGGATCGTCGCGGGGCGAGGGTGGGTAGGATCTCGCGCACCCAGCGACGCCAGAAGGAGTCGGCGAGTGCCTGGCTGACCTTCCAGGCTCTTCGGTTGACCTCGCCACAGGGACCAGTGAGAGGGGTCCCCGTGGGGCCGTTGAGCAGGAAGTGGTTCGGTGTCAGTGTCTCGGGATCGCGTGGATCGACCGAGACATGTGTGAGAGGCCGAGCGTTAACGCACGCCTCGGCCTCGGCCAGTAGAGTCGCAAGCACCTCTTCCTTGGGCGCTCGCGAGTGTAGCGTGGCCATGAGAGCAGTCTTCACAGAGCGGACCATTCGCTCCCAGGCACCGCCCTGGTTCGGGGCACCGGGGGGAATGAACCGCCAGTCCAGGCGATACTGCAGGCCGTATTGCTGCAGTGCGGGCAGCCATTCTTCGTAGGCAGCCCGTAGCTCCGCTGTAGCGCCACGGAAATTGGTTCCGTTGTCGCTCCACATCGTGCGGGGCCAGCCCCGCCGCGCGGCCATGCGACGAAGTGACATGATGGCGGAGTCAGTGCTGAGGGAATGCACCAGCTCCAGGTGCACCGCCCGGGTCGTTAGGCAGGTGTAGAGCGCCACCCAGCGCTTCTCGTGTCTCCTCCCGATGGTAACTGTAATATGACCGAATAGATCTACACCAGTGTTTGTAAAGGGTCTACAAAATGGCTCTATGCGCGACAGCGGCAAATCTCCCATAGGCGAGGTGCGCGGAGTCGCTCTTCTAATTCGGCAGAGTTGACAAGCGCTTGCGATAGCACGCACAGTCGGTCTTAGGCGCAATATCCAATATTCTTGTCTAACATCGTTTACAACTCGTTCATTGTTAGCGTGTGCCGCTCTTCTATGTATTCTAAATATAATAAGTCTGGCCAACCGGTTACGTCCGTGTAGAATGGCCGGCCTCTTGTTGATAGGCACGGGCGCGGCGTCGATGCGCCCCCGCATGCGGAGCACGTTGTCAGGTGCGAGCTCGGGGTCCAGCTCGAAGAGCGGGCTGCCTTTGGTCAGAGGCTCGCCGCGGTGGAGGCTCCGAAATTCGTCGGCGAAGTCCTCCTTCTGCGCTCTCTGCAATAGTAAACGTTCAGCGACCAGAATATGTTCGGTTTGTAAGTTCATCTTAGTTTTAGATTTTAAAATGTCAATAAATTGCAACATTCGTGCAGTTGTTCCAAGTAACCGGTCGTAGCTTGAAAATCGGCTCACATCGGGCAGCGGTGGCGAGGCAACCTCGCGACTCGCTAAGCACTGTTTGACTTCCAGTACTTCTAGCTCTGGTTCTGGCTGGTTCGACGGTTCTTGTGGCCATTCTGTAGCTGGTAGCCGTAAAAAGGCGGGTCCTTGGAACCATCTGTGTGTTATGTCAAACTCACGTGTACTGTCCGCTCGAGTGGCGTCATCTGCGACGTTCTGGCGTGTCGGCACCCATCGCCACTGTTCTGGTTCCGTGAGTTCGGCTATCTCGCCCAGGCGGTGCGAGACATAGGCGCTGTAGCGGCGTGCGTTTTCCCTTACCCAGTGGAGTGTCGTTCGGCTGTCAGACCACATGACGACTTCCGCTACCTCGTACCTGTGTTGTTCTATAATAGTCTTCTTCAGTCGAGCTCCGATCAAGGCCGACTGTAGCTCCGCTCGTGGTATCGAAATAGAGCGCGTTGGTCCCACTTTAGCCTTTGCCGCGATCAGGCTGACATAGACCTCCCCTCGTCTTTCGATACGCCAGTAAGCGACCGCTGCGTATGCTTGTGAGGATGCGTCAACAAAAATATGGAGGGTTCGTCTCACCATTTCCATAGGTCCGTAGTGGCGGGGGATGCGCAGTCCACCGACGTGATCCAGCGCTCGTAGCCATGTCTGGAACTCCTCGCACTCGTCTGGTGGCAGCGGAGCGTTCCAATCCAAACCTAGGCCCCAGAGTCGCTGTAGCTGGACCTTTGCTGTAATTGAGAAATACGAGATTATTCCCAACGGATCATAAATACTCATAACTGCGCTGAGAGCCTCTCTTTTCGTCGGAGCCCTTTTAAGTTCCTTAACATCGCTAGGGACTCGGATCATGGTAGTGTTGAAGCCTAGATGGTCTGTTCTTGCATCCCAGGTTAAACCCAATACCTTTTGCTCCTTATCGCCAATCGGCGCGGGTGCGTCGGCTCGTAATTCCTCTGGGATCCGTTCTATGAGAAGTGTCGAGTTACTAGACCACCCACGGAGATGAAATCCAGCCTGCTGGTGGCAAGCGGATACCTCTTCGGCGCACGCGATGGCATCTGCTTCGTTTTCATAGCTTGAAACATAGTCGTCCATGTAGTGGTTTCTAACTATGTCTTCTAGGGCCCTCGGGTAGCGGTTCTCGTGAGCGTAAGCATTATAATTTCTTACCGAATGTGCGAGGAACGGCGAGCTCGCGATACCAAATACCATTGACTTCATTCGGTACACATCAGGGACGCCGCTTCGGCGCGCCGCTCGCCACAGGAACATCTGTGAGTTTCTGTCCTCTTCACGGATCTGGATTCTCAGGAACATTTCTTCTACGTCTGCAGTCACAGCAAACGCGCCTTCCCTGAAGCGTAAAATTATACCCAAAAGTGATTGTAACATATCTGGTCCTTCAAGAATGAAGTTGTTCAGGCTTTGTCCCTGATTTAATGCTGCGGCATCAAATACAAGACGGATCTTCTTTGGTTTGTTCGGATTGTGGACAGAAAAGTGAGGGAGATAACATGATCTTGGATCTATACCTGGTTCGTTTACTCTCTCAGCGTATCCCTTGTTCAGTAAATTATCTACTTGCGCAGTGTATTTCGCAGCGAAGTTCGGATCCCTATTCATCTTCCGTTCTATTCCGCGTAGTCTTGTTAGGGCCATGTTGTAGCTAGGCTGTAGTCTAGGGTCATCATCACGCCATAGTTGCCCTACTTCGTATCTTGGGCCTTCTGATGTACTCACTTGCTTTACAGTCTCGTTGAACAACCTTTGCGCTCGTTCGTCCTGCGGGCGCACCTTATCGATCAGCTTTATCCCCAGCGAGTCGATTTCAAAATATCGCTGTAATTGTTTGTTCAACTCACCGTCTCGTTCGCTCGCTTGTGAGAGGTGTAACACTCGTTCAGCTCGCCGCGGGGTCTGCGGCGCGCGTCCATATATTAACCAGCCAAGATCTATCTTAACTGCCGCAGATTCATCCTTCGTTCCGGTCCGTGCTTCAAGTGGAATTATCATGTGCCAGTTGTCCGATCCGATGAGCACTCGAGGCGTCGCGGTGTCATACGTGGCCTCTTGTAGGCCCCTCAGGTGCTTGTATCGGTCGATCAAAGTTCTTGGCACTTGTTGAGAGTTTATACCTAAGTCTTTTACCGTTCTAAGTCTCACGAGATGCGTATGTCCTCCGGTCAGCCCGCGTATTTGCACCGTCACGCGTCGGCTGGGCTCTATTGTTGACATCGGACCAATCCCGTTGATGTGTAGTGGCGCTTCGTCACCCACGGCACCCACGGCGTTGGCCAGCGACTCCTCGCACAGACTAATCGTCGAGCCGTCGTCACAAAGCGCGTAGCATTTGATCTCGCCTGTCGGTCCCGATAAAAGTATAGGTATTACCTTAAGTAAAACATCTGACGGCTCCTGGTGCTCTGTGTTCAGCACGAAGTGGTGCGCTGGTGGCGCCCTCTCTCGTTCCGCCGTCATCAACGTGTGCTCTCTCTGTGCGCGTTCTGGCTCGAGGGGCGCGCTAGCAGGTGTCGCTGAGGCTGCTTCGTCACGCCGTGAAGACTGTAGTTCCCTTCGTAGGAGTGTAGATTCATCATGGAGCAGCCGGTGATGCGGGTGCTGCCATCCTTGCTCTCCGCACACACCTGCCTTACAGCTGCCACGCCTGTGTTTCCTGTCAAGACATTTAAAACAAATCTTATTATTCTTCGCCCATTCCCATCGAGCCGCGACACTCATATTTAACACACGTTTACACTCTGTGGCAGGATGCACGCCACCACAGCACAGGCAAGGTTCTATTTTGTCAGTAGTATATGTTTGCACACGGTTAGAGTTATTATACTTGCGGGCCGCTCCACCACTTGACAGCTGATGGTTCGATGTCGGAGGTCGTCGACCTCCACGCGCGTCTTCACGCGAAGGCGCCGGCGCTCCGCGACGAATGCCGCCTCCGCGCGCATGACTATTGCAGCTCCTTGTCACTTAGGTCAAGCAGGAAGTTCACCATAAGCGCGAGCTCGCTCTCGGCCTGCTCGAGCTTGTCTTCTGCATATTCACACCAGCGCGATCGTACGTGGGGTGACAGGCGTTCTGTAATTTCTCGTATAAGGAAGGGATTATTTGCGTACGCACGTCGGTCTAAACTTGCAAGTGTCGTCACGATGTTCACTACTCTAGTGGCAAAGTCGTTCAGATCTACGGCACTGGGCCCCAGGTTCGGTAACTTTCGCAGTTCATTCAGCGCCGTATCTATTAGAAGGTCGGACCGGCCGAAATTCTTTTTTAAAACTCTCATAATCAATTCCGGGTCCGCCGACGACACTAACATATGCAGGACGCAATCTCTCGCTTCGCCTCTAAGGCAATGTCTTAGCCGGGATAGGTTCTCCCAGTTGCTAAATTTATATCGGCTACTTGACTCAGTATAAGCAGTATAAAATGTAATCCACTCACTTGGAAGTCCTGTGAATATGGGTAAATCCCATACATGTTTTGACGACGCCGGTCTGCTGTTCAGTGCCACTAACTGTGACATAACTTGCTCCAGATTTGCCGTCGCACTCGACGACTGTTCCCGCGAGCCACATCTGCAGTAATCGGCGCATTGCACTTTATTACATACTTCGTACTGTCGGCGTTCGCACGTACGTTCGCATACATCTGCCGGCCGCGCGGACGGCGTGCGCACGCGTCGGCTGCGCGGGGGTGACTGAAATGGCCGTTGCGGCTCGCGCGCGGCCACGGCCGGCGGCGCGGGAGCGGTCACGATGTGGCGCGGCGGACGCGGAGAGGACGCGCGGGGCCCCCCGCCGTCCGGGCTTGCTTCGTCGTTATCACTTATGTTAATATTATTATGATTTTCTTCTAGCCAATCATTTATATTATGTATATTAACCATCGATTTGTTAGACGAACTCGATCCAGCTTCTTTATTTTCAATTTCGAGCTGGCTCAGCTCGATTTGATGATCGAGCTCTAAAAGCTCGCGTTCAATTTGTAGTTCTCGGCGAGATATCTCAATCAGCTTCCGTTGAGATTCTTGCTGTGCGATTTGTCTACGTAGCTCCATCATAGACGCACGCGATGTTACCGATGCCCGTGAAGATCGTAGGCGTTCGTCCCGCACTGAGGCGGAAATCGGTGGCGCTGCGCGGGGTTCGGGGTTCAGGGTCGCGTCCGCGCGCGCTGGTAAACCGGGGAATGAGGCCGCCCCGGGATCAGGGAGCGGTGCCGACGGGCCTGGTTCGTGTCCTTGGGCTAACCTTTCTGGAGCCCTCCTCGGGGTTTTCGGCATTAGCAATACCGATTGGGGCGTGTCCTCTCGATCGTCGGTTGGGCGGGCCTCCTCGGAGCGCGCGGCGCCTCCGCCGGCCGCGGCGCGTGCCGCCGCGGCTGCGGCCTGGGCCTCGCGCTGTCGTTCAAGCTGCTCGCGCTCCATTTCTGCTCGTCTGTCGCCGCTCGGAGACCGGACCGTCACACCCATGTTAACATTGTTCGTCGTACACTGAATTTAAAATTACACTGCACTACTGACTGTTCATGAAATAATTTTAACCGGTGATTTTACGGATCACAACTTTATCCGGCTTCGCGAAGGACCACAACTGTAGGTGACGGTCGCCTACAGTTATGTCTACGATAGCTCGCTCAGGTTCGGATCGTAAGAGAAAGTTCAAATAAAAAGGGTCTGATATGAAAAGGTTCTTATTGCAAGGTTCACAATCACAAGGTTCACTTAAATATGAGTTTAAAAGGATCACAACTGGTCTAGGTTCAGGCTTAGGGTCTAGCTTACGGCCTAGGGTCAGGTCACTTCGGTTCGCGTGTTTCTCGTTCGGGTCCTGGATCGTAACTGAACTGGATTTTCTTCTTCTCGGGTCTTCGCACACTTTCGGCCGAAGGCCGAAAGTGGGTGGAGCCATTTCTGAGCTTCGCTCATTTTGGCGGAGGTCTCCTCGACTCTTCTTGGAGTCGGGCTCGGTAAAATCGGAATTGCACTCTTGTTTTCTTCTATTTTTCTTTATGTATATATATATAAATATATTTGTTTGTTAGGGTTTATTGATGGATGTGCCTGCTTCTTCTTTGGTTGCTAGCTCTCGTGGCAGCGGCTTATGGCGTGTATTTGGCGGTCTGGTGTAGTGGGGGGCTATCTGGTTGAGATGATCGTGATGGGAATTGTCTGCTTTCTCGAACATGGTTTTGGCGATCTTTTGTATAAATGTGTCTATATTCTCCCACTTGAGGTCTTTTTGTATTACGTTGTTTCGCACAAATCTAGGGGCGTCTACTATGGCCCTAAGGACCTGGTTTTCCTGTGCTCTCAGTCTCTTTTTGTTTGTTTCGGACGTCAATGCGAACCAGGCTGGCGCAGCATATGTCAGTCTTGACCTTACATATGTTTTATATATATTTAATTTTGTTTTTATTGGGAGTCTACTTTTAAATATTGGGTATAATTTACTTTTGGCTGTTTTGGTCCTATTAATTACTTCTGTTACTTGGTGTGTCATGGATAATTTTCTGTCTATTACAACTCCTAGATATTTAATTTTGGGTGCCCAGTTTATTCTTTCTTTTAATAGTGTCAGTTTATCTGGTAAGTATCTTTGGCCGGTCATTAGGGCTTGAGTCTTGCTGACGTTCACTTTCAGCCTCCAATCATTGAGCCATTTAGGCAGGATGTCCAGTTGTTTTTGCATCTTGGCCGCTGCGTGCTGAGGGTTTATTGATGTGGAGAAAAAGGCCGCGTCGTCTGCATACAGACCTAGTTCTACCCCCTGGACCACCGGGATATCATCTGTGTACTTAGCGTAGCACACCGGCGATAAGCAGCTTCCTTGCGGGACTCCCGCCTCTATTATTCTGCTTGTGGATACTGCGTTCTCTACGGCTACTACAAATTTTCTATTTGTCAGGAACGATTTTAGAACTCCCACTATCCTTCTGGGTGTACCTGCTTGGGCTATTTTGTGGAGAAGACCCTCGTGCCACACCCTGTCGAAGGCCTTCTCCATATCCAGTAGTACGGCCACCGTGTGTTCTTTTTTATTTTGCGCAAAGGTCATGTGATGGATAATTCTGGTGAGTTGAAGCGTGGTTGAGTGACCTTGTCTAAAGCCATATTGTTCTTTTCTGGGGGTTATATGTGGAACTAGTTTACTTAGCAGGAGCTTTTCGAACACTTTCGATAGGGTTGGCAGAAGTGTTATCGGTCTATAGCTGTCGGCTTTTTGTGGGCTCTTTCCTGGTTTTAATATTAGTATTACTCTTCCTACTTTCCATGTGTTTGGGAAATGTCCTGATCTTAGGATACCATTGTATAGTCTTGTGATGGCAGTTATTGTGTTGATAGGCAGGTGTCTTAGGGTCATGTTAGTTATTTGGTCATGGCCAGGGGCCTTTTTTGGTTTTGTTTTTCTAATTGCTGTTTGTATCATGGTTGGTGAGAAGAATATTGGGTCCTCGTTTGGTTGAGGTTTTTGATTTAGAAATTCTTGGAGCTTTTCTTTGACTGAGTTATTGTGTTCTTGGTTTATTATTTGATTTGGCTTGAATTGGTTTTCTAGGCTGTCTGCGAAAATTTCTGCTCTGTCTTTTGCTAGATAGTGTAGGTTACCGAGGGAGTCTTTGAGAGGTTGTGTGGCTGTTTGTTTTGTACTTAATTGACGGCAGAGTTTGTGTATAGAGGGAATGTCTTCTTCTATTTCCGCTATGTGTTCCTCCCATGATGCTGCGGCGTGTTGTGCTAATTCATCTTTGATCTTTTCTATTAGTTTGTTGAGTTTGGTTTTTGTTGGTGGGTATCGTGTTCTTTGCCATTCTTTTCTTGTTCTTCTTTTTTCTATTATTAGATCCTGGAGGGCTTTGGGTAGGGGCTTTTCTTTAGTAGTTTTATTTTTGTGTGGGAGAGTTGCCAGATCCAAAGCCTGTTTTATGTTTTCTGTCACTGCTGTTGCCGCTCTATCTACCTCCTCTTCAGTAGTGACTGGAAAGTAGTTGGTGCTTTCTTTTATTTTTTCCTCGAAAGTTTTCCAGCATATACGTCTTCTTGCTAATCTATGTGGTGTGATTATTGGGTCGTCTTCTATTGTCATTAGTATTGGCCTGTGATCAGAAGGGAGGTCTAACAGTGCTTCTTGTGTTATTGTTTGCCGTATATTTTTGAGTATCGTGAAGTCTATGTTCTCTCCATGTTCTTTAGCTATGTCGCTGTAGTGTGTTGGTTGCTCTGGTCCGGTAACTTCAAAGTTGAGTTCGGTGGCCAGGTTAAAGATTTTCCGGCCCGCCGGGCATATTTTATTCGCATTCCATGCTGTGTGTTTCGCATTGAAGTCACCTGCTAAGATAGTCGGAGTAGTGGAATTTAGTAGGTTTTTGATGCTATTAGTTATATTTCTTGGTGCTCCCCCTGGTCTGTAGATAGAGTAAAGTTTTAAATCTTGGTCTCTTATTCGTATCTGGATTCCCAGTGCTGTTAGTGATTCTTCATGATCTTCCTGGTCTAGTAGTTGGTGTATAATGTTATGCTTTATTAGTATTGCCAATCCTCTGTATACATGTCCTTGTTTGTTTTTTTGGTCTTTCCTATATGTTATATATCCTCCTATTTTAAATTCTACTCCTTCTTTCAACATAGTTTCACTCATCAGCAGGATATCTACATTGTATTCTTTTAGGAATTGTCTGAGTGAGTTCTTTTTCTTTTGTACGGAGTTGGCATTCCAGTATACGATTTTTAATACCTTACGATTGAATTTTAGGCTGTTGGTTGGAGGAGTTATCTATGAGTTTGCTGATCGTTTCAGGTTTTTGTTTTGCGGCTAACATTAGCAACTTATTAATTAATTTTTGCATTTCTTGTATAGCGGAGTCTTCTGGATTTATTGTGTTTTGAACTTGGGTTACAGTGTCGTTCTGTGGTGGCTCTATTGTGTTGTTATTTGGAGTATTGTAGTTGATTCTTTTTGTTTTTTGAGAACGCTCATTTGGGTTTCTCGCTGGTGCCATAAGGTTCGTCGTCGCCGTCTCCTCTACCATTCTTACTTCGACTGACGCTCTGGTTTGTGGGCCTCTTTTATGTTCTGCGGGGGCTATGGTGCCTCCTTTTATGTTACGTACCTCTCTTAGATAAATTGGACAGTCCAGGTGGTTGGCCGGGAAGGGGCCTTTACAGTTCTTGCAGAAAGCTTTGTCCTTTCTAGGTTTTGTACATTCCTTTGCGTAGTGATTTTCTCCACATTTTAAACATACCACTGGTCTTTTGCATCCATGGGACGAGTGCCGGAATCCTTGGCAGTTGTGACATTGTGGTATTAATCTTCTTGGCTTCCAGGGTTCGATACTGATCCCCGGCATGTGTAGTAGTTCTGTGATGTTATATATTTCAGCCTGGTTGGCCTCGGTTTCTGTTCTTTTGAAATGTGCGAAGTAAATGCTTGATTGTTTAGAGCGCAGTTCTATTTGTCTGACATATTCTACCGGGCAGCCACGGATTGCTAATGCCCTTTCTATATCAGTTGTCTTTGTGTCTTTAGGAAGTCCTTTTATTGCAATTTTGACTATGTGCTTTGCCTCTGGGTCATAGATGTGGTAAGGGAATTCCTTCTGTCCTAATTTTTCCTGTAATTCTCCTAGGTAGTTCTGTACCTCTCTGTATTCCTCTGGCGATTTTGGGGTGAATTTTACTCCCTGTCCTTTCGGTTTTGCATTTGGGGCGTGCCCCAGGATGCTGGCTAGTTTTTCGAAGTGTACTGTCCAGTCCGGCATGTTATCTACCTCTATTGGTGGGTAACGTGGAGTTTTGGGTTGTGTTGTTGTGTTCGTCGCGTCGTTGTTTTTCATTTCATTACCATTTGGGCTTTTTGTTATCTTAGCGTACGTATTTGTGCTTTTTGGTGTAGGTTTTGGTTTACTTTGTTGTTCCGTGTTCTCTGTGGTGTTTTGGATGGGCGTTGATTCTGTTCGGTTGGTTTCCCTTGTATTCTTTTGGATGGCCGTTTTTGAATTGGCGAACTCTTGCGTTTTGATAGGCTTTTTTGCTATGGTAGGTATTTTTTCGATATTGTGATTCGCCTTGTTTTTGTTTGGGTTGGTTGATGCTATTGGGGCTTCTGGTATGGTCTGTTTTTCTTGCTGCATTGTGTGTTTTGTTTCTTGTATATGTGTCTTCTCTGTAGTTGACTTTATTTCTGTTGTTACGTCGTCTTTATAGAAGAAATCACTGGCCTTTATTCTTCCTTCGCTGTGTGACCTTTGATGTACTGACATTGTTTCTCGTATTGTATTTGGGGAGGGGCGGACGCAGGTTTTCTTCTCTTCTTGTGCGGGAGGGCTGTCCCCCTCTGCTATTCTTTCTCTTTTTTTGTTTACGGTGTGGGATTGTTGTGGTAACAGGGGTTTTGCTTGCGGGGTGCGTGGCGGTTGGATGTAGGAGGGGCCCATGATTTTGAGGACCATTTCTACTTCCGGCGTTAGCGCCTCGTTGTCTCCGTTTACGAAGTCTATCATGTCTGTGTATCTCTTTGCCCACTTTATCAGTCCTGGTGTCATGAGGCCTTCTAGCTTGGTCAGCATCGCCTTGTCTCTCATGTTACTAGTGACTTGGATCCTTTTTCTGTGTGGGTTTTGTTCTCCGGATCTCTTATTGTGTGCGTTCATTGTCGTGTTTTCTTTTGTTTCGATTGAGGACGTCTCATCGCCTTTTTCTGCGGGTAGAGTCTCGTTTTTGTCTGACTTTTGTTCATTTTTGGAATTTTCTGTAAGCATTTCGTGGTTTCCTATGGTCCCCTCTCTTTTATGGGGGCGTCGTAGTGGTACTTGCGTTTCATTTCGCGGTCTACGGGGGGTTTCTAGAGTGTCTAGGAACTCTTCATAGTCACTTTCTGAGTTTGCTTTCGCGGAGTCGCTCGAATGATTCCATTTACTACTGCATTCGCTCGGGATACTAGAGTCACCTGTTTTAGGGGTGCTGCTTGTTGTGATGGGTGAGTCTGATCTGCTTTCGTTCCCCTCTGCGGGGCCTTTCTGTGGTTGCATGTTGCTTTCTGCCAGGTTTTCCATTGCTGGGTTTAATTTTTCTATTGGTTTTCCGATTTCGTCTGGAATTCTATTTTCCGGCGATTTATTTTGGACTTCGGACGTACAGGTTTCCATTTCGCGTGTTTTCCGATTTTTTCTCGTAATTTAGGCTCATAAACCAATTTTTAGTGTCTATTTTTCACTTAATTTATTATAAAGTCAACTGTCTTTAGAATCCCGCTGTTAAAAGTCACGCACTTGGGCACCTTTAATTGCTAAAAACAGCGCGGACGCACAAATAAAATCACTACGCGCGCGCGGGCGACGGATCGCTGGCCAGCGCGGCCCGGCAAACTCGCGTCGATGCTCGGGGCCTCCCGGCAAACTCGCGTCGAGGCTCAGGGGCTACGCGCGACGGCGGGCGGGCGGTCGCGGCCGCCGCGAGGCGGCGCGGGCTACGTTCGACTTCGCGCGCGGGCGCGGTCGATTTTCGGAGCGCTACAGTAGGACACGCGTACTCGATATCGCTGCGAAACGGGAACTGAACGACGAACTGGATTTTTCCGGGTCCGCTCGTATTTGTACGATTTCGAGCACTGAATTATAGCCAATGTCGATCGAGTAAGAGCGGCTCTCTTTACGGTAATTACGGGCGCGCGACATTGTTAGAACTATGTCGCACCAACTAACGCGTTCGGTCTCTCGATCGTGATTGGCCTATATTCTTTGGTAAAAATGCACAAGTTTAGACGTATTTGCCAGCGTTTTTGTCTTTCATTTTGGTATAAATCTAGGTTTCCTACTTTAAGCTAAATCGTTCGGCTATATAACTATATGTTTTTAGATGGGTCTAATTACGTTCTATATGCTGGTAATAGTTTAAACTAGTGCATGATTACGGTCTAGCTACAAGGTCTAAATTCAATGAGCCAAAGTTCGCCAGAATGACTTTTGTTATGCACATTTTCTTGTCCTACGGTTCGAGGAGAAAAGTGTGTGTCTAGATTTTACCTAGATCAAAACCGTTACCATTTTCCACAATGTTTGTCATACGTACTTCTAGCCGCAGTTCTAAGCCTGAAGTAGGTATGAGTACCAAAGTTTTTCCCCAATTATTTTGGGGAAAAATACCATTTGTATACCTATCTACACACACACTCTTACGCTCTACTCTCGACCAATTACAGAACGCCGTGGCATGGCTCGACCACGTAAATATAAATTGAATGTACGGCAAATTTGGGCTCATTCTTATTATGGCTGGGATAGAGGTAGGTTCTAGTACTTATTATAAATTAATGGTTCAGTTAGGTCTCAAATAATATTACAACTTAGGCATAATACATTGTCTACCTAGATCTTAGGCTACCTACGGTGATCAAGATCTTTATTGTTAGCTGTTACAACTTAAGTATCGGATTTAAAACTTAGGATCATCTATGAGATAAATATGGTCGGTTGTGGTCCGCGGGTCGGCTGTCGCCCACAGAAGGAGAACAAGAAAACATGTACCATCTCTAACTTCTTTAAGTGTTTGAATGTAAAATTAAATATTTGAAAAGTTAAATGCAACAGGAAATTTTACGAAAATTATTTGTTGGAAAAACTGTTTCAAAATATACTCTATTACTTAGACGAGCACAACTTCAGTTGATTTACCAGCATTCCGCCTGGACCGAAGGAACCGACAATGGACTAACCAAAAGGAACTGCCGTCAAAAACCATCACGTGATAAAATAACTGTCACTTTTTAACACCGCGGGATACAAAGTGACGGATACCGTTTTATCACACTGTCACGTAGACAAGAAAGACCATCATATCCGTGCTCATCACCCTGAAACACTGTCCTAACTTTACTGCGACGGTGGCCACATTGTCATATTGTACACCACAAGCCATTAGCCAATAGCTATAGACAAAGTTTATACGTATAGTGGTAACTGTATCTATTACAAATCGCTGGCCCAATATTACAGGGTTCTATGTTTTACTTTTATCGAACTGAAATGTGAACATTGTCATAATGAGATTAAGTCGAATTTCAACTATCTTGAAAATGTAACATAGAACTTTGTAACACTGAGACTGTGAAATTACAGTTCACTCGCCAATCACCTATAGGTACCTAAGTATTATCTGCCAGGCTGTGTAATTTGATCATTTGACGTATATAGTTACTCAAACTACGGACTTAGGAGGATTGCAGGCAGTGACCGAATGTTCACCTGGTCACAGAATAAATAATAGTACTAGGTACAGAAAACTCACTCTCTAACAAAACGCGTCTGTTACGATCAGGACAGATATGGCCGCTTAGGTGGCGACAGCGCCACGCGCGGCTTATGGATAGCCACCTAAATTGGTGTGGAACGGATGTTCTTTTAGCTACCTGTAGCAAAGCGACGAAATCGCGGAATGAGCCACGCCTGACCTGGTTTGGAACGTGAATATGCCACCCATGGAATAGTAAACGTACTCAAACTACGGTAACCAACGACGATCATGGAAGCCTGGGCCCTAGCAACTAAACACAAGAAGTTGCGAAGGCACTAGTTTTTACTAAAGCGATTGCCATCAGATCTTCCAACCCAGAGGGGAAACTAGGCCTTATTGGGATTGGTCCGGTTTTCTCACGATGTTTTTGAGAAATATTAAATGATATATCGTACTATAAGTTCCGAAAAACTCATTAATACGAGCCTGGATTTGAACCCGCGACCTCCGGATTTAA
This sequence comes from Cydia splendana, assembly GCF_910591565.1. Classification (NCBI taxonomy): domain Eukaryota; kingdom Metazoa; phylum Arthropoda; class Insecta; order Lepidoptera; family Tortricidae; genus Cydia; species Cydia splendana. The sequence goes on along the minus strand of NC_085967.1, from coordinate 18,506,426 downwards.
AGTCGCTCTGACCGCTAGGCTACCAGCGCTCTGAGTAGCGCGTTACACCTACGTTTAAGTAGGTAATTGAAAAAGCAAGGTCAGTTGGGCACCACCCATTTCCACATCTCGTACCTAAAACCAAAGACATATGTAACTTCGTATAAGACGAATAAAGTCTAAGGAAAAAACGTGCCTCGGAATTCAAGTAAAAGTCATTCTCGAATAGATGGCGCACACACCTTTAGCCTATCCTCGGCTAGATGGCGTGACGACACCGTTTCATATTTAACAATTTTAACACATAGATATCAGTGAATGAACATGGATCAAAATGATATAAAAATAATAAAATCATTTATCCATATATATACATTTTTTGATAACTTTATACGTTTTCATTTTGAGTTTTGGTCGTGTGTCGATAGATGGCAGTAAATTTACAGTGACTACAAAATTTACAATGACAGGACCCCTCTATACTATCTATTCTTTTTGCTAAAACTAAAAGCTAGTTAGCGCCCATTACATCACTAAGCACAAGTGAAGCTAAAGCTAAAAGCTTCTAGCCATATTCTCAGATATAGTATTACATAGATTTCCATTATGTTTGACGGAAAACACCATTAGCTTTCCATTTGGCACGGAATTGGATAATGCGGCCGCACGCTTCATTTCCTTTCTGTTGTTTCTAGTATAGTAAGTACCTCAGCCGCAATAGTTCTGAGCCGCAATTTTGCAGAATGGTAAAACCTCCCAACTATTTATATGATAACATAATTATATCCGGGTCTATTAATGCAAATAAATTCTGAGCGCCCTTATATATTTTCCCCCAATCTTCATAGTTTCAAATTACCCCTGGTGTTTAAGCCCCAGATCTATATGATCCTTGTCAATTAACTTACATAACTATATCAAAAACATATATACCTAACAATAAAGTTCTTAATTACCTACAGAATGACTAGCAAAACATATTGCGAAAAATGCGAAACACACCCGGAAACCTAATCGATTTATTACAAACCACGCTCCACTTCAGGTGTCTTTAATATTTAAAAGTTCCCGATGTACTCGCAAACGCTTTTTGCCCTGAAACTCCGACGCTATTTAGAACTCAAGGATATATCTATCTATATTTAGGATATAGCCTTTAGGAAATAAAAGTTTATTTTTGTATCGCACTTGATTTGCAGGAATCACTAATTATATTATTACCTACTAATTACAGAAAAAAAGGCTTTTTTTGGAGACCATAGCTGATAGTCCTTGTAAAATTGCCGTTGTAATGTTACTAATTGTTAAGGGGCTACCCCACGCCAATGACCTTCGATCTGAATCGCTTAGTTTTCTAATGTTTTTTGTAGCTTATTATATTAACAGCAACGGCTTTAAGCAATATTATATCCCATATTTACTTCAAAGTTCATTGTCTTCGAGATATTTGGCATCAAAGTTGAACAATTTTAGGCCAAAAAACTGGTTTTCTGGCCATAACTTTTGTGTTAGTTAGTTTAAAATGAAAACCCTGGACACGTTTTTTTGACGTCAAAGACGAACCCAAATATGTAGATTTCGTTCATGTAAGATCCTTCACTGCAAACTAGATACGAACAAAGTGTTTTTTTTAGACAATTTAAAAAAAAAAAAAAAAAAAATAAGTATTAATTTTTTTCTAAATCCGAAGGACAAGACCGGAGATAAAAGATTGAAAAACCGATGACCGTTTGTCTTATAATTCTATCTGTAGTGCAAAAAAAGGAGATACGATTCAAAACTTGTCAAAAATCGATGAAAACCTCGGGTAGCCAAGTAAATACCTGCAATTGTGTTATCTTTTTATTTTCTATGCATATATGAACCTGCAACAAAATAACGTTAAATTTAGCATCAAGCAGAAACGTCTGCGTACGATCCGGTGGTCATGGGTTCAAGTCCGACCCAAGACAGTGAATTTTCCACTTTTAATTTGTTTCTCAGTTTTCTTTTTATTTTCTTACTCGTAAAGTTGGTGTTTAAGTTGCTTGTAAGCGGTATAAAGTTCCCTTTTCAATATCAAATGTGAATCATATTACCCTTATTGACTTTGCAATACAGTACAAAACTTGCCATACTAAACTGTCATTGCTGCAGCTGCGGCCGGCGCGCCCCCTACCCCGTTGCGCGGGCCCTAGTACTACATAGTTTCTAAATAAATACTATTGAATTAATACGGTAAAATAACCAAAATATTTGATAACTCTGCATTGACGAAATTAAACTTGTAGCAAATTTAATCAGCTTTCGGTTTGTCTAAGTAGTCATGTCGCTGAAAAACCGAAAAATGGGACATTCTTACCCCCTCTCCCCCTTTTGATATGTTCACCTCATAACTAGTCCAAACAAAGTTACGGAGTCAAAAATTGTGTTCCTAGCATTTCCCTCTACAACTTTTTTTGAGCATTCGTTGTGTGACCTAATTGGTTACTTAATGCGCTTGTTCTATAAATCTACTATTTTTATAGGCCAATGTTTGATTGGGTTGCTGGAAGTAAATGAATTCTTGAGGTATTGAGTCCGCCATTATGCTATTTTTACGTGCAATAAAGTCAAAGTTAATTAAGTCCTGGAATTAGAAACCACTCAACTTCTACTATCTTTATTATTTAAGGAGAGATTTAATCGAAAAAGCTGTTTTTATTATTCACTCTAAACGCTACGCTACTGTGTTAAAGGATCTTTGATATAAGAAAGTTTGTTGTTTGCTTTCCACTTCGCTCACACTTGAATTAAGCTCTGTAAAGCTCCAATAAGGTGAAATCTTTAACAAAATGGTAAGAGGGATTTTAAACGCTTAAACGCTTTTATATGTATAGTGCACAAAGGACCGTTATATCGGAGTTGCTGCATCTTTTTTTATTAGAAAGCCTTGTTTAAGAATAGAATATAATAGAATAGAAATATATTATATTTAGAATATACAAAACAAAAAAGAAAGGACCACGAAATGACATCCTCTCAACATACTTCTGGCGACTTGAAGCATCTTGCTGAAAGGCCATTGATCGAGAGATGAGACCATCCAGTCAGAAGAATCAAGGTAGCAGCCAACAACAAGCCAAAAGCAAAGAATTAATTTTTAAACAGCCAGAAACATGTCTAGCAAAACATGTACTCATCATCATCTTCCTGGTTCATGGGAGCCTGAGGTCCGCTTGGGAACTAATCCCAAGAATTGGCGTAGGGACTAGTTTTTACGAAAGCGACTGCCATCTGACCTTCCAACCAGCGTACATTGCTGGTTGGAAGGTTGCAGAACATTCCCAAAAAGCGGATACGTTGTCGAGAATGTTCTCAGAACATTCCTGCAACATGGAAATTATTGTTCCGCCATCTTGGATTTTTTCCAAAAAAAAATTGTTGTCATAGGAATCTAGAGGCCTCCATCTCCCGCCATGCCAAATCTCAGCGCGCTCGGACCAACTTGAAAAAATTTCAAAAAAAAGTCGGCCATTTTGATTTTTTTTAATGCAGTTTGTTTTGTTTCGGGGCCCTCTATGACATTTGGTCGAGCACCCCCCACCCATCATGCACCGTTTAAAAGTTGCCATACAAATTAAAAGTGGCCAGTTTTCCCGCAATTGTAGCATTTTTCCAAAAAAAATATTTTCCTAGGTATTTAGGGGACCCCGAGATTCCGTGACCAAAATTTCAGCGCGCTAGGACAAACTTGAAAAAATTTAAAAAAAAAGTCGGCCATATTGAAAAAACATGGCGGCGCCAAAAACTGCCGTGGTCCCTCTATGACATTAATTTGGTCGAGCACCGCCCACCTAGGTCTGACCGTTTGGCCGGGCACATTTTTCTGACCGGAAGCGGTAGACCAAAAGTCGGAATTTTCTGGGGGTAAGGATACTACACCTAAACTATCGTGAATATTCATGGTATAAACTACGATAAATAAATACATTCTCGTTCTCGAGAACATTCTCAGAAGTTACCGAGAAATTCTCATGTGGAAAGTTTCGCAACTTTGGAAAGTTCTCGTGAGTGCATTGCTACTTCCAACCCAGAGGGTAAACTAGGCTGTTATGGGATTAGTCCAGTTTCCTCACGATGTTTTCCTTCACCGAAAAGCGACTGGTAAATATATCAAGTGATATTTCGTACATAAGTTCTGAAAAACTCATTGGTACGAGCCGGGGTTTGAACCCGCGACCTCCAGATTGAAAGTCGCACGCTCTTACCGCTAGGCCACCAGCGCTCATATGCAGCAAAATATGTACTATTAAAAAAATAAATCATAAATATATTTTAGATGTAGGTAGGTAATACACCTCAAAACTTATCAACCTCAAGCTAACGCCCGGGGTTTACGCGGTAACTAACAAGATAATCTCTCCTAAATGAATTGGTATTGTATCCACTAAGTTTACAGAGACAGCTGAATATTAAAGACTGGTATTCAAATTTTAAAATCTTTATTATTTATAAGGTACGACTTTGACACGACTCCGACACTATTTTGTTATGAAGCAGATACGTCTGTAAGGGATACTACTAATTATTAAACTAAAGGAAAAATGGAAAAAATACTACTTCGGGCAAGAATCGAACTTGTGACTTTTTGAAACAAGAGTCCAATTTCTCTCAAATAACTGAGCTACCAACGGGAGTCTGAGGTTGCCAAGCGGACCCCAGGCTCCCATGCTATGAGCCGTGGCAAAATACCGGGATAACGCGAGGAAGAAGAACTGAGCTACCAACCCTTACCAGAAGGGTTAGAATTTTCCCATTTTTACCTTTTGTTATAGTTAAGCCCCAAAGGGATGATTTTTATTCAATTCATTTATTTAAAAATTACGATTCTGTCTCGACTCGCGTATGTAAGTATTGTAATGTAGGTATCCAATAAAAGTGAGCGATCGTATCATATTAAGGGACTTTAAAGTATGAATTCCACTTCTGGGAGTCTCCAAACACTGTCGTGAATGGCGCGTCGCGTAGTGAGGTTACAGGGTTACATATACTTTGGTTAGCGCAATCTAGCAAACTCAACCAACACTGTACTGCCATTTTGTGGGCAATTTTCTATTTTTGCACTGATCAAATGTATTTTTCGTATCTCCGATTCAATTGTGTCGTGGTAAAACCCCAAGAAAGTTTATTGATATACCTATATCTACATATGTACAGAGATCGTAGTCTTTACTCTCTCTCTCTCTCTCTCTCTTTAGCCTTTTTCTACCCTTCGGGTGTAGGCCTCCTTCATTTTACGCTATTTGTCACGGTCTTGTGCAACCTGGAGCCACTTCTTCCCCGCAGTCCTTTTGATGTCGTCGTCCCAACGCATCTTGGGTCTACTTTGAGGACGCTCTTCCCCCCATGGTCGCCACTCGAGTAGTCATTACTATTTACTAGTTTATGGTTATAGCTAATCCTAACGACTGTTAGTTAAGTTGGTACACTTGTCGCAGACTTGATTTATAGTTTTTGTTAGGTTGGCAACAATGTTTATCTCGTTTCTAGAGACGTATTTAATTTAGTATTGTAGTGGCCAGAATATAAATGAGCATTTGAAGATAGTTATTTATGTAGGACAACTTTTTATAGCTAACTCACTTATACAGGGTGGAACATTTCTAGAGACTGAGCTGAAAGGATAGTGTTATCTCAGTGATCTACAATCAAGTTATTATACGTAAAGCTGGATTAAAAAGTAAAAAACAAAATCATTATAAATAAATAAATAAATAAATATTAGGGAACATCTTACACAGATCAACCTAGCCCCAAACTAAGCAAAGCTTGTACTATGGGTGCTAGGCGACGATATACATACTTATATACATAAATACATACTTATATACAAAGATTACAACCATGACTCAGGAACAAATATCTGTGTTATCACACAAATAAATGCCCTTACTGGGATTCGAACCCAGGACCATCGGCTTCGCAGGCAGAGTCACTACCCACTAGGCCAGACCGGTCGTCAAATTATAATTTAATAGGTATTTTTTATACCAATGACAACCCTACCATTACAAACTTATTAAATTTACATTTTTAATTGACACATGTCTTTAACATGACTTTACATTCGATGCTCGGATCTACTTGCTAGGGTTGAAACATGCACATTTTTGCACTAATGTTTAACAAACTGTATCTCACAAACGGTTAGATTTAGATTAGCGACCCGCTCTCGCACGGGTTACACAAAACCTTAACAAAATTATATTCCTAAATTTCCTCAAGAATCACTCTATTGATTGATAGATGAAAACTGCATGAAAATCCGTTCAGTAGTTTTTGAGTATATGGCGAAGATACATACATAAGTACATAAACACAGACGCGGTCGGGACTTTGTTTTATAAGGTGTAGTGATTACGTAAATATTTATTTATGCTAAACACACTGATTTAAACTTTCACGATTTTTAAACATTATATATTAAATAGTACAACGGGAGTTAATCGCCTATTTAAGTTTTAAGATTTACCTCCAACGTTTCGAGGACGGCGTTGTCGACGGTGTTGTGGACAGTGTATAGTTGACATCAACATCTTCTAGCCGCGCGAGATTTTCGAACTACCCGATTAAATACGCAGTTAAGTCCCGTTGTACAATTTAATAATATTCATGCCAAGTTTAATTTATTTTAAGCATTAAAGCTGGTTTATTCAGTCCGACTCGGGATTACTAGTTCTCAACTCCACAACAATGTTCACACTAACACGTAGTCTAGGAAGTTACGGAGTTATGAAACAAGAGTTCAAACTGGCACGTTAGATAGTAAACGTATTTTCGGGCGTGTTGCTTAAAATGTATGATAATGGTGTTTTTAAACTCGCAAACATGAGGAAAACACTTGCTTTTCGAGATTTTAAGGGTCGGTTGCACCAAACCGTCTTTCACCGTTTTAGCGTTCGCTAAATTTTATTGTATGGAAAGTTTCATAGTTCTCTGCTGCTTGACGTTAACCAGTCTGTTAATTGTGGTTGGTGCAACTGGCCCTAAGTCAACATAATACACCCGATACTCATGAATATATTAATTATAGTGCGACATAAAATAGTAGAAATTAAATAAAATGGAACTAAAAAAAATTCATCCCAAAATTGTTGCCATGTTTAAGCATTTTATGTCAAAAATATGACAGCTAAGTAGGAAGTGACGCCCTCAATAATTTTCTAGAATTTCCTGTCGGATACATATACTCTGTATCATTTGGTATTTAAATAAAAGTAAACAAAATCTACCCTCATATGGCTCCTTATGCCAGTTGAGGGTAGATGAAGACATCACATGATCAAATAATGTAGGTTAAAGTCAGGTCGTTCAGTGACAGATCCAGGCGGTTTTGTATTTGGTTGGTTAACCAATAAATGTAATATCTACCCGAAAATGTACAAATTATTTGTTTATTTTTATTTGAATACCTAAAGGTACAGATAGTTGTTCAGTCGCCAAAGATATTCATAAATATTTGAACTGTGGCGTAGCTAGGCGTGGGCGAAGTGAGTCCTCGCACGAGGCCCCTTCGGGCACATTGAAAGAAAAAAACCTTGCAGACGTGACTTCGCCCACGGCTAGATAAGTTCACGCTACGCCAACCAAGACTCTGTTATCATGACGTTAAAGTGTGTGTTCAGGAATTTTTGAGCACCTTGGTCTGATGTTTGTCAGTGTTTCTTCGAATTTAGACATTACATTTTTTATACGTAGATAAGGGTTTTTAAAAACAAAAGTTTAAAATTAACTCCAAGCTTATAAGAGTTCCTATTTTACTTTTGAGGTACGGAATCCAAAACATCAAAAATACCTGTAGAGCCTGCCTAAACATGCGAATATTTTGCTGTTGAGCTGTTATCTAGTACAAAATCAGTCGAAACTCTGAAAGGGACTCGGAAACAGTGGTAGGACCCCTAGAAACTTTTGTTCAGGACTCTGAAATCTATAACATATCAAAATCTCAAGATATTTAACTGAAACCACATTTACCATACTTTAGGTCCGGGGTCCTTTATTTTCAAAATTTAGAAACTACAGTAAATAGATAAAAGCCGAGCAATAAAAATGGGTAACTTTGTAACTAAATTTTCAAACAAAGTTTCATCTCTATTGCTCTTCGGTTCTTCACCTTTGCGGTTTTCGTTTCATATTAAGAGAGCGAAAATATCTTCCTTAAAAGGTAGATAACTTTTAGAAACTTTTTACCAAGTATAACATGCGGGTTTACTTATACTTTTGAAATGCTTCATCAACTGATTTTATATTGGTATAACTTATTTTTTGTAGACCATTGCAAGAAAACTTTGTAGCCTGATATCGAATCAGTATTTCAGTAAACTGTTTACTAAAATTATTAATGTCGGTTGAAATAAAATATGAAATATTAGCTAATGTATAAAAGCACTTGTAAAAATTACTCAGTAAATATTTTATTGTTCAATTGCCATAGATATAACATATATTTATTATATGGGATAATCACTACACCTTATAAAACAAAGTCCCCCGCCGCGTCTGTCTGTATGTTTGCGAAAAACTCAAAAACTACTGAACGGAAAAGAAACGAACAATCTATTGCAGGTATTTGAAATTAAAGTGTTGCCAGACTGTGTGACAATTTTCAGGACTGTTCTAGAAATTTCCAGGTTTGTCTTATTTCGATTGTGCTATACGAGTACATAATAGGGTGAATATAGCCAACTTTGCCCGCTTTTTTTGAAATAACACGAATTTCTCAAAAAAAAAATATGACATCGTATGACTTTTTTTGCTCAGCACGTCCATTGTAATCAACCGCGTCAGTTTACTTGAAGAAAAAAAATTTAAATCCTGTTTTTACCCACTTTTTTGGCATTTTAGAGGGCAGGCAAAGATATCCGGGGTTGTGGCCAACATTGCCCACGTCAATTTGGTGCTGAAATACAGCTACAGCTCTTATAATGATGATGTCTAAGAATCACAAAAAGTTTTTGGGCAATCCTACCATTCCCTGTTAATAACTTATCAATAAGTATGTAAACTTTTGAATAAATCGGGTGGGCAATGTTGCCTACCCGTTTTTGCCCTTTTCCATAAAAGACTCACCTAAGCATCTTACAAAGGCTAGGGTTGTCACTTTAGAGAAAACCTGTTACAATAGTTTAATGGCCTAAAATATGTGTTTTGTTGTATTTTTCATGCGTAAAAGGGATAAAACATCTAAATAAAGGATAATAAGACCAATCAAATACAGTATATATTTATAAACTTACTTTAGTGTACAAACATAACCTTCTTTTACTTGCGAAGTTGGGTAAATTTGTCAAAAGTGACAACCCTAAGCCGTTTTTGGTGGTGGGCAATGTTGGCATCCATAGGTCTGTAAATTACCGGATTACATTTCCCTCCGCCAAAACTTTTGTGTCTTTAGGCCTTTTTAGATTAAACCTCAATGGCCATAATCTATGCTTCATGTTTTATAACTGAAACCCGGAAATATTTGTCAAAGGGTTCTAAATTTTTTCTACATGCATTCATTTTTTAACAATTTTTTGCCCGCCGAAATATACCATATATTTGACAACTCGCTGAAAATTCCCAAGTCAAGTTGTGCACATGTTTGGTGTATAGTTTTGTCACAAATTTAACCTATTTTCTGCTAAAAATAGTAGGGTGGCCATAAGTATTTTAAATTTTTCTACATTAACGAATTTGCTTAAAATTGTCGTTTTGGGCAAAGTTTCCCCTGGTGGCAAAGTTGGCTATATTCACGGTACTAGTCAAATGAGTTTCTTTTTTTGAACTGTCAAAACCATTTTGATACTATGTAATTTATATGAAACACTAGCATGTGACGTCACGATCAAATTACCTACTCTTTATAGTTTTATACGGGTTTTAAAATAGACATTGTGTCAATAAAATAAAGAACTGTTGTCTACGTTTCTCTATTATCTAATCTTCTTGTGCTTTATTTCTTGCATTGTGTGAAATAATTCATTTTACATACAGTAATACCCTATTGTGTCTGATTTTCTGTTTCGTATTACAATCATGCATTCAGCGTAGACTAAACTCACTGGTGACAAAAAAATGCCTTTTCAAAAATTAAAAAGGGATCAAATATGTGAAACCGTGTCACGTCTCTGCCTTTGGATTCACGGCACACAAATGACCCCCTAATGGTCCTTACTCCGGACGTGGCTCGAATTAATTTGTTTATATATACGAGTTGTGTTATAATAATACGAGTTGTGTTAATATTTTTATCCGACTGCGGATCCTCAGTAGAGGGTACTGGTATTGCATATCAGAATAGAGGACATACGTGTAGCTGTTTGGTGCTCTAAACTTGGAGACTGTAACTTTTGTGTGTGATAAAACTTGTGACGTATCTTTGGAGGAGATCATGTAGGTACATAGTTTGTTAGTACCTGATCTCCTCGATGCTCATTGCTCTGTGATGCAGCTATACGGCCTAATGTTCGTAAGAAGCTGCAAGTAGCATGGCTTGCTGCATTGACTGTTCTAATAATGCTCGAGTTCGCGTCGCATTATACCAAAATATTACGAGTTAATTTTTCTTATTAGTTTAGAAAAAATATTAAACCAGCAGGCGTATTATTGATGGCTTTATCCAAGATTAGGATTATTAAACAATTCTGTAACTGTATTCAAGATATCACTTTTTAACACCACACAATATAAAGAGACAGGCTTTTTCATTATCAATTTATCATTGTTACGTAGATGAATACGAGTAACACATCCGTAGAGCATCACAAACTACGTAAAGAGTAGAAATTAATTGCTTGTGTTGTCATTATGTTTCCATATTTTACATCATACATCTTTGAACAAATCATAGTAAACAAATCTTTATCAATTGCGTCCGGGCAACTCCCGCCGGTTTCAATGATAACCCACGCGGGTCACATATCTGACCACTTATTTAGTACTCGTACCGTTCCCTTTGTAGAGGACCATAGTGCACCAACTGATAAGCTGAAATGTACCTTGTAACCGACACACTAAAGTATATTTTCCTAGAGAATAATATAGGTGTACACCTTCTGTCACCGCGAAGCTTAAGCTATGTTCAAGATCATATAGTGACGAGATTTATCAAGATGGTCGACTACTTGTAAGAACTGTCAATGTCATTTGAGTCTTTATGCTTTGGTGTTAAGATAACTATTTGTGGTTGTATATTTAGTAACAACTAGACCAGGAAAATGTACAATTGCACATCCTACGTCGGGAAAAACTCAGATAGAAATAATGTGAGAAAATGTTATCAGCATGAGTCAGATTTTGCGTATAAAACGGTGTCTGGGCATTTTTCTGTTAGTTTATCTTGAAAGCTACAAGGATGGGGCTGCTACGAATAACTTCGGTTCTGATCCTGGTTTTACAAGTATTTGGGGCACGCGGAGATCATCTCCCGTTGCTGCCTGGGAACAGACTCCGAACAGGTATACGTTCAGCATGAATTCCTATTTTCCGTATTAGTTGTAAGAGGTTGTAAGTAGTAAAATGAGTCTGTTTCGTGCCATAAAAGTACGGGCTGTTGTTTTTTTTTTTTTTAATTTTAGCCGATTCGATTTCTGGGTGAGGGAAACGTATTTTTTAAATTTTCGAATGCAGTTTTGTGTCTTTTCGAAAATAAAGGAATGTTTCTTTTAAGTATGATTTGCTATCGCCATTATTTGAGTCGCTTAACTTCAAACTCGGGTAAATCCATCTGTCAGATTATGCGATTTTGGTACTAAGGAAAGGTAATAGGGTAGATATTTGCTGAGAGTTCCGAATGGATTTACCCGAGTTTAAAGTTAGGCGACACATTTAGAGTAGGTACTTTCCCTCCAGGTGGTATTAGAAAATTCCAGCCTGTATGGTTGATAATATTAGGGCGTTTTCAGAAATAAATATTGAAAACATGATTCTTTCACATCTGGACGTTCTTGGGCTCATTCTACTCAGAATCGACAGCATTCTCCATCCCACCATTAAAAAAAGATGTCCCAAAATGTCCATTCCATTACGTCGCGTTTTAGTATTAATTTTTTTTTCACTTGTATGTACGTGACGTAGTGGAATTGTAGGTACAATTTTCATACAAATTTTTGGGACATTTTATTTTATCATCAGAATTGAATATGCTAGTGATTCTAAGTTGAAAGAACCCAAAAACACCGGGATCTGTGAGAATCGGGTTTTCGATATTTATTTCTGAAAACGCCCATTAACGAACGTTAGGGTTTAGAAGCGAAGTTAATGTTATAATTTTGTTATATACAATACAAAAAAAAAATTATAAGTAAGGTATGCTGTGCCCTTACAGGGTCCATGTGAGACATTGTACATATATTATGTTATACGAGGGTTGCACTGAAAATGTCGGGAATAGAGAAAACTGTCGCATCTAGACAGTCAATCTTTATTGTAATGCATACTTAAACTCAAACTGACCACGCATATAAATTTTCTTTTGAAAGTAATCATTCTGTAATGCACACGGCTCATAATCCCAAAGTCCTTTTTGTATGGCGATTTTGGGGCCTTAGTGGTTTTGTATGAAATTCGTGGAGTAGCCAACGGAATTGAAGTTTTTTTACATATATATATATATATAAAAGATTTTTTTACTGTTGTCATATGAATATTTAGGAATGTCGAAATCTGCCGATATGCAACTTTTTTGGCAGTCTTTTTAATTAACAGCACAAATGCGATTTTAATTTTTGACGTCGCTTTGGAATGACATGCTTCTTTAAGATCACCCATGGGATAAAATGAAAGTGACTTTCATATTTAATTTTAACTGCAAACGAGCGTACGATGAACTCTAGTTCATAAAAAAATAACAGAAGCCCATTGTAACTTTTATTTGTTCGCTGAGGGCATATTGAAAACCGTTTAAAAATATGATCCGAAAAATCACTTGGCCAAAAATTCAAATAATGTTCGACATACAATTTTCAAATTGCCAGTAATTCTTAAATACAAATGACAACCAAATGGAATATACCTTAAAAGTTTTATAAAGAGTTACATTTTTATAAATTATATGCCTGTTTCTATTATGTTATTTCTAAGTGTCCCATTCCCGAATCTTTCAGTGCGACCCTCGTATTTGACATCTATATTGTACCATGGCTGCACTAAAGAATTGTGAATTATGAAAAAAAACATTTTCAAGATAATACGTTTTGTGTTAGTTAAATTATTGTATTGTAAAAATTCTTAATTATTTTTGGCCCATTCTGTACAAATCAGGTACTGCTACATGTTTCTATAATAATAAAAACATAAAATTCATGTGACGCAGTAGAATTTTTTGGGCCATTCTGTACAAATCAGGTAGGTACTGCTACATGTTTCTACAATAATTTAAATTAAACATTTCAGGTGACGCAGCAGAATACCCTGGTGCAACACTCATCGACTGTGTAAAAGGGAACAGGATCTTGTCCGACTTTCAAAGATCGCACACGTATACACCAACTCAAGCACTCGTGAACACGAATAACTTCGAACGCTACCCGTTTACGTCACACGCTGTCATTCCCGGGATCCTAGTCGATGGTGGCATAGGGAGGTTCTCGTTTGTCAAACTGACACATGGGTAAGTTTAGCGCTCTAACCAGGGGGCCTATTTATTCCAATAAAGGCATGATAAGTGTGACAGAGAAAGATACCCACAATTTGTTAACTTCGATTTACGCGGTTATAGCCCAGACTTAAAATTTGAAACATAATCTCCTTGGTCAGAGGGACTCGGACTAAGGAGAATGAATGACGAAATTCCCCTTTTTTTGAGTCAGTTAGTCATGTGCTGTCCTAATCTAAGGGTTACCAATTTACGTTATACCAATTCAATCTCAAGCACTGTGATTTAAAAGATAGCACTGCAAATGAGGCCAAAAACACTACCTATAAGCTACTTCAATCACTGAGTTACACAGAGACAGAAGCTATTTTACAAAGTGTCACTTCACTGTAAATTTTACCTTAGACTTAGACTAAGTTAATTGTTAATTTTTAGTTTTAAGTATATAATGTAAGTTTTAATGTTACTATGTTATGTGATATTAATAGTATGACCTGCACACGATAACGAAACACTGTTATACAACTGTAATTGGTTCCCCGCGATACAGGTGTAACCTAGTGCGGGGGCCTCTGGTAACTATGTTTGTAACAGTTTTTAGAAATAAATTATTCTTATTCTTATTCTTATTCTTATTCTTATAATTAAGGTAACGTGCGCAACTCTACTAGCTAAGTATAAAGTGTTAGTAAGATAATATTTGGGTGTTTTTTTTTTTAAGAAAATATAATTTATTTACATACAATATATATACAGTACCCTACTAAACGAAATTATTAACTAGCTTAAATCTAAAATAGGTCCCTGAGGCATTGTACCAAGGATACTGGCGGCATTTCCTCGCTGTATTGCAATGCTGATACGTTGTGCGAGCTAGCCGCCAGCTCTTCGGTCACCAGTTACGTCAACCAGACGCTTCGCGATTTCTGCAAACAACTTATGCGCGCTGGGACCCCATGGACCTAGAGTTTCAACTCCAAAAGTGTCTTTTAGTACTACTATTACTTATTATGTGCATCAGCGATCACTGGTTGTTACTTTACTGCCCTCTTAAATCTAATTTCTATGACATTGTTTACAGCATACTCCACAAACGGACGGCATTCGCGCTGCAGACGTCAGCGGACGGTGAATACGCGTACTGGATGCCGCAGGGCCGGTACGTGGATGTGCCGCAGCATCCTAGCGCCAACCAGCCGCACTTCGTGTTCACACCAGACTACAGGTAAACTGACGGACCAGCATCTTTCGCGCTGCAGACGTCAGCAGATGGTGAATACGCGTACTGGATGCCGCAGGGCACTACGTGGATGTGCCGCAGCACCCCAGCGCCAATGAGCCGCACTTCGTGTTTACACCAGACTACAGGTAAACTAAAAGTAACTCGAGAGCTATATGGAGCGCTAGCTCCGAGGATTAAACTGTAGAATCCTAAAAGACGATGAGAAATCACGTTGACTCCGATTTTAATAAAGTTCTTATTCAGAACCGCTTTATAAATTATAGATGGCTCATTTTGCGAATTATTTTATAAAATACAAGTCAACACAACATCCTATTACTTTTTATTACAATTTTTAATTTAACTTGCAATGTTTGCATGTATGTTCGGGTTAAATCTTGCAAGCATAATTAGACCCGCTTCCCATTACCTATTTGGTTGAGCTGAAACTTCACCTACTCATGTAAGTTGAATGGCAATGCAATACTATGGTACCATCGAGCTGATCTGATGGTGGACATATAACGACGCAACGTAATGCGTACGGTTCTTAAAATTTTCCTCATGAGTATTAACTAGTTATCTGTTAAAAGAAAAGTGAGCTTTGTATCAAACATGGAATTTTAGACAAAAAACATTTTCCTTCTACAGTGGCTGCGCATGGACCGTGACACCGATGACCAATGGCATGCTGCGACTAAAGCACGTGGAAGGTGGGCACCAGGACCGACAGTTCAACAACCTCCCCCCCTGGCACAAGGGTGGAGAAGTCTCCTATGGCATGCAGTTCCGCGATTATGGTTACGTGCACAGGAATGGGAGGCTGATCAAGCATGCCACGGCGTACGCTTACATGCACTACTCAGATGTCACTAGGAGGTTAGTTAGTTATACTGGACATTTTCCGTAAATCGACAAACATTGTGCCTATTTTGCGTGAAAACTAGGTAGCACTACTCTAGCCACCCCAGCTCCTCTACGAAACCTAGCAGTGTCTTCAGGTTGCTAACTGCCTCCTGTAGTGTGCACGGAGTCCCTAGGTATTGGTTTCTGTATACTTCTATCTCACTAGAAGGTATAAATAGCTAAATTTTCCTGACTAATATAAATAACCCTAAAAATGCAAAACATTTTTAATATGTTCTTTGAACAGCTTAGAGAGGTGTAAAAAAAATTGCATCCTTCAGGTGACATAGGTACATCCTCTGACCTCCACCGATGAACTGGTAGCTGTTCATCGGTGGAGGTCAGAGGATGTACCTATGTCACCTGAAGGATGCAATCCAGTAATATGGATAGAATGTCAAACTAACTGTCAAGTTTCGGACCTTTCTTTGTCATAAGTCATAACATAATATACCATTTTCATGGGCTAGTTCTTAGTCTTTTGTACAAAAGGTGATGTGGGTGGGCTTAACATTGTTTTAAATTCCATATACTTTCTACATCACAAAGCAGCGGTTTAATGTCAAAACATTCGTCAAAAACAGATCTTTTGACACCAGTTTTTAAGTTATACCTACTCGTAAGATGAAAAAAGAATGAGTACGTTTCTGATTCAGATGGAAATTGCACGTGCAACACCAAACATGCGCGCCGCGACCTGGCAACACCGCGTACGACCACGGGCAAATCGTCAGCATGAAGATGAACTATTTCAATCAGAAGACCTGGAACCCCATTACTGGTACGGAGTTCTGGGTTATACCTTCTGGTCGGCCGGCCAGCCCGATGCGCCTACAAAGGCGTTCTTAAACGGCCCAGGCGGCCTAGCCAAGGTGACGATAGCTTGCGCATCGCCATCGCATCGCTTTGTGTCTCTATTACTCTTCCATATATTAGTGTGACATGACAGTTGCGTTTCGTTCGCTACGTAGTGTTAGCGAATGGCATGTAACGGTGCCAGGAGTACTTCGGAGCAAGTGGAAGTCCGTGTAGTAGTGTAACTATAGTAAAAAAATGTTTACCAAATATGACGCTAGGTGGCGCTGAACCGGCCGGGTCGATTCGTACATCTCGCTAACGAAATTCTTATCGGGTTGGTTTTGTGTATAAGGGTCGGGATTTAATTGTTATTAGTAAGAAGTATTGAATTTATTTGTTAATGTGAATGTTTGTTTCATTCCTTCTCATGTACAGCGCGCCCATTTTGAATGAGTTAGGAGTACATACCGTCGGTGCGAATAAAAATATCGCCATGTATTTTTTAGCTACTTTTCAGGAGACAAAAAAACTGTTTATTTTCCTGTTTGTAGTATATTATTTGTTGCACCTGTATTTTTTTTTCTGGTATATCAATGGTTTTTACATGATACTTATGAAGAAAATAAACAGTTTTTTTCGTAAATTTTTACAATATTAATTATTTTAACCAGAATTTCGCTACATAACGACTTAAATTAGGTTCACTTAAAATCATCATGTGTAAAGTTTACACATAGCAATTTGTTGCCAAAGTAACGTAGTACGAGAAATTATACATAACGGATTTTAGGGTCAATAAATCGCCATGTGCAACATTATCGCCATCACCCTCGACGGAAAACAAGGCATTTAATTTCGTTATGTGCCAAATCACATAGCTATTTTTTTGTACAAATTTTGTTAGTTATTTTCATAACTAATAAAGATATAAAATAAATATTTATATAGGTCGACGGGAAATTCAAAAAGAAATTAAAATATGCCAAAATCAAAAAATCGTAAAAAAACACAATAGCGTTTTTTTTATTCGCAACGACGATACACGAAATCCTGTACGTACACATTTACAATATTATGTGAAAAATTTATAAAATTATTTTCTAATTATTATCTGTAGGTAGGTACTATTTTGTATTGTTGCAAAAATATGACTGAAAAAATATATATCAATAATGTATTTTTATTATAACTACATATATTTATTTTTTATATCTCTTTTTATAAATTTTGCTCGTGATATCAGTATCCCACGCCCTTATTTATAAGTTGGACGCTATGTAAATCAGTTCCATTTCACTATTCTGAGCAAAATCAGAAGCAGCCAATTTTTGGACTTAGTCTTTGTGAAATCAGCCGGCCTAGCCAAGGTTACAATCGCTATCGCTTCGACAACGAAAAGCTTTATGTCTCTCTATCACTCTTCCATATTAGTGCGACAGTGACAGTTGCGTTTCGATCGCTACGGAGCGTGAGCGATTGGCATCTTGGCTACGCGGCCAGACGTGCCTTCCAGAGAGCGGAATTAATTATTCAAATCCTTGCCACAAACTTCTGTTTCTAATTAAATGCTTCTAGCTTTGTCGAGCGCTGAATAAATACAAATAGGGTATTTTCCTACTAGTCAAATCAGTTACTTTTTTAGAACTGTCGAAACGATTTGCTAATTTATATGAAACATTACATCGTGACGTCACGGTCAACTCGCCTACTTTTTATATTTCTATCCGATTTATTAAATAGAACTTGTGTTTAAAAATAACTCATATCTGTGTTTTTTCTAATAATTATCTGGTGTTTTATTTCATGCATGGTGTAAAATAATTTATTTTAAATACAGTATACTGTATAATACCCTATTGTGGTAACTATTTAGTTGTTATGATGTAACTGCATCTACTGGCTTTTTTAATTAATTTATTAATAAAAACTTAAGTCCTAACAGCGAGCTGCGTAGTTAAATTATTGCGGATTTTATAACAATTTAAAATGGAAAATAAGGAATATTTTTTTACTCGAATATATTACTATTATTACGGAGTGTGTAGGTAGTTTAAGTGCCCTTTGTTTTACAGGCCCTCCCCGTATAAGTTGGTGTACAGATTACGCAGAAGCGCAATATCGTTAACGATATCGAATCACATTCCGAGGACGGAGATAATTGCGTTTAACACACTCCGCATCAAATATATGTACGTACACAATTTTCGCCTTATCACAATGACGTAAGGTGCAATATTCTATGCATATTTTCTTTAGCTATTTCCGTGGCTTCGCTTATAGCTGCACCAATTTGGGGGAACGGAAATACCAAACCAAACTCAATTGCAGAGTTGTAATCAGGATATGTAAGCCTAATGACATGAGTTCGTGTTGCAATCAGGTTAAAATGGAAGCTCGGATCCCAATCTTGTTAAGCCTAAAAAGCTTAACACTTTTCGAATTAAGAAAATATTTTTTCAACACAAAAGCCCGTAAGGCCTTCCTCTATTCTTTAAAGTTTAAACACTAATGAGAAAGTTGCATTTTTTCCACAAGTGTGGTAAAGTAATTTTATGGAATTTTTTACTAGAAGACTATTCCAGTGCAGCACTTTTGTGCTGCGATGGGATGTAATGTCATATAGGTTATTGATTTGCAAGTTGGATGGACGGGATAATGGGCTATGGGAAGATTTTAGCGGACACCTGCCGTGACAATCAGTCTCGGAATTGTAAAAGATGAGTGTTGACTCGCCTATGGTCTGTATCTTTAGGTATTTATTAAATAAACGTAAACAAACAATTTGTACATTTTCGGGTAGTTGTAACATTTATTAGTTAACCGACCAATTGCAAAACCGCCTGGATCAGTCACTGAACGACCTAAATTAATTATTAATTATTTGATTGTGTAATGTTTTCTTCTACCCTCAACTGTCTTAAGGAGCCATTTGAGGGTAGATTTTGTTTACTTTCATTTAAATACCTAAAGATACAGAGTAGTGTTTAGTCATAGTCTAATAAAACATGGTCTTCCATTCCCAGAGTGACACGGGCCTACGTCACAACAACATGGCCGCTATATATAGCGCTATCGCATATTATCATATAGCGCTGTCGCATGATGACGTAGGCGCGTGTCAGTTAGGTGACCTAGAAAAGACGGGAATGGAGTACCAGGCGGAGTATATTATTATACCATGGTGTTTAGTGAGCTCGTGAAACTCGTTTAGTGTGCCCCATGCACAATGGCCGCACGCACAGTGCGGCGATAGGGCAACACTTTGAAGCGGCTGAGAGGTTGTCGAGAGGTGAGTCTGCGGTAGCCAGATCTCGGTAATCCGTTCAGGAAGCTGCCGGCGTTATGACATTTTAGCGTTGGTGGCCTAGCAGTAAGAGTGTGCGACTTTTAATCCGGAGGTTACGGGTTCAAACCCCAGCTCGTACCAATGAGTTTTTGGGAACTTAATGTACGAAATATCAATTGATATTTACCAGTCGCTTTTCGGTGAAGCAAAACATCATGAGTAAACTGGACTAAACCCAACAAGGCCTAGTTTCTCCTCTGGGTTGGAAGGTCCGATCGTCCGATGGCAGTCGCTTTCGTTAAAACTAGTGCTTACGCTAATTCTCGGGATTAGTTGCCAAGCGGACCCAAGGCTCCCATGAGCCGTGGCAAAAAGCCGGGATAACGCGAGGAAGATGATGATGACCTTAAGACCTATACTAAGATTTACCCAAATATTTCCGAATCCATGGAACTGAACTGATTGAATTAGAATCTCAAGGTAAATCCCGATTTCAAAGAAAATTCGAAGAGATGGATGAATTTTATCAAAACATCGCTAAAGGGCAATCAGGGGCTTTTCACGCTTGCTGTGTTTGTACACTGTTGCCGATTTAGACAGAGATTCATTAGATGATAAATGGCCCGGGAAACGTAGCGCATGCGGTGCCGGGTGATGTAATGCAGTTGTCCGAATTTCGCTTAACATGTACCTAAATGTTGCAACATTTAGTAATTGCCTGTTTATATTGATCAGTGTTTAGTGCGTTTGTTACTTGCTGACAGCTTACGGTGGACTGTATGAGATATGATGATGAAAATATGTATATCTATCTAAGTTTAGTGGTTTGACGCAACGTGGCCAGAATTTGCTTGATATATGTGGACAAAGATGTACCTAAGTAAGATTTGTAAGACTTCGTGTGGGAATTTTTTGTAAAAAATTAGGCCAATAGCCCACAGAAATAAAGCAGCTGACAGAAAATCAACAAAAAATATTATGTAGATACCTATAGGTTTGTCTTTTATTCACAAAGAATCTACAAAAAAAATTGTGTATATCTTAATCAAAGAAATATTCGGTTACTAGTTGCTTTCTTGTCGGTTGTAAATCAGCGTAATTCTACAGTCAAGGTAAGTCTATATATCGTCTCAAAAAAGGAGCTAAAAATATGTAGGTATGCACGATCTTATTGCCCATACATTAAGGTAGAGTATACAATTAAGCTGCAGAGATAACTGGCCCCTGCATATAAACTTGTTTGCAGGGGGGTCAGTTATCGCTGCAGCTTACTTTACATAATTTAGTACTTTGTCCGTATTTAATACCTTCACTGTACAATTTAAAGCGTGTCGGAAGAAAGCCGAAACCGAGCACAGTGGATAAACACACTTCGGTTAATTCTCGAGGCCAGACATTTACCGGTGAACTCAACATCTTTGATCTACGGATTCTACTGGTTATGGAATAATATTATTTAGGGATAAATTTATTATAAAACCGTGCCTAATATTAGTCACGTAAATACTCGTTGTATTTTGTATCATCAAAGATAAAATTTTCTTAATTATTATGTCATAAGCATTCTTATGCATCTTAAGCATCATTATTATGTCATTAAGCATTCTTTTAATTTCGTTAGTTTTTTTTTCAAATCAATTTCCTAAAAACTGGAAGGTTAGGTTAGATTATGATAGGTAAATGAGCTCTGTTGACCCTTTGTAATGAATAAATTTTGCTTTGATATCATCATCATATCCGCCTTTATCGCCCACTGCTGAGCGTAGGCCTCTCTTCGAGTACGACACTTATTCGGGTCCTGAGCCAATCTCACCTCTTCATAAAATGATAAGTACCAACGCTTTGATAATAATATGCTAACTAGAAACAGCCCACACATCATTTTTATGATTACTATAAAAGTGATGTAATTCTTATTGATACACCGTCTGTATGTAACATATGGTAGGTACTGACCTAAATTATTTAGCGTGCTACTAATCGCCCAGGCGCTGAAATACATTCTCTTAATACTTATATCCTCCTAAGACTCAGCCATACAAATGAAAAATCCAAAATTTGCCACAGAAATTTGAACCTATAATGCAGGGAATACAATTGATTTTATTTTGTTTGAAAATTGAACGAAACAAAACAATTGCAACTCTATTCCAATTTTAATATGGTTTCGAAATATTTAAGTACTATAGGTAGGACCTTGGGCTTTTATTTATTGAACAATAAGCAAATTAAAGTACGTTATTATTATTACAAGACCCATCGTTACCTTAGGAGACCTTGTGATATGACAGACTGTTGTTAGCATGTCCGTTTAAACATGAAAGGGTAATGTGTGTTTGACAAGTAAACGACTTACCGAGCCATCCATGTCATTCAGGTGAGTCGGGGTCAACAAACAAGTCTTGGGTGAGAATGTAAACATAACCCAATTCAAACTAACATTGTGACATCAAAATGATATCTAAATGCCGCCAGCATCCTTGGTACAATGCCTCAAGGGTCTATTTTAGATTTAAGCTAGTTATTAATTTAGTTTAGTAGTACCACTGTAAATATCTTTTATATAAGTAATATTTCATAGGTACCTACATACTTTTATTATATTTATATGAATGAGTTCAAATTTTGCGTCCATGTTCGCTAACATAGACAAAACTGTAAGTTTATATTAAACGTAAGGGAAAATAGCAATAGGCCTTCTTTAATTAAAAAATATGATCAAAATACCAAAAAAAAATTTGCCACAACAGAACTGCCACCGTGATTTAATTTTCAACGACTTCAGAAAAACCGTACTCCTCTACTCGTATTATACGAGTATAATGTTCAAACAAGAACTCAGCTGAAATCGAAAATGTGTTTCGAAAATTCGAAATTGCTTTAAGGTAATTTCGTTTTTCCATCGAAACCTTTCGTTAGCATCGAAACCTCAATTACAATGGTAGCCGCAGCGCCCTAGAGGTCGATTCTAATGTAACAATTTGTTATGGTTAGGAAATGGTTTTGACACGACTTTGTCGATCGCCTTGGTGATTAGCGCGTAACTCACGCACGATTTTCACTTCATTTCGCAAACTTGTACAAACAGCCTCAACTCTTGACTTTTATTTAATTACACAAACGGGTCTACCGCGATATAATTTCATTGTTTTACCTTTAACTCAACTTAGCAACTCAACTTTTTTTGGTGCAACTCAGCTGAAAAGTCGGAATTAAAGGTACAAACAATGAAATTATATCGCGGTTGACCCGTTTGTGTAATTAAATATGTGTACAAAACGCGGGAGTTTAAAGTGTTACTCTTGACTTTTATCGACCGGGATATTGTATTGTTTTCGAGCTCCCATTATTACCCACCCAAGCTTCAGTTACCCGTGAACAAGATGCATGTAACTGCCGGCCCGTTTCTAACTTTAAGATACGTCAATTAATGATATAATCAATGAATATGGATTAGATATGTCAGTGTCAAATATGTGACGTTTCTTCAAACAAAAGCGTCACTTTTGACACTGACACATCTAATCCATATCGTTTCTTGATCTATTAATTGATGTATCTTAAAGTTCGAATCGGGCAGTGCGTCGAAATATCGGGAGCTCGAAAACAATACAAAAGGTAATCACGGTCCATATCCCAGTCATTATAAGTGTAGTGAAACTAACTGTGAATCATTCAAAACAGCAACACTCTTAACTGTTCATCGGTGGACCTTATGCCTTTTTTAATAAGGTTTACGAACTGTCAATTAACAGTGTGGACGGTACACCAATAAGCGTGAGCGATTTTTAACACATTCATTGCCACTAAGTGGAGTATGGAGCGCGTAGTTGCTTCGAACAGTGTACCCGACTGTCGGGTTCTTGGCCCTGAATGTGTTGATCGTTTCAAAAGAAGATCAAAACCGTAACGAATTGGTAAATCAGAATCGGGCTCATGGCGCTTAGTATTGAGAAGTGATCTGAAAATTATACTAAAAAGTTGCTAATCGTTTTTGACAGTTTTAATTTGAGTCTTATGAAAGTAACCACTGAGTTGAATTTTCAAGGAATTTGTGCTGCAGATATTACTTTTTAATCGTCAGTAATAATAAAAAACCGGCCAAGTGCGACTCGGACTCGCACACAAAGGGTTCCGTACCATTACGCAAAAAACGGTAGGGTTGGAGCCATAGTCGTTCGGCCGCCGTCACCCCTGTTTCTCTTCAGCGCTGACGAGTGTCACCCACCTGCGGCGGACCCTCGACCAGCCAGGGCAGTACCGGATCTCGGGTGCAAATTTAGACGGGCCTTGACCACCCACGACCTTATTCAAAATTTAGGTTTTTCCAAAAAATAGTTTATTTTGTTAACGAGTTGGTAGTAGTTTTTATTTTCCCTACCAACATATGGACGTAGGTACTCTCCTCATAACGTTACATTGGCGCCCAACGTGGGGCCCCACTTAAATATTTATTATATTCTGTTTTTAGTATTTGTTGTTATTGCGGCAACAGAAATACATCATCTGTGAAAATTTCAACTGCTAGGCATAGGCTAGGGTTCATGAGATACAGCCTGGTGACAGACAGACAGACGGATGGACAGACAGACGGACAGACGGACGGACAGCGGAGTCTTAGTAATAGGGTCCCGTTTTTACCCTTTGGGTACGGAACCCTAAAAATATGAATTGGATTGAACTAATTGCTTTGTTTTTCAGAAAAACTTTTCGCCAAACATCTGTTATGTTTTGCGTTCCAACAAGTTGGCTAATTTCGTTTCCGTTTTCGAGTTTAGTTGCTAAACATCACAACAGCAGGATTTTTTGACTACTATAATTATAAACTTTATATTTCTAATTGTCTAACAACTCATGAGTTGAAAAAAAAACCTGTGTAAGGTGCAGCGGGGCCATTTCGACTGCGGGCTAATTTCAACTAATTGAAATATCTTCCATGTTTTATATTATTAACTAAAGTCACACACCACTTTTTCGCTATCTGGACATTTATGGCACTTTAGTTAATAATGTAAAACATGGAAGATATTTCGATTAGTTGAAATTATCCCGCAGTCGAAATCGCTGCACCTTACGTCCGTAGGACGTTAATTCTAACATCCTATAATGGGAATGGTCGCTCACTCTAGGTTTTCAGTACCGCTTGCAGCACATTTATCGTATCTAATAATGGGAAAAACATGTTGTTGTGCTGTTATTGACGTTAAGTTTAGGTCATTAGCAGTACCCCTAGTGTCAACGTTTGCGCTAAGGGTCATTTTGTATAGGCTTTTGAATTTCCAAAACATCCCGCTTAGCGCGCTATTCAAAAACCCATACAAAATGAGATTTCACTCAAACGCGTATGTCTGTCACGCTATCGAATGAATATTACGCTAGGAGTTCAGGTGTATTTTCTTTAAGTACCTATGAGTTTCCAACTGATGTTTTTGTTACGGAGGCTCTTCAAAAAAAGGAAGTTATGTGACACGATTTGAGTTCCAAGAGTACCGGTAGTACCGCGTATCATTAGATGGGCTTGCTTGCGTCGGACCTAGAATAATTTGGAATCATATCACAATTACTTAATCAAAATTTTTGCAACTTGACATTTCGGACTACAAAAAAAGCGACACCGATTCAAAATTCCTAGTTAGTATAATCTAATACCAACCTTACTAAATCATACCCTTCGTAAATTATGATTCTAAAATACCATTTCTAATATTATGACTTATAATGTTAGAAATGGTATTCTAGACTCAAGGAACACGCTCCATCGATATTTCTCTAACGGACTTTGAATACAAACAGCTGAAACTCCTTTATATTCAACGCAAATATTGCTTTATTGCTCCATCATTTATAAAGTTTAGCATTTTATGAACATTTTATATTCACAGCGCATAATTAAATTTCATCAAGACGTAATCATTATATCTCTTAGCGCCACTTACACCATCCCATTAACCCGGGGTTAACTAGTTAAACCTGGAGTTACCATGGTTACCAGTACAATTTCACACTGGGTTAGGTTTAACCGCTTAACCCCGGGTTAGTGGAATGGTGCAAGTGGCGCTTAAGGTACTCCTACACAGTATAATATATAAAATATTGTAACAAATAACTACAACATATTGTATAACTAGCATAACATTTTCAAACATCAAACATCAAACATCAACATTTATTCAGCAAATAGGCCACAAGGGCACTTTTACACGTCATCATTGAATTTACATACAAGCAAAAATAATAACATCAACAATTTTATAAAATAAAACTAACAATTCAATCTAACGTATTACAATTACTAAGAGATGTGTATGGTCTCTTAATGTCGAATTACATAAAAAATACAGATACAAAACACAAAAAAAAATCTATAATATTTAGAGGTGTAAATGCCTCTGGGTGTCAGAACTATAAGATTATATAGTTTATCAAGTTATCCTTAGAGATGTATAGGATCTCCAAGAGTCAATATCCTGTATAATTAATACATTCATTAAGAGAAAAGAAACATACGAGAGCAGAATGAGGCGTCTCACTGTAATTAATTAATAAAAATAAAGTTACTAAGTATAATAGCTTGTGTAGCTTAAACAGACCAGTCTCCACAAACAGCACCCGTTCACGAGTATGACGCGTATCTCAGTTTTAATATAAGGATCCATTTTTATTTTGTTTTTAGTTTTAACCCCCACGAAAAAAGAGGGATGTTATATGTTTGACGCCAATGTCTGTGGCATCGTAGCTCTCCAACGGATGGACCGATTTCAATGTAGTTTATTTTACGTGAAATGTTTTAAAAGTATCACCTCTTTACCAAAATGAGGTCTTTAAGGACTTTAGATTACGAATGCAATAATTAAAAAAACATTTTAATGAATCAGTAATCAGGCATAAATCCACCTAGTAGTCCAACAGTAAGCACAATTAGGCTTGTGTTGTGGGCTTGTGGGTACTAGACGAAAGTATATCCCTTCGAGTGGCATTGTCCTCCTCGAGGTCTCTACGGTAAGTGGCGGTGGCCGCGAGACGGACAGACATAACAAGCCGGTTGAGCGGCGCAGCCATTTTGGAAAAATATACGTCAAGTGGCGGGGCCTCAACGGGTGATCATCGCGAATTTGGCGCGTGTTAGAAATATGACAGTTTCCCAAAAAAAATCTATGAATGATATATACAAACTATATATCACTGAATTCAGCATAAAATGGGTTATTTGATTGTATACCAATGAATTCTATTCTATTTATGTGAAGTATGCTAGACTTGTTCTAATCTCATATTACCAATTTTTTTCTACTTTCATGTAAAAATACGTATAGTTACGAAATAAAACAATTGATTGTAGAAAAAGCAGTCTTTATGACAAAACAATACATTTAACACGATTCACACAGTTTATTCCACTTTTTATCAGTGCGTATTCCGTTTGAATGTTCGCGGCTCGACGACGGTCGGCGCGTAATGGGCTAGGTGGGGCAGGAACATCACGTCATTTCTAACAAACTTTGTTTTACGCGGGAATTCGACCGTTAGGGAATACCATCCTTGTTTATTGACGAATGCATCTTGCAAGAGTGAGCAAGCAAGGCATAGTTTTAACGGTTTTATTTTAGGCGCGAAATGCAGCGTCGCACAGAGGCCGCGAGACGGTCTCTGCCAATTACGGGCTTGTTATGACCGAACCTTCTCGCGGCCTCTGCCACGCCGAGCCATATTTAAAAAAATGGCCGCGCCATTTGTCCTACCGTTCAACCGGAGGTGCTGCCACCCGAAGGGTTATACAGGGTGTCCCTAGCCATTGGACAAAGCCGAAATGTACATATGCAATAGGGTATTTAGAACTAGTATACAAAGTATCATAACAATCGGTGTAGCGGTTACGAATAAATTAACAAATTACGATTTTTTTACTTTGGAGCAACCTGTATGTGTTAGTAGCTCCTGAGGTAATAAATAGTATGAAACCTTCTTCGACCGTTTTGATTATCATTTTTATTTATGACATTAATAAGATTCTGACTTTTGACACATGTCATCATTGCCGCACATTTTCAAACAAATTGTCAAAAGCACTTCCAATGATTAATACAGTATGTTTCTTTTTGTCGTCGATTATTGGAAATAACTTTTGTATGATAATTTATTTTTTTATCTTTTGTTCTAATTAAAAAAATATTACCGTTAGAGCATTTCTTAGAAGTAACCCTACGTGGGATTTCAGGGTTTGTCCAATGGCTAAGGCCACCCTGTATAATAGATAGTTGTATATAAATACTTCATTACATAGAAAACATCCATATCTTAGGAATATTCGTGATGAACACACAACAAGCAATATAAATTTTCAATAGTATTAAAAAGGCAAGATTAAATTTAATAATATCTAATGATCTGATTAGAGTAATTAGCGTATTCAATTCTCTTTGCAGCTTAGATTTTATATTATATTTGAATCGTAGGAGACTAATCTAATCTCAACTAATCTTATAAATGTATGTTAATGATTTCATGAAAATTTACTATTCCGCGAAATCATAAGGATGTGGTGTTAGTTTAATCTAAATTATTTATTGTAATCGGATTGTGTAAATCGACGAATCCAATAATTTTATCCAATAATTTGATTTGAATTTAAGTAGTTATATACGTAACTTATACACTGAAATAGATATCATTATCAAAAAAAGTGATATCAACATATTCAATAAAAATGTATTGATTTATTAACAGTGATAGTTTATAATAGCTTAATGATATTAATGAAGTATGTGAAGCTATACTGTCTATTATGTAACATACGAGCACAAAATGCGGTGTATTAATGAACATCTCTAGTAGTAGCACGTAGCATGCCTATGCCTAGCATGAGTCGCCGGGTCCATATTGGCTCATATACAATTTATTATTCGAATATTTCTAATAATACCGCTTTGTAGTCATAATCATCATTTCTCCGAAAATTGTTTCTCATATATTTTTTAATAGTTTTTTGTACTACTACCTACATTATTCATAACGATACATAGGTATTCCGTGTTTTTTTACTCATAATGTTGTCACTGAGAATGTATCTGTGCCCATAATGTTATTTGTAAGAATTTCTCGAATACTAAGGCGGGAGCATTTGCTCTCGCTACGCTCGCTCACTGTGAGGGTCACAGGATTTCGGTTCTGTGAGGTTCGCAGTTCTAACCTAACCTAACCCACCTTTCTGGCAGCATTTCGGTTCTGTGAGGGTCGCAGTTCTAACCTAACCTAACCCACCATTATGGCAGCATTTCGGTTCTGTGAGGGTCGCAGTTCTAACCTAACCTAACCATCCTGTCTGGCAGCATTTCAGTCCTGTGAGGGTCACAGTTCTAACCTAACCTAGCCCACCTTTCTGGCAGCATTTCGGTTCTGTGAGGGTCGCAGTTCTAACCTATCCTAACCCACCTTTCTGGCAGCATCTCGGTTCTGTGAGGGTCGCAATTCTAACCTAACCTAACCCACCTTTCTGGCAGGATTTTAACCTGATTTGACCTACTTTTCTGTTTATTTTTGTCTTTTTTTCTTATTTAGAATTTACTATTGCAGGTGCATGCTGCTATAAATAAAATCAAATATGTCAAAATCGATATGTCGAGTAATAATATATGCATAAATTTTAGTAATAGAGATATTTATGTAGAATGACATTATGAATATAATAAATTCGAAGTTCCAATGAGTATTGTTTAAAATGAAAATGTATTACTATAATGATCATTAGGATGTAAAATTGTATGAGATACATTTTCGGAGTTTCAATAATCGAATTTGCAATTTTATATGAACTTTGGCGCACCCTGAGTCGCCACGACACTTTTCTAATTTATCAATAAGAAAGACGATGTCCGAATAAAGTCACTATATGAAAAAAAAAGACGAGTCTATCACGCGCAATACTCACTGTTGCACAATATAATATATTATATTATAAGTTCCTTTGACAATAAATCGTGTCTATAATACTTACACAATTCTTGTAAGTACTGTAATTGTTCGTATTCTTAGAGTAATCTTTCATCTATATTAAGACACAAAATTTATAAAAGTACTGTCATATTTGCTAGGGGGATTTGACAATGTAGCTTAAAGGGAAATCTTGAAAATCCCGCAATATTTACATGTAAGTGTCCATAAAACGTACGTGGGTAATGGCTGGGACCGTAAAAAAACCGTAGTGTGCTGCGTCCATTACTGCGGCTATGTATCTCCGTTGTTGTCATTTTGTTGCAAAAACGCATATTTTACTTTCTTACTTAAACATACATGTATAATTTACACTTCACACGAATTCACACTTTATGGCCCGCAAGATAAGACTCAATTTGGAATGCCTAAACTGGGTGAGATACGAGTTTGCGACGGCAATGTCGTTTACGCTCTCGACATAGGGAGTATGCATACTGAATGTTAATGTGACATTTTTGTCGAATAAAATAAAAGAAAGTTGTAATGGTTTTGGTTTGTGATATGTTTGTGATTAAAAGGGTGTTAAAGCATATGAAGGTACTGAAATATATGATGATATGGTGGAAATATTCGCGTGATCGGGTAAGTCTCGGTAGCTTAGTTGGCAGAGCGATGGGCTAGTGATTCAAAGTCAGAAGTTCGAGTCTTGCCTTAGACAGTGAATTTTACCACTTTTCCTTTCCTTCCTTTTTTTCTGGTGTTAAAGCGGTAGCATTTTTTTAGTGGAGGTTCTAATTTCTGGGAGACCGCGCTCGGAAAACATATAAAAACTCAAAAATGCACGTTTTCCCGGAGACAAGACCTAGCTAAATCGATTTATCGCCCCCGAAAACTCCCATATAGCAAATTTCATCGAAATCGTTAGAGCCGTTTCCGACATCCCCGAAATATATATATAAATAATCAAGAATTGCTCGTATAAAGGTATTATAGATAGAGTAAGACCAAGAAAAGTCTGCAGCGACTTTGATAGCACACGCAATGCAAGTGAAATATGTGTCATAATTTCATAGAAGTTTGACGTTTAAAATGACACTTGCACTGCGTGGGCTATCAAAATCACTGCAGACTTTTCTCGGTCTGACTGTAGATAGATTATACATAAGGACTAGGGCGACAAATCAAGCTTCAATGTGACTGCAGCTTTACCAGCTTTTTGCTAAATGGGAGTCTTGAAGTAGGTAGTGTTTTACCGGTTGCGGTGACCGAGTAAACTAGACTGTATCGCCGACGTAAGGAATGGGACAAGTGCTGTTTCCGTGCTGCGGAAGATCGCTGCACGCATGCGAGTACGTTATTTATGTGACTTGTCCGACCCTTGTCCTAGGTGACCTAATTGCTATTTTAAATACAAATCTCCACACATGGCCCAGATTGAGAAAATTTAGTGACAATTTTTTGAAAAATCTGCCTGATGTCTTTTAAAATTACGTTACATTAGAGCAATTCTCATAAAGTTTGTACATTTCGATCATGCGTGCATGAAGCTGAACAACTTCCACCACATTTCCCAAAATGTCCCAGAATGATTTTAAGAAACATTCCTTTTTTTTTGTTACCAGATTTCCTTACACATTTGGTACCAATTTTTATAAAAATCTAAGATGTGATCGAAATGTACAAACTTTTTTAGAATTGCTCATTAATGACATGGCCACCTATCAATCAGTAACAATACAGGGTGATCAAATGTACGTTAATAAAGAATTATTAGGAACATGCATCTTACTTACACGTTTTTAACAAAAAGTCAAGAAAAACCTAAACACCAATCGTTTGACTAAAACGAAACAAACACAAAAGTTTATTCAAATTATGAACAATAGGGTATTTGACTGTATTTAAAATAAATTATTTTACACCATGCATGAAATAAAGCACCAGAAGATTAATAGAGAAACGTAGACAGCTTATATTTAGGCAAAATTTCTATTTAAAAATTCGTATAAAACTATAAAGAGTAGGTTTTTGATTGTGACGTCACATGCTAGTGTTTCATATAAATTCCATAGTCGCAAAACCGTTTTGACAGTTCGAAAAAAGAAACTGATTTGACTAGTAGTCAAATACCCTATACTGCACTATATAGTCCGACAAGAAATTGTACAACATTATAGAGGGCGCCACTTCCTAACTGTCACTTTTTTAGTTCAATAATATTTAATTTCTACTATTTTATGTCGCACTATAAAAATGTTGTGTGTTTTTAGGCTAACATGTATAATTGTTACGGTAGCTATTTCACTTTCTGTGACTGTTCCGAGTCAACCTACACCTGTATAATAGATTGAAATATATAGACTGTCATTATCACCGTGTCACATAGACAGCACGATCAACACATCCGCACAGATATAACAAATAGGTACCGCGGCAAGTGTTGAGTTCCGTAAATCGCTGTCGCAGTGGCATTGTCACGTATCAGTGAACGCGCGGAATACCTAGTATAGGAATCATATATCTGATGGCCTACCGCGAACCGCGAACCATGTTCGACGTGTTGCCTCTCTGTCGCACTTGTAAATTCGTACGTAAGTGTGACAGGGGGGCAACACGTCGAACCAGCGGTAAGCCCTCTGAGTCAACTTGTGTGCAGACAACCGCATGTTGTCTGTGGTGACTCTGATTGATTAGAGTCCGCTTGTGTGTTTTTGACACGACTAAGTCAACTACTGCCACTAAAGAGTTATGAAGGGAATTTATTTACATAATAGCAAAGACATATGTAACTCCGTATAAGATGAATAAAGTCTAAGAAAAAAACGTGCCTCGGAAATCAAGAAAAAGTCATTCTCGGATAGATGGCGCACATACCTTTGGCCTATGGTCGGCTAGATGGCGTTGACGACACCATTTCATATTTAACAATTTTAACACATAGGTATCAGTGAATGAACATGGGTCAAAATGATATAAAAATAATAAAATAATTTATCCATATATGTAAATATTTTCGATAGTTTTACGTTTTCATTTTGAGTTTTAGTCGTGTGTCGATAGATGGCAGTACATTTATTGTGACTACAAAATGTACTATGACAGGACCCCTCTATACTATCTATTCTCTTTGATAATAGATATATACAAAAGTATTACAGTAACTGTACAAATACTAAACTAAATTAGTAACTAGCTTAAATCTAAGGGGTCATCCATTAATTACGTCACACGAATTTCTAGGTTTTTTGACCCCTCCCCCCCCCTTGTCACATTTGGTCACATTTGGCAAACCCCTCCCCCCTAGTATGACGTCACATTTTTTCTACGAAATCGCCAAATCGAATTAAGTAAGTACCTAAGTATTATTAATATTTTATCAAAATATTCTTGAGGATATAAATATTAGTAATTTTATAACCGAAAACTGCTTAGGAAAGAAAATTAAAAGAATAAAAACGATTATCGTTTTAAAAACGTGTTATTTAAATGTACAGCGAATAAAATAATTAAAAAAAAAAAATTCGGTTACTGATGAAGTTAAAGTGACGTCACAAAGTTTGTGTCTCCCCCCTCCCCCATGTCACAATATGTCACATTTTCTTGACCCCCTGCCTCCCTCTAAACGTGTGACGTAATTAATGGATGACCCCTAAAGGGGTGTACAGATTGCCAGTTCGCCGGACGATATCAGCCTGTCAGTTAAATGCAAAAGATGGCAGTTCCGAACAACTGACAGGCTGAAATCGTCCGGCGGACTGGTAATCAGTAATATGAATGATGAACAGTAGCATGAACATGAATCAGTGGGCCCCTTAACCTTTTGGACGCCAATGACCGATATACCGGCAACGCCAAAAACTGATTAATTGGTCACAGACCACAGAGCAACGTAGACCTACGTGCATATGCATAAAATTCAACTTCAGTTTTGACACTTCGGTGACGTGGCGTCCGCGTGACAGCTTTTGTGTTTGACACGGCGTCGAAAAGGTTAAAATAGGCCCTTGAGGCTTTGTAACAAGGATGCTGGTTCTGACGGCATTAGTTAGGTCAAATGGTCTTTTTTGGCATCCAAGAACATTTTCTTAGTAAATAAGTTACTAAGAAAATATTCTTTATTACACCAATTTTTACATACATGTAAAACTACAAAGAAATTTTAAAGGAAAAATAGAACCAGGTAACAACAGGCGGTCTTATCGCAAAAAAGCGATCTCTTCGCAACCTTTGGGTAGCAGGAAGTGTAAATAATAACTATTCTGGGGCCTATTGCATAATAAAATACAAGCTAATCCTATTAGTGATTTTGTATGTATAATCATTAATCACTAAATAATAGTATTAGCTTGTATTTTATTATGCAATAGGTCCCTGGTATCTAAAGGGTTTATAGTATACTTAATACGTCACTTTGCATCGGATTGCATCCCGTTTCCCACTGGGCTTGCCACATAAAATACATACAATACGAGTATAAAAATGCAAATTTTCCAATCTACCCCGCTGGGGATAGGTGGCTAATTTTATATTTTTTCAATCTGTGCTCGCTTTGAACCGGGGCCGCACAGAACAAGCAACAGATAGATAGGCAATCTTGCATACGAATTCATTTGATGTAAAGGAGTTTCAGATATTTGAAATAGTGTTTGCATGTATTCGCACAAAAGTGCAGTAGGACGCACAGTCGCACAATAAACCAAGTTAGATTCGGATTAGATTGGATATTTTTAACTTTGAACATCATCCAAGTTTTCAGCAAGTGTAGTTTCTGCGACATAATAAAACCGGCCAAGTGGGAGTCGGACTCGCGCACAAAGGGTTCAGTACCATTACGCAAAAAACGGCAAAAAAATCACGTTTGTTGTATGGGAGCTCAACTTAAATATTAATTTTATTCTGTTTTTAGTATTTGTTGTTATACTCATACCTAGCGGTAACAGAAATACATCATCTGTGAAAATTTCAACTGTCTAGCTATCACGGTTCTTGAGATAGAGCCTGGTGACAGACAGACAGATGGACAGACGGACCCTCGGACAGCGGAGTCTTAGTAATAGGGTCCCGTTTTCACCCTTTGGGTACGGAACCCTAAAATCTACATTGATAGATTTAAAACTGCCATAGAATTACCATTACTCATTATTTACTGAAAATGTTCCTGTAACTAGTTAGATTACTATATATTCATATTCACCTACTGTAAAAAATCTCGCATAAAAATATATTATGGCTTAAAAACTAGAATTTTAAAGTCGCCCCTGCATTTGAAAGTCACTCCGTTCTACCGTATCCTTTCGAAACAGTCCATTAACACATTCAATACCACTAAGTGCTACGGGTTACGCTCGTAGCGCGTAGCCACGGTTTCGTCGTATGTAGCGCGTAGTCGCTACGAACAGTGTACCCGACAGTCGGGTTCTTGGTGTTGAATGTGTTAATATACTTAATGTTGGACTAGCAATCTTGTCATGCTCAATACCTAGGCAAGGATGACTTTAGGAGGGTATTGAATGGCAGTATTAATTAGTGTTCGATGCCGAGTAGGATTCCTAGATAATTAGCCTTGATGGCAAATAGGTCAATTTGGTGAGAGGTGATTGTATATTGTCTAGAATCTAGATAAAGTACATGCTAATAGTAGTTATAGTACATTATGATCAGAGATGGGCTTTATTCGAATAATTTTCTATCGGAATAATCATTCGCATAAACAATAATTCACGATTATTTTATTCATGAATGATTTATTCGCGGGTGATTTATTCGCGAATAATTTATCCGCGAATAAGTCATACGACCTCTTTTCAAATGACGAATGAATTTATTCGTTATTTCATTCAAATAAATCCACGAAAAATATTTAAGGTTATTATTATAAATAGGATTTTTTTTTGTTGTGGGAAGTACCACATTAGTCACGTTACAATCTATAAATTGTATATACAGATGTCAATCACAATGGAAAAATTAACTATGATCAACTCTGGTCAACTTGGGATTTGAACCCACATCTTTGGACCGGCAATCCAAAGAGCCGCCGCCTACCGTTAAGAAAAAAATAAAACCGGGCAAGTGCGAGTCGGACTCGCGCACGAAGGGTTCCGTACCATAATGCAAAAAAAATCGGAAAAAAAGCAAAAAAAAACGGTCACCCATCCAAGTACTGACCACGCCCGACGTTGCTTAACTTTGGTCAAAAATCACGTTTGTTGTATGGGAGCCCCATTTAAATCTTTATTTTATTCTGTTTTTAGTATTTGTTGTTATAGCGGCAACAGAAATACATCATCTGTGAAAATTTCAACTGTCTAGCTATCACGGTTCGTGAGATACAGCCTGGTGACAGACAGACGGCCGGACCGTTTTACCCTTTGGGTACGGAACCCTAAAAACTAAGAATAAAAGTTTTATGCTAAACTTAAATATGCACAGTGCGCATCAATATCAATATTTTGAATTGCTACTTTTTTAATTAATATAATATTTATTTAAACCAATCACGGGTAAAGAAACATAAAATATTAAATTAGCTTAAAAATAATTGTTCGCGAGCCTAACGCCATCTAGCGGGCATCCCAAGAAGAGGCGGAGTTTCCAAGCACGGCCGCGCGGGGGCGCGGCGACAGCCTCTACCACTTTACCATCTTACACGGCAAGGCACACAAGCCGCTCTCGCGATTTTTGCCAATTTTTATATAAAGTCGCCATACTATCAAAGTTGTATAATATTCATTTAATTTAATATACAATAAAACAATTTTGTAAAATCAAAAATAAGAAGAACTCATTGAAGAGCCCCGTCTGCTGCTCCTGAGACCTCCTGAATCGCTAACCTCCCAAACATTGGTCCTTCGAGCCGGATGCTATCAACCAGCGCCAGGATCAGCAAGAAACGGTCAGGCCATCCATTCTTCACCTTCTTCCCTTCAATCGGCATTGTGCTAATACCGTGTCTATTTTGTAACCTTCCAGTGTCGAGCACGTGTCGCGTGGTGCACACGGCCGCCATTACGTGCCAACAACGAGTTTCGGGAATAAACTGTAAGTGCTTTACATTCTCTCACACAAACCATGGCTACTCCTAAAACAGCAGTGACTCCAATTTCTTTAACTGTCGATTTAAACGATCCGCGTGTCTTGACGCAAAGACGAGGCACACTCAAGGGTAAACTCACGTTATTCGCTAAATATGTCGCTACGCTTAATAAGGCTAATTTAACGAATATTCAAAAAGTCGAGTTACAATTACGCATAAATAATGCCGCGAGTTATTATCGAGATTTCGATGTCGTTCAAACTAGGATCGAGGAGTTAGCAGAGTCGAGTGACCTCCCTAAACATTTAGAATACCGCGAAGAGTTCGAGGGGCAATATTATCAGACAGTGGCCGCAGCGTCCGAATTAGCTGACGTCGGCAACAGCCCCGCTGTTGCTAACGGCAGCGCCGCTGCCCCTGCCAGCACAGATTCCGTGGGCTATAAGGTTAAATTACCTACAATATCACTCCCCACCTTCGACGGTTCGTACGAGCATTGGTTAGGGTTTAGGGACACGTATACTTCTCTGATACACGATTCTAAGGACCTGGGTGCCATACAAAAGTTTCATTACCTACGCGCAGCCTTAACCGGCACCGCTTTGCAAGTAATCAAGTCCTTGGAATTTTCAGCAGAGAACTATACAACCGCGTGGGAGCTTCTCGAAAACCGTTTCAATAATCATAGGTTACTAACACACAATTATGTAAAGTCACTTTTCAACACGCAATCAATAAACAAAGAATCGGCTACACAGATTAGAAAGCTGATTGACTCCGTGTTACGTTCCCTTCGTGCCCTGAAGACCCTAGGAGAACCTACGGACTCCTGGGACACGTTAGTCATCTATTTAATAGTCACAAAATTAGACGCGGCTACGGAGCGCGAGTGGGAGGAACACAAGGGCTCAGTCAACTCTAATCGGCAGGATTCTACCTCTCGCATTAAGCTAGCTGATCTGATTACTTTTTTACAAAATCGTGCAGATATGTTGGAATCTATTGCGGCAAATCATTCCAAAAATACGCACTTAAATTCTCATGAAAACAAAAAGCCATCAAATCAGTCGCAATCACACAATGTACACGCAACGCATAGTTATGCTTCTAGCTCCACGGTTTCACAGTCACACACAAACAAATCCAGTTCCAAACGCACGTCGCCTCGCAATTGTCAAATGTGCAGCGCTAATCATCCGCTTTATTCGTGTAATAGTTTCCTAGATTTAACTGTACCCGACAGAGTTAAATTGATTGAGGATAAGAAACTATGTCACAATTGTCTTCGCGTTGGTCACACAGTTGACAACTGCTTTTTTGGCCCGTGTAGGATCTGCCAGAAGAAACATAATAGCTTGATTCATAGCCTGAGCAGTGACAGTGACGGTGCATCAGCTTCGGCTGGCAGTGTAAACAACAAGCCACCGGCGAGCGCCGTCCCCGCCACCTCGGCTCATCACACTATTACACTTAATTCGCACACACTCTCAGCGCCGTTAACACCGGTATTATTATCTACTGTAATAGCAGATGTTGCCGATAGCAACAATAAATTACATAGGGCTAGAGTTTTTCTCGATAATGGCTCAGAACACAGTTATGTCACACAATCTTTCGTAGACAAATTAAATACGCCTTTGATACAGTCCACTTACAATATTTCAGGGTTAGGTAAATTAGTCACGCAAACCACACACTCGTGTCAGCTTAACCTACAGGCTATTACAGGTGACTATCATGCACGCATCAATTGCATGGTAGTCGCTGTCTTAACGGAACCGCTGCCGTCAGCAGTGATAAGCGCGCATTCCATTCGCATTCCAGACAATATTCAACTCTCGGACCCTACTTATTTCAAATCATCAGATATTGATATATTGATAGGCGGTGATTATTTCTGGGGCTTGTTAAATAAGGATCGATTTCCTCTCGCAGAAGGGCCTTATTTACAAGATACTAAATTTGGTTGGATGGTCGTGGGTCCGATCAATAATAAACGCATTAAAACAAATAAGACTACTTGTCATTTCACGCAAACTTTAGACACACAATTAAGACAGTTTTGGGAGCTCGAGGAGGTGCCTAAGATAGGAGACGGACTGACTGACGACGAACGCGCCTGTGAACAGCTGTTCGCTTCAACTACGCAACGCGATAAAGATGGTCGTTTTTTAGTGCGTTTACCCCTTAAGGAATCAGCTGATGCGCTCGGCGATACCTTCGAGGTAGCTAGGAGTAGGTTCTTATCATTAGAACGCAAACTCGAGCGGCTCCCGGACTACAAAAATATGTACTGCGATTTTATGCGTGAGTACATTGAGCTAGGGCACATGTCACTTATACACACATACACAAAGCCTTACTGCTTCCTTGTACACCACGCTGTATTAAAAGATAGTCTCACTACACGCTTAAGAGTCGTTTTCAATGGATCAATGCCCACTAGTTCAGGGAAATCTTTGAACGATTTGCAATTAGTCGGGCCGACCATACAAAACGATATTTTTTCCATATTGTTACGTTTCCGCGAGCACAGATACGTCGCCTGCGCAGACGTGGCAAAAATGTACAGGCAAGTCCTTATTCAACCCGACCAACGGAACCTTCAACTAATTTTGTGGCGAGAGAACCCTTCGCAGCCGCTAAATATTTACCAACTTAATACGGTAACTTTTGGTACTTCGTCTGGGGCCTTTTTAGCCATCCGCTGTCTCAATCAGCTGGCAAAGGAATGTGCTGACGAAGAGGTCTCTCGCACCATATTAGAAGACTGCTACGTAGATGACCTAATTACAGGAAATAATGATAAACACGCTTTAATTGACATCTGTGAAAAGGTCACCGACGTACTTCAGTCAGGTTGTTTCCCGCTCCGAAAATGGGTGTTTAACTTTGACGTTTCGCAATTTTCCTCGTCCAAAATTACGTCACGCGAATTGTGTTTAGGCGATAACTGTCAAAGTAAAACACTCGGCTTAGGATGGATTAACAACACTGACGAATTTCATTACACGGCAAAAATACAACAGGATAATAACGAACCGATAACAAAGCGCAAAATATTATCGGTAATTTCACAAATGTATGACCCTCTCGGGTTACTTTCGCCGGCCATAATTATTGCCAAAATTTTACTCCAAAAACTATGGCTGTGCCGCTTAGATTGGGACTCGGAAGTACCTGAGGAGGTCGCATCTGCCTGGCGTAGATACATACTCACACATACACAACACATACATAGCCTCCGCATACCTCGTTATGTAATGGATGCGTCTGCGCATTGCACACAGTTGCACTTTTTTTGTGATGCTAGTCAATCGGCCTATGGAGCCTGTGCATATGTGCGTTCGCTTTCGGGACATAATAATGAGGTCATAACAGTGCATCTGTTGTGTTCTAAGAGTAAAGTCGCTCCTTTGAAGTCCGTCAGTATCGCGAAACTTGAGTTGCTAGGCGCGCTGTTAGCTGCTAGGTTGTACTCAAAAGTAATTAAATCGCTCAAAGTGAAGTTCGATTCTGTGTATTTTTGGTGTGATAGCACAATCGTTCTAGGGTGGGTCCGAATGTCACCCCACACCCTTAAAACCTTTGTTCAAAACAGAGTGTCGGAGATAAACGAGTTAACCGGGAGCGCGCAGTGGTTACATGTAAGTAGAAAAAATAACGCAGCTGATTTAGTTAGCCGCGGCCTTGAACTTGACGCGCTTATCAATAATTCGTTCTGGTTCAATGGACCGCCCTTTTTGCATGAACCAGAATCTGACTGGTTACCTAGTACTTTATCGCGCACTTCCGAAATTATACCGGCCGATTTACCTGAAATAAAAACAAATACAATTAGTATGACAAGCCAAATTAACACCGATGTATTCGAATTCGACAGGTTTTCGTCTTTTAACCGCTTACGGCGCGCGGGTGCTTATGTTTTACGATTTATAAATAACACACGCATTAAAATCAAAATAAATCGTAAAACTGGCCCGCTGACTGTTGACGAATTAAATGCATCGATGCAACATCTGGCGCGTCTTTCGCAAATGAAATCTTTTCCTGTTGAGTATGATAAGATGATAAATAACTTACCTGTTAAACACACGCGCGGGATTAATAAATTAAATGTCTTTTTAGACACAGATAAACTGATAAGGGTCGGCGGTCGTATTAGTAATGCGACTAGTTTTTCATACGACAAAAAACATCCGATTTTGCTTTGTTCGAAACATCGTTTCACACAGCTTTTGTTTCAGAGTGAACACATACGATTACTGCATGCGCCTCCTAGTCTCCTGCTTGCTACTATCAAAGGCTGCTGGTGGCCTCTCGGAGGCACTAATTTAGCAAAGCGAGTGGTACGCACCTGTGTAACCTGCATTCGCATGAAGGCGAAGACGTTCGCGCCTATTATGGGTAACTTACCTTCGCTACGTTTGGAACCCGGGTTCGCCTTTATGAGCTGCGGGGTAGACTACGCAGGGCCAGTATACGTACTTAACCGTAGGGGAAGGGGAGCTAAGCCTCAAAAGGCATACATCTGTCTGATAGTTTGCTTCACGACGCGCGCGGTTTATCTTGATTTGGTCACAAGTCTTAGTACCGAAGGATACCTACTCGCACTTAAACGCTTTATTTCGCGCCGTGGTAAACCTAACGTCATATATTCCGATAATGGCCGTTGCTTTGTAGGGGCGATGAAAGAACTTTCGTCATTCCTACAAGACAATGCGAGTAGTATCATTGAGTGTGCCGCTAATGATAACATTAATTTGCATTTTAACCCCCCTTACGCTCCACATATGTCAGGTTTGTGTGAGAGAGCTGTACAGTCTTGCAAATATCACCTGAAGCGCGTTATTGGCAACGCGAATTTAACTTATGAAGAATTTAGCACGGTTTTGGCACAGTCCGAAGCCCTACTGAATTCCAGACCCATGCATCCTCTTTCCACAGACCCAAACGACCTTTCCGCATTAACTCCAGCTCATTTCCTTATTGGCCGACCGCTGACAGCGCCGCCCTGCAGGGACTTGACGGCAGAGACGGGCCGGCTCCCACGCTACGAGATGCTGGAGAAAATGAGACAACACTTTTGGCAGCGGTGGTCGAAACAATATATTTCTGAGCTGCAGACCAGAACGAAGTGGCAGACGCATGGCCAGGATATCGTTCAGAACTCCTTAGTTCTGGTCAAGGAAGATAACCTACCACCCCTCAAATGGCGTTTGGGACGGGTGGTAGCTCTGTTCACAGGACACGACGGAGTCTCTCGCGTCGCTGACGTGAAAACAGCGAGCGGGATCATACGCAGGGCTTTCACCAAGCTTTGCCCTCTCTTGATGACGCCAGAGAGTGAAGCTGCGCCAGCCCCATCCACATCACCACAACCACATTGAAAGCGGGTGCTTTCAAGGCCGGGGGCATGTTCGCGAGCCTAACGCCATCTAGCGGGCATCCCAAGAAGAGGCGGAGTTTCCAAGCACGGCCGCGCGGGGGCGCGGCGACAGCCTCTACCACTTTACCATCTTACACGGCAAGGCACACAAGCCGCTCTCGCGATTTTTGCCAATTTTTATATAAAGTCGCCATACTATCAAAGTTGTATAATATTCATTTAATTTAATATACAATAAAACAATTTTGTAAAATCAAAAATAAGAAGAACTCATTGAAGAGCCCCGTCTGCTGCTCCTGAGACCTCCTGAATCGCTAACCTCCCAAACAATAATAATGAAGACTATCTATAATTAAACTTAAAATAAAGGGCCTATAAATAAAGAACGTCCTCCATTTGCTACATTAGTTACTTACTGTAGATTGCGGCCTAAACATTCCATCTAAAATAAAAATATGAAAATAAAATCGCCGCTATACTTACTCAACCTCGTATCTACAACACTCATTTGATGACAAAAACACCCGTATTCCGAATGAAAGAAAAGCGACATTTCCATCAAATGATTGTTGCAGATATGAGGTTGAGTAAGTATAGCGACGAAATACTATCACTCTTTTGTTACTCGACTTTATTCATGATACGGCGCCAACTTGAGAAAAACCCAAGTATAATGAATGAACCGTCATATTAAACACGTACTAATGACCGTTACGTAGCGAGCCGACCGGCCAGTCGACTACGAACCGCGTAGCGGGCTACATGTCTCGTAGCGCATAGCGACCGCGTAGCAGTCTACGAAGTTCACGACTACTGTCATTTTGTGTTCGAAACTGTGTGTAGTGGAAAAGTGTGTGATTATTTTATGTGGTAAGTACCTAGATTTTGTAATTAAGTAAAAAAATAATTTGTTGTAAAATTTTAATTCGTATGTATTTTATGTAAGTAGGTAGCCACTTTTATAAAAAAAACTATTTTTATTAATAATTATCTACTTTAAAATATTATAAAAAGGACTAAAATTTGTAATTATTTTTGAGACTGCGGACAAAATTTTACATATATACATAAATGTAGGTTTAAAATAAGATAAATTTAAGGTATAGAGTTACTTCTCCAGTGATTGATAATGACAATTTTAATATATTGAAATATGAACATGCATTGAAATATGAATTAATTACACATCATTCTATATGTAGTTAATCTACATATGTCCATTAAATTAGTAAAAATTGCTTGTAATATGCAATCAAAGCCAACAAAAATCTCACTGGTTTAAAACTTAGAATACTAGTTAAATACGTATACTTAATTAATTATTAATTATCATTTACGATTTTAAATACTTAAATTTATTAAAAAATATTGAAAATAATAAATTTACTTAGTAATAGTATATAAAAATACATACTAGGTACGTACTTAAAAAATAAAACAACTAAAATTAAATGTAGCTAAAAATAAAATTTCCGTCTATACCATGGCCCCTCGGCAAGGTGCCCATCACGCAGGCAGCGTTCCCGCGCTGTATCGCGCTAGCAATCCTGACGAATGTATTATTCTCTTTATTTATTTGTCTTTTTAGGTTAGGTATTTATAAATGTGTTATTATTTTAATATTAACTCACATCGCAAGTACCTTTACCTATCACATAGCTACATCTTCTTTATTAGTAACAAGAGGTCGATTTTTTAATTTCGAGCGCTCGATTTCGTCACTGGAAAA
Organism: Cydia splendana; assembly: GCF_910591565.1. Classification (NCBI taxonomy): domain Eukaryota; kingdom Metazoa; phylum Arthropoda; class Insecta; order Lepidoptera; family Tortricidae; genus Cydia; species Cydia splendana. The sequence goes on along the minus strand of NC_085967.1, from coordinate 18,462,554 downwards.
TCTGTGAAAAACAGCGAATTGATATTTATGAAATATGAGCAATAGGAATTGGGAATCTAGTGGTATCGACCCCTCGATTTCAATTATAATTATTAAAATTTAAACGCCAGTAGTAGAAATATATTGAAGAGATGAGCTACACGAAATCGAGCGCTCGAAATTCAAAAATACATCCCACGCCGTATCTAGTATACCTACAATCACGAATGTATTATATTTTTCATGCGGTTTTCACTTACCAATAGAGTGATTTTTGAGAAAGGTTTAAGTGTATTTGTTAACCCTTTACCAGGCTAAGGGATATATATATCCCACATACGGCACTTCAAACATGTGTTCTATTTTCGATGAGTAAGACTGACATTCGATTGTCATTTTTGAAATGTCAGCCTGGTAAGTTTACCCGGGCGAATCCGGGGCGGGTTGCTAGTTTACCACTAAACGCGAGTAGCAAAACTTACTCTTACTGACCTTACCAACACCAGGCGTGGCTCACTCCGCGATTTCGTCGCTTTGCTACAGGTAGCTAAAAGTAGGTACATCCGTTCCACACCAATTTTGGGGAAAACCATAAACCGCGCGTGGCGCTGTCGCCACCTAGCGGCTATATCTGTGCTGATAGTAACAGACGCGTTTTGTTAGAGAATAAGTCTTCTGTACTATTATTTATTCTGTGCCAACACATACCTGGAAACAATGTATCCAGGAAAGCCTAAAACAGACTGGACTCATTTATTTTTCTTCCTACTCCTAGCACCCATTTTGCAAAGCAATAAATCCAGGAAGATTTGTAACGGAATCCCACCTGAAAAAGCTCTCGAATTACTCCATTTCACGGAAAATCGTGAGATTCACCTTATAATTATGTATGAGATTCATTTAAATTTAAATTTTACGGATTGACACAATTCCTTTTTTTATTGAACGACAGGAGACTAAAAACAACGTAATATTGAACTTTATTTGGAATAATGAGGTCGCTTACAGTTCTTAATGTAGCTTAATTTCCGTTATGTAGGTATTTATATTACGGAAACCATATCATAGGTATGTAATGTCCCTTACATTGGGTACATACCTCTAATATGGTTTTACAAAAAAAATTGTTATTCGACTTATATATTATACTTATACATATTAATTTTACCCTATCATTTAAGGGGCCCACTGATTAACAGTCCACCGGACGGTATCGGCCTGTCAGTTACAACAAAATTTTGACAGTTCCGAACAACTGATAGGCCGATACCGTCCGGCGGACTGTTAATCAGTGGGCCCCTTTAGAAACCATGAAACAAACTTAACTTGTTAGACTGAATCGATTTGAGAAGCTATATATTTACAGGCTTTATTCGAATTTTAGTTATTCAATTTGTTTCAGATATGAGACTGCTCTGTTAGTGTCAAAAGTAACGTTTCTGGGTGAAGAAATGTCACTTTTGACACTGACAAATCAGTATCATAGAGTCTGTGCGGAAAGAGAAGAGTCGTAGAATGTATTGAGTCCCATACATTTCATGACTCTTCTCTTTCCGCACATTCTATCAGAAACAGATCGAATAATTAAAATCCGAATACGCCTGTCAATCATACAAATTTAATTTTGAAAATTGGAAACTAATGGATCAGCAATGGAAACGGCGATTATTAACCTTTTCGACGCCGTGTCAAACACAAAAGCTGTCACGCGGACGCCACGTCACCGAAGTATCAAAACTGAAATTGAACTTTATGCATATGCACGTAGGTCTAGGTTGCTCTGTGGTCTGCGACCGATTAATCAGTCTTTGGCGTTGAACCTGCGATGCGGATATATCGGTCATTGGCGTCCAAAAGGTTAAACAATTATTGGATTTCTGCATGAGCTAGGTAATCTAACTATCCTGTATAACTAAACTGTTTGCCTGAGACGATTCTGATTTCAATAATCAACAAATCACCGTGCATTGGAACTCGATTCAAGACCATGGGCAACTTTGTATGGAGTTTGGTCCAAAAACCAACAGAAATGAGAGTTAGGTCATTAGCAAACATCGGATTCTAGATGTTTGGTCATTAGATTGAAAACGTCACAAATTGTTAAAGGACTATGCGTCAAAATGGTTCAAAAACCAACAGCGTTGAGAATTAAGTCATTAGATAATTATAGTGCGACATGAAATAGTAGAAATTAAATGAGGGTGCCTCTTTCTACGTAACTGTCAAATTTTTTTACGTAAGATGCTTAAACATGGCAACATTTCAGTATGGAATTTTTTTGGTTCCATTTTATTTAATTTCTACTATTTCATGTCGCACTATACCTAGGTATTTCTATGTACTTCATTTCGTTATATGGGTGTCGCAGTCGGATCATATAATCCGCCGTATTACATTACGGCTAGCCGTTTTCAAAAACAGGGGCGTTTTGAAATGCGGCGGTTTAACGATTAGCCGGATTGAATGCGGCTGAATGAGAATCCGCCGGATAGTATTCGGCGCCATACGTTCTTCAACACGGCTAGCCGTAATGTAATACAGCGAGTCATTAGCCGCCGCTTTGACAGTTTTTAGTTCCCATTTTTATCACTCGTGGCGCTGCCTGACAAACGCTGGGGTGTCCATCAAATCTAGAGTTCGTCGGACTGTTTCTTTTCAAAAAACATTTCCTTCGCAGCTTAACTAGACGGAGCCCCGCCTCGCGGGGCTCCTATTTCTGAGCGATTTGCCCTTCGGGCATCTGAAGCTACCTAACGAACCTAACCTACCTACCTATTGATTTAGTGAGACGTCCGTGAAAACATTACAGTTTGGGGAAAAAAGCGTAGGTAGGTAAGTAGGTTAGGTTCGTTAGGTAACTTCAGATGCCCGAAGGGCAAACCGCCCAGAAATAGGAGCCCCGCTTGCGGGGCTCCGTCTATTTAAGTTGTAAAGGAAATGTTTTGGAAAAGAAACACATGTAGTGCGGTGGGACCATGGTAAAAATAAATTACATTGCAAACATTGTCAAACTCCGGTTACGTAGGCGACCGAAAGAACTGGTCACTCTACAATCTAAAATAGTAGTACGATGCGGATAAACGTTGGCCGCCTTATTGAAGAACGTATCACAATGACAATCCGGCTAATCGTCGAACCGCCGCATTTCAAAACGCCCCTGTTTTTGAAAACGGCTAGCCGTAATGTAATACGGCGGATTATACGATCTGACTACGACATGGGCACCAAGCGGCATTCAATTGCAGAACTGAGATATTAGCATGTTAGTCAAAATGTCGCTACTCTTATTACCTAGGCAATAGAGTTCCAAGTAAGTAAATAAATGGCTGCACGGTAGATTATCGCGCACCGGTGGACTCTATTGCCTCGCTAAAATACCGATATCTCAGTTCTGCAATGGAATTCCGCTTAGTGCCGATAGAACGAAATGAAGTTCATAAAAATACCTATCTAATAACCTAATTCTCAACTCTGTTGGTTTTTGAACCATTTTGACGCATAGTCCTTTAACAATTTGTGACGTTTTCAATCAAAAGGTACCACATTGTCGGTTGTCAATATGGTTGATTTCAAATCGAAGCTTTATGGAAATAGCGCCTTATTGACCGTCAATAAGTGCCCTTTTGATTGAGAATGGCACATTTGTTACAGTTTTAATTGACCGAAGCGAAGCGAAGGTCTACGTTTTGACTTGGGCATTTTGCTTTCGTATGTCCGGATGTTCTCCTCTACAGGTCGCAATTCTTAACCGATTCTCGTGAAATTTTGTGACCGAATTTTATGACTAAATAAAATTTTTTTGTCAATCCGGTTTTTGGAAATTTTTAAAAATGGCGGAGTCGTGATACCTGGCGCCTAAACAAATAGTCGTATCGATATCATAAGACTTTTTTCTTTTTGAAACATGTTTACAGAGTTAATAGCAAAAAATGCAGCAAAAAATTATCGCTGGTTTAGGCGGTATTTAGATATTTAATTTTAACTAATTTTAATTTGAGAAAGAGTAGCTAAATTTCGTCAACCCATCTAAGAACTACCTGGCTCAGTTTGTAAACGTTCGCTTTTTCTGTTTGCACAGAGGGTCTGGGTTCGATCCCCAGTAATTGTATGCTGGGATATTATAACTTTTTGTATTTTTTTACACATAAATTTCGTATTGTTTTTCTTTAATTTACTATACACCGTGTTTTTATTGAATTCCGTTAACTTCGGGGTATAGTTAAGTACGTTTATAAGAACTAAATGGCATAGTTAATTTTCAAAAAAAATTTTTTTTTTTGTTTTCTTTTTTGTTTTTTTTTTTTGTTTAAAAAGTAATTAAATGTAGCATATAGCGTTGTTGTAACACGGGCATTACATTTAACTCAACCAAACAATTGAAATCTGTGACATATCAATGTCATTTCGTACATCAATCGACCGAGATTGTACTTAAGTTTAGTAGCAAATGTATGAACTCATTCTAAACACTAATCAATATGTAAGCCGGCCCTAAGGCAAGTGTACACGCTTGTAGAGGCCTTATAGTAAAAAAATAAATTATGGATTATCTCCGAAATGGACTTAATTAGAACATCGGCGTCTTTGAGAAAGTTACTTGATTTAAGCTCAGGAATGCACCCTTGAAATTAACGGAAATCAAAAAAAACACGGTGTATTTAAAGCTCTTAGCACCATGTTATTTCAAGCTCTGCTCGCGAGGTCTACAGCTCACAGAGCCACTAGTGTTATTTTGATACAACCTTGAAAATAGCTCTCGCTGATTATTGCCTGAAAATGAAGTGAAACTCGTGCGTGAGGTTGGTACCTTGGTCCAAGTTGCATTGCGTCTCACTCTCTCACTAAGCAAAATGTGAAATGCAAATACACATTGGACAAAGGAACAAGTGGAATACCAATTCCACTTTTGCACGCATCTGAGGGTGGTCCCTGAGATGCGTCAGATGCGTACTTGATCAGCCAGACGATCGTTAAAGTCATATCCAAACCAGTTTAACACATTAACGAGTTATTAAAATTGAATCGGACTTTAAGATAATTTATTTACCCGGGGCGATTCTGATTTCAGGAATCAACAAATGAATCTGAGCAGACGTCAATGGTTCCATTTGCAGGCTTGAATGCATTTCATGAAACAGAAAATGGAAATGCATTTATATATGTTTATGAAGTTTCAGCTCAATAGAATAATGGAAAGTGGGTCTAATTTAACTTGCAAGATTTGACCCGAACAAACGTACTTTATAAAAGTTTCTTCTAAAATAATTATGGCACAAAATTTTGATAGGGGTTTTTAATCTTTAGCTTTAGTTATTTTAATTGTAGTTAGTTTTAGTTTTATATTCATGTTATAACACTTATTATTATAATAAATATTTTTGGCGTAAGTATTATAGGTCCGCGTCATTATGGGGAATTGAAGTGTGGTATATGTCGAGGTTGAAGTGGGACGAGTGTCACTCAAATGGCAAAACACAGAAGGGGAATGGCCTGCTTTTGACAGCGCTGAAATTCACGTGTCAACGCCATCAGCGTTAACACTATGAGAATACACGACGTGTGTACCTGTGTCCCTTTGTTTGACATAAAAATTTAAGTCATAATGTATTGTTTGTCATATTATCATTAGTCATAATTCTGAAACCGTTAACTTTTCAGGATTTTCGTAAGGTTGTCCTATAGGTAGGTTAAGTTTGTTTTATGGCATTCCTGAAAAGTTACGCGTTTATGAGAAAAACAAATTATGACTAACGAAAATGCGGACAAACAACATTATGACTTAAAACTTTTTGGGAAACAATAGAGACCTACCTGCTTGTAAATACAGAGCGTATAAAAAAACTCTCTCATTAGTTTTTGAACAATCAATAGGTCCTTTACTGGTGTGGTGAACATAAATTATATAGAGCCTTTAAATTTAATTACATTAAACCTTCACATAAAATACGAAATTCTTGTCTTATTTTAAGCTTGCTCCCAAAGGCAATATTTCCTCATTATTATACTGTTTCAGTCCATGTGTATCTAATAAGCCATTTTCTCTGTATTTTATTGTCTCAAAAATTTGCTATAAAATTTTCATTACCTACTTATTTCATAATGGTGGTGTGTTTCTGCTTTAACTGAAACGAGTTCTACATTTTATTACACCGATTTAATTTAAAGATACAAATTTTATACGCGTATTAAAATGAGAATAGTACTAATAGAGAATTCATAGACTTTTTATCACATTTGAACGGTTGTAGGCATTCCCCGTTTATGTGAATCGTAAAAGAAACTGAATGGTCCTTTTTTAGGCCGCGTTGTGAAATAACTTGATAGTACTCCTGTTATATAAAAATGTTATGATTTTTCTTCAATATAATTAAATGACAAATGTCATGCAAGTGAGTAATTAAATATATCAATGAAACAAAGACAACACTTCCTTGTAGGTACGTAGAACGAAAAATACGGTATTTTCCTACTATCTAAACACATTTCTTTATTAGCCTTTTGTTTTAGTTTCCCTCTACCGGGTAAAGGCCTGAGTCTCGTTTTCTCCACTCGACACTAGAATGGGTCTAAATGGTCCTTTTGCCTCTTGTTCGGTCTGCCTGCACCATCTATGGTATTCCGTAGGTCCCACTCAGTAACCATTTTGGCCCACCTTTCCGGATCCATGTAGGAAAGATGTCCAGCCTAGTCCCACAAGCCCAGGGGTCTTGAAACCTACATCTACCTACAGTTCTGGAGGGTAGTTCTATGATTCTAATTCGATCAGTTTTGCAAACACCTAGTGTAGTGCGCTCCGTCGCTTGCTGGCAAACCTTGCCGCGTAGCCAACATGCCAATTGCTTACGCTCCCTAGCGATCGGAAGGCAACTGTCACTGTCGTACTAATATAGAAGAATGATAAAGAGACACAAAGCGTTTCGTTGTCGTAGCGATAGGTAGCGATTGACACGTTGGCTAGGCCGGCTTGAGCATCGACTTTATAGAATCTCAGTTAATGACCAAGTTTTAGCACCGTAGATTAAGATAGGCAAAGTGCACATCTCGAGGATTATGCTGCCGTGGGTTCAGTCAGTACAGGTTTTGAAAAATCTTTGTGCTTTTTTAGATCATATTATGATTGCCAAAATATGAATAGATACACTATTAACCTCATGAATTAAAAAACTGATTAAACAACTTTTGTTCGATGGAAAAAAATTATAAACTAAGTCTAAAATGTCTACATATTGTATATCTTGCCCATCTATAGTTCGATTTTTTAACTTAGAAAGAAGGTAAGCGATCTTGACATGTCTTTTAATTGGAAAACGCAAACCAGTAACTATTACTTATGAAAGCAAAAGAATATAAATAAATGATCGTATTAGATTCATAGTTGTTACATATTTGCCGTGACTTATTTTTAAAACGTGTTTTTCAATAAAAAGACACATCAAGATTGTTTACCTTATTTCTAATGCTAAATAAATGAACTACCACTACCCTACGTTTAGCTTGATAGGTCATCAACTGAGTTTTTCCTCTAAGTATTCATTGTCACTCAAAATATCTTCAAATTCATCTCAAACTCCAAATGCTCGCCGTGCTGAAATCTTGCAGCAACACGAAAGGACACAATGAAAAAGTTTTACAAAAAATGTGTCGTATTTTCAAACAATTCACATGCGTCTTCTATTCACTAGCCCTGGACAGAGACAAGTTAGTGATAAAGAATGGTACATCATGCAACGCAATTTTAGCGCACACTTAGATACGTAACTATTAGGGATACTCGAAATTTGGAATGCGCTTGGAGTTATGATTTCAGTTAATATAGTTACACTTACTATATAGCATTACAGTATTGAGCAGAGATTTAGACGCAACTTGCAGTGCAAAAATATAAACATTAGGTTTAAGATTATTTATTCTCATTAAGAATTTGACAATTCGCTTATATGAGAACTTAAAACTATACAAATACATTTATTTTGCATGAAATTAGCGGAAGAACTAATAACATGGAGGGTATTTAAATATATAGTAAAATAAAATCAAGGTAAAAAAACAAGGTGATTAGTGGTGCATTGTACGGTTAACATTCCGTCTAATTACTTGAGATGTACACAAAACGATTTGTAGTAGACAGTAAGATAAGGCCCAGTTTAACTTGTTTTCGAGATTCGTAATAACCATGCGTCAGCGGGGATCATCCCTGTACTGGTCGGTATAATGCATAAGTAGACCGTAGGTGTCACGAATATGTGTCAACAACCTCGCTAATCGTTTCCAATTACAGTCTACGCACGAGCTTTAAATAATTGTAAGAGGGCTTCACCTCTATGCGCCCGCGCAATGTGCACAACAATTTTTCCACTTATTCAGCCCAAAAATATTATCCGTATGATCTGTGCAGTCTGTACAGTAAATGTACTCCCAAATTGGCTGTTAAAATGTTACGAGTATATAACATCGTGTGATAGAGACAACATGATATTATTGATAGCGTTTTATTAACCTTCTGAGTCCCTGAGACCTTTATAAAGGATGAAATCCAAATGGAATTTTGAATTAAAATGGAAAATAAGAAGGTTCCAAATTCAAAACTGCAATAATGACAAGGGGGACTCAGGAGGATAAGTATGTTATCCCTGTCACATAGTGGTATATAACAGTCAATGTAGTGTGGAATTCGTATGATTGGCAGTCTATTTTATACTGGTCTTTGCTTTAGTATTGTGTTTTATCTGTGCAGACGTTCGTCGCTCGCCTTAACGGCATACTTAGTGGAAACTATCCAGAACAGCTTTAGGGAACATGGCTCCAACTCGAAACAACTCCACGTCTTCCGGCAATTATTTCAATTACACGTACATTCGGCAGCAGAAGTTTCTAAGCGGAAGAGGTGTTCAAAATGATCTCGATGCGACTTTATTGTTAAGAGAATAAGCGCGTGTCAGGGTAATTTTGAACACCTCGCCCGCTTAGCGACTTCTGCTGCTGACTGGACATTTAGCAACGTAATATAGGCAGAGACAAGTCAAACTAGAGAATTCAATCTCATTTTGATTTCGGAATTAAAAAGTAGTGGTTTTTTATTTAATCGTATGGGATAAATAATCACAAAAAAATCAGAGATATTATATTAATCCAGATACTTTGTCGAATTTTGTAACCTGGCTCTTTTGCGTCAAATCCGGTAGTTCTGATTTTTTGCAGACTTGTTTATGATGTTGGCCCAATGAATAATCCAAGTTTGTGACTTCGAGCGCCGAACGCAACTTTGTCAAAAATCGAATTACCGCAATTTTTTTTTAATTTGGGCCATTATAACCCTAAAGTACTAGTTTTTGATAGTAACTTCCTAGGGCGTACGCAAAATGTACAATTTTACTGTATTATATCAGGTATTTCACAAGTTTATATCCAAGGTACTCAGCCATTGAGCTGCGTCAGAAGTAAGTGAGAACAGGTCATCGTGGCTTCCAGGCTCTCAGGGGGCACTCCTGTACTTAGTGTAAGACAGTTTGCGATTCGGCGCCACTGTCGCATCTGGGCGGCAAGATAGCTTTGGGGCTGTCCATAAATTACGTCATCGATTTTTGACGATTTTGGATTTAATCCCCCCTATAATCATCCAAAAATCATGCTTCAAATGACCCCATTTCCTCCTACTTCATGCTACCGTCATCCGATGTCCAGACCCCCCCCCCCCCCCTCTAATTTGAAATGACGTAATTTATGAATAGCCCCTTAGTGGATGACTGGATGACCGCTCCTCTTTACAAACGTAGCCTACATTTTCTTCTCTAGATATCTAAAGTTTTTAAAGAACAAAGAGAGCCTTGACGAGCTGGTGTGGTGAAGATATATTTTCTACTATGTTGATATCCAGAGAGCAATACGTTTGTATGGAGAACGGAGAAGTGTTCACATGATACCGTTCAGGGTTCCCCTATCTTTGGCATATTTTTTTTTGTAATAATTCTATTGTGCATAATAACTTTAGGCATAATATACTGTTAGCATAAACTCGGTACTGGATTGTTGCGCATACATACTCTACGCATAATTTTTATTGATCGAAGTATCTTTTGGCATAAATTTAATGTCCGAATCGAGACCTGGTATCTGTTTCATTTCGCATAATTTTATTTGTAATAATTTATTTTTGCATAATTCGCCATTAAGCATAAAGTAATACAAGCATAAAATCTTATGGCATAGAAATGTTTTGCATACTTGCAAAAATCATATATTTATGTTGTAGGCCGAATATTTTTTGGCGGAAATTAATTCGCCGAATTTTTCCCAATTCGCAACTATTATTTTCTCATAATTTCATTTCTGGCAACAATTTGTTTTCGTGAACCTAACCTAACCCACTTTTCAGGCAACAGTTTGTTTTCGTGGGGTCGCAGTTCTAGCCTAACCTAACCCACTTTTGTGGCAACAGTTCGTTTTCGTGGGGTCGCAGTTCTAACCTAACCTCACCCACTTTTCTGGCAACAGTTTGTTTTCGTGGGGTCGCAGTTCTAACCTAACCCACTTTTCAGGCAACAGTTTGTTTTCGTGAGGTCGCAGTTCTAACCTAACCTAACCCACTTTTCAGGCAACAGTCCGTTTTCGTGAGGTTCCAGTTCTAACCTAACCTAACCCACTTTTCAGGCAACAGTTTGTTTTTGTGGGGTCACAGTTCTACCCTAACCTAACCCACTTTTCTGGCAACAGTTCGCTTTCTTGGGGGTCGCAGTTCTAACCTAACCTAACCCACTTTTCAGACAACAGTTCGTTTTCTTGCTGGACGCAGTTCTAACCTAACCCACTTTTCTGGCAACAGTTTGTTTTCGTTTGTTTTGTGAGCTAAAAATCTGTATACATCGAAAATGCCAATAATATGTTCCCACCCAAAGTTTCAAAAATACAATAATAATGTTTTTTTTTTACGAATTATAAACGTAGGCAGAGCTTTTAGTTAAGTACGGCTCTGCGTTAATGAGTCAGTCAGCCTCATATTTAAGTGTTTAATGCATTGTTAAATATAAATTAGACTTGGATTTTATACAATCTGACGCTTTCTTTAATTTTAACATTCGTCGAAAAACATTCTGCCAAATGTAGCTTATGACAGATGCGTTTTAGGTCATACAAGTTATACCAAATAGAAAGAATCTAAATACGTTTTCTTCGATGTAAATATTCGCCTAAATCCTATTATGGTAAACAGATTATGCAAATCACATTTCGGACATTTAAACAAACGCAAAATAAAATTATTCGTATCAAAATTCGGCCATGATAGTAGTAGTCTATTTAAGATTCGGACTTTCGGGCTATTGCATATTATACAAACTGAAGCTTTCTGCAAATATAACATTCGTCGAAAAACATTTCTGCCAAATAGGTTATGCCAGATGCGTTTCGGGTCACAAAAATTATGCCAAATAGACGGAACCCACCGTTCAGTGATGCATCCTTACGTACCTAAGTATTTATGAAAAATCCACGACGCGGCGCGCTAATTCTTTCTTCCGTGGAAAAATCCATTTCAAATAAGTCTGGCAACCAGACTATAAAATGCAGTTTGTCAGTAAATAAGAACAAAATAAAACTATACTCATCTCTTTCTTTTGGCTGCTAGTACTAGCGTTAAACAAAACTAGTATGATTCTTTCTGTCTATATTTGAAATGGGACAGTTCCTGGCCAAACAATATACATGTATAACCCACGCAAAAAGTTTAATATCAGAACTGGTAAGGTTTAGAAACGTCAGAAAGGTTATCTGACATTAAGATAGTATTTACTTTACTGTAAATCGCAAAGAGCCCTTTCGTATTTGCCTTTGAAACCGCTATTTGAACAATCCTCGTAGTTTTCAATACCGAGATTTGTTTTAGCTTCGCGTATGTTGATGTTATCCGCCACAGTTGGTTTATAAACGGGTGCACAATTCTAAATGGAGATTTGTTCTGCGTAGATAAAAGTGTGTACAGCAGGCGTATTGTGGATGGTTTTATCCACGTGATAAAACAATTGTCACTTTTTAACACCGCTGGATGGAAAGTGACAGGCACCGTTTTATCACGCTGTCACGTAGATAAAGACGACCATCATATCCGTGAATGAACAAAGTTTGTAAATCAAAAGTTTTTGATAGCATGTTACAGACTTAAGGTGGGTTAATAATAATAACTGTGTACTGGTGTACCCCTTACATTTCATTAAAGTGTCTCCCAAAGGTCCGGAACACCATTGTTCCGTGATGAGAAAGACATACATATAATAATAATAACTTATTATTAACAACGATGGGACTTAATCCCGTAAAACTTAATTTTAAGTCCCGATGTTGTGAATAATAATGAGTAAAAATCGTGAAAGTTTAAATCAGTGTTTTAGGTAGGTTGTTGCGTTTGTATGAAGAAGCGGGTCATCCACTAACTTAATCAGAAACAGTCATCGTGAAAATTACACTATTTATTCGTCAAAACCCGTTTACCTCCCTCGCATGTCTGAGTTTATTTTGAATACTACATTAAGTGCAATTTAATTCAGTAAACCCAACATTTTCATTTCACCACACAGTCCAGTTACTCGGAAATAAGTAGGTAACTAGGTCGGTAAGTAGCTCAAATGTCCCGAAAGTCGCAATCTCCCGGTCATTAAGGCAAGAACTTGAAAACTAATGGCACATAGTTTATTCAAAGTAATTGTGTTTTAATTATGATAGTGGGTACGTTTCCATTTATTACTATAGCACGGGTTTTCGGGGGCAGGGCCGTAAATATTACTGCCAGTGATCAATTAAAATACTAGTACCACAATAAGGTACTAAATGGTTATCAATACCGATAGTTAGAAAACAATCTCCAAATCAAAATAACAAATGTGACTCACTCTTGAAAACGTTATCCATGAAAAAGAAAACGTTATTATTTAAAAGCGTTAGTCATTTTCATATCATTATCTATTTTCACCTAATCTAATTAAGTAAAAAAAAATTACACTTCATTGTAAAAATAATTAATTTTATTGTAAATATAATTATAATATTTAAAAATTACATATTAAAGGTTAAAACTACCTAATTGCTTCATAAGTAAAAGACGTGTCAAAATAACACTTGGATATCCAAGCAGCATACAAAATAATATAATATATCGTGCAGAATCAGCCGGTAAAGGAATGGCCCGGATACCAGTCTAATATGTCATTTCTATTTCACTCGCTTTGCTTAAGCCCCGCAGCACACGCCACGACTTACACTTAGCGCTACTTGCACCATCCCGTGAACCCGGGGTTAACCCGTTAAACCGTTAACCCAGCGTCAAATTGTACTGGTAACCATGGTAACTCCAGGTTTAACCTGTTAACCCCGGGTTAGTGGGATGGTGCAAGTGGCGCTTAGTCGAGGAACTTTCTAGCAGAATGTCAGGAAGCTCAATCCATATATGTAATAACATCTTATTATGTCAAATTAGAGTCAAATCAAATTTTCTTAAATAGCTCAGAGTTTTGCTTGTGAATCATATATTAGGTCGATAAAAAGTGGTCAATAATTTTCATTTCCTTTATTTTAGTATCGCACGGTCTTAATTAAGTGTTACTTTACTTATTTAAAAAAAACATTAAAAAACAAGAGTTGCATTAACAACAAAATATTCAATCCTATTTTCTAACACTTTTGATTCAAATTTCACTTTTCAATAATTAAAATGCCGCAGACAGCTCTGTTTTAAAACTTTAAATATTACTGAGGTAGTTGTTTGAATTTGGCTTCAAAGCTTATCATTGTCAAACCAAAACTTTGCTTCATTCCTAATCTAATTTGAGAAATCAAAACACTAGTTGACTGTAAAGTGTAAGAGATTTTCTTACTAGCGATTCTCTATTGAAATGCTTCTAAATGGATAGGGGCCATTTACTTTTTTAACGTGGAAAATTGTATGTTATTTATACTCGATTAAATCACGTGTTCTTAGAAAAAAAAGTGTTCCTAGCTTTATTATTTCCATTCAGTTACCATGGACTTTGTACAACGGTAACAAAAAGGAAGAAACGAAAAAAATGTAAGGTTTTTTCTCGTATTAGGATCGAAAGACCTCGTGATTCTTAGTAAAAATAACAAAAAATATGAAATTTGAAAAAAAAGACACAAATTTAAATAATATTGCCCACGTTTGTAATAGTGACGTAGGTATAGTGCGACATAAAATTGTAGAAATTAAAACATTAAAGTGAAGGAAGCGAAAGAGGTATGTCAGGATCATAGCAAGTGGAAATCCGTGGTCTCCGCCTACCCCTCCGGGAAATAGGCGTGATTATATGTATGTATGTAAAACATTTCCATCCTAAATTGTTGCCACGTTTAAGAATTTTACGTCAAAAATATGACAGTCACGTAGGAAGTGGCGCCCTCAATATTTTTTTACAATTTCTTGTCGGACTGTATGCTGCGAGCCTAACGTATCCGCCGTTGTCACGCGTCCAAATAAGCCATTTGTTTCCCGTATCTCGCGCGCGAATGACGGATGGTCCTAGAATAAACCTAAGGGCGTAATAAGACCTTTTTTTAAGGCGTCGGTTCGTGAGCTCGTGTAACCTTGTATAAGCATGTAATGTATTCCCATGGGCATATAAAAATACGCAACAGGGATAGCACGGAAAAGGATTTCGTGAACGTAAAAACATTTTAAAACCAGCAAATATTTGCTTTTTCCTCGTTTCGAATCCTATTTTCTTAGTTAAGTATGTTCTCATGTTTTGAGCTGAAAAAGTTATGTAGATTATATGTTATTTGGATTTATAAAAGGAAAAAACATTAAGAACCATTTTTTTTAAATCTTGTTAAGCACTTATTTGGATTATCTCAGTATAAGTGACATTATGTCTATTAAGTATAAGGTCAAAATATAAACGTGATATTTTTGTGCTTGTTTGTCTTAACTGCTGTTAACCACCTGCACCTGCTGGTGGCTGTATAATGATTAATGGGCGGACGACGGATGCAATATACGTCAAAATCATGTCAAACGGTATATTACGTAATTAAAATTGGTTTAAATAAGACAACATGAATTTGACGTATATTGCATCCGTCGTCCGCCCATTAATAATGATTCCAATTATACTCTGTATCTTTAGGTATTTAAATAAAAGTAAACAGGGTAGTTATAAAATTTATTGGTTAACCAACCAAATAGAAAACCACCAGGATCTGTCACTGAACGACCTGACTTTAACCTACATTATTTGATCATGTAATGTTTTTATCTACCCTCAACTGGCTTAAGGAGTCATTTGAGGGTATATTTTGTTTACTATTATTTAAATTTAAAAAAGATACAGACTATAGGTATCCTAATCGATATATACTCGTATGTTATGGACCAAGTGATTATCAAATGAGGGTGCTGGTGCACAAATGTGCTAAGATATTTTTTTTTCCTTCAATTGTCAAAAACATTGCATGCATTCATATGGTGCAGTGTCCTCTTACTACAGACGGGCCGTGGGTCCAACACATCCAATGAATTAGGGGGCATTCCACAAAAAGGCCTACTTTATCAAGGACGTGACGCGTATGGCAGCTACCGTCATTACCTGCAGAAATTTGTATTATATACCGTTAAATTTAAAGCTAAGTTATCAAAATATATACAGTAGCTAAGTTATGAAAATACAAACAGTGGTACTAGGTACTAAACAGAATTAATAACTAGCTAAAATCTAAAATAGGCCCCTGAGGCATTGTACCAAGTGGTAACCGATTATGTGGTTTGCTCGAACGCAGCCCTACGGTAGGTGTCAATGGTGACACTAGGACTGGCGCGACCCGGGCTGTCAGAAGAGGTTCGCCCGCCTTTACTGCGTCGGAGTGTGATTTACTTGAAGCTACGCCTGTTTTCCGAGTTTTATGTATTAAATCCTTTATTTAATGATGTATGGTGTTTTCTCTCTTAACACAAGGATGCTGGCGGCATTTCCTCGCTGTATCGCAATGCTGATACGTTGTGTGAGGTAGCCGCCAGCTCTTCGGTCACCAGTTACGTCAACCGTTATCAAACGTAATCATGCCAAATATCGACTACCAGCATCACGTACTTCACACTTTTCTGGAACGCCTCTAGATATATTGATGTGTTTGTTGACTTTCGA
The DNA here is from genome assembly GCF_910591565.1 of Cydia splendana. Classification (NCBI taxonomy): domain Eukaryota; kingdom Metazoa; phylum Arthropoda; class Insecta; order Lepidoptera; family Tortricidae; genus Cydia; species Cydia splendana. Next base: position 18,446,436 of record NC_085967.1, on the reverse strand, counting down.
CATCACCAAAATAAAGGATGGAAATAGAGGTAAGAGGATTTTACGACTGTTTAAACTGTAATTTATACGGCTTTTTGAGGAAGAGATCGATTTCGAAAAGAAAAATTTAAAACTCTAGGGGCTTACTTATTTAAGTCTTATAACTAAAGGATCAAATTAAACTACATTAAAAGTATTAAAACATATCAAACTCTCCATTCTACCATTCTCCATTATTTACCATTATCTTTTGTTAGGCTCTTCTCTCTCGTTAATTAGAATACTGCAAAGCCTTCTATAGATTCATGTTGTAATCCTATTAACACGATATGACCGGATCTTATTATTCGACAAACAGTCCAATAAAATACAGCGGCGTCTCAAAGTAATTATGACTAATTGTTTCGGAACAAAAGGAAAAATAAATTGAATCGGAACCCAAGCGGCCGACGGAAAGATTTACATTTTTATTCAACATTACGAAGAATCTTTAATGGGAGTCTCCGAGGAATTTCCGAAAAACAACTTTATGCTAGATGTAATTGTTTGAGAAAAATATACGAAGTGTGCGCCAATTCGATATCGGCATTTCAAATCCTGTCTTATCAATGATTTTTTTCTGATCGCTTAGAGTAGCGGTCGGCAACCTTTTTTTGCGTAGTTTTAGTAGCGTAGTTAACGATGAGTAAGTTGACTCGGGCCGCACTTTGTTAATATTTATGACTTTATCAGACATTGTCGTTTCTCAATATTACATAGCCAGAGAGGCTCGCAGGCCGCAAGTGACAGTTTCACGAGCCGCATGCGGCCCGCGGGCCGCAGGTTGCCGACCGCCGTCTTAGAGGGTTGTTACAGTAAATGTGAGGTGAAATTTTAAGATGATTTTTAAACCTGGACCAGATCTTGGATAGCGGGATAATGTAGTTAAAGATCAGATCAGATAAGAAAAAAAGAGATTTTGAGAATTTTAAGAGAAACAGGGTTGTTTAAATGTTATACAATGTAATTTGATGTTTTTTTTTGTTTAACCCGTGGAGCGCCCTAAACAGACACGTGTGCTGGTAACTAATATAGGAGTTCCATACTACGGTAATTCTGGGGCGCTCCAGGGGTTAAAGAAACTCTTATTTAATTAAATATCCTCCTCCTCTTTCCTTCCCGGCCGATTTCGGCCACAGCGACTGCATTATAATTGTGCCTATGAACTGAGCTGGTCCGCTCGCTCGTGCGCTCTCATGTGACTGATTCGGATTTTGAAATAGACATCTTTTAGACATCACCAAGATACGATAACGATATATTTAAGATCTAACCCGTCAAATTTGACATTTGCGCGATTCTGGAGATATTGTTGAACGATTTCCACAGGATATGACTTAGAGATCCAATTCACATCTAATAGATATCTCTCTATCTAACGTAAAAGTGACATTGGTTGCCCGAATTGCGCTGCAAAAGAGAACTAGTTGATATCTAAACTGTAACGTATCTAGAATTGATCTAGTACGTGTCGTCTCTTGTGAATATCTTGAAGTTCGAATACGGCAGTTCGTCTGCAGTGCTCGTCCACACCGAGGGCATGTCAGGGCTCCGTCAACGCAGTGATAGGTGAAGGCTGTAGGTGGTCGGGGCTTTAGATGCTCTAATTAAATATAGGTATGACATAAAACCTGAATATACACCGTGTTTTTTTTTATTTCCGTTAATTTCAGGGGTGCATTCCTGAGCTTAAATCAAGTAACTTTCTCAGAGACACCGATATTCTAATAAACTCCATTTCGGACATAATCAATAATTTATTTTTTTCCTATAAGGCCTCTACAAGCGTGTACACTACCCTTAGGGCCGGTTTACATATTCATTAGTGTTTAGAATGAGTTCATACATTTGCTACTAAACTTAAGTACAATCTCGGTCGATCGATGTTCGAAATGAGATTGATACGTCACAGATTTCAATTGTTTAGTTGAGTTAAATGTAATGCCCGTGTTACAACAACGCTATTGCTACATTTAATTACTTTTTAAACTTAATTATTTTTATTAACAAAAGCAAAAAAAAATTTTTTTTTTGAAAATTAACTATGTTATTTAGTTCTCTTAAACGTACTTAACCATACCCCGAAGTTAACGGAATTCAATAAAAACACGGTGATACATACATATACATCCAGGATAACTATTATTTGATAAGTAAATAATAGATTTGTTTCTGATTTGATTTTTTATCTGTGTTATTTCATATCATCATGTAAATAGCCCAATCTCTCTTGTGTGTGTTTTCAAATGTCATTGCTTAAATTAATTACTGTTGTACCTAACAATAATTATATTCCAAGACACAACCACCCAAAAATATTTATCCCCTGGATACAGCTTTTCATATTTTCCAGTCCGCTAACCTTATGTTTGGTACTTGGTACATTCAAGCGGCCATTAGCGGCCGTTATGAAGCTCAAAAGTGGTCACGTTTTTTCATTTGTAGACTACCTGCCTAATCTTGAAGTACTTATTCATATGACGTGATGGCTTAACTTTTATTTTCTTTAAGCGTAAATGTCATTCTAGACCTGTACCCGTACCATACCTGTACGTAGAGATGGGTAGTGAGTAAATACTCACGGGTAAATACCGAGTAAATACTCAGTATTTACTCAATATACCCGTATTTACTCGTTTTTACCCAAATTGGTGGGTATAAACTATTTAGAGTGCTGAAAGGGGCATATTAATTTCAAATATAGGTGTATTTTTTAAGCCGCTACTGGATTAAGTACTCAAAATTGTAAGAAATGTATTTTTAAGAGGGGCACTCCATACATGTAACTAATTGTCACAAAAAAAAATTTCAGAAACCACCAACGTATTGCACATCACTAAATGGGTCTTTAAAAATAACGGCAATGTTTCTAAGAACATATTTGGATTAATTGAATATTTTTGGAAAAAAACCGTTTCGAAAGGCCAAAATAATGTTTATCTCTCTATAACTTTAGAACCAACGTTCAGAAAAAATATGAAAACATATCGGGAGATTAGCCGTATAATAGAGTACAAAAAACAATATTTTGAACACCATCGGTCGAGCCATTTTTGAGTTTTCTTTAAAAAACCCTTAATAAAAGGTCGTAAGTGCCGCGTAAACACGCACTTTTGCGCGACATGCAGTTATCTAGAACATCGATAGAATTTAAGTACCATATTTTTAAAGTAAATACCTTCTTATTTAAAACAAAATTGTTAACTATGCATTATCACAATTGGCCTCTCACTAATAATTACATTTTTTTCCTAAATTAAGCGTCCTATATGCTTTTTATTATATAGATATTGTTAATACACGTTAGCACTCCTCAATAAAAGACAATTTTGTTCTTAAATCTCACTTTTTGAATATTTTATAAGCAATCGTTTTTACCCACCTAAATGAGTAAATACGGGTATTTATCGGGTGCTTTGAGTAAATACCGAGTAAATACTCAGTATTTACTCACCCCTACCCATCTCTACCTGTACGTCAACACTGACATTATACACCAACTTCGTAATTTACTTTCTATACATCTCGCTCGTACTGACATATTAGTGTGAAAGGAAGTTACGTTCACGCTAGCGTTTATGTCAGTGCCAAACTGTACGGTTACCATCAGTTTGTCACTGACATAAACGCCGTCGAGAACGTAATTTACTTTCTATACATCCCGTTTGCACTAATATGCGAGTGCGAGCGAGATGTATAGAAAGTAAATTACGTTCTCGACGGCGTTTATGTCAGTGACAAACTGATGGTAACCGTACTGGTGGTAGCCACACTGTAGTTCTAGTTTATAAGTCAATGAAGGGGAAAGTTCCAGAAATCCCAAATTGAAAATTCGACAAGTTTAATAACGAGCGTACTGCTTGTTTGCGCAAGAACTTTGCATTTATTACGATCTAGACTTCGCCGACGAAGTTTTCCATTCGTTAAAGGTCGTAAACACCCTCTTTAGTACTATGTAATTGGATAAACATTGTTACCTTACGACTCTTACGAGTACATAAGGGGTTTGCCACTTTAAAAGTCACTCAAACCTAGCCTGCAATAATAATTATGTTACACAACGAAGGCCGTAAAAATATCTGACACCAACAAGCCTATTCGGATTTCGAGATAATCACAAGATCTTGAGACGATTTAGAGATCAATTAGATCTACATTAGATATCGACTAGATGTGACTTGGATATCTAAGTCATAACTTGTCGAAATCGTTCAATAGGACCTCCAGAATCGCGGAAACGTCAAATTTGACATATCTATCTTACAAATATCTTTAAATTATCCGTATCGTAACTTGTTGAAGTCTAGTAGAAATCTAATTCATTTTCCGAATCGAGCCGGATCTTATTTGTAAAGCCACAAGAGTGTGTCACATATTTTTGCGGCCTTCGAAGAGGAACATACTATTGCAGGTGACTGTACTAGTTTCCGTTGCCATAAATTATAATAAAAAGAAGTTACAGTAGAAATTGTACAGTCACCTGCAATAATATGTTACACAACGAAGGCAGCAAAGATATCTGACACGATCTTATTTGTAGAGCCATAAGAGCGTGTCACATATTTTTGCGGCCTTCGAAGTGTAACATATTATTGCAGGTGACTGTACATACAAAATTTCTAGCCGCTCAAATTTTTTTTATAACAAATTTTAACAACTAAAACTACTACCTAACATAGATATAACTATGTTTGTAAATGTTTATGCCAAGTTTCATGTAATTTAAGCACGTCGTTTTAAGGCCTGTCCAGACGGGGACAATTTTTCGCCAATCTGATTAAATTGTCCGATCAAATCAGGCCGTGCGGACACAGACGCCAATTTGGCCACTTTCACCAATATATTTAATTGCACAAACGGGTCTACCGCGATATAATTTCATTGTTTTTACCTTTAATTCCGACGTTTCAGCTGAGTTGCACCAGCTGTGGTCACGGAAAGACGTTTGTGCAATTAAATATGTGTACAAAACGCGAGAGTTTAAAGCACTTTCACCAATTTTAAATTTATGGTGATACTTGAGAGCTTTAAATTAAAAAAATGTCCCCAAACGCAAGTACTAGCGCCACAAATTGGTATTCTTGCGTCCGCACCCCATTTTATGGGTAATATCTAGAGATGTCACGAATATTCGGCGATTATTCGGTATTCGGCCTATTCGGCCACTTTGCCGAATATTCGGTATTCGGCCGAATGTTGCCTACTATTCGGCCGAATACCGAATTTCTGTTGCACCTCCCTAAAAACAAAAATTTCACAAAAAAATAACCAAAAACTAGGTATATTTAATATTTAAAATGTATTCTTGGAAAGTAATTAAATACGAAGGCACATTTTTGAGCATTAGTTGATTGGAAAATATTTTATTTTTATCATGGTTCTGATTTGATTGACTCTAACTACATTCATTAATTCTGTTCAACATAAAAATATATGTTTACAAACGTTGTGCTTTGTTGGCGAACCGTTTTCGTAATAATTGTGACTCTAAATGTTCGCATGTCATGCCGAATATTCGATCGCCGAATATTCGGTATTCGGCCGAGAGGGGGGCAGAATATTCGGTATTCGGTATTCGGCCAAATTCACTATTCGGGGCATCTCTAGAATATCGGTCATAATCGGCGGTCGAATTCGGCGAGCCAAATTGGAGTTTGAATCCGCACGGTCTGATTTGATCGGACAATTTAATCAGATTGCCGAGAAATTGTCCCCGTCTGGACAGGCCTTTAAAATGAAAGCGTAACTTAGATTGTATAGGAGCGGCGTTTTGGTGGAGGGTTCGTGAGACTCTTAAGTTTCAATTAGGTACCTACATGACAGTTAATGTTGACCTCAGCTGCTTTTCACTCGACTGCCGAAAGAAGGTTACGGTTTTCAAACTCTGAGGGCCTACCACGAACCACGTTCAATGTGTCGCCTCTCTGTCGCACTTGTAAATCCGTACGTAAGTGTGACAGGGAGGCAACACGACGAACGTTGTTCGCGCACGGCCTACAGCAAAAAGTCACAAGTCACATAGCCTATACTAGTGGCTCTGTGAGATGAAGACCTCACGAGTATTAAAAAAATAAAAAATACTTCGTTGAATCATTATCACAGCGAACTCACAATAGTGCCATAGACCTTATTGGCGCTTAACTCTTAAATTTTCCAAAAAAAAGCGGCTAAGTGCGAGTCGGACTCGTCCAGGAAGGGTTCCGTAGCAGGAAGTAACATAATAAAGAAACTCACATACAAACATGAACCCTGAAAACAAGACACTCTTTTTGTTTGGGCAGTCGTGTAATAAAATTGCGGTTTACGATTTATGACAGACAGACAGACAGACATGACGAATCCATAAGGGTTCCGTTTTTTGCCATTTGGCTACGGAACTCTAAATACGAAACGACAGAAAAAATAATTCACGAGAACATCCAGACATACGAAACGACATTTTTGCCCAACCTCATAGGATACCTCTTCTCTAAAGGGCCCCACTGATTAACAGTCCGCCGGACGGTATCGGCCTGTCAGTTGTTCGGAAATGTCAAAATTTTGTTCTAACTAACAGGCCGATACCGTCCGGCGGACTGTTAATCAGTGGGCCCCTTAACGGTCGGTCAATTACAATTGCATCATTTAAAATACAAATTGTACAACAAAATACTTTAATCTGCCTAATACATTGGCAACAGTTGAATCCGCCATCCATCAGTATGCTGTGTTTTACCCAATGCGGCTACTAGAATGGCCTGATTCCAATTTTTTATTCCCGCATCGTAAGCCTGCAGCGTACAAAATACGGCACAATTTTGCCAAACCACGTACATATTTTTACACTTTAGTTATAACGGTTTTTCACGTTAGTAACAGAGTTTCCGAATTTTCGCAGTGGCAATCGACATGATTTAACTCCATTAAGTTTTAAATGAAATATTAAGTAGGTACCTATGCTTGTATCGAATCATGTTTTTTTTTATTTCTATTAATAAAATGTGGTGTTATATCGTTATGTGGTGTTAAGGCGTTGAATGGAGTTCAATTTAAACGCAAGTTGAGAGATTGGCTGCTGTATAAATGTTAAATTGTTTATACGACAACGGTTTCACTCACTTGAATTTTTAGTCGCTATTGGCGACATGTTTCGGGCCCGTCGGGGGTCCTTCCTCAGGCTCGAGTGCTCGCCACATGTCAAACATGTCGCCAATAGTTTAATATCGATTGGTGTATAAATGTTATTATGATTTAAATGAGTATTTTTTGTAATTTAGACCAATTTTATTTAAGTTTTTCTTAGACATGGAATTTAGTTACATGTACGAGGGGCGTTCAAAATATTTTCGGTATTGATATCTTACAACCTCTTCTAAAATTTCTTTTGTTACTGGCCGCTAAGGTTTATTCATTGACATTAAAAAAAAGTATAATTCGAACCGAGATGTTCTTTTGTTTTTCTGCAATTGCTGAACAAACATGAACATCATGTGCGAATTGACAATGTTAACTAAATCAGAACATCAATGCGTCATAAGATTCTCGACAAAACAGGGTAAAAATAAAAAAACCATAAAAGAGGAAATGGATTGTGTTTACCGTGAGTCTGCTCCTTCTTTATCTACCATTCAAAAGTGGTCAAGCGAATTTAAGGGTGGAAGGGAGAGTATTGAAGATGACCCTAGACCTGGTCGGCCTGTAGTAGCTACTTCACAAGAAAATATTGATAAAGTGGAAAAACTTATATTGGAAGATGGTCGAGTGAAGGTAAAATCTATAGCTCAAGTAACCAATCTTTCTATTGGTATCGTACATGATATTATCCATGACCATCTTAATATGTCAAAAGTAAGTGCAAGATGGGTTCCGCGAATGCTGACTCGGCTTCAAAAAGACATGCGTGTAGCGTGTAGTTCCGATGTTATTGACCTGTGCGGTGAAAATCCTGATGAGGTGCTGCAAAGAATAGTTACTGGAGATTAAACCTGGGTTCATCATTATGACCCAGAGAGTAAACAAGAGTCCATGCAGTGGCACATTAAGGGTTCAGCTCATCCCAAGATGTTCAAGGTCGTCCCTTCAGCTGGCAAGGTCATGGCCACGATATTTTGGGATTCTGAAGGAATATTACTAATCGATTATAAAGAAAAAGGTGTAAATATCACAGGACAGTACTACGCTAACATTCAACGTCAATTAAAGGATGCTATCAAAGAAAAGAGGCGAGCAAAGATAACCAAAGGTGTTCTGCTTCTGCGTGACAACGCCCCCGTCCATACTGCTCATATTGCCAAGGCAGCTATTGTTGAATGTGGGTTTGAAACTGTTACTCACCCACCGTATAGTCCGGTCTTAGCCCCCAGCGTCTTCTTTTTGTTCCCCAATCTTAAAAAGGATCTGCGTGGAATTTTTTTTTTCTGATGATGAAGCATTGAAGGCGGCAGTGGAGGAGCATTTTTACACCAAAGACAAAAAAAAAATTTTATCGGGGATTTAAAAAAAATTGATCGATCTTTTAAGTGGATGAACATAGGGAGGGAGTATATTGAAAAATAAAAATATCAAACTTTTCGTACTTGTTTGTTTTCATTTTCATACCGAGAATATTTTGAACACCCCTCGTATGTATAAGATTTATTGTACGCTCGAAATGGGCAAAATTGTTGATACCTTTATAATTTATAACATGTTATACTAAAAAAAAAAAAAAAAAAAAACGCCTAGCAACGGAAAAACACGCTCTTTGCTGAATTTAATTTTAAATAAGTCTCCTAGCCCCCTTTTCATCAGTTTTTTTTTATCTCAACCAATCTACATGGGTTTATAGTCGACATACCGCTTGCGAATTTTCTTTGTGGAGACCGCAGCCCGAGTAAATGGGCCCTAAGCTCTGGCGGCCGGCTTGACAGACGTTACGTCAATCTAAGAAGATATGAAACCATAACAGAAAAATGTTTACAAGGAATATGTATTCCAAAAAACATTATATGTGGCCATGATAATGCTACAACTACAATAAATTTCACATAAAAGTGTAAAATAAGTGCATGTGTGCAAGTGACTAAAGTTCCTGTCCGCAGAATTCGACTTATACTTAGTGATTGTTTATGCATGTTTTTATATTAATTTTAGTTTCTATTATACTCATAAGTTTTTATTTTCTTTGTGATAAGTTTTCTATGTCGCTACAACCAAGTGCAAATAATGTCGTCCCCACCACGTCATCCCTGGAATCCACTGAAACACAATGCCCACTCTGTCCTGAAGTCCGCTTTTTCAAAGGGCAACGTGGTCTCAATATTCACATCGGTCGTGTCCACGGTAACCCAACTCCCAGAAACACGCCGCCCGTTAATTCTAGTGTAGTCTCTGACCCTACAAGCTCACCTCTTAATAATTATCCGCCAATTTCAGAAACTTTAAGCAAACTCAAACAATCAATTCCAGTCATTAAAAGAATCCCACAAGGCGCCCGAATTTCAGTTGCCCAGAAACTTGCAGATGATTTGAGAGCCACGGTGAATCGGAATTCGAAGGAAAGCTGGGAAAATCTACTTACCTTCCCCTACAGAGTTCTCTACGCCAAACAAGCTGCGCAAAGAGGTGTTTCCCTAACGTCTCGGATCAAGCAAAACTGTTCCAATCCCCATGATGTCTCCGAGTTGTCAAGATCCGCCTTTAAGCACAATTATTCACTTGCGCGAAACGTAGAAAATAAAATAGGGGAAGGTAACATTAAAGGAGCTGCTCACCTTCTATTCTCTAGCGACGCTATAGCCCCTGATACATCTGATACCTTGAATGCCCTACTAAGTAAGCACCCTAATCCGGATGACAATCTCTTGCTACCAGATCCTCCCGGCCCAACAGATCCGTGCCTTCAGGTAACATCCGATGAGGTTTTTAGGTCTATTTGCGCCTTCCCAAACGGTTCAGCTGGAGGTCTAGACGGTCTAACTCCACAGCACCTTAAAGACCTGCTTGGCCACTCCTGCGGTGAAGCAGGTGTAAGACGGCGAGCTTCAAGAAGGAAAAGACTCAGGAACTTTAACGACTTTATTCACTGTAATCACCAACAATTACGAAAACTAATTATTATGTTATCAGATCATAATCTTCCAGTGACAATTTTTGTAACCAACCAAACGTAGCGTCTATCTCTGCCAACGTATGCTCTCTCTCCCTCTAACTTCCCGCCGGCCGGCGTTAGCGGACGGTGCCTAAAACTATGGCGCCACTGTCAGTACGCGTTGGCAGAGATTAGATTCTTTAAAACAATTTAGATACTAATTTAAATATTATGGACATTATTACATTACCAAATTAATCATAAATTGATATATAAATAAAACGGTAATTCTAACAATTCGGCCATCCGCAACATGTACGCGTCCCGTGTACAAAAGATAAGTAGAAATCATTACTAACGGCCCTAACGGGCCACTACAATCTATATAAAAATAGTTAAGTACTTTTACTTGGTTAAAATCACTTCTATTCCGAAATACATTTTTTTTTTTTATATATAATTAATTTATTATATAAACTTAGATATGCGGTACAAGTCACGTCTACCTTGAAACCGTCACCAACTTAATTAACCACGAAATTAGTGGTACAAGTCGCTACTACCTTGAAACCACGTCAATCGTGGCGCAGTTCAAGTCGCTTCTACCTTGAGCCTGCCTCTATTGAAACTATATAAAACTTATAAATGCAGTGCAAGTCGCTTCTACCTTGAAACCGCAATAAACAATCAACCATGAAATTAGTGGTACAAGTCGCTACTACCTTGAAACCACTGAATTACCTTACAACTAATGACAGTTCAAGTCGCTTCTACCTTGAGTCTGTCGTACTCTTTATTAGCAGCCTAGGAGGATATAACCATTGGCAGCATATTTATTCATCTCATCATATTAAAGAAAACTACTGGAAAGTTACTCACGACACAGTCTCTCCTTCATCACTACTACTAGGGGAGGAATCAAGATTTGCTCTGTCAAAACTGAGCCACGCCTTCATTTTATCCACAGACACTACAGCACAATATTTTCGGTTCGACTTCTTTGTTAAGGGCGTATCTTCTACCTGATACCGATCGTTATCTAGGACCGCGGTGACACGATATGGACCTTGATACTTAGGTACAAGTTTTCGACTTTGACCAGTCGACGGAACTTCCCGTTTAATACTTACTAGATCGCTAATTTTGAACTTTAACGGTGTACTAGCTTTTTTGTCATATGCTTGTTTTTGTTTTTCCTGATATTCTGTAATATGCTTGTTAATATTTTCCCTTATCTCGTCAACCGTACTGCTACAAACTAAATGTTCATTATCTAAATAGGTCTTGATTCTACCTTCTGAACTACCTGTCAAAGATGTACCAAATAAAGCTTGTGCGGGAGTTGTACCTATTCCTTTGTTCAATGTGTTATTTAGACCCCATTGTACGTCAGGCACACTGAAATCCCATTTACGCTCGTCCTGACCTAGGCATTTAGCTGTGAGTGCATCAAGTAACGTACGATTGTATCTCTCAACCTGTCCGTTTGCTCTTGGTGTAGCCACAGCATTGAGAATATGTTTGGTCCCCAACTCATCAATGAACGCCTGAAACTTGCTACTAGTGAAACACGACCCGCGATCTGAAATTATCCGCTTTGGTACTCCAAAGATACTAAAATAATCGCGTAACCGATCTATGACAATTGACGTTTTTGTACTTTTAACAGGCCTTAAAACAATGAATTTTGTGTACGCGTCAATTATGACTAAAATATGTGTGTTCCCCTTTGAGCTCTTCACGAAGGGGCCGACATGATCAAGATGGATGGTTCCAAACGGAGTATCTATTTTTGGAATTGGGTGCAATAATGGTTTTTTTCTCCCAGAAGCCTTGGAATAAGCACACTCTAGACAAGAGTCAACATATTTTCGGACAAACTTTTTCATTTTACCAAACCAATAGGCTTCTTTTACTTTAGCATAAGTTTTATCAAATGCAAAATGGCCAATATCATCGTGACACTGTTTTAGGATCTGCCATCTAACTCCCTTTGGTACTACCCATCTCTCACCCTCATTTGTTTTCCTGTATAACTTTTTATTGCGAACCACATAATTTTCTATCACCTCTACTACTTCCGCTGATTTTGGGTCTGTTAACATGCTAATCTTACTTTGAATTTCCGAATCAGAGCTTTGTACTGTGCTTAACCAGTCAGGCTCTGTTACAACCGTATTTATTAGCCTTACTGGAACGCCGCTAGGTGGTGGATTTCTGCTGAGGGCATCAACATACGTCATTGACTTTCCCGGTCGGTATTCAATAGTGTAATCAAACTCCTGCATGGAGATCCACCACCTAGCGACCCTCGGTATTAAATCGCGTTTAAGGAAGGTCGCCCTAAGAGAGTTGCAGTCTGTGAATATTCTAAATGTGATCCCAATAAGATATACTCGAAACCTCTGTAACGACGCTACAACCGCTAACGTTTCGAGTTCATATGACGTCATGTGTTGTTCTTCGGGAGTAGTTTGGCGGCTAAAGTAAGCCACAGGTTTGAGAATTCCATCGTTATTTCTCTGCATCAATATGCCTGCAATTCCGATCTTACATGCGTCAGTATGAACTTCAGTAACCGCCTTCGGATCATACAGCGATAGGGTGGGTTTTCTGACTAGTTCGTTTTTCAGAGTTGTGAATGCGTGCATCTGGGATTCACCCCAAACCCACGGTGTATCTTTCTTAAGCAAAACAGTAAGTGGTTTTGCAATAACTGCAAAGTTTCTCACAAAACGTCGAAAGAAACTACATAAGCCTATAAACTGTCTAACTCCGTGTTGATCTCGAGGCTGAGGAAAATCCTGCACCGCCTGTACTTTACGGGCGCCTGGTTTTATACCCTCTGAGCTTAATTCAAATCCAAGATAGTCTACATTCCTACTAAAAAAACAACATTTAGATAGTTTGAGTGTCAGTCCCGCTTTTTCTAACAATTGTAAAACCGATTCTAATTTAGTGATACCTTCGTCGATAGTTTTGGAGGGTATTATAATATCATCCATATAAGCGGATGCTATTTTACTAGTCCTATCTGACGAGTCATTATCTCTGTCAACACGATTGTTAACTGTACCTAATACTGAGTGAACCATACGCATGAATGTCGATGGCGCGTTGACGAGGCCGAAAGGCATTCTTTTAAATTCAAACTGGCCATCAGGCGTCACGAAACTTGTTTTCGGCCTGTCGCCTTCTTTTACTCCAATCTGATAATACCCAGATGCTAGGTCAAGAGTAGTATAAAAGTTGAACCCTGATAACTCATCCAACTGATCATCGATCCTAGGTAGTGGAAAATTTTCTTTTATAGTTTTTCTGTTGAGGGCCCTATAATCCACACAAAGCCTAATATCACCGGTCTTCTTCTTAACGAGGACTATAGGGCTCGCATAGGGGGATGTTGACGGTTGAACTATGTCACAGTCAATAAGTTCTTGTACCATTTCTCTTACCTTTTCTCTTTCAATAAAAGGTAACCTATACGGACGATATACCACCGGTTCATCATCTTTTAACTGAATTGACATTTCAATTAAATCTGTCTTACCTAATTCTTGTAAATTAAATGCAAAAGTCTTACGATATCTATTAAGTAAGTCTAGTAACTTTATCGTAGTTTCATTGTCAAGCGTGTTAGACCCTAAATCTTCTGCTACGATAGTTTGCGTTGGTTGAACTACATTGACGCGCATAACCTTATTAAGAATATCGCCGGGTTGAGCCTCTTCTGCGCGCTTACATCTGGCTAACAATGATCCTTTATCGAGGGTAAATGGTCTGGGTGATATGCCTTTAACTAATGCTACCCCATTACCTTCAGTCACTGTGAACAGTCCCTGTACTATATAATGCTCACGCCCTGATTGGTAGCGCGTACTACCATCGATGTAAACTTCTCCCGTATACTTGGGTTCTGTTATGAAATCAACAGCCGTCAACCCATCGATTGTGGTGTCGGATGCGCAAATTAATTTAACCCTATAATCTAAAGCATCTAAACTATGTTCTGAACTACTTATTTGCAAACATGTACTATCTTTGTACACTACGATATGAGGTAGTTCGGTAAAAGTTTGCCCAACAAGTAAAGGTTTTTCTAAAAAATTATCTGGGACAATCAAACATTCTACGTATGCCTTTGCTGCATCTACTTCTATTTCTAGTGTGCATTTACCTAACGGTCTAACAATGCCATCACCGAACCCTTTCAAGGGATCTAACGTGGTATCATCTTCCCATAATAAGGATAATTCTCGCGCAAACGTTGCCATGATCATTGTTTCTGCGCTACCAAAATCAACAAAACACTCGCAAACAATTTTATTAACTAAAGCTCGCTTAAAGTACTTAGCCGATTTTGTGTCAGATACTTCTAATACACGCATAACTGGTTTTGAAGTTTTGGTAGCGTTTTCGGCGTCCTTATTATTGGTTCGACAATTTTCAGACAAATGACCAAAACGCATGCACTTACCGCATTTTATAACGGGTTTAGGACACTGAGATTTATAATGTCCGTCTTGTAGACAGTTAAAGCACTTTATAGGCCTATCATTACTAGCCGTGTTCTTATTGCCTAATTCTAATTTAGTAACTTTTGCTTTTCGGTCACCGTACGTACTATTCTTGGCGCTCTTCAAAAAAGGCAATAGTTGATCCGGATTATCGAAACGAGCTGCTTCAGCCCCCAAGCGGACACTACGGTCGTCTATCCCAAACACTAAACAATCAACGGCCCTCTTGCCAGTAATCCCGCAACGGTTTAATAACATTATCTTATCATAGAAATATTCTTCTAAGGAATCGTTAAACCTAGCACGTTTGGCAAGCATTGTCGTAAGTAACTGTCCATAATTATCATCACTAGGGAATGCTAGTTTCAACTTTTCCTGCCACTCTTGCCAGGAAAACATAACTGTCGAGAGGCCAGCGTACCATTTTTGAGCCAGACCCTTAAGTTTTGGTAACGCAAAGTGAACTGTTTGACGATCGTCCCAGTTATATATAACTGCGCACTCGTTCACTTTGTGTATCCACATCGCGATTGTTTGTTCCTTACCGGCTGGATCAAATTCAGGTACTGTATTTTGATTTGACAATTTTTCATTAGATCCTTTTCCACCAATGGTACGCAAAGCCTCTACCAGTTGTAAAATGGTAACATTATTACTGGGAACAGGCAGAGTACTCGGAGACTCGCGTACAGGTCCGCTCTCCCGTCGGCCCCCTTGTAGCGAGGATGACACCGCCGCAGCCCTGCTGTGAGCCGTTTGTCTCTCGATACGCTGCCGCTGGCCGCGCGAGCGAGACCTGCTTGGACGACCGCGTCCCCGGTGACTGCTACGGCTGCGTGTCCGACGCCTGTCGCAGCCATCGCTGCGGGACCGGCGTCTGCTGGCACGCTCCCGTGTCCGCTGACTGCTCCGGCTGCGCTGCCGCCGCGTGCCGCCACGTCGACTGCGCGAACGGTAGTTACTGGCTCGGTCGCGTGTCCGACGGTAGCTTCGACTACGCGAGTGACGACCTCCTCGTCTTTCTGCATGCCTGGTCCTGCTGCGTGACTGGTGCTCACCAGAAGGTGGCGTCGTCAGTACACGCGACCTTCTCTGCTCAGGCCCCATTTCCTGAAATATACATTTCTAGCACAAATCTCTGTCTTTGAACCAACATAAAAACGACGGTAGCATGAAGCAACAAGCATTATAAGAGATACACCACAAAACCGAACATACACGGCACAGAGTTACAGTTTTATTTAGTACTATGTATGTAGTCATATGTAAAATACAAGAAACCCATACCCAGAAACATGATTTCGTAGTACAAAACAATTCCATAGTGTAAATAATATAGTTAATGTATTAATATTAGCAAGAAATATCATATATATCAGATTTAATTGAATAAATAACCTTTTGTAAAAAAATAAAACGTGAATAAACTACCCCTGTTTAACAACCTCGCTTTTTATTTCGTAATCAAACACAAAACTTCAATTGTTGTATTGTAAAACAAAATAAGAATAATAAAGCAAAAAGTGCGCAGAGAGAGAAACAAAAACGGCTCATTTTTACACCTAATATACTATCAAATACCATAATAAATACACCATGTATAGTATACAATGTATATGGTATACAAAAGAAAAACAATGGTATAGTATAACTATAAAATATCGTATTGATTTGTATTTTCTTTTATTTATCTTATTAAAAGTACTTATAAACAAGTCCGCCATTTTTACTATCATATATTGTGCAATAAAGATTACAACATAAATAGATAAATACACAATAAGCACCAAACTCGTAAAAACGTACACTGTTTTGTTAGCCTATTGATGCATTTAACACCGCTGAACACAATTTATTAAACCAAGCTAAGTATTATCATAGAATCACACCAATACTTACGTTTTATTAATTGTTCAAACCACTGGTTCGACTCAAGGAGTTTATACAACTTACAACTCCTTTATATCCCTTACTTCTGAAATTGTAAGACGGCGAGCTTCAAGAAGGAAAAGACTCAGGAACTTTAACGACTTTATTCACTGTAATCACCAACAATTACGAAAACGAATTATTATGTTATCAGATCATAATCTTCCAGTGACAATTTTTGTAACCAACCAAACGTAGCGTCTATCTCTGCCAACGTATGCTCTCTCTCCCTCTAACTTCCCGCCGGCCGGCGTTAGCGGACGGTGCCTAAAACTATGGCGCCACTGTCAGTACGCGTTGGCAGAGATTAGATTCTTTAAAACAATTTAGATACTAATTTAAATATTATGGACATTATTACATTACCAAATTAATCATAAATTGATATATAAATAAAACGGTAATTCTAACACAGGTGATACCCTTCCTAAAGATTTAACCGTTTTAGTGAACTTCATGCTACAGGGTAAGGTTAACACGGAAGTTACCAACATCTTGTACGGAGCCAACTTATGTGCGTTGATTAAAAAGGACGGCGGGATCAGGCCTATTGCAGTTGGCACCACCTATCGCCGTTTAGCAGCCAAATCATGCTGCAAGGCGGTTTCAGATAAATTGAGTGCTTACTTTCAACCGGTTCAATTAGGCTTCGGTTCCAGGTGCGGGTGCGAGGCAGCGGTACACGCACTACGTTCTTTTGTTACCAAGAAAGAAGGCGAGGTTGTATTGAAAGTTGACGTACGAAACGCATTCAACTCTGTCGACCGAGGCGCTTTACTTACCCAAGTCAAAGAAAAGACCCCTGAGTTGTATAATTTTGTGTGGCAATGCTACGGCACAAACTCTAAATTACTTTTTAAAAATAACCTTTTATATTCATCAGTGGGCTGTCAGCAAGGCGACCCTTTGGGCCCTGCACTTTTCAGCCTTGCCATACACCCTATCCTGGAAAGCCTAAATTCTAAATTTAATGCTTGGTACCTCGACGATGGTACCCTGGGAGGCACCGTCGACGAGGTATTTGAAGATATGCGAATTCTCATAGAAAAGTTTTCTGAAATTGGCCTGTGTTTAAATTTTTCAAAGTGCGAAGTATTTTTTTCCGACCGATGCATGCATAAAGATGCAGCGCTTTCAAAATTCAACACCTTAGCTCCTGGCATCAAAGTTTTGGATGAAAGTTCACTTTACCTCCTAGGTTCACCGATCCTGGACGAAGCCTTCCCGAATTACATTAATAATCAGCTTCAAAATTTTAAAAACTATTCGGACCGTTTGCTCACAATTAACCCTCATATGGCCTACACAATAATTAAATTTTGTTTGTTTGTCCCCAAATTTACCTATGTCCTGCGTTGTAGTCATTTTTGGAAATATCCCAACCTTTTGGAAATACTAGACCAAGAAATAAAATTTACAGTATCGTCCATTTTTAACATTACTTTTGACAACTCTCAGTGGTCCCAAGCCTCCCTGCCCATTAGGCACGGTGGTATTGGGATACGACAAACTTCTGCTGTTGCTCTTCCGGCTTTTCTTTCTTCAGCGCATAACATTGTAAAACTGTTCCGAAAAATCCTTAAAACTGACCCCCTAATAAATTTGGACGTCCCTTTCCTGCCGGAGGCCATCGACAGCTGGAAAGCGGCCTGCCCTAACACGGACTTGCCCATTACTCGCCATTCGCAACACCAATGGGACGAGCCGCTCTGTCTGCTGGTACGGGATAATCTGTACGAAACGTCTACCAGCACCACAGAGCGCGCTCGTCTCCTTGCTGCGACGAGATGGGAATCCGGCGCATGGTTGCAGGCCCTGCCATCAAAGAACCTAGGCACACTTCTCTCTACGAACACCTTTAGGATTTCTTTGTGTTTGCGCTTGGGGGTGGCTTGTGTGGCTCCTCATCTGTGCCAGTGCGGTGCAAACGTCACGCGTTTTGGTTTCCACGGCCTATCCTGTGCGAGGAGTGTCGGCCGTCTCTCACGACACGCGAGCCTAAATGACATCCTCCGCCGAGCTCTTGTCACTGCTAGGGTGCCGGCGGTTCTGGAACCGTCTGGTTTGGCCCGCGATGATGGGAAAAGACCGGACGGCATGACCCTCGTTCCCTGGAAGATTGGACGGCCTTTAGTTTGGGATGCCACATGCGTGGACACCCTTGCGCCGTCCCATCTTTCAGGAACATCAAACAGAGCCGGTGCGGCCGCCAACGCGGCTGAACACCTCAAGCGGCGCAAATATGCAGCCATTGATTCTGGCTGCATGTTTGAGCCGTTTGGGGTGGAAACCCTTGGGCCGTGGGGACCTGGCGCCCACGGCATATTCTCCGAGCTGGCGAAGCGCCTCGTGGAGGCGACGGGTGACAAGAGGGCTGGCTCCTACCTTGCGCAACGCATTGGTATTGCCGTCCAGCGCGGCAATGCCGCCAGCCTTCTTGGCACCCTGCCCACAGGCACAGAGCTGGAGCCAGTTTTTTATTTATAATTTTAGTTTATGTTTGTAGTTAGTTGTAGCTTTATGTAGTTTTTAATTTTATTTTATATTGATTGATTTATTAAATTTAATTGTTATACTTTTTATACTTACAATTTTGACAATAAAATATTATCTTATCTTATCTTATCTTATAGGGGCCGTGCGCATTGGAGGTTCTGGGTCTGGGTTGGTTACAATACCTAATCGTGTTAGTTTAAATCAACCTTTTTGTTATTTTTTATTGGTATTATATTTTTGTTATTTTTAAGCCGACCACTGACTAACAGTCCGCCGGACGATATCGGCCGGTCAGTTGTTCGGAACTGTCAAATTTTTGTTCTAACTGACAGGCCGATATCTTCCGGCGGCCTGTTAGTCAGTGGTCGGCTTTATTGATACTAACCGACAGTGATGTGGGATTTTCAGAAGTACCATCTATTAAATAAATAGTATTAGTTAAGTGACATCGGTGGAGGCTTCAACGATGGACTTAAAAAAACGTACTTATTGGCATCGTAAAGTAGACATATCGTATGTAGTTACGGTTCCTAAAACCCTTAATAACCTAATAACCTCGTCTACAGGAAACTATATACGTGCCGAAAGTTCGTGCCCTGTAATTTGGCAGAAAATTTGTATTTCTAACACATTTCGTCCTCCGCTTTGTTATTATCCATAGGGTATAATTTTATTCTCGTGGTAATTAAAATTAGTGTTGCGTCTTAATATACATCATAAGTACGAGTATAACAACAAATTACTTATTACTTACCTAATTTTTTGAGTCAGTTCCTAATACTGAAATTTCCATTTGGAAGTAGGGGAGACCGAGGTGAGTTTTGACAGAGGAGAGTTGTGACATAGTCGATCTTTTGGAATCTATTAACTAATAAAAACTAGGTCGCAATAGCGCGCGTTTGTTAGTTCAAGTTACGAGCTAACAAACGCACACTGTTGCGACCTCGCTAACAGTTATTAGATTCCAAAAAATCGACAATATCACAACTCTCCTGTGTCAAAACTGACCTCGGTCTCCCCTACATATTAATAGTAGCGAATGAAACAACACTCCAAAATTATCTGTTAAGGTGACAGTCCATTTCCAACGACAGCTGCACTACTGTTGCGACGTTACTGTCATTCATTTTACTATGGAAATTTACAATAACATCAACGTGTCGGAGCAGTAGTGCAGCTGCGGTCAGAAATGGAATGTTACCTTTAGAGAACGGTAGATACTTTTGACGTGTGGTTTGATCCATTACTTTTGATGCTGACTGTAACCTCTCTCTTATCGCAAAAGACATGACATCACTACCACCAGTTTAACACTGACACGACGCAATACCTGGGTCAAACAGATCACTGTGTTATGTCTTTCCTGTAGACATACACAAGAGTTAAGGGCTATAAAGGTTAATTTTCTTATTTAACCCTTATCCACGTGAAAAGGTCCTCCTTTTATTTAGAGAACTATGATAAAATCATTGCTTACATGCCCACAAGCTGTTAACTATTGCCCACAGGAGAGAAAAATGTGCTGTTTCGCGATAACACACTAGTTTTCTCTCCTGTGGGCAATAGTTAACAGCTTGTGGGCATGTAAGCAATGATTTTATCATAGTTCTCTAAATAAAAGGAGGACCTTTTCACGTGGATAAGGGTTAAATAAGAAAATTAACCTTTATAGCCCTTAACTCTTGTGTATGTCTACAGGAAAGACATAACACACTGATCTGTTTGACCCACCTAAAGTCATGACAATGCACGATTGCGCTTGATTTATTGAATTATAATGTGAATATTCAATAGTCAAAATGAATATTTTACTTTTAAATTGATTTTGCTCTCGACAATTATTTTTGTTCTCATGTTAATTTATGAACGTTTAAATATCGGTGTTATGAACTTTCAGAAATTTAAATGGAAACATAAAGGCTCAGTGACCTGAAACTTTTGTGTAGTTGGTGGCTCGAAATAAGTGGAAATGCCTTTTTGCAATAAATCCGCGGCTTTTGGGATTCACATTCAATATTAAAACAGCGAATGCAAATAAAATAAAAAACAAAAAATGCGACCATTTTAAAAAGAGCTCGTGGCATTTAAAATTGCCGAAATACACACTTGCTTTTCGGGGAAATTCATCCTTAATACATATTATAAATACCAAATTAACTCTGTCTGTCAGTGTTACCTCTTCAAGTTTAGGAAAGCATGCAACATCCTATAAGTACTGCATCGGTAGGTACTTACCATCAGGTGAAATTTTGTCGATTACCTTTTTCTAATTAAACAAAACGAATCGAGATGAAATTGGCTATAGAGTAAGTTGAAGCCCAAGGAAGGAATTTAAACTGTCGTGAGACATACAGACCGACCGCTTAAATGAGTCCTCGCCTGCGCGGTACCCCCGTAGGACGACTAACAGGCCTATTCGGATTTCGAGATAATCACAAGATCTTGAGACGATTTAGAGATCAACTAGATCTACATTAGATATCATCTAGATGTGACTTGGATATCTAAGTCATAACTTGTCGAAATCGTTCAAGAGGACCTCCGGAATCGCGGAAACGTCAAATTTGACATATCTATCTTACAAATATCTTTATATTATCCGTATCGTAACTTGTTGAAGTCTAGTAGAAATCTAATTCATTTTCCGAATCGAGCCGTATGGGCGACGGGGAAGGTGCGGGCGCCGTACGCCTGCCGCCTGCACCTTCCCCGCCACCCTTAGTCGTCCTACCCCGTCGCCCCCGTACCGGCCGTACCGCGCAGGCGAGGACTCATTTAAACTGTCGTGAGACATCTAATATTACTAATTCTACGGTTTAAACTCACGTTGTCGTGAACGCACGCACTGTTAGTGTTTGAGAAAGGAGACCTAGGCTCTCCAAAACATGCCGCGCGAGTCACTAAAAACACGTCAGTTTAAACCGTAAAATTAGTTTAAGGACACAGGATAGTTTTTATCAAAAGCTAGTTCTTCATTGAACACTTTGCATACTCCTCAATCGTTCCTAACTACAGACTTAATGATGAATAAAGGTGACATTCGGATGGCAACTGCAGCTGCGTTACTGTAGCGGCATTATTACTACGGCCTTGATGCATGCTCTGTCTCTGTCAATTTCCTTAATAAAATGAGTGAAGTAATTGGACTTCCGGTTCGAGCGCCATCTTGATAGTCACGCCTTGTGATTAATTCCTTTGTTGTTTTCTCATTAATATTGTTGTTCTACTCGTCGAATGTAATTCTTGAATTAAGATTTCGTATACGAAACTGCAATTGGGTACTTTTAATGTATGGGCTCCCAACTCGGCTATAATATTAATTTCGATACGTTTTAGTCAACTATAATGAAATTGACCAATCACAGCTCGCCGCGATCATGAACCATGGCTCAAATTAGTTATTTGTTTTAGGTGGTATAGTAGAAACATTGCTTCATAAGCCAGAAACGCGCATGTGACACGCGAAACGCGCGAGTGATGTTGGTTTTGCAATATTCAACATTTTCAATAACCAGAAAACATTTCTTCTTAATATTTTTTTATGCTGTCTAACTAAAACAACGGCCATTTTCATTCAATCTTTACTTTGTTTCCTAAATTGACCTTTCCTAAATTAGATGAGCCTAGGAATATCTAAAATCAACATTTACCTTTCCAGGAGGGTTTAAAATTTTCCAAGACTAGAATTTATTTATGGGTTCTTCCAAATTTAAAATTAATTAAGATTTGTACAATTTTTCGATCATTCTATCTTCAATATGCTCATTTTTTTCTTTTTATTTCATTGACAAATCAAAAAGCTTGTTTGTATGAAGCCTGTTTCTATAAACAAGCGCCTAAGGCGTGTAAACCTAAAATAATTAATAGGAATATTCACACGCTCTTGATAAGCTCGGTAGCTCAGTTGATTTGGCGACAGGTGTCACGTATGCCGCGAGATTTTTTTTCAAATAGGTTCCTCCCCGCACGCTTCTCATTTTTCCTATAATATAAAAATAAATATACTGCGCTAGGACAATTATCAAGACAGACAATTAGACAATTGGAATCATTTTTATTTAATACTATACGTAGTGCAGTAAAACAATATAATTCGCTGAACACGTATAATTTATAAACTTTTTATCCACTTTTTACAAAAAAATGAGTTAGCGGTCACACGGTGTATAAATTTTAAAAATTATAAAATTCACCAAAAACACTATTTTGATTGTTTAAACTTATTTAAAAACACAGAATTTATTGTCCGTCTTCCGCATAAGGGGTAAACAAGAAATAAAAAAAAGGAACCGGCCGAAAATTTAGCTGAAAGAAAATAATGTATTAATGTGGCGAATAGAATGGACGATGATGGTTGAAACGTTGGGTGATTGATACCTAAATTTTAAACCGATTATTTATACCGCCCGTCAAATGAGGCAATTTGAATTTTGAGGATTTGTATTATGCGGATAACAGATATTCAACAAAAGATAAAGGCAAAACAAAAATACGGCACAAAACACACAACAAATAATTAGCAGGCTATAAAAAAATTGGGATTGTAAAAACTATCGCTAAATTTTAAGATATTGCGGTCTTGAATTTCAGTTAGGAAAGGGGATAAAGGGTAAAGGGGACAAACGTGGAAGCACACGCAAGGGTGCCGGCAGCTGGATCCAAATCCACCTGCATGTAGCATGGATGGCGCACAAGTTGGTGTCCTCAAACAGGCCTGACGAGGCGAACCTCACTCGCCTCCTGGAGAGCGCTGATGGCCGGCAGTAGACGGGACGGTAACGATGGGGCCACCTCACTTCATCAGTGCCCGGCGCCGATCCACGCACGGCTTTAGTGGCCAACTGTCTACGAGGAGCGTCTCCTCCCTGACGCCGATTCACGCACGGCTTGGGTGGCCAACTGTCTACGAGGAGCGTCTCCTCCCTGACGCCGATTCACGCACGGCTTGGGTGGCCAACTGTCTACGAGGAGCGTCTCCTCCCTGACGCCGATTCACGCACGGCTTGGGTGGCCAACTGTCTACGAGGAGCGTCTCCTCCCTGACGCCGATTCACGCACGGCTTGGGTGGCCAACTGTCTACGAGGAGCGTCTCCTCCCTGACGCCGATTCACGCACGGCTTGGGTGGCCAACTGTCTACGAGGAGCGTCTCCTCCCTGACGCCGATCCACGCACGGCTTGGGTGGCCAACTGTCTACGAGGAGCGTCTCCTCCCTGACGCCGATCCACGCACGGCTTGGGTGGCCAACTGTCTACGAGGAGCGTCTCCTCCCTGACACCGATTCACGCACGGCTTGGGTGGCCAACTGTTTACGAGGAGCGTCTCCTCCCTGACGCCGATTCACGCACGGCTTTAGTGGCCAACTGTCTACGAGGAGCGTCTCCTCCCTGACGCCGATCCACGCACGGCTTGGGTGGCCAACTGTCTACGAGGAGCGTCTCCTCCCTGACGCCGATTCACGCACGGCTTGGGTGGCCAACTGTTTACGAGGAGCGTCTCCTCCCTGACGCCGATTCACGCACGGCTTTAGTGGCCAACTGTCTACGAGGAGCGTCTCCTCCCTGACGCCGATTCACGCACGGCTTGGGTGGCCAACTGTCTACGAGGAGCGTCTCCTCCCTGACGCCGATTCACGCACGGCTTGGGTGGCCAACTGTCTACGAGGAGCGTCTCCTCCCTGACGCCGATTCACGCACGGCTTGGGTGGCCAACTGTTTACGAGGAGCCTTTCCGCCCGTGGATATACGCGCACTTTAAAAAATTCTGGTTAGATATCAAACTGGTTATATATCAAAGCTGGTTAAAAACAACCCGGGAGCACAAACCACTTTTCCACACAAAATTCACAAGCGATCTGCCAATAAACAAATTCAACCTTTTCTTTCTCGAACATTCCATCAAAATTTAAATTCAAAATAATTGCAAATATGCATTTTATTTTTTTACAAACGGCCAGTAGCGTTTCACTACAGTAGGTATTATTTTATAACTAATCAATGTGTCAAAAACTTATTTAAATCAGTTTTTGTGTCCACGGCACGGACAACAAGTTCGCCGTATTTTAATTAATAATGTTACAATCGCTATAAAAAAATCTGTTAATTACTATAAAATAATAAATAATTGTCAAGTGTACCTAAAATATATTATATTTTATACGGAATCCTAGTTGTTAGAATAATCTTAATAGGTACAAAGTTTGCTAGATTTTACACTCCATTTGTTTTCAATTGAGCGAAAATTTAGCTTTTGCTCTTGTTCAAATTTCGTTTTATTACATTTTTTCGCATCGATAGTCGGTGTTCATTTGAATAAAAAATATTTATTGTTATTAATATTATATTATCTTGAAATGGAGCATGATACGGACTGATATTTAGATACTTTGTTGAATAAACACAAACTCCCAATTTGGGACAAAACAGTATGTAAATTTCCGTTGTGTTACGAAAGTTCTTTATATTTATTATCACTAATTGATAATATTCCTACATTACTGAGATATATATCTCAGCGATCTTAAAAATATAGGGTAAAATTAATTCAAATATCTAAATAAAAAAAATTGTTCGTCATTACAGTGGAGTAAGTACAGTGGAACCTCGATAGCACCAATCTCAAGGGAAACTCCAAAAACTACGTGTTAATGAGGTTTCGTCTTATGGAGGGCATCGACTTAAGGAGGTTTTTGTTGGTCTTAAAGAGGTTTCTTAAACATACTCCACCGACAAGAGCCATGCTCTTAAATTTTGATGATGATGAAAGAGGTTTCGAGTTACAGAGGTAAAGCGCATGAAAAATTCGTGTTAGAGTGGTAATTATAGAAACGCATAAAATACAGTCTTATTATCTTTTTCGAGTTACAGAGGTTTGTTAGTAAATAACTTCGAGTTATAGTGGTGGTAAAACTAAAGGGACTATTTTTTCGTGTTGTAGAGGTAAAATTAATTTTTTCGAGTTAATGAGGTAAAAAATGTACTCAATAGTCGTGAAGGGAATCGTTGGTTACTTCGTCTTAATGAGGTTAAATAATTCGAGTTATGGAGGTTTTGGGTTCTGAAGAGAAGGGAATAGCATTTTATTTCGTGTTAACGAGGATTTCGTCTTATCGAGGTTAGAGTTAGCGAGATTCCACTGTATTAAGAAATATTATACCGTAAAATGGGGTGAGTAGGGTCGAAACTGAAATTCAAACCTCGATAACATTTTATTTTTACATATGAAAACTGAATGGTGTATATAATAAGTGTTCCGGACGTTTGTATTTTAGTTTTTATTTTATTTTGGGTAGTTCCATTTCATAACTTTGACGATAAAGAGGAAAACCCACCTCACCCCGTAGTGCCTCGTATTTGGGGTGAGAGGGGTTTTCACACAAAGGTGATTTTGGAAGATTGTTGGATCGATTTTTTCTTTATTATGCGTATTACTATAGCTCCATTTTAAATTGGAGTACATTGTTTTTGTAGCAGTAGCCTTAAAATCCCTTCTCACCCTCTCTCAAACCTTCTCTCCCCATTCATAACCCACCTCTCCCCGCGAAACCTACTCACCCCGTTTTACGGTATGTTCTATTGTTTGACTTGATTATATATCGAGCACGAAGAAAGGTATTCTCCCACGTGGTAGTAATGCGGTAATAACGTTATATTGCTTAGTGATGTTCCTTTCTGCAGCGCTTAAATACTTCCGGGAAGGAACTGGGAACATTTTTGGGAAGAATCCTTTGCAATTTTCCAAGGTTTATTCGCAGTAATATGGTTACAATGGTCTTAAAATACAAAGTAGTTTTACATATAACACGTTTTCTGGCATGTGACTGTTAAAATCAAGAACTTAAAATTCTTG
Organism: Cydia splendana; assembly: GCF_910591565.1. Classification (NCBI taxonomy): domain Eukaryota; kingdom Metazoa; phylum Arthropoda; class Insecta; order Lepidoptera; family Tortricidae; genus Cydia; species Cydia splendana. Next base: position 18,419,580 of record NC_085967.1, on the reverse strand, counting down.
CTAAAACTAAATCTATCATGCAACTAACTATTTATGAAAAAAATGTCTTTTTTGTAATGCAAATATGGCTGAACTGGCTCAGTAACGTAGCGTACACTGTTTGGCAATGGCAAAAATATTTCAGGTATTAGCAAATTATTAATTACATATTCTATAAACTTTTTCTTGACTTCATTATTTTATGTAGCCGTAATATAAAGTACCCTTTTAGAAATGGTAAATTTCATTCCCCTTACAAAATCGTAAAATATTTCCATAATTTTCGCAATTTTGGAACTTTCCAATGACATGTCAGTAAGTATTTAACTCTTAGCTAATTATACGGTTTAAATCACGTACGCGACATGTTTCGAAGAACCTAGGTCGCCATTTTCAAACACTAACAGTGCATAAAAATACGCGAGTTACACCATATAATTAGCCTGGTGTTGGTATGACTCACGACAGTTTAAATTTTAATGGTGCTCACACATTGGCTGTTTTAAAATGTTATGTAACATCGTGTGACAGGGACAACATAAGAAAACACTATTAGTACAATCACGTTGTCCCTGCACAAGATGTTATACCGGGTGCTGCCTGTACTATGAGCAAAAATTAAACTGTAGGCTGTACTCCTCATACTGACCAACATTTGTTCAGCTACTTTTAAAAATAACTTGTGGTTTGATTTTAAATACACTTTAAAGTTTATTCTAAGACGCAATGTATTGCGAATTTTGTTATGTTTAAGGCATGACAAGCAACGTCAATCACAATGATATGGCGTGGCGATGGCGTCCATTGAAGATAATATTTATTTTGTATGAAAAATAGCGAGTCTAAATACTTCATAATTTTTAAAAGTTGTTGAACAAAAGTGTCCCCGTTTGAGGAGTACAATCTATGTTTTAATTATTTGCTCGTGTTACAGGCCACACCCGGTATAACATTTTATAACAGCCAATGTGCGAGCACCATAAACTGCCTATCGAGGACCTCCCTAAATATAAACTACACTAGGCACGTAAGATCTCCGCTGTCGCAAATCTCCATGCTATAAACTTATATTTCCTACGTAAACAAAATATTACTCGTAAATGTCCTTCAGCGCCGGTTTATATTCACTGTTTCTTTATATTCCCCACGTATCCAAACGAAGGATAAGGCTGCAAAAGCATCCATTCGCTTGTTTTCATATCTTTATGAGATACTAGAATAAGAGAATACCTATTCATTGATTTATGGTTGTGTTTTTTTTTTAAATATTATAGGACATTTTTTACACAAATTGACTAAGCCCCACGGTAAGCTCAAGAAAGCTTGTGTTGTGGGTACTCAGACAACGATATATATAACATATAAATACTTAAATACATAGAAAACAACCATGACTCAGGAAGAAATATCTGTATCATCATACAAATAAATGCCCTTACCAAGATTCGAACCCGGGACCATCGGCTTCATAGGCAGGGTCACTACCCACTAGGCCAGACCAGTCGTCATAATAATATAGCCTACATTGCTATATCTCCTACATTTCTGTATTACTCAAGGCTACTTCATAATATATAGTATATATGAATGGAGTTTAAAAAAAATCATCACTTGTACTTAACACAAATTGAAGACATCGTTACCGTTTTAAGAAATTTAAAATAATTTATTTATTACATAATACTTTACATTCATCTTATTGCAATAAAAAGCAGGTAATTTAAATTAGGAAGTTTAAAATGTTTTAAGGTAGATGTCGCTACGAGTGCCTCCCGATAGTGTACAATAGTAGTTTATGTGACTGTTACATAATTATGTCTGTTGGGATATTACCAATAGATTAATGATTATAAAAACAACCCACTCTCGTATTTTAATGCTGTTTTTATAATAATTAATCTATTATAACACTTTAAACTCTCGCGTTTTGTACACATATTTAATTACACAAACGGGTCTACCGCGATATAATTTCATTGTTTTTACCTTTAATTCTTTCGTCAGTCTTTCCGTGACCACAGCTGGTGCAACTCAGCTGAAACGTCGGAATTAAAGGTAAAAACAATGAAATTATATCGCGGTAGACCCGTTTGTGTAATTAAATTAATCTATTGGTAATATCCCAACAGATTTAATATAAAATTGCCACTAGAAACAGAGGGTATACCGCGAACCACGTTCGACGTGTTGCCTCCCTATCACACTTACGTACTAATTTATAAGTGCGACACAGACGTCTGCGTCAGGCGTGTGGTAACGTCTCCAAATTCATCCCGTATATTCTGTATTTTTTTATCAATCAACTGGAAATAGCCTTGTCAATGAATACTTGAGTGAAAAGTTTTGGCTGCGGCCGGAGTTTTACTCTGAAATAACAACGTTTGTTCGTGACAGACAGACAGCCTGAAGTATAAACTAGTGGCGGCCTATTGACGTTTATAGACGTCCAATATCAATTTGAATATAAATTTCATGAAAATATCTCTCCCGACGAATAAAGGATGACTCTCGCTAGTACGATCCGTGTCCGGGCCGTAGCCTCAGACACTACGTTTTCTATGACGCGTGGTAGGTGATCACGTGATGCTTTCTATAAAAAAACGAAGTGTCGGACGCCCCGGCCCTGACCCGGACCAGTCTAGCGTGAGTCATCCTTTACGTTTCCTATGACAGTTATTTCAAGTCTTTTTCTTATTCGTGTCACTCATTTAAAATTTCCTTGGAGCGTTATTACATTCAAGCATAAAGTATGACTCACGTTAAACCGGACCGTGTCCGAGCCGGAGCTTCAGGCGCATCGTTATCTATGGAAAGCATCACGTGATCGCCTGTCATGTCGTAGAAAAGTAAGCGCCGGAAGCTCCGGCCCGGACACGGCCCTGTCTAACGTGAGTCATCCTTAACATAGAAAAACATATACCTAATAAGGTAACTACAATATTAAAAGTACTTCCCGAGTTTCCTTCATAGTTTTATTGTCATGGAATGTCGATCCAAAAATGACAATGGCTCGTATTTTGCCTATTGTTAAAAATCAGCGCAACCAACGCCTAAACCGGAACCGAAAAGGTAAATGTATTCTTCCACCTCAATATAATTATGAGAAATAGAAAAAGAATTCGTGGTACAGTCATTATCGATGAAATTTGACGCGTACCCCCCCGGCCTTAGTAATAAGAAAGGGGGGAAAAGGTCCACGTCTGGGTAATTCTCAACGAGTATGATAGAGGAAATGTTTCTTTACTTTTAACTAGCGACCCGCCCGAGCTTCGCACGGGTTAACAAATTATACACCTGAACCTTACTCAAGAATCATTATATTGATAGGTGAAAACCGCATGAAAATCCGTTCAGTAGTTTTTGAGTTTATCGCGAACAAACACACAAACAGACAGACGCGGCTGGGGACTTTGTTTTATAGGGTAGTGATACTGCGATAGTGGCTAACAAGCGTGCCTCCTGTTTTGTGGTAAGGGGTCATCCATTAATTACATCACACGTTTTTGGGTTCAAAAAATTTTACATGTTGTGACAGGGGGTCTTTGTGACGTCACTTTAAATTTTTAATTCGCTGTACAATAAAATAACAAATTTCGAGAACGATATTTTTATTCGTTTGATTTTCTTTCCTAATCATTTTTGGGTTAATAAATTACTAATATTTCTAGTACAACCTACATAATTCTATTTGCCGATTTCGTTAAAAAAAATGTGACGTCACACCAGGGGGGAGGGGTTTGCCTTAAGAGACTATAACGAATATATGACGTATTATTTTTAGAGCTCAGTCAGTACAAAGCTTATGGCATCACTTCGGTTTTGCAAATCGGTTACAGGCGTTTTTCTTACACCTAAAATTTGGAACAATTATAGCATCTATCACCACTAATACTAGGAAAAAGTCAAATACACTTATTTCTTATTTTTATTATTCTCTTTATTTATTTTTCGTCTTACGTTAGGGTTTTTATAATATGAATATAAAAGTAAAATATAAAAACACTTACAAAACGATAAAAAATACATATAAACACATTATAAAAAACCTAACCTAGGGTGCCGCCAGCAGCGGGGCAAGGCCCAAGCTACCGGTGGTCAGGGCTGCAGAGAGAGGAACCGGCGGACTATCCGCGCCGTGTCCAAGATCACCGCCTTCTGCATCTGACCCTTGATCCAACCACCTAGCGAGAGTCTCTCAAGATGTTGGTCGAGACTCTTCGCTATTAGACCGTTCACTGAAACGACTATCGGGACAATGATCGTCGAATCAACATCCCACATGGCGGTTATCTCGTGAGCCAAGTCTAGGTACTTACTGGACTTGTCCTTCTCGGCCTTCACGAGATTCTCATCATGGGGGATGGTGATGTCAACGAGCACGGCCCGACGTTGCGATCGATCTATTATCACAATGTCAGGCTTATTGGCTACAATAGTCCTGTCTGTGATGATAGATCGATCCCAATAGAGCGTGGCACGACCATTCTCGAGAACAGGCGCAGGTAAGTACTTGTAGTACGGTACTTCGCGGTCCACAAGGCCATATAGAAGAGCAAGTTGCTGGTGAATAATTCTGGCTACGAGATTATGTCTGTGCAAGTACTCGCCGTTTTTATTATTATTATTATTATTTGTATCTCCGTTACAAACTCTCGGGTTTTTAAGCCCGGTCATTTATAAGGCGTGCGTGGGGATATAGATCCAACACGTAGAGGCCGTTTGGAGAGCTTTGATGTCATGTAGAACGCCTGCTGGAACCCATTCACGGGTACATAAATAAATACCCGTAAACCGGTTTCAGCAGGCATTGGGAGCTATTATAGAAAAATGGAAAGAGTCCTGGTCTATGGTTTAAATTTGGGTGGAAAATAAATCTGGGCTATTGCTAAGAGTTCCGGACACCTGCCATAACATTGTGTTATACAGTGTTATCGAGGCAGGTGGTGACTCGCCACTCGTTAGATGGGCACCTGATGCGCCATCGTGAAGACGGCCAGGTGCAACACCGGCATGAGCGGCTCAGGGGTGTCGAGAGGTGGTGCTGCGCTTTCTCCGAAGTTACTCGCGGCGTTATGCCCTTTAACACTTCCACCCCTGGAGCATATAGCTCTAGCGACTCCTCTCTGGACGGCCAATGAAGGCAAGCCAGAGCTGAGAGTCCTGCGGGTCCCCTTGGGGTCCACTCCGACCGACGAAGACACGCCGGAGACGGAGACCCTGACCGACTCTCGGGAGCACTCGGGTCCGTGGGGTCGTTACTCCCCAACAGCTCGCCACAAGCTGCCCTGCGGGCTTATTATTATTATTATTATTTATTTATTCCTTAAATTAACATTTACAGTCAAGCTACACATGTTAAAAGGAGTGACATTATATAAACACTGAGAGTAAGATTTTACTTAAGTGCTAACTATACATTAATTGAGCTCGGCGTCGCTATTGACTCCAGGTATCGGCTACTAACTGACAAAAAACTAGGTTCCGTGCATTGGAATATGTCAGGTTCGCTGTCGCTGTCCAATATATCGTTCAGGAGAGACAATGCGTGGTGCAGCGGTGAGTGGGATAATGCCCGGGTCCGCGCCGCCGGGACTGCAAACAGCGCGCGGCGACGAGGGCGCAGCTGAATACTGCTGTGGACAGGTACTCGAAACGGTACAAGTGCTAGCAACTGAGGGTTATGTATTTGGCCACGGATTAGGAGATAAAAATATCTTACGAGTGCCACATTTCTTCTGGCCTCGAGGGTGGTGTAGTTAACCATTCCGAGAATATATAGACTAGGGTACATGTATGGATAGTAACCATAAGTTTTATTATATAGATGACGAATGAACGATTTCTGGACCCTCTCCAACATAAGTGTGTAGTGTTGTTCATGGGGACTCCAAATTATCGCATTCGTCTCAAGTCGGCTTCGTACATACGCGTTGTACAGTATTCTAAGTGCATTCTGTGTACTGAAAGATTTTGATTGGCGGATTACGAAACCTAGGCATTTTCTTGCAACCTTACAGGCGCTGACAATGTGGTCATTGAATGTGAGCTGTTGATCGAATATTGTGCCAAGATCACGAACTGATGCAACTTGCTGCAGAGAATTATTTCCGATCCTGTAATAACATTTTTGAGGATGTCGAGCACGGGTGTATGACATGACCGAACATTTCCCTACGTTTAGAGACAATTTGTTTTGGACACTCCAAGCACAGACACTGTCAATGTCTTGCTGCAACTTTAGACAATCGTCGTGGTCTCCAACCGGTTTGACTAATTTTAGGTCATCAGCAAACATTAAGCAAGTGGAATGCCTAATATTTGCTGGCAGGTCATTAACTAAGACCAGAAAAAGGAGAGGACCCAGGTTACTACCTTTCTGCTGAGACAGTGAGTTTTTTTTTTCACTTTTCTAAGCATTGTGATATCGTGGTGGTATCGTTTGCAGACGAATCTGCTATTATATTAATTCAATAATTTTATTGGAACCTTAATTACAGTAGGTAACGAGGTACCTACTTACTTATATTTTGTGAAGGTATTTACATTCTCTTTATTTATTTTTCGTCTTAAGTTAGGTTTGTTATAATATGAATATAAAAGTAAAATATAAAAACACTTACAAAACAATAAAAAATACATATAAACACATTATAAAAAACCTAACCTATTTACATTATTTTTACATTGTATTAATACCTTCGAGCAACACCGGCTTCCGACACATCGGAAGGGAGGGGCCCAAGCGATATCTCACCGTACAAATCTTTCTGCCATTTTTCGCGGGGGGAAAGGTGCACACAGTCGCACTTCTCACACACTTACATACAAAATCCAATATGTAATGACGACACAAATACATAGAAAATGACACACGTCAAAGACAAATCTCGTTTTATTACCCGCGCTAGATTAGATTGACGCGCTAATCTTGTACCTCGGCAGAGGGGAAATAGTGCGAATGCCGCCTCCCTTCCGTGTTGCTCGAAGATTAATACCTACTGAAATTCTTGTTTTTAAAGTTCATTGTTTTCTTATTTCTATATCGAGATTTTTTTTAGTGTATCAGCGACTTAAATAGGTAGGTACCTACTTAAAATTTATTGAACAAAAACTAAACCGCTTTTTTTATTTAATTGTAATAAGAGAAAAGACATATTTTAGCACAAACTAAATAGATATAAAATAAATATCCTTGTACGTTGTTTATGAGAATCGCCCAGCTACATAATGAGGCAAAAAGAGCGAACACAATGGCAAAAAACATTGGACACATGTAGAAAGTTACAGAAGTGCGTGTTACGTTTCTTCCTTTGTTTATTTCTACTCGTATTACATGTGTAGTCGTGTGTATCTTTTTACACGTGTATATCTGAGTGACATACCTTAATTTATAACACACGTTCATGAATTAGGCATGTTATGTTCACAGAGTTCATAATAGACATTCTGATGTAGGAACGCTATATTATAACAAAACTTTCGGCCCGATACGAACATTGCTTATAAGAAGTCACAGCGGTACGATACCGATTAGTCATTGTCTGACGTTTCTCCAACCATAAACTGTCACTTTTGACACTGACAGATCGATGTGGTATGGTACGAAATGAAGTAGGCCGCGCGTGAGATGCGAACCAATCACCAAGACTATCATCAATGTCGAAGTAAAAATCGGTTCAAAACCATAACAACAAATGTTAAATTGGAGTTGACCTCAGGGAAAGCTTTTTCTTAAGTATATGAACAGATATGACCAGCTAGCGAAAAACATCTTTTTCGCTCACTGACAGTCGAAATAATAATTTTGAACATGGAATATATTTCGAATAGTTGCAAGTTCCCGCAGGCGAAATTGCCCGTCTGCACCTTAATTACGGCTACGATATTCAAGTAAGGAGGACCAAAGCTAGATTCAAAACAGCCAGTTTCCTATATACATGGAATCTTTGAAAAGAGCCTCTAGATACTAGCGGTGTGCTTGCACTATATTCCGTAGCTACAAAAGCTTTGAAACTCGTTAGTAGGTACAATACAAGCCAGGATTATTGTCTCAGGCAAACAATGCATACTGTATAGACTGTCTTTGCGCGCGTGACCAGTTACAAGCCGTATTTCGATTCGGAAAAGCAAATATTTGGTGTAAATCCACATTTCAGATGGACAACTTGCAGTAGGTAGCTTGTTTGTAAGAGTTCCTGCTTGCACTGCTTATCTGCGCCGCTTGTAGCCCTTTGTTTCCATTTCTTAAGACGAGACTGGTTCTAAGGGATTTTGGAAAAATCGTAACATTAATAAGCGAAGTAACCTCACTACGTTTTTGAGTAAACTGAATAGATCACATAGGGGACAAAAGACAAAGAAGCCTAAAGAAGAATTGAATAGCCTTTTGTTTTTCTACACTGATAGTGATAGTCTATAGCGATAACACGCGCAGCTTCAAAAGCGGACCGGACATCATAGGTTGAAAGCCCCGCTTGTAATTGGCTATCGGCCTGATTCTAATTTTACGAAATATCAAAAATTAAATCTCGATACGATATGAATCGGGTCTGTCAGTGTCAAAAGTGACGTTTCTTAAAACAAAAATTAGAATCCGGCCGTATGAAAATTAGATTTATACGAAATCTCATTGGAGATTTAACGAGTTTTCGGAGAAAGAAAGATGAAAGCTTTTTTCGGTATGGAAGGCGTACTGTTTACCGCTCTAGTTCCGAAATCACTAGTAGGAAACGTTCGCCTAATAAGGTTGGTACCTAGTCAGCATCAATACAAAGCAGATGAAAAAACCTTAGAGGAAAAAACGCATAGCTATATTATAGCTATTAAAATTAATTTTTATTTGTAGAACCAAAAATTAATTTAAAGTAAGTAAATAGAGAAGTTCAGAGTTCAGCACTTAATGTTTGAGCAATATTCGTGTGGAAAAACTTGAACAACTAACTGTACAATGTACATTTTGCAATTTAAATTTGTATTTTGGTTTTATTTTGCAAATTGATTTCATTTCATGAACTAAGTTTCCCAAATGAACTAGTGAAACGGATCAAATCCCTAATGAACTGACTCAACATTTTAATAAAAACGTTTCTTTTCGCAAAAAGTGCACTGCAACCGCGAAAAGTGCGAAGTTGTGTCGTTTATTGCCTTTTCTATTATTGCGTTATCTGACATAAATATATGACTATTATGGCTGTGATTAATGATTACTCTGAATTATACAAGCGTCAATGCGTATTGACAGCTTGTTGGCGTACGTACACGTTGCTTCGTCTGGTACGTAAATATGTGATCCTTAGGCTCGATTCGCCAGTTATTCGAATCCCTTGTGCCTTTCAACACCGCGTAGGCCTAGACATGTTTGCGTGGGATGCTGAGATGTTACGTACTTGTCTGTGATGTCTCCCTTAAATATTCGATTGGGTCAATGACACTAATAAGGTGCAGTAGGTTCAGAGAACTGAGTTTTTAAACAGTCGTAGCGCTTTTTTGGATCAAAATACGGCTGCCATAAATTTAATTAGCAATCTTTAGGCCTTTCCCGAGGGACTTAATCAATACGAATCCTGAGCTTATAATTTTTGCTCGATAGAAAATAATCACGAACATAGGTATAAAGCGCACTTTAAAAATATGTAACAAATTTTGCACAAAAGCTAAAAATATGGAAATTGCTTCTAAAAATCGGCAATATTATGTTTGAGGACACTTATCTATTACTTTTTTTTTAAAACGTACAAAAAAGTTTTCTTTTGTGAATACGTGGGTCCCTAATGGGGGCATTTTTATTTTGATGTAATTTTTTTCTTACTTTTCCATAAGCACGATTTCACCGTATATCCTAAAACATCTTGCATTGAGCTATGAAAACGTCTTGCTATTTTCGTGACTCAACAGAAAATTACTTACTTACAATTTCTTTGTTCCTTATTGGGATTTCGTATTTCTTCCACTCAGAATGAGGAGCTCTTTAAACCAGCCAAATAATATCGAGTCTAATACCGAGCTAATACCTGTTAGTTTGATAATATTTGAAATATATTGATAAATGTATCTGCTAATAGTACCTAATTATGCAGTTTGGTTTGTTAGTTGAATAATAATTAAATGTATGTATTTAGTATTATTTACTTATCATTTTAAATAATTTATTGAATCAGGGGAGTTTATTTTCTCGGCATTTAAATGGCTACTAAAGTCTGCGGGATCACAATTTTCTTTTATATTCGAGGCTGAAGCTATTTGCGAGGGTTTCACAAATAAATGTAATACAAATAGAAACCCATTAACTGTGGTCCATGAAAATATTTGCATTCTTTATTGTTTCGCAGTCATATCGATAAAATATACATTATACACATATCTCATGAGGTTCATGAGCGTCTCTTTTATTTTTTGCCATTTTTATATATTGTGACATTTTTTGCCACTTTTGTGTTATTTCTTGTTTGTTGTGTGTTGGTCAGGATCGCGAGCCCTTTTCATCCTTATAGGAGAAAAAAGTGTCCTAAAATTTCTATACATTTTTAAAACTTTCCTTTTAGTTACCGCCATACAAAGTATATGGGGAAATGGTAAATGGTAAATGGCAAAATGGCATTTTCCCCTCTAGAATCGGATCCGATGTCTGTTGATCACATATCACATATGTAAATTTCTCCTCCTAAAGCGAGTGCTCTATTACCAGTGGGAATTACAATCTATATTACCCAAAAAAGGTTGCATTTTTCTATAAAAAAACATGGTCTCATGTGCTTTTTTGCTTTTAAACATCTGATGCGTGGTACAAGTACTTATCCGTGACGTATCGATGTTAGTTTTGTGCAAAATGGCTTTTTCCTTGTATTTCAGAGTAAATACTAATAAACTTGTCGGTGAAATGAGGGTTTGGTCCTTTTCCTTTTATGGAAACACATGAGTTTTATCTTTATTTACTCAGTTTTTGTTTTTTCTGGCCTTGACCCTTTTCGCTCTCTTTTAAATTTTCTTTCGCATTAGTAAAGAAAATGTTACAAATTAACCGATATCTGCTATTTGCTCTGCACATATCGGTTTTCGGTATACATATTTAATTTTCATAATATAATCAAAACATCATATCTTCGATGATATTAAACGTACACGCCCGTGTTTAATTTTATCAGAATGATTGAATCATGTTATTGATTTATCGTGCGTCTCGCTCGCGCTAATATATGTACGGACAAGTACGAGTGAAATGCACGATACCCGAATGACATCAGTTAGATTTCATTCTGATATCAGTATTAGTTAGAATTGGCATGTAAGTGTGTATATGTTTAAAATATAACGTTCAATATAAACCATTCGTTTAATAATTACCGACGTACGTATATACATATACATTCGTCTTTCATAAAATTTAATTACAGACCTGAGGAACTTAACATCAAGGTAATTGCTTGAGAAAACTTCAAATGGAATGGAATCGTATATAATTTACGTCAAGTAAAGTTTGTCATACCTATATACGAAGAAACTCAGGGAAAATTAAACAATTTAATATTAAAACATAGAAGCAAATTATGATTAACTAATAAGTACTTTAAATAATCAAGTGCAACTCCAAATTATTTGAAATAGAAGTAGAAGCGTCTTTCCTTCTTACTTTAGTTGTTATAGTTTTCTTTTAATGATATCTCTTATTTATTAAGTATGTATTTTTTTTCTCTGTTTTGTTTTTTAATGTGTACATAATTACTTTGTTTTGCTGTCCTAATTATTTTCTCTTTATCTTATTTCTTTCATCTTATTGTCCTTTGTATGTGTGCTTTATGGAATTAATTCCTTTCTTCTTCTTCTTTCTTCTTCTTCTATTTTATTTTATGTTAGAAGTTAGTATCTTAATCCATACCTACGTTATTTTCTTCTTTTTATTTAAATAGTTATTGTTTTATTTAGTTGTCGATAGCAGCTACCCCATGTCCTTCCCCGGGCTTCAAACTATCTCCATACCAAAATTCAACTCTTACTTTCACATTAATTATACTATATACCTAGTAAGGATAACGTTGTGTGTTTCAGTTAGTTTTAATAAAATTATTACGGTTGGAAAATATTTTTCATTTCAATTTTGTTCAATTATTAACGACGGTTATTTTTATTGAATTATTCGCATTGTTGAAATAAAACTCAATACAGAGTTATTGGCAATTGATTAAAATTGAAATATTAAATTGATATACGAATTTTATTTCTCAGAATATGCAATCAATTTATATTACCGATTTTGACGACTGTAATAAAAATATTTAATTATAATTGTATTACAGTGGGAAACACATTGAAAAAAACCTGATTTAAACTTTCACGATTATTAAACATTATCAAACTGCACAACGGGACTTAATCGCATATTTAAGTTTTAAGATTTACCTCCGCCGTTTCGAGGACGGCGTTGTCCCCGTGGTCTCGGAGAAGACTGGCTCAAGTTGACATCAACATCTAAAACTAACTTAAACTAAAACTGACTTAAATACGCGATTAAGTCCCGTTGTGCAGTTTGATAACATTGAAAAATGTTTTTCACTAAACATAGTTCTTACGTTACAGAAGAAAAAAAACCGGGCAAGTGCGAGTCGGACTCGCGCACGAAGGGTTCCGTACCATAATGCTAAAAACGGCAAAAAAAACGGTCACCCATCCAAGTACTGTCCCCGCCCGACGTAGCTTAACTTCGGTCAAAAATCACGTTTGTTGTATGGGAGCCGCACTTAAATCTTTATTTTATTCTGTTTTTAGTATTTGTTGTTATAGCGGCAACAGAAACACATCATCTGTGAAAATTTCAACTGTCTAGCTATCACGGTTCGTGAGATACAGTCTGGTGACAGACGGACGGACGGACGGACGGACGAACGGACGGACAGCGGAGTCTTAGTAATAGGGTCCCGTTTTACCCTTTGGGTACGGAACCCTATAAACTACATTGGCTGCCAATTACTAAAAACTGTTTTCATCTAGTTTAGGGTGGTATTCCATCTGTCCAATATCTTTGTCCAATGTCATTGCGTCTCACTCTCTCATTAAGCAAAATGTGAGACATAATACACACTGGACAGGTGAAATACCACCCTTAGATATAATTCTGAGCCGTGTCCTTAAAAATTTCACGCGCACCAGTAATTGCGATCGAGACGCCTAACTGCCGTATTCGAACTTCAAGATATTCACAAGAGACGACACGTTCTAGATCCATTTTGCAGCGCAATTCGGGCAACCAATGTCACTTTTACATTAGATAGCGTAAGATATCTATTAGATGTGAATTGGATCTCGAAGTCATATCCTGAGGAAATCGTTCAAGAGTATCTCCAGAATCGCGCAAATGTCATATTTGACAGGTTAGATCTTAAACATATCATTATCGTATCTTGGTGATGTCTAAAAGATATCTAATAGATGTCTATTACAAAATCCGAATTGGGCCCCGGGACGCCTAATGAGACGACTTCTAATTTTGACATTTGCGGAAGCAATGGAGTCGGCAAAAATGTCGTGCTGTAATACTGCCGCAGTAATGAAACTAATACAACGTTTTACAGTACAATATCACAGATTAATAAATAGTTACTACGTAACAGATACTTCATTCCCAAACAAAAGCGAAAATACCTACGCTATAATAGCCTACAAAACCTTAATAATAATACCTGCTGCTCAGGACAAGAAGAAATGTACCATAAGTACGCGCACAAAGAGTCGAGACTGTGTTGCCCGCCGTGCGAGTCACGTGCTAACGCGTCATCGTAAGAATGCGCTAGGGTTGTAGGCATCTACCTATGATGATTATTGTAATAAAACGAATGTTGCGGATCAACCATATTTTTTATTAGTCAATCAAATATGTTTTAGTTTTATATAATGATTTATATTTTTTTCCCTTCTCGGAATTCTCTGTTATTAAATTTTATAGTTGTAAATATCCTAAATTGCGTAAATAATTTTAATATATACTCAGGAGCAAAGCAACGGAAAATCAACGGTTTTTAAAGTTGTAATACGGTGCTACTAGGCCGATTAATTATTACGTCGTCAAAATTATTTAAAAATACTTTTTCTAACCCTTCAATATAATTCTTAAACGTTTCAGGTGGGACCTTTAGCCCGCCATAAAAAGATGAATCTTTATTATAGGCTTTTTCCTTTGTTTTTTGACTTTTACACCCATTTACTGCACAATAATTACGTGGTTTCGGCATTTCGAAGCGTAAGCGCGGGAAACGTGCGGTGCGAGCGTTCAGGCGGGCGTTCGGCGGCCCTCTGTCGATTGTATCGTCGACGATACGCCGAGCGGTAGGCATATAGCGCGTGGCCTTGAGCGTGTGACGGAGGCCTGACAATATGGCTCTTTAAACTTTTGACATACGCACGAAAAGTGCTATTTTAATTAAAATACCACCGAAGGGAGTGTTTTAAATCGACACCAGTTGCGAATTACCTTTTCGCACGTGTATCGTACAACGTTTTACAGTACATATGGCCCTTTAAACTTTTACGCACTAGTGCGGGAAAATAGGACCATATGTACTGTAATAGTACATTTCGATGCTAGTGCGGAAGGTATGTCATTACTTGACATACCTTCCGCACTAGCATCGAAATGTACATTAATGACATTTCCGCACGTGTATCGAACGACATTTTTTAATACAGTTGCGAAAAAATAAGTAAAATATTGTTAATCGTACACTAAACCAAAGTGGTAACAGTGACAGCTCGCTTAGACGTCGTCTTTAAGTATATTATATCTATGGGCGTTTGGCAGCTATTCCGTTCCATTCAGACAACTTATTAAGAACGGAATTTTCAATATTCAATATTAAAAAATAAACGTGTTATAATGATGAAGAGGTAAGTATTAAAATATGAAATATGTATATTTTTCACATTCTTACATTAACAGTAGGTTTTTCTGCTGATTACGACGTTTAAAGGAAACTAATATTAACACTCATCAATAAGTAGTCGTGAATTGGAACAAGTATAAATTTAAAAAAATTGGAAAAGTAAAAAGCACTAGTTCGAGATAACCAACTTTCCGCACGCTAAACAGCTACGTAAAGTAGCACTTTTTGAGCAACTGTATTAAAAAATATTTTTTTTCAGTAATGCTGGTGTAGCCTAATTCCAAACGGTAGGTACCTTTGAAAGACATTGGCACTTCACGACAAATAGCAAGTTCTACCAGTTCTCGTATGTTCCCTATAGGTAATTGTCGGTTAATAACATCCATTCTCCTTTTGAAGTTGAACCGACTCTGTTGAACATACGAATACATACTCCATCAACAACACCTGCTTTACTTTGATCCACTCTCCTCAGAAACAATGGGGTGTAAATTAATTATACGAACAATGCCTCGTATGAACGGCATTCGAAATGTCGAGAGGCAGGCAAATATTTGATTCGTTTGGCAAAACGGATCATGGCTTGTTCCTTTCAAAAGATGTAAATTGATTCTCGACGGCACTTAGGCTATTTTTAGACGCGCTTATGTGTTTCATTTCTAGGAAGCTTGGCGTTTGATTTATTGAAAGCTAAGGGCTTATTGACACCCGACCCGGCTTCGCACGGGTTTACAAATTATACACTTAAACCTTCCTCAAGAATCACTCTATTGATAGGTGGAAACCGCATGAAAATCTGTTCAATTTATTGTAAATAACAACAGACAGACGCGGCGAGGGACTCTGTTTTATAAGGTGTAGTTATTGGTAGGTACTTACTTAGATATTAGCTTAGTTCTTTATAAGCATTACGCTTCATGTCATGATCATCATTATTTTAATTTAAGTAATAATCATTCCATGGCTAAAGCGACACATGCATAAATTAAATTTGATTTAAAATCTCCGAACATTCTGTAATTACCATAATGGTGTTTTCGTAACCGGAATGGCACGGTTTCGCGTTTAAAATTTGGCTATTAAGCCAACAATATCGTTTTTAAACTGATATTAAAATAAACACAAAACATACACATAGAACGGGAACTGGCCCGACGTCCATTAAAAAAGAACTTTAAATGTTATGCTTTCTCCACTATTTCGTGCTTTTAACCTAACTAAATAACAAGGTTTGTTAACGGGAGTTTAAAAAAAATATACTTATTGAGGTCAACGATTCATTTTAACAGCGAAGTACCCTCGTTAGATTGGCTGAGGTGAAAAAATAATTCAATTGGTTTAGAGGAGGAAACTCCAGCGTGGAACCAAGAAATCGATGTTTTCCAGCCACCTCTCGTTTTCCTCTCAACGCACGTTATATTATTCTAATCCGACCGTTGTTACGTTAACCTAATAAACTGATTACAGTGATTACATTCGAGCCCTACCGACGCTGTAATTGTGTTTGCCGACGAGTTATGAAATGTAGATCGCTATCCCGGCTTCAAACTTACATTTTGACATCAATATGATATGTAAATCTTGATTTTGTTATCCCGTGCGTCTCGCTGACGTCAATACATGTACGGACAAGTACGAACAAAATGCACGCACGAATGATAAAAAATGGCATCATTTAGTTATCAAAATGTAAGTTCGAATTGTCGAGTGAGATTTAACCTCGTAGGCTCGTATATGAGGGGTTAAAAAATATTAATCTCTATCCATGCAAAAAACGTTCTTTTTTAGACGTCTCCTGTACCTATATAAAATACTTACTATCTATATAGTTTTAAATCAACTTGCTTTAAAGCCAGTAGATACCTAGGTTTTTGTGGTTTGTTTCTCAATTCAAAACACAGACATAAAAACTTCGCAAACCATTTCCTTTCCGCTATCGAGTTGCGAGTCAGTAACAGATTTGTTCTACAGGTTATAAAGATATCGGAGGTAGAAATACCTAAGTCACAAAAAGAAATAAACCCGACGGTCCATGTACTAATACAAATTTAGATCTTATTCCGTTGAGATACAGTTAAATATTGTTTATATTATTATGCCGTCGACACTATATTATGCTAGCATTTTTCACAGAGCGCCGTGAACTCTCGTTTCACGTATAAGGATCGATGTGCCCCTGGACGATTTAAATATGAATCGGTATCTGATTCGGTCAAGTTATGTTCTAATGTATGGGGATTGGGGAAAACAAACAAATTATGGCCAGCATGAAATGAACGTAGATGATACCTTTGGGTATGGTGCTTCACGCACACTAGCGTTCCCCTCCTCACCCCTGACGCAAGCCCCCTTTTAGCATGAAACACTTATGTCCCGGTATAATTGTTTTTTCTATTGTTTTATAGACTAAACACTAAAAAATGTTTTCAATATTTGAAACTCTGTCTTCTAGAAGTACCTTAGATTATAGTATATTATTAATGATCGAGAAACAAAGAGTGTATTAGTGACAACTTTTTCTGCGATCACGGGACACTGATGTGCCCAAGATCTTGACTTCCTTCTTCCTTCTTCCTCGCGTTATCTCGGCATTTTGCCACGGCTCATGGAAGCCTGGGGTCCTCTTGACAAACTAATCCCATGATTTGACGTACCTAGGCACTAGTTTTAACGAAAGCGACTGCCATCTGACCTTCCAACTCAGAGGGAAAACTAGACCTTATTGGGATTAGTCCGGTTTCCTCACGATGTTTTCCTTCAGCGAAAAGCGACTGGCAAATATCAAATGATATTTCGTATATAAGTTCCGAAGAACTCATTGGTACGAACCAGGGTTTGAACCCGCGACCTCCGTATTGAAAGTCGCACGCTCTTATCGCTAGGCCACCAGCGCTCTTGCCCAAGATCTTGACTAAAATCAGAATACGATCGTGTCCGCATTGAATTCAAGGGAACATTCTAATGCTAACCTTCGGACGTGAGCCTATTATCACGCCTAGTGTTGTACCCTGATAATACTGGTAACTCACTTGAATACCTCGTTTTTTAGCATTAGAAAAAGGGTAAACAATTTAGATGTATTTATTTATTGACTTTTGAGAAATAAAGTCACAGCAAATATGTAACAATTATGTAGCAAGGAGATCTGTGAGAAGCACAGACAAGACATCCTCCACACAGCATAGTAGCTCTACCCCCTCTGCCACAAATACGGTAGTTTTACTCCATTTTCGAGTCGAAAGTGTCTTTGTGTGACGTCCGTGTCTTTGAACAGACCAATCACGGCACGGGACCTCGCTCACCTCGTCCCCCGCACCCCCGTATTTTTGGCAGCATCGGTTTCATGAAATAATTGCTCTAAACTCCGTCAAGAGGATTCCTAGTCTATGGTGACAAGTAATACCCGCAGTATCATTCTAAGTAGCGAAACGGTAGAGTTTTTTATTAATAAAAAAAACCCTTAAGAGATTATCCTTAATTGGTCTTCCTTAATGGTCAAGCATAAATATAAAAATAATGTTTTTCCGTTCTAAGTCTTAATCTAATTTCTTGTTCATAAGATTTTTCAATTTATTTTCTAAAGAATCGTAGTAAAAAAAACACGCTGCAACTTTCAATAAATTTAAACCAAAATCATGAATTGGTTGGTCATCCTACAAAAAATAATTTCTAAAGTTAGTGATATACATGGTACCTATTTTACGAAATGTTTTTTTTTCACTAGATTACAGCACATCTCTAATCATTTCCAAATCCCCTCGCTATCGAACCGCCATAAATAAGTCAATGCACAATGTACAAGAAAAGTTTTCTATTCGCCAAGTTACTAATGTTATAAATCACTATAACAATATAGTAGGACCTCGATAAAACGAAACGCGAAAAACAAAAATCGTTAATGCGAAATTGAATACCGTTCCCTTAGCTCGAAGTCACATAATATCTAGATTAGTCGACACATAGTTTACGAGTAAAATGGCTGTGACTTACGAACAGACGGACGGAAGGACAGACGGAAATGACGAAACTATAAGGGTTCCTTTTTTGCCGTTATGACAACAGAACCCTAACAACCTATTAATCAATAGTATATTACTACATAATTAGGGCAGAACAGTAAGAATTGTCTTCGCTTCGGCCGACAATTCCATATGAATTTCTTATTACATACTTATACTTAGTATTTCTCTGTTCGACGGAGTTGGAAAGCGGCAACTTTGTTTAGCGCAGCGCAGCGCAAATTTTTGCCTTTTAAAAACACTTTACAAGACATAAATTTGTGAACCATTTTCGGAGTCTCTGTTATCAATGGTCTACTGCACAATAAAAGCGCCATTGCGCTTCGGTCGTAGTTTAGATATTTAAAAAGTTAGCCATTGGAATGAAATCCGTACCGAAACGGTAATTGAGTTGCAGCGAACTCCACTAAACTAGTTTCAGGTTTTGTTACGAGTATTTGCTTTCTTTAGCCTATGGACTAACGGATCAAGTCATTATTAAACTTTTTAATGCTAGTGTTGCTCTCCTGTTTACATACTTATGTACATTTTTAGGAATATTTATAATTTTTACAACTTAATTTAAGTTTTTTTTTGCAAATGGAAAATTTCGATTCCCATAGGTACAAAAACATAAGAACTCTTTCAACGGCACACCGGTAACTGCAGATGTAGGTACAGTTTTCATACGCGCATTTTTCTATAAAACACGTAAGTATGTAATGATAAACTGAAATAGATGTCTAATAAAAGTGTA
The DNA here is from genome assembly GCF_910591565.1 of Cydia splendana. NCBI lineage: Eukaryota > Metazoa > Arthropoda > Insecta > Lepidoptera > Tortricidae > Cydia > Cydia splendana. The sequence continues at coordinate 18,399,979 of NC_085967.1, read as the reverse complement.
CAGGAATCAAATTCAAATTAAATAAAATCGTAAAGTAATAAGAATATTATTTTATGAATCACTTTTTAGTTTTTCGTATTGGAATTGATTGACGAATTCTTGAAAGAACAAAAAAAAGTATCTCAGTTCCAGAAAAAAATAAGATTAAGATACTCATGTAGGTATTCGTAATGGAAACAGGATGCCAGCTGTTTTATAAAATTTTCAAATGTAACCTAAAAAATAAGTAAAATAATAAAATCAACACGTATTTAATTTCAAAACCCCCGTGTTGTTCAAATGTTCATTTCTTTACCCAATGCGCCTCTATACATTCTATTCTCTTTGCCCAATGTATGCCTACTCTGGTTCAATTGGGCTAGAGCTAAAAGACCTTACGCTGTATTTAAATGTTCTCAAAATTAAATGTAAATGTAATATTTTACCGCTGAATAATGCATTGTAGTTTTGTGTGCTCGTTTTAAGCTGCAAGCCGCCACTTACGCTTGAGATCATTTTTAATAATTTTGAGGTTTGTTGGTATAAAACCTAGTTTCAAATAGTTTTTTTTGTTTATTGTTTGATTCCTCTTTCCTTGTTATAAAACGATCTATTGGAAATATCTGTTTAATTAAATAATAACATTACAGAGTATTTTCCATGGTTACGGCATAAATTTATGTGGGATTTTCTTGTCAAACTTTCAAGTTATATATGCGTTCGAAAATAAATTTAGGTACTTAAATAAGTTGTTCTATTTAATGCGGTATAAATTTATCTTGTTTTTATAGGACTATAAAATGTTATATTATATCAATTAATGTTGTAAAAATTAATAAAGTAAAGAAACAAATGCCAACAGATACCGCGAATAGGTACTTTTAGTAGTTTGTGCTACCTTCTATTGAATTTTGTGCCTGCATTTTCAATATTTATTTATTAACGCATCACCGAAAAATGCAATAAAATCCCACCAGTTTGTCAAAGGTAAACTCGATTCCAATATTTCGTTTTGGTTCGGTCGTGATGAAACGCACGTTGGGTTGGATCTGACGAAAAACAACCGCTTTCATCGTAAAATAATCCACGACAGTGAACAAAGCCGGTCACGTATTCATATAAACAGGGAGAAAATATGTAAAAAGTTAAAAACGGGAGTCCATGACTCGCGATGAGGGTTCCCTTAGGCCTGAGATACACTTTGTAAGTTTTACTTACGTAAGTAGGGACAAAGCTATTTATTAGAATGAGATAACGATATTCATCTCTCATTCTGTAGTATGGCTGTGTCTCTACTTACGTAAGTAAAACTTACAAGTGTATCTTGGGTCTTATTTTCAATTTATTTAACTAACTTTGATAGCAGAACAGCAAAAAGGAATACGGTCAACACCCCTGCCTCTATCAATATACAAAAACATGCACACTGAGATACTATTTACATTACTTTTGAACACTTTAAACTCTCGCGTTTTGTACACATAATTACTAAGACACACACACACGCGTCACTAAGACCCACTTGCGCCACCCAGGGCTAGCCACTAGCTCGGGGCTAACCGGTTAAACCCGGAGTTACCAGTACAATTTAACCCTGTGGTTAACGGTTAGCGAGTTAGTAGCTAACCCATGGTTGATGCAAGTGGCCCTAAGAATTAATTTTGACGTTTATGTAATATATTTAGTAATGTACCTACTGTCTAAAACATACACCTATAACTATACGTCTACCATCAGTTTTAACATTGACATATACGCTCACGTTTACGTAACTTACTTTCTATGCATCTCGCTCGTACTCGCATATTAGTGCAAGCGAGATGTACAGAAAGTAAATTACGTAGACGTGAGCGTTATGTCAATGTCAAAACTGATGGTAGAGGCTCTATTCCAATAATATCTTAGCCTCGTTAAGGTAGGATAGACAGATATATGGACGATTTAGGGCATTAGCTTAATAATAAGATCATTTTAGAAGCTGGCAGTATTGTCAAGACGATTGTCTAATTAAGAGAAATAAAATATCATTTTAACACAGTTGAGTTCCGGAACCCTAAAAAATCGTAACAAAAACAAACCGTCAAGTTTACGTGCCCTATTAAAAATGTACCAAATTTAACTTTCCTCAGCAATAACTCAAAATAACTGCTCAAGTTGAGTTCGCGCCATCACGCCGCGACAAACTCGGTTAATATTTTATTCAAAACATTCTTATCCTTTGAGACTGCTGAAGCATTAGCTTTATCCTTAGACCGTCGACCATAAGCTACCTCCTCTAGACTCCGCACGAAGCGTTTATGAAAATTTTCTGTCATTACAATAGGCGATTAAATACATACACATGTACATATTGTGGGTATGTAGGTACAGTCAGCATCAAACGTAGGTAGCGGATCAGACGTACGCATCGAAAGTATTTACCATTCTCTAACAGCTTAACAAAAATAAAGCTCGTGATTCCGTGTAAAAATAACATAAAACTTCTCATGTTAACATTTATAGAAATAGAAAATATTTATTTGGCTTAAAAACGTACATGAGGTACAACATCGAGTTAAATAAAGAAACGTACACCAAATAGGATGCCGCTCAGCATAAGCAATTTCTGTAAGACACTGCGCTGGTTTTTAGGGCACTATCCTGTTTTTTTATCTTTTGTTCTTCTCGTTCACTGTTTAATCCCATTCTCCCTGTTAAGCAAGATAAGCAAAATATAATTATAAGTAAAATAAGTATTATTAGATTTGTAATTTCACACGCCATGTGCTTTACGCAGTTTCTACCTGTGGAAACTTGTAATTGGCTCACTGTTTCTATGTTTTAACTGACCAGTTACTCTAAACTTTAAGTTTTTCAAACAAAAAAAATAGAAATTAAAATTCCCAAATGTAACATAAATTTAGTACCTATTCAAATTTAAATAAAATGGTCCATCTGAAGGGAATGATCTATGCCTCCGACGAAGTAAAGCGAATTACAGAAGGCCGGCCGATTAGCAAGGGTCGGCGAATCCGTGCAGATGGGTGAAGGGCTAATTCCCCGCTTATCGCAACACACCATTACCCGACCGCGACACTGTAGGTACCTACTGGGCAGGCAGAGATATAGTATTTACATTTTATTTCTCAATTAACGGTAATGTTGTCAAGGTAAATATCTTAAGAGTCACACAAATCTAGTCGCCATAACACAATCGAAGTAACGCTCACATAATATACATAGCAAGATTAGCAAGTAGTGATGTACCGGGGGTCCCTTTGTTTCCCATAAAGTTTTAAGTCATAATGTATTGTTTGTCATATTATCGTTAGTCATGAAACTGAAACCGTTAACTTTTCAGGATTTTCGTAAGGTTATTCTATAGATAGGTTAGGTTAGGTTTGTTTTATGGCAATCCTGAAAAGTTACGCGTTTCTGAGAAAAACCAATTATGACTAACGAAAATTCGGACAAACAATACATTATGACTAAAAACTATTTGGGAAACAATAGAGACCCGATGTACCGACTATTGGTTTGGCCGACTAGCCGACTATCGGTGCTCGGATAGCCGATTAGTCGGCCGACTAGTCGGCTAGTCGGCCAGATCATTAGTTTTGTCTAAGTTCGGTTCAGATGCACTTAAAAAACAATTGTTTTACCCCTTTCGTCGCGCTATTATAGTAACGCTAATATTTAGGAAGGGTCGGTGAATCCGTGCAGATGGGTGAAGGGCTAATTCTACGCTTATCGCAACACACTATTACACGACCGCGACACTGTACTGGGCAGAGAGAGATGGATATAGTATTTACGTTTTTTTTCTCAATTATCGGTAATATTGTCAAGATAAATAACTTAAGAGTCACACAAATCTAGCCGCCATAACACAATTGAAGTAGCACTCACATAATATACATAGCAAGTAGTGATGTACCGACTATTGATTTGGCCGACTAGCCGACTATCGGCGCTCGGATGTCCGATTAGTCGGCTAGTCGGCCAGATCATTAGTTTTGTCTAAGTTCGGTTCAGATGCACTTAAAATAATTGTTTGACCCCTTTCGTCGCACTATTCATAATATAGTAACGCTAACATTTAGGAAGGGTCGGTGAATCCGTGCAGATGGGTGAAGGGCTAATTCCCCGCTTATCGCAACACACCATTACCCGACCGCGACACTGTACCTACTGGGCAGAAAGAGATGGATAAAGTATTTACATTTTATTTCGGAATTCAACGGTAATGTTTTCAAGGCAAATAACTTAAGAGTCACAAGGTTCACTCTATTGATAGATGAAAACCGCATGAAAATCCGTTCCTAGTAGTTTTTGAGTTTATCGCGAACATACATAGGTACATACCTACAGAGAGACGCGGCAGGGGACTTTGTTTTATAAATAAGATGTACTAACCTAGAGATTCTCCTATTCCAAAATGCTGGGGCAACTATTTACACATGAAAACACCGCTCTCTCTTACTTATTGTTTTCTTTAAAACGTGAACAACAACAGTCTAAACTGACCATAAGTGAACTCTATATCTTTGCAATTAGGGTTAGGTTCGCCTAACATTTTGAATTCGCCATTAATTTTGCTGCAACCGTAATGTTTTTATCAGTCCAGAAAACAGCAGTGCATTTAAGTAAGCCACTCCAGTCCCAGACCGTTTTAAAGGAAATAAATTGAACGTTGCCGGGTTTGACTGTGGAGTTAACAGTTTCAAGAACTTTAGGTATACCATTATGCAGGATTTAGATAACATATTTAATTACACAAACGGGTCCACCGCGATATAATTTCATTGTTTTTACCTTTAATTCCGACGTTTCAGCTGAGTTGCACCAGCCGTGGTCACGGAAAGACTGACGTCCCAACAAATGTCAACGGAGATATTAATAAAACACCAGTAAACTACACGAAATTAGTTTATAAAAATGTTCGGAGTAGACAAAGAAATTGCAGCTACCCGTTAAAGTTTAATGTTTATTGTCCACGACAACGAAATTATATCGCGGTAGACCCGTTTGTGTAATTAAATATGTGTACAAAACGCGAGAGTTTAAAGTGTTATTTTACATAACATAATAAGAGTCATGAACCCGCAACTAAAATGCCGCCCCCATACAATCGAAGTTACGTCGCATTAACGACAAGCTTAGGTATATTACATGAAACTTGGCATGAACATTTACGTAACTCATTTATGTCTGATATTAGTTTTCACTGCTAAAATTTGCTGTACGGTCACCACACGGGATTGTTATGCCATTTAGGGTTCATGATTAATTGGAAATTCTATAGCGTAAGTATTGAACAACCAATTTAGCTAGGACCCTAAATCGCGCAACAATCGCGGAGCGTGATGGTCTGATGGTACAATGACAAATATCTGGGAGACCGAGCTTTTCTCGAAAAACATATAAAAACTCAAAAATGTGCGTTATCCCAGAGATAAAACCTAGCTAGATCGAGTTTTTACCCCCTAAAACCCCCATATAGCAAATTTCATTGAAATCGTTAGAGCAGTTTCCGAGATCCCCGAAATATATAAATATACAAGAATTGCTCGTTTAAAGGCAGGTATTAGATAGATTAGAGAGAGCGAGTAGAAATATAGAAGTGATTTTTGGCGGGGTTTTATGTGACTCTTAAGCTCGGACTAAGGAACTTGCTTCAAGATTTGTTCGTAAATTAAGTAGGTAGTAAAGTTAACGATATACGTGTTTCATTTAGCTTCTTGATTACTGGCAAAGTTCGGATGCTAAGTTAACCATAGCTATAAACTACTACTAACATACAGTACTCATTTACGGGCGGGTATTTTTTAATAAGATTAGCTACCTACCTATACTAAAATGTGCGGAGCGATTTTTAGGGTTCCGTACCCAAAGGGTAAAACGGGACCCTATTACTAAGACTTCGCTGTCCGTCCGTCCGTCCGTCCGTCCGTCCGTCTGTCACCAGGCTGTATCTCACGAACCGTGATAGCTAGACAGTTGAAATTTTCACACATGATGTATTTCTGTTGCCGCTATAACAACAAATACTAAAAACAGAATAAAATAAAGATTTAAATGGGGCTCCCATACAACAAACGTGATTTTTGACCAAAGTTAAGCAACGTCGGGAGTGGTCAGTACTTGGATGGGTGACCGTTTTTTTTTTTGCTTTTTTTTCGTTTTTTTTTTGCATTATGGTACGGAACCCTTCGTGCGCGAGTCCGACTCGCACTTGCCCGGTTTTTTAAGACAGTATAGCTTTTATTCAGACGGTACGAGTACAGATGTAGTGCATAATGTATTCCATTGTATTATCTCGGAAACGCTCGTATTTGTCATGCTACTTCAGTCAACCTCAGTACTTTTTGTACCGAGACTGACTAAAATAGTACGACATGTTCGTACGTTCCCGTGAAAATACGATTGAAAATAATTACGCGCTACATCTGTAAAACTCGTATTATTACGTACTTATAACTTTATAATTGTATGTAAAAATGATCGAACAGTACATTTGTTTTAATTGCTGTCAAATTGATATACTTAAGTTATTCTAAATACCTATACCAATTAAAATTAGTTTAAAGTCCCTAACAGTATATAAAATGTAAGGTTCATGTTATGGCGGTGAGATTTCAAAGTAGTATTTTGTAGGTAACTAGCAACCCGCTACGGATTCGCACGGGTTACACAAAGCCGTAACAAATTATACCTTCCTTAAGATTCACTTAATTGATAGGTGAAAACCGCCTGAAAATCCGTTCAGAAGTTTTTGAGTTTATCGCGAACATACAGTATACACATAAACAGACATACGCGGCGGGGGACTTAATTTTGTAAGATGTAGTGATGCTATTGAAGTCAATGGCAAAACTCGCAGCCTAATAAATAGAGATTTCGGTTATTTTACTATACAGTTTTGTCGTTACTCGAAATCGTGAACCATTTTCTAGGGCGCGCTCCCTGTCTATAAGTATATATTGCATATAACGCTAATTTGTAAGTACAATTTCATAAACTACGATACATATTGTCTCTGAAACCAGCCAACTTAAATCCTTATTCTAAAAACGCATTTGAATACAACGAAGTAAACACAAACTCGTAGAACTACGAATAGGATACATGGCATTAATAACGTTTAAATCTAGGTCAGGATGATAGATCTACCTACAAGCTTACTAGTCTGAGCAAGATAAATGCGCTGGAATAGTATCCGGTTATTTCGCGGCAACGAATTTCCAAAATCCGATATTGCCAGTCCACTGGTTTGGAATATAAGCGTGGTCAGTTTGGTATTACCAGAAACAATAATTAGCCACGAGCCCCGATGCATTTATACAATCTGTGCAGCCATCCACAGATACATACAATCCAATAGGTAGCCTGAGCTGCCCCAATCATTTTAGAGGTGCGCAATGTTGGGACCTCTGGCTGCCAGAATCATGTAAGTGGCTATCTGGAACTCAACTCAACTCAACTTTAAACCGACATTTTGTATAAACGAGAGAACCTCATAAAATGGTCTGACCAGACGAGAACATAATGGTGTTTAGCAAAAATGTGTCAACCTACATTCATTTTGCAATAAAATATCAACTTTAAGCATCAATTTTTTGAGTTGACACGTTATTGCAGAATGAATGTGGGTTGACACATTTTTGCTAAACACCATTATGTTCTCGTCTGGTCAGACCATTTTATGAGGTTCTCTCGTTTATACAAAAATGTCGGTTCAAAGTTAGCTTTGATAGACTCTAGGTATCTACCCCTCGTCCATCGTCTTGATGGCACAAGAAAAACACGTTTTGTTTTTCGATCCATTCCATAATTGTGCAAATATGTGCCATGAATGACACACGAGGAAGATATCAACATGATAATTTATTGTTTCTGTATAAAAACCTTCCTGATATTATGTTTCCTTTACGAGTTTATCGTACAAATAGCAACACTTATGACTGTACATGGATGGACCTTATTACAAAATGTATAAGGTCCACCGATGTACAGTTTGGGCGATGGTACCCGTATTTTCTGCTAAATTAAAAGGGGTTTTTGTTACAAAAAATATAGCTAATATACGAAACATTACTCGCGAATAATAGGGGTTTGTGAAGGACAAATAACAAACATTACAAATTATGTGTACATAGGTATTTGTCGAGGGAAGGCCGCATCAAGGACCTTATATTTTAGTTTAGGTCCTAGCTTAGTTGGTAGCGACCGTGGCTAGGCAGGATGCGGTCCTGTACCTACTCGTATTCGAGGTCCGGTGCACGGTGAGGGCATTTGAGTCAAAAATAAAACTGTGTTCGCGTCTTTCCTGTAGACATACACAAGAGTTAAGGACTATTAAGGTTAATTTTCTTATTTAACCCTTATCCACGTGAAAAGGTCCTCCTTTTATTTAGAGAACTATGATAAAATCATTACTTACATGCCCACAAGCTGTTAACTATTGCCCACAGGAGAGAAAACTAGTGTGTTCGCGCGAACTGTACATTTTTCTCTCCTGTGGGCAATAGTTAACAGCTTGTGGGCATGTAAGTAATGATTTTATCACAGTTCTCTGAATAAAAGGAGGACCTTTTCACGTGGATAAGGGTTAAATAAGAAAATTAACCTTTATAGCCCTTAACTCTTGTGTATTTCTACAGGAAAGACGCGAACACAGTTTTGTTTTTGACCCATTTACTTGTTCGTTTATCTCTTCCAGGGCATTTCTTGAGGGCATTTATTTCTTTCTGAGTTATGGACGTTTTCAATGAATGTAAGAATTTATTATATGTATCGTCTTTTAGAACCCGCAACACAGATCTTGCTAAGCAAACTGTGGGAGGTTGATTTGTGTAAGACTTTTGTATAATAAAATAATTATAATATTTGATTTCACGCCTGCGACAGCGACATTTAGGCCATCCTAAACTCATCGTCTAGTATAAGTATAAAAAAAGTATTTGAACAACACACAAACACAATCGTACCGTAAGTAAGAGATGGCACGGTCGCCGCCAGTTTAAGTAAATACAGAAATCTCCCCAGACTACTTTTACACGCGTGTATCATTTCGTTCATTCTTATATTTGTTTGGCGACCGCGAACCGGAAAACGCAGCTGGAAAAGACCCCCAACAAGATGGTGCGACGATCTGGTTAAGGTCGCGGGGAGCCGATGGATGAGAGCGGCGCATCGTGGAGATCCCTGGGGGAGGCCTATGTCCAGCAGTGGACGTCTTTCGGCTGATATGATGATGATGATGATATGATATTTTCTTCGTAACTACCTAAGTATTTTTTTATTGTTTTGAATTGCGTTTGAAACACCATCATTTATTTTTCATACAAACGTCTCATCTTGATATCTAAACGTTTAAGACTCTTTTCTTTTAGGTACTTATATATTTTTCAGGGCACTTTACATAGCTTCATAAGAATATATTCCTACGTAGACAGACTTATAATTTGTTACCTGCTTATGAAAAAAGATTACTTTTCATGTTTGCCGACGTGTTTAATTCTCTATCAGAGACTAGTAAATAAATAAGATTATAAATAATAAAATGTATTACATTATTATACAAATATTATCGAGTCTTGCTATTATTCTACAATACATTGGCACCACATACTGGGCTTTATTCGATATGCTAAATAGTCAACCGTCACGCCCACATCAAATCATCGCAACTGATTCACTCGTGTGTTGATTCTCTCTTGAGTTGATACGAGTACTATCATATTCATAATATGTTAATAGTATCATGTATGGTGGATTGTTAATGTCAGATTTAGATGGATGTGGATTCGAACACTATAACTCTTTGTCTATGGGTTTGGGCACCTGTTAAGCGTTGGCCTTGGTGGCTCCTCTACACCAGCGGTCGGCAACCTTTTAGCAGCCAAGGGCCATATAGTAGTTAAGGAAGTTGACGCGGGCCGCACTTGGGTAATATTTGTGACTTTAGCAGACATTGTCGTTTGTCAATATTACATAAAAAATAAACAGGGAGGCTCGCGGGCCGCAACCGAGAGGTTCGCGTGCCGCATGCGGCCCGCGGGCCGCTTGTTGCCGACCACTGCTCTACACGATGGGCCAGCGCCAGCCACTCCAAGGGACGCATTTATGCGTTAGAGGGAGTAAGTGAAATTGCTATCCCATTCTACCGCATGGCTGCGTACCTTGGAGTGGCCGGCGCTGGCCCATCGTGTAGAGGAGCCATGGGATCAAGTCTAGAACTAATAGCGTCAACTCTTTCTATTAAATCTGGAGATTATCAGTCTTTCCTATTTACCAGTCTTTGTTCCCCATTCAAACATTTGTTTATTCATTCTACGATTTCTAAGACCGTCTGAGTAGCTTTCAGCCATTAAGCTCTAAATAAAGCATAGGCAAAGCCTGAAAAAGAAGTCTGAGCCGTGCTTAATATTTAAATATTTCGCTGGCCCAATATTACAGGGTTCTATGTGTCACTTTTATCGAACTGAAATTTGAACATTGTCATAGTGACATTAAGTCGAATTTCAACAACAACAATCTTGAAAATGTAACATAGAACCCTGTAATATTGGGCCAGCGATTTGGCTCTCAATCTCCGACTTTCCTTTTTATGGGTTGTTAGTACGAGTATAAGTATTCAGATTTTTTGTACTGATTTATAAATACATTTGGATTACATTTTGAATAATAGGTACTTAACAAAGGTTTTAGTTTATACTGTCTATATTTTTATACTTCTTAATTTAAGTTGAAGCTAGATCATCTGAAAAGGCGGCTGCACATTGAATGTGCCACATTCATTGTAAAAAGTACATAAAAACACATTTCATACCGGGTGTGGCCTATAACACGAGCAATAAATTAAACTGTATGCTGTACTCCTCAAACTGACCAACATATGTTCAGCAACTTTTAAAAATTACTTGTGTTTTGATTTTCAGTACACTTTAAAGTTTATTCTAAGACTTTGTATTGCGAATTTTGTTATACTGTCTCAAGCGTGACAAAGCAATGTCAATTACAATGATGTTAGGGTACATTGAAGGCAATATTTATTTTGTATATGAAAAATAAGAATGTCTAAAGAATTCATGATTTTTAAAAGTTGGTAAACAAAAGTTTTATCGTTTGAGGAGTACAATTTATGTTTAAATAATTTGCTCGTGTTACGGGCCACATCCGGTATATTTTACTTCTATCCGATAGCCGATGTCGTATCGGACAATGTGAAAATACTCTGATAACCGCCTCACACATGGATTGGTTAATTAGTTACGGGCAGTTTCCACAAGTTAACATCCAGTGTGCCTAATTTGAGTGTATATAAGAGGTAGCGCTACCCTATCCATCCCAGTTCCTCGAAGCCTAGCAATGCTATGAGATTGCTTACTGCTTTGTAGGCACAGGATGTTTGAACACCTGAGGTGCTTTACCCTGTATACAACTACATACTTACATTTGAACTGTGTAAGGTATGTTATGTACATATATATAGCACCTCAAAAACAAACTCTTGAGAAGGGATAAGCATAAAAAATGGTTTTTCATATAATATATGTATTTTAATATAACCCGAAAAATTTCACCATTTTGTGTTTAGATGAGGTATAGTCGGATGGTTTTAAAATGTCGGTATCCACTTGAGAGCCTACCTGACGATGAATGTCATTGTTAACTTTTGTTAAACCAAACCGCTAATTACCCGTGCAAAATGAAATGCAATAACAACAAAAGATTCTAAACAGATAACATCTTTACCGCTTGAAGGATAGAGTTAAATTACCATAGCAAGTATAGTGTGTAGCTTTCAAATAGAGCTTGACGGCTAATCCTATTGTCTATTGTTAAGTAAAACCGCACGTGCTACTTACCTGCAAAAAAGGGCTTTAGTTATTCTATTTGGCACCTGAGCGCGGGCTAGTCCAACGCTCAAAAAACCAGTGTAGGTGCGCTCTCCGATTACGCGCCTTTGTTACGCATCTCGATGACACATTTTAGACTGGTTCTGTAGCGTTCGACTTGCCGGCACTCAGCAACCAAAGTACGTATTTTTTATGCAGGTGGTTGTGGCACGTGGCACGAGCGGTTTTACTTAACAATAGACAATAGGATTAGCCGTCGAGCTCTATTTGAAAGCTACACACTATACTCTATAAAGAACCTTTTCGAAATTAAACATGAAACAAACAAACACCGTGGGCGACCACGGCTCTGAAATCCAAAAGGTCCTGCTATTGTAATTCTTTAAGCAGTAAAGTTGTTATCTGTATGGAATCTTTTGTTGTTATTGCTTTTTATTTTGCACACGTAATTAATTTAGCGGTTTGGTTTAAGAAAAGAAAACAATGCCATTCATCGGCAGGTAATCTCGCAAGTAAGGACTATACCTACCGCCAAAAATAATTCATCAATATTAGTAACATTATATAGGTATTAATTAGAGCTATAGCGAGTCACGGACTGACAGGACGGAAAGAAATGGTGAACCCGTTACCCGCAGGAGTCATTATTATAAATATGTATGTAGAACGTCACGTATTTTAAATATTTATTAGTTATCATACAATTTTACGCTCTGTTTTTAAGGAATAAAGTGAGTAATTCGAGGCACTTAATACTTGACATAAAATTCGTGTCAACCAGAAAAACTCACGAAAGTTCATAACTAAGAACCGTATTTTTTCACCTTTTTTTCTCTTTCATAATGCTTATTCGATTTCTTAAATGTATTAAAACGGGCGAGTCACGTTTTTTAAGTCAAAGATTGCTCAATTAGTCTCCCAACGTGTGCTCCCGTTGAAGCACCTCGTTATGGAACGAAACATGTCGAGTGATCTTCGACTTAAAAGTACGTGAGTGGCCCATTTTAAGACATTTGAGATGCCTAACTATGTGCAGGCGTGGCTCACTCCTCGATTTCGTCAAGTCGCTACAAGTCGGCCATATGCGGCCCACACCAATATTGGTGTCTAGCAGTAGTAGTTGCCGCGCACCGCTACGGAACGGACGCCTGCTCAGGCTTGCGCTTGTATCTCTCGAAATAGACGCGTTTTGTTAGAGACTGAACCTTCTGTAGCTAGTACTATTATAATTTATGTGCACAGAAGTTATTATAATATATTCACGTGTAAATATGTGTTGTCGCAGGGTATGAGGATGTAGCAGCATGAACGCGCCGGCAGCCGCGGCGCTTGTTCTGGCCGCGCTAGCCGCTCTGCCTTGCCGAGGTAATCTTCTTCTTTTGAAAATGGCTTTTTAAAATTTATGATGATTGCGCCAATGTCAAATGTGTGCTCGTCAAGCATTAAGTTAAGGAGTATTTTGCGACAAAAGCAGAGTGTTTCAAATTGTTTTGAGCACTTTAGCCTTCGAGCAACACCGGGAAGGGACAGACAGCATTCGGACTATTTCCCCTCTGCCGAAGCATAGGCACAACTGTACCTATTGCGGTGCGTGTTGTGAGGTTGTGACTCGTCCGTACACAAAAAGAGATCGAGTTGTGCAAGATTTGTCTTCGACGTGTGTCATTTTCTATATATTTGATTTTGTACGTAGTGAGCTATTGAGTGAAAAGTGTGACTGTGTGCACGTTTCTCCCGTAAAAAATGGCAGAATGATTTGAACGTTTCTCCCTTCCGACATGTCGGTACGGTAAACAGTATCGGCAGTTATATGTACAAGTAAAATAATATATTTAGGTAGGTATCCCAAGTAGCAAGGAAGTGTCGGCAACATCAATATAGCAGCCAATTAAGAACTTAGAGTGGTTTAAGGGACGTATAAGAGTGTCAGAAAAGATTTAAGCTGTATAAAAGGTACTTTACAGACATTATACAGCTCAAGCTGCATAAAATTAAACAATTTACTTATTATCCATACATGTACCCGACGCGTTTCCTGCTAGGCATGCTAGGGTACGAATCACTAGAAATCAGACGACACCTAGCAGTAGCGAAGCTCGCCCTAGGCGTCATCCATAATAGGGTGGATTGTGTAGAGCTGGTGTGTGAGGTAGTAAGACTGTATGCACCTGATGCGCGCGGGCGACTGCGCAGCGCGCGGCTGCTGGCAGCGCCGCCCGCGCGCAGCGGCCTGCTGCGCCAAGCGCCGCTACACACCGCACTCACGCTGCTCAACTCTGTGCTTAATATGGCACCACACATTGATGTGTTCGCATCCAAGTGGTCACAGCTTGTAAAAGAATGTAAACGAATATTTGAATCGCTGTATTAATTAAGTAGTATAGTGTAGTGAATTTAAAAATTAGGTTAAGTAATGTTGGTTAGTATTTAAGATTGTAATGTATTGGCGAACGCTGTAATTACAATTTTTTTGAGTAATAAACAATAAACAATAAACGAAATCATTATAAAGGATTCTGCGGAAGCATGGGGTGCTTTATCAGAATATAAAAAATCTACTATAAAACTAAAAGTGTTGTGAGAGACTACAAGCTAATTCTATCATAAAAGCTGTATACAGGCTGTATTGTAGTAACACTTGGCACTTTTAGCTGTACAAAAGTATCTGTCAACTCCGTTTTAAAACATTAAGTGTTGTGAAACACTACAAGCTAATTTTATCGTAAAAGCTGTATACAGGCTGTATTGTAGTATCACTTGGCACTTGTAGCTGTACAAATGTAACTGTCAACCCCGTTTTAAAGCTATTTCTTATGGCGTAATCTTACTCTCCTATAAGAATAGTGGTTGTATAACTTCTGTCTGTAAGGTTATTATAAAACCAAATGAATAAATGGCAGCTATAGTACAGCTTTTTTCTGTATTACTGATAGAGTCACTTATAACAATCTTTTGGCGTAATTTTACACTCGTATAAGTATAGTAGTGTAATGATTTCTGAAAATAAGTGTATTATAAAATTAAAGGAATATATGACAGTTACAGTACAGGTTTTTTATTTGTTATACGGATCTCTAAAGAGAATTATAACTTATGAACGGAGAACCGAAATACAGCCAAACGAATACAAATATTCTATTATAAAGCTGTTTTAATTACAAAAGCTGTAAAAGACACTCCATTTATTACACAGCACAGCTACTAAGATTATAATGCTCTCCAACTATCCTGTAGGCTGTTTAAAAATTGTCGCCATTTTACAATAAAAAAAAACCTATTTGTAAATATAATTAAAGAAATACTTGCAAATATTTAGCAGACTAACGCCGTGTTATGATTACCAGCTAAAATAAATTGTTTAGCCTTAGAATTAATATTTATAAATATTTTTGATACTCTAACCTTAAAAACAAATAGTAACTTTACCGATTTTTGATATTTTCCTTATGGTTTCTCTTTGTTATTTTGCAGGCGCGTAAATATTTTGCCAGAAAAGATACACAGGTTCACAATAAATAATAATCCGCACTTACCAATAATGTAATATTCCATTCAAGACCTGTATAATATTTACTTTTACTTTTACCATCCACTATAACACTTTATTGTCGCCATTACTATATTACGAATGAACAAGATTAAGACATTTTAGTTTCTTAAATGATTATTATTCTCTTGTAATTCTTTCTTATAACTCATTTAAAACTTATATTCTTATATCGTACTTATAAGAGATTATCTGTAGTGTTAAGGTTTCCTGTTAGACCGAAACATAGCTGTAATGCAGCTATTATGCAGCTTATGTATAGCTTATACAGCTACTCTACAGCTCTAATAACGCCAAAGGCTGTATAATTTGGGCCCTTTTTTTACTTATAAGGGCTGTATAAGCGCTTATACAGCCTTTGTACAGCCTAACTGTACAGCTTATAGTATACAAATAAACTTTAATACAGCTTATATACAGCTGGCAATGCTACTTGGGATGTATTTAAATTATCCATTTCCATATCACAAATGCGAATGTAACTATTCCTGTCTGTCTGTCACCTCTTCACGCTTAATCCGTTGAACCGATATGGAGATAGTTAAGGGCTGGAGAAGAGACTAGGGTAGTTTTTAGGGTTCCGTACCCGAAGGGTAAAACGGGACCATAATACTCTGAGTCCGCTGTCCCTCTGTCCGTCTGTCCGTCCGTCTGTTTGTGACCAGGCTGTAACTCATGAACCGTGATAGCTAGACGGTTGAAATTTTCACAGATGATGTGTTTCTGTTACCGCTATAACAAGAATGTCACGGAACCCTTCATGCGCGAGGCCGACTCGCATTTGGCCGATTTTTCGTTAATTATAATCATCATTCCACGCAGAAAAACTGACGGGTAGAAGCTAGCGAAATATAATTTTATACCCGAAATCTGAACCGAATAATCTTCAACGAATTCCCTTCAACCTTCAAACTCTAAAACACAAAAGGCTGCAAATGACTGGCCATTATTAAATATTTTCCTTTATAACGGGAAAAGACTCTCAAAAATAAATTTGATAACCGGAGAGCCTTCAGTCTGGTGTTTCTTAAGTGTCTTTTTCATCTAAATTAATTCAGCGGGAGATTTTATACAAAATGTCCGCAAGGAAGAAAGATGCCTTGATGGGAAATTAATCTCTAGGTTTGTTTCGATGATATTTAATCAGAGGGTTGGAATACAACTTCAGCACGGCCCAAAGTATTCCTTAATTACATGTACATTTTACATTTGAGTCTGATCCTTTACATTTGTTCTAAATTGCTTTGATTACATTTGTTAGCTTTTAATTTCCACTTGAATGTTTAACTTTCAATTAATCGTGTTTTAAGCCTGTATGATGTACCTACCTATTAGGATGTATCTAATGTACTTACTTGTACATTTAAGTAGGTATGTTTATTTTAAAATGTTTGAGCGCATTCATAAAGATTGGTCCATATAAGAAACCTTATATATTTGGTTATTTACGCAACCGATAAATTTTACCATACAAAGCATACTACGAAGAATAAACTTTACAGCTATTTAACAAATTGGAACTTATACATCATTGTTAAAAAAAATTCCGATTGAAATTAGTGGACCAAGGAGAATTACCTCGACGACATACCTACTTTGAACTTTGGACCCTGTGAAGTATGAGTTCCAATTTTTCTTTTAAATCTTTGTAACGTGCTCACTAATATTGATCAACTAAGAGAGTGACTTAATCCAGTTTTATTCCAATATGACCTGTGTTGTGTACAGTCGCCTGCAATAATATGTTACTCTTCGAAGGCCGCAAAAATATGTGACACGCTCTTATCCCTTCAAGTGGCGCCACCGAAAACAAGAAAAGTAGTCAAGTGGCGGGGCCCCGGTGGGTGGTCAGCGCAGATTTAAGAAAATTTTACAAAATCGTCGATTTAAGCTTTTCTATGTTTGAAAGTATATTAAATCACATATTGTTAGAATCAGCGTTATATAGGCTATTTGAATATATCAATTAAATTATTCTAATGTTTATACATTTGGCCAGACGTAATCAAACTCCGGAAGAATGACAGTTTTCCAGCTTCCTTGTTAAAAATGACTACCACCATAAAACTAATTGATTATTGGAGTTAATTGCTATTTAATTATCAAAGGAAGACTTTTATCTTTAAGATTAAATCAATAAATATACCTCTTAAAAAACGAGACTGACCTCGGACTAGGCGGTCGCTCCCGAATCAACAAATTTTATACCAAGTGTTTTTGTGTTTCTTATGGTATGCTATCCTTCTCTAACTCGCTACCTAATTTTGGGCGCTAGAAGAGCGTAACTATACTTAAATGCGTTCAATTTCACCTCTAAATACGTCAACACCTCATTAACCACTCACTGGTGGATGACAGTTTACTGGTTTTCGCATCGACTATACACGGGTTGACCGTCACTTGAAGGGTCATGGCTCTACGAATAAGATTGTGTCAGATATTTTTTGCAGCCTTCATTGTGTAACAGTTAATTGCAGGTGACTTTACAATAAAGTGATTACTACTACTTCTACAATATGAGACCTAAATCTAGTAGTTGTGTGATCAACCACAAAAAGAAAATATTTATTTGAGCTTGATTGGTTTGTAAAAATAAATTACACTGTAATATTAATGACATAGTATGCCCGTTTACCAGTTTTACTGAATGTACCTAATCAACTCTCACTGAAATTACAGAACACATATCCCGGCCTTGTTAAACACTGAATTCCATATTTTTATTTACAGGCACCGACGCAGACTCTTCTTCAAATAGCTCGAACACTCAGAACCGCACAGAAAGTTCGCCACCTACTATCAACAAAGTTTACCAAATGCTTCACACGCCAGACGTACTCAACCAGGCGATATCCAAGACAAACCCTTCCAACTTACCTAGTCTTAAAGACAGTATAAATCGTACATGTTGCCGTGAAGGCGAAAGTAATAATTTTAAAGGTGCTCATTTTGTACATAATGCGTTAGATAAAAGGAATAAAAAGAGAGCTGTGAGTGTGATAAATGCCGATCTAGAGACGACGACGATTGTCATACCGAGTCCACCTCTAATGACGGAGCGACGTCATAGGAAACATGGCGAGACAGGTTCAAGCGCACCGCTTTTAAACTACATCTTCGATACATACTCCAACACGCATCACCACAAAAACGATAGGTAAGTGCTCAATCAATCAATCCTGACAGTGATATATGCGAAAATTTATGTCGATGAGCATACCGCATATTCAATTTAAATTTCTGCCAGCTTTGGCAAATCTCTGTTTGCGGATCCTTTGATTATTTTGCAAATAGTAACAGTAATTTAATTGGAATATTGCTTGAGTTTGGGGATTTTGTGTACGAATGATATTAACTAAATTGAAATTAATGGAATTGCAAAAAATAATTTACTTAATGTGTGTGTTCAATTTAGTTTTAGAAATGTAATTTGTATACTTTTCATTTGGGAATACACAGTAGAATTGATACTTTGCAATTGAGTAGCACTAATTATAAGCATACATACATATTGGAAAATGTAGGTAGGTATCTACACTAGCTGGTAACATCAAAAGTGGTTTGAAAAAAAAAACATATTTATTTATTTATTTATCGTATGGCATTACAGTTACTGGATTCAATTTAATTATTAATCTAGAGTTGAGGTTTGCACTCTTCAGATACCCATATTGATCAACATTATTTTTAATCATGCTTAGCAGACCTGGGAACGGGAACGGCATCTACACGGCCGCCGCACCTGAAATAGAGGCCCTTGTGGGGTCGACTGCCAACCTGGATTGCAAAGTCGACGCTTTGCACGACAAAGTGGTAAATATTTATATCGAATTTTGTCTATCGTGAGTCACTACGCATAAGAGTACTTACTATACGCATACGCATACTAACTTTATACGGTTTAACTCATGACTTCTTCTTCTTTTCTTTGCTTTTTCTTTTTCTTTTGGGTTTCGGATGAAAGAAGCGCCTGGCGTCCGTTGGCTCGTTGGGTGGATGACATTCGGAAAATTGCGGGCCACTTTTGGATGAGACACTAGCCAAGGACCGGGATAAGTGGCGTACACGAAGAGAGGCCTATGCTCAGCAGTGGGCGACTGAAGGCTAGAATTATGATGATGATGATGAACTCATGACTCACTCGCGCAAAAATTTGCGGTGTGCGGGCAACGTTAACCCAATACTCTTAGCGCCACTTGCACCATCCCTCTAACCCGAGGTTAACCAGTTAAACAGTTAACCCAGTGTCAAATTGTAACCATGTTTAACCGGTTAACCCCGGGTATGTGGGTGGCGCTTAGTGTTTCAAATTGAAGACTGACTATAACTTATTTCTTAGGTGTCCTGGGTACGCAGAAAAAACGACCAAGAACCAATGGAACTACTAACCACGGGCACACAACAATACACAGCTGACGACAGGTAATACAACTATAACTAAATCATTAACAATTCTACTTCTAAAAAAAGTTCCGGATGTTTTCTTTTTTAATTTTTTATTAAAAAACAGGGATAATATTTAATTTACAGTTACTTACTTGGGATCCCCTGAGAAATCCAGTCTAGACAGGAAAATACAGCATTTACTAAAATCAAAATCAGCCATAATCTACGAACATATACCTAAATTCCATGTAATTTGAGAATGTCGTTTTAAAAAAATACTCGGTCTGATTCTGATAAAAATTTGATCTTGATACGATATGCATTGGATCTGTTAGAATCGAAAGTGACGTTTCTTCAAACAAATACGATCCATATCGTATCGAGATCAAATTTTTGACATTTATTAAAATTATAATCAAGCCGACCTTAACAGGCAGGCAGGTTAACCTCGATTGTATGGAAGCGGCTTTTCGGTGGCGGGTTCATGTGGTTCTTAACAATCTACGATATTAATGACAGGCAGCATGATGCAACCTTTGGTAATTAGGTAGGTCCCAATGCTTATCTAAGCTACCTACCATCATCTGTTCACAAGTAGCACTTTTCCTCAGGTACTCAGCCCGTTTCATCCCTCCAGACATATGGAGGCTACAAGTGAAGGAGGTACGGCCGACTGACGCAGCCTATTACGACTGCCAATTATCGGCGCACCCACCTCGAACCGCACGTGTCACTCTGCGGGTACCGGGTGAGTATAATTATTGCTACACTAATTGAGGCTATATGTGACGTGCCATAGGTAAAGGTACCTTAAGAGGCCCACAGATTACCAGTTCGCCGGACAATATCAACCTGTCAGTTAAACGCAAAAGGTGACAGTTCCGAACAATTGACAGGCTGATATCGTCCGGCGAACTGGTAATCTGTGGGCCCCTTCAAGGCGGTCGGCGCTTACGCTGTCATTGACGACGCTCCAACACTAATGCGGTGCTACCTTTATCCGTGGAACGTCACATATGTAAAGGTTCGTCCTACTGACGCAGCCTTTTACGACCGTCGGTTGTCAGGCTATCCTAGGCCACTATAGAACCTTGTCGCTTTAATTACTGGATACATGACATATGTACATCACCCAGTAATAAGAACTGTAGTAGAAGATAAACAAATTAATTCATTATGATATAGTTCTAAATATAGTGGCCTAGGAATCAAATTGGTTGACTGTACGTCCAATACTGCCAGAAATCTGTACGCTAAAGGTGAATTTTTGACATATTGACGCTACAGCTGCGAACTGTTAGATAGTCCGGTTTGCTTAGCTAGAGTCACCTCAAGTGGGTTTCTCATTTCTAGACATTGGATCAGGTACCTATACATACATAGGTTGTTTATTGTACCACCCCAGGACACTGTTTTTAATTTTCAAAGGATTTACTAAAGTGTATTGTGCCGTCCACAGATCCGACAGTAATTTGTTTCTTTAGTGTCAAGACAATCCCATATTACTTCACTTACAGAGAACTTAGAAATGCTTTCTAAATTTAGTTTGAATTTAAAATAAACGTAGGTAACTATCTTAAGCTATGTTTTTATTTCTGTTTTCTGAACCACGCGGAAAAATAAAGCCATAGAAATGCATAAGTATACCGACGCTACCTATTCTTGGATCCCGCTCAGATCCAAATTTCCCTCCGGGTTCCGATATCACCGGATAAACGTAGCCTATCGCCGTCGCGGGATCTTAGTAACAAACAAATTTAAAATTTGTTTTTAGGTTTAAAGTTACTCGATTAAACTTGTTCCTGAAACGTACATCCACAGATTGTAATATTTTAGAGGCGGTTTTGGGCACCGCGGGGACTTTACAATTTAACTAGAAATAGGTACATGAAGTAAACTTATCAAAAAAAAAACAATTCTACTCCTTTGATACGAGGCCGTAATACTTCTTTAACACGTGTGCGGTGTTCTGGTATTAATTTATCTTCTTTATCAAAATGCTGTTATTCAATATATTTTGGTAAATATCTACCTAGGCACTGAAGTGCCGTCGGAAATTCGAAAACTATTAATTTATGTTGTCATTTAAGTATTGAATAATTACATTATATGTATAATAAAAATCAGCTAGATTTAGACCAAGAAAAGTCTGCAGCGATTTTGATAGCCCAAGCAGTGCAAGTGTTATTGATACGTCATAATTTCATAGAAGATTGACGTTTATAAAAACACTTGCACTGCGTGGGCTATCTCAAATCACTGCAGACTTTTCTTGGTCTAACTCTACACACATAACACACAGCCAGCCTTTCGGTATCCATAAAAAAAGTTCCTACCAATTGCCTCAGTTAAGTGATACATAAAGAATATGACACATTTAAAATAAGTACCTACTCGAAATATCTTCAACCGGGTGTTATTACTTTTTTGGCGTGATGCGAACTCTGTCCCGATATAGCTCCTTAATAACGGAGCGAGATGACTTTTTTCATTCTGCTATAAAGTAAAAAAAGATCAAACGAAAACTGTCAAATCGTTGTCGCATTTTTATTAAAGGTTTGTTTTTGTCAACGAGCAAAAACTGGGGCACTGAAGTACTCTTGAATCGTTCTATTTTTCTTACCACAAAATAGGAATAAAAAAGTGACAATTTTACGAATTATCGGAAAATGATAGAGCGTTTTCTTTAACACTGTAATAAATTATGTAAAAACGGGACCCTATTACTAAGACTCCACTGTCCATCTGTCCATCTGTCCGTCTGTCTGTCACCAGGCTGTATCTCATGAACCGTGACAGCTAGACAGTTGAAATTTTCACAGATGATGTGTATCTGTTGCCGCTATAACGACAAATACTAAAAAGTACGGAACCCTCGGTGGGCGAGTCCGAATCGCGCTCGACCGGTTTTTTAATCATGAATACAATTTACTTTTTTTTTTCATTAAAATACTGGCTCCACAGCCTTCACGTTCCTTAACACTTTCGGTGCCGGGCGCCCCGTTTCCAGTACAAAATGAACACACATACGTGTTATTGGCAGTGAATGTGTTAAGCTTTAAAATTACCTCCGACGTTTCGAGGACGGCATTGTCCCATTGGTCTCGGCGAAAGCTAAAGTTGGCATCGTCATTAGCTGCGCAAGTTTATCGAACTACACGCACTTGGTCTTAACACATTCAATACCACTAAGTGCTACGGGTTACGCCCGTAGCGCGTAGCCACGGTTTCGTCGTATGTAGCGCGTAGTCGCTACGAACAGTGTACCCGACAGTCGGGTTCTTGGTGTTGAATGTGTTAAAATAATGTCCATAAAAATTTCCACCACACAGAATAGGTGTTTTTTCCTGTCCCAATACAGTTAGCATCAGAAGTAGCTAAGCGATCGAGGTATATAAAATGATCTAAGCAGAACTGTTTTGTTCAACTAATTAAAGTCTGTGCAGCTCATTATGAACACCTGGTCCGCATAGCCACTTTTGCTACTGACTGTAAATTCAAATTAGCCTCAGGATAAAACTAATTAGTTTAGTCCTAACCGGCACGGCTTGATCTACTCGTATGTTAATTATAATCACTACAGCTAAATCAAGCATATTGCTTCAATTAATCCCGAGGACAGATTGCAGCCATAATGTCAATCGCTCCTGGCAACTAAGGAGGCGTCATCGAATATCACAGGGCTATTGGCTATTACATTCCGTAAATCAATCGTAAGCCAGCCCCACCGTATTGGAAAACTCATTCAATTCTTTACCGTATTTTTGCGCAATGAATTCTGAAAATAACGGTTTTTTTTAATGGCTGTTACGACTATTATCGGCCCTATTCGAACTTTAAGATACGTCCATATCGTTTCTAGATCGATTAATTGACGTATCTTAAAGTTAATTCGAATTGGGCAGTTAATCTGGTAGGGTAAGCATACATACAGCATGGTTTAGAATAGTCAACTTAAAATATAAAATGTTGTCATTATAAATTAAAACTGACTCTAATTAGTTATTTGTTTTACAAGGGGGCAAAATTGTACTTTAACCGCTCGTGCCCGATATTGATACCCGAGCAAGCTAAAGATTCCAAAACCACGAGGGTAGCGAGACCTTAAATTATGTAAAAATTATGATGGTAGTCTTATCACTGTCAGGAGTTTATAAGTTACCTACCTACCTCGCTTTAAGAAAACTTGTAGGTGTTGATCATTTTAATCCTTAGAGGATATAACCAAACGGAGACGCCATGTCTATAATTTTCGGTACAAAATAGTGTGCCGTTTTTTTGCGGGGGAGGGGCACATCAAATGTATACGTAACGTCAAAATAGCCATGTCAGATAAACGTCAGTCCATACATATATGTGGTTGACCATTGGCCGCCTATTTTCGACAGAGGGGAACGCCTGTTAATGACCACTCCGTTTGGTTATATTCTCTAAGTTTTAATCAATCCACAGAAGTGTCGGTGCGCATAGTGGATGGTGCAGGCGCGAAGGTCTCCGAACAAGTCTGTGAACTGGGCAGCACGGTGGCGCTGCGGTGTGAGGTGCGGGGGCTGAAAATGGAGGGGGGACCCTCGCTGCTGTGGTTCCGGAGAGACACCCTGCTGAATGATGACACCACGAGGGGAGGAATCAGGTGATGTTCTTCATATGTATGAAGTGGGTAGCCCTGTGGCGATTCGGTTTGGTTAGGAAAGTGGGCATGAATGATGATACTACGAAGGGATGAATCAGGTAAAGTGTCATTCTATGGAACTTGCTAACTATGTAAACAAACCGCCATACTGAAATCATCATTCAGTGACAGTTTCAATATGGCGGTTTGTTTACATAGTTAGCAAGTTCTATAGTTAGGTTTGAGCAAGTGTGCAAACTGGGCAACACTGTGGCATTGCGGGAGGTTGGTGGTAAAGGGAGGACCCTCTCTATGATGGTTCCGGAGAGATGCACTGCTTAATGATGATACTTACCACAAAAGGTGGAATCAGGTAGGTGATGGTGGGTATATGTATATGTATAGTAGTATACAGGATGATTCATGAGACGTGAGCAGGACTTATCCTGCACACTCAGTAACTGATAATTGATCGATCACCGTCGTATTTAGGAGAAACAACAACACTTTTTCCTATTTTTTAACTTTTTGGTAAGGGCAAATTTAATTCTCAGCAATCATGGTCACCCTACAGGACCTAATTAAAAAACATAAAACCTCTTTAACCGTAATGGCATTTTGATTACGAAGAAAATAAACTGTCAAACTTGAGTGAGATACGAGTTTTCAAAAGTAACCAGACCGTGATGATGACAGTAATGGCATTCAATTTGACACAGAATATCGGTAGTTTAGTATTCTAATTTTAGGGTGACCATGCATGTCGTAAAAAAAATAATAACTTTTTTTTTCAACACGACTAGAAATTTAACGTTAAGCTCACTAATACTGATACGAAACAGTTGCTTATAATTAACGATATACGCAGTGTTAGTCCTGCTCACGTCTCCTGAATCACCCTGTATAGGTAAGTAGTTTAATTATAATGAAAGGTATCCGCATGTCACAAACATGAACATACTGTCGTGTCCAGTCCACAGCTCCGTCCAAATGGAATTCGGTCTGTGTTATTTAACACACTCTAAGGGATTTTTTCGATTAAAAATTTTATGTCTAGGCACAGTCAGCAGCAGAATTTGCTAAGCGGGCCAGGTGTTCAAAATTATCTTAACGCGACCGTGTCAAGGTAATTTTGAACACCTCGCCCGCTTAGCAACTTCTGCTGCTGACTGTACATCCTTACGGAAATACTCTGACCATGGCTAGACTTTATGTCGTTAATTATATTTAGACATTTATTTTTTCTTTAACACAGTGTTCGCACCGAATTCGGGCTGAACGGCGCGAACTCCGTGCTGCGCGTGGCGCGCGTGCGCGGCAACGATGCCGGTCGCTACACGTGCAGCGTTGCGCGCGCGCCGCCCCCCGCGCCTCCCCCCGCGCAGGTCATACTGCACGTCATCAAAGGTACCTACAATATTCCTTTTACTATTATACCTACTAATATTTTGTGACAAAAAAGAGTAATTGACAAAATGAAACCAACTTGAAAAGTATAAGGTCTCTTCACGCATTGGAGAAGGTAACTGTAAAAATTACATTCCCAGTGATGATTTCCAAAAGAAGTTTAGTTCTCTCTCTTTCTCGTCGCATGGAATCGTAGAACTCCACAATTAGCTCTTATCGAAATTCCTCTTGAAACGATAGGTTGTTTTTTTTTATTGATTGGGACCGAACGGTGCCAAATGAAACTCTATTTCTGAAATGAGCTTTAGCAGGTAGGTTCAACGCCAAAGACCGATTAATCGGTCACATACCACAGAGCAACATAGACCTACGTGCATATGCAAAAAGTTCAATTTCAGTTTTGACACTTCGGTGACGTGGCGTCCGAGTGACAGCTTTTGTGTTTGACACGGCGTCGAAAAGGTTAAATTATACGCATTCCTATTCAATTAATATGCACCTGTAACGGGACTCCCTCTGGTCGCATAACAACTTTTGTCATATTTTTAATTGTCATAACACTTTATGCATAAAATTGTAAGTCATAAAAATCTTTAGTCAGAATTATTCCTGAGCATAACTGGGGTTTTGTCATAAATGAGTTGTCATAATTTTTATAGTCATTAATTTAATTCGCATAAAATTTTAAGTCATCTGCTTGAAATCCATAATTATTTTTCGTTCGAAGTATTGCAGTGCATAGTATTAATATAGACATAAAAAATTAAGTCATATATTTAGTGGTCATAATATGTTTTTTTCATAAATGTTAGAAAGCTTGAATAATAAATATATATGGTTGTGAGCAACCTATGAAGCAAATATTACTTTAGTCATAATCATAACCACACAAAGACCGTATAAAAGAGGAGATCGAAGAAGAGGAGCCCCCTCTAGTAGGACCGTTTCTCCTGAAACGGTTTTATAAAAAAAACTAATCAGTAATCATAGTAGGTAGGTTAGGTTCGTTAGGTTTCTTTAGATGCCCGAAGGGCAAACTACGCAGAAATAGGAGCCCCGCGTGAGCGGGGCTCCGTCGAATTATGTGTTTGGACACTTTGGACGGAGATTAGGGAAAAGGTTTTTTCAAGAAGTTGTCGAGAGGCTAAAATTAGTTTCTTAAATTATTTACGTAAACCATTATGGTTGAAAATTATTATGCTACAAAAAGTTATACGTAAAAACATTATAAATATCGATAAATATGCTTTTAGCTGGTATGACATTTGATTCATTATAATCAAAACCTATATGCACAAAAAATATATGATAACTGCTGAGTATGTCATCAAATATTATGGCTAAAAATGTATGACACAATATAATATGACTTTTCATTTGTATGCGCAATGATGATTATGACACAAGTTGTTATGCGCATCAAAGATATGACTTAAACTTGTATGCAACCCAATATGGACCCACCTGTAACATAAACCTGTAACATAAATTACTATTTAATATACCACGTAGGTAAGTTAAGTACGTATATTAAATAGTGCCCACTGGGCACGAACATTTATTAAACTAAAACAGCATAGGTAATTAATTCTAAATTCTGCTCAAATGCTGCCTACTAATTTCCAATCAATCTGAATTCTCCAATTTAGGACTATCGATATTAAACAACTACCATTCATTGCATAAAATACCGACCTAAATATATTAGACTTACATGAGCATTTATCAAAATTAATTCATCAGTGTTTCTGCGTGTATAGAATATAAATTATAAATTAATCTCTCACGAGATACGTTCCCTAATGAGATCTAGATCTAATAAAGCTAATAAAATGAACGACAAATTCTAATTATATTAAAAACAAAACTCTTAAACTGACTCACGATATTAGTAATGTAAGGGCGGTATTACGAATGAATCTTTTTCTCACCCCATAATATTTGTCTGCCCGTTCACGTATTTTTAAGCAACTTTAGTCATTTCATAAATTCGATCCGTAACGACGTCCTAAGGGCGTGCGGAGAATTTTGAATTATAAAATGATTCTTGGACACAGGCGAGTCGGTATCTGAGGCAAGCTAGTATAGGCAGGAGAGTTGAGGTGAATGATTACACACACCACACACTGCTGTGTGTGTGTGTGTGTGTGTGTGTGTGTGTGTGTGTGTGTGCGTGCGTGCGCGCGTGTGTGTGTGTGTGTGTGTGTGTGTGTGTGTGTGTGTGCGTGCGTGTGTGCGTGCATGCGTGCGTGCGCGTGTGTGTGTGTGTGTGTGTGTGTGTGTTTGTGTGTGTGTGTGTGTGTGTGTGTGTTTGTGTGTGTGTGTGTGTGTGTGTGTGTGTGTGTGTTTGTGTGTGTGTGTGTGTGTGTGTGTGTGTGTGTGTAGCATAAGTACTTTAGTTTTGACCCATCTTGCAGTTGCCTGTTCAACTTGCTGTGATGACAATCGGTCGCAAAGAAACGAAACGAAACGCTGATCTTTCGCACTAATATGAATGAATGATAGAGAGGCAATAGCGTGTCGATTCGTTTTCTGCAAACAATTGTCATCCCAGGGTGCGTAGCCAACGTGCAATCGTTAACGCTCCGTAGCGAACGAAACGCAACTGTCACTGTCGCACTATTGGGGTGGAGTGATAGAGAGAGATGACCACAATACGCTACGGAGCGTTAACGATTCGCACGTTGGCTACGCGCCTTTCGTCAGCGCAAATCGACGTAAGCGGTTAAAGAACGCTTATTGGTGCTCACAGGGTCGTATCAATCATATATATAAAATCGAAAAACCAGAACGGGATAAAAAAACGAGGGAAGAAGCGAGATGGCGCCTTACAAATTTCTAAAAAAGTTTTTGACACGTTTCTCAAATACGACGCACGTATGATAAGAAAAAACTGTTTCAATCTATTATCTAACAATGGGAATAGACTCGAGAATAAAAACTATCGCTTTCGATACGTATTTAATTTACAATAAGCAAAAGAAATTTTCATAACAATCTTAATTTTACTTAATTTACGACGATCGGCCGTTTCTCGGCAACTGTCGGTTAGTTTCGTTTCGGTAGTGCTACAGACTAGACCAAATTATTCGTAAGTTAAAGTAACCTAAATTATGTTTGTCATGTTGGTATACAGTTATATCGGCGTTTTTTTACACGAAGTAAAATAAAAAGTGCTGTCAACCTCAACCTTAGTCTATAGCCTAATATACGCGTGACTTATACCATATATGACTTATCATTATCAATCAAAATAATATTATCATATTATTAATAATTTGTATTTTGTTGTTTAAAATTTCTTTTTAAGTTATATTATTCAGATTGACTTTCACGGCTTCGGCAAACATTGCTTTTCGTCCGGGGAACGGGCTGCCGAGATGGGCCAAAAATACAAAGTTGATAGTAAGTTATAATGTAGGTAGGTAAAGTGCATGTTCAGATATTTTTGAGGGCTTCCCTTTATCTTGCATAATATCGATTGTCCGAAATACACTTCACATAGCAGGTTTCGCAGAAACATTTTTAACCGAATGATACATTTGCATAATTGTATAATTAGCATAACTGTCATGTCGCATAACATTCATTTGGCCGAATTTTCAATAGCAGAATACTAATATCGTCGATTTTACATACGTAGAATTGTATGTAGCATAAATTACGTTTCACCGAATTTCTTATGGCATATTGCTCATATTGCAGACTTGAATTTCGCAGAATGTTATGCAGCAGAATAAAAGTTCTGCTGAAATTGTTACCGCATAATACTCATGTCGCTGACTGAACCTACACAAAAGGAATTGCTGCCAGAACTACAGGTTAGGTTAGGTTAGAACTGCGACCCCTACATAAAAGGAATTGCTGCCAGAACTATAGGTTAGGTTAGGTTAGAACTGCGACCCCTACACAAAAGAAATTGTTTCCAGAACTGTAGGTTAGGTTAGAACTGCGACCCCTACATAAAAGGAATTGCTGCCAGAACTATAGGTTAGGTTAGAACTGCAACCCCTACACAAAAGAAATTGTTTCCAGAACTGTAGGTTAGGTTAGAACTGCGACCCCTACTCAATAGGAACTGTTGGAGAAGGTGTTCATTGGTGGAGTAGGATACGGAAATATTATTCTCATCAACACTATGCCAATGAATTATTCTGCCTAAGGAAATTGTGCGAAAAGACAGTATGCCAAGTAAATATTATGCGACGCAATTTTTGGCAAAACAATTATTCGATTATAGGATTATTCTTTAAATTGACATTATGCCATTGTATTATTCAGCTTTACAAAATTGTGCGAAACAACAGTATGCCATGAAACTTATGCAAAATATAATTCTGCGAAATGATGATTCTGCCAAGGGTTGCTATGCGAAAGTAATATATGACAATACATTTTATGCAACATATTAGTAATCCATTTTTGAGCGACCTGATGAAAATAAGCAAATGTACGCAGTAAGCAGTCAGCCAAATATCTTAATATAACTTTGTTGCCATAGAAATAAGGATGTGTTCATATATAGTGGCGAAATATTGAGCGACCAAAGCTAGCCGCTTTAGTGGCTCGGACACTAAACTTAGAGAGAATGGGAGAGGATCGTACCGTGAAGAGAGCGTACTTGGGACAACAAAATGGGACACGCCCGAGTGGATGTCCTAGGTACCGCTGAAACGACGTAGTTGCTCAAGACCTGCTGCCTGAGAGGGGATCCCTTTGTTTCCCATAAACTTATTGTTTCGAATTTCGATAGTCAGAAATTGATATCCATATAATTTATGGACATAAACATCAAAAGTCATAATTTTTGTTAAGTATAACGTTTCATAGTTCTAATGTTAGACATCTATAATATTAAACGCTATAATCACAAAAGTTATAAAATTGATGAGTA
The DNA here is from genome assembly GCF_910591565.1 of Cydia splendana. Lineage (NCBI taxonomy): Eukaryota > Metazoa > Arthropoda > Insecta > Lepidoptera > Tortricidae > Cydia > Cydia splendana. Next base: position 18,369,311 of record NC_085967.1, on the reverse strand, counting down.
TAACATTCAAAGGTATATCAATAATTATTCAGAAATATTTTAAGGCATATATTTTATCGAACTAATGGTCGTTAATCATATCGTTTTAATGTCATCCCTTTGTTTCCCATAAACTTACTGTTTCGAATTCGATAGTCAGAAAATGATATCCTCTAATATTCTAATATTTAGGAGCTATAATATTAAACATTATGACTTTCAATAATTATGTCAAACAAAGAGACCCCCATTTTTAATGACTAAAGTGAATTACGTCTAAGAAACCAAATCAATAACATACTTCATATAAAGAAAAAAGAAATCTGTTTCCTCAGGTAGGTTTGTTAGTTACCTTGTGTCCCTCAGAGCGGAAAAAGGAGCCCCGCGAAGCGGGGCTCCATCGACTCGTTGGCGGGACGAAATGGCTTAATAAGCTACATGAAAAATAAGAAATGGCTGGGAAATCAGTAAGCCAAACAATAAAAAATCTGTTTCCTCAGGTAAGTTCGTTAGTTACCTTGTGTCCCTCAGAGCGGAAATAGGACCCCGCGAAGCGGAGCTCCATCGAATCGTTGGCGGGACAAATTAGCTTAATAAGCTACATGAAAAATAAGAAATGACGGGGAAATCAGTAAGCCAAACAATAAAAAATCTGTTTCCTCAGGTAGGTTCGTTAGTTACCTTGTGTCCCTCAGGGCGGAAATAGAAGCCCCGCGAAGCGGAGCTCCATCGACTCGTTGGCGGGACAAATTAGATTAATAAGCTACATGAAAAATAAGAAATGACGGGGAAATCAGTAAGCCAAACATAAGAAATCTGTTTCCTCAGGTAGGTTCGTTAGTTACCTTGTGTCCCTCAGAGCGGAAATAGGAGCCCCGCGAAGCGGGGCTCCGTCGACTCGTTGGCGGGGCGAAATGGCTTAATAAACTACATGAAAAATAAGAAATGGAGGGGAAATCAGTCAGCCAAATTTAAAATAATCCCCAGGTAGGTAGGCAAGCATGCAATTTGTATTGTTTAATTTTATAACTATTGACAATATGACTAATAAAAATTATGATGGAAAACGTTATGGTCTAAAAAAATCGGAACTTGAAATTTAGGGAATGCAATAGAGCCCCTACTTATCATTATAACGTAGTAAGGTAGATGAAAAAATACAATCTTGCCTTTTATCAAATCACATAATTTTTTGAGAAATTTGCGAATTAAGTTATCCAAATAACGGCTACAAATAAGAAATCCCTATCACAGTTATACTTAAACCCTGGCAGGGTTGAATACATAATAATGTCGGTATTTAACTAAACATAAGACAAACTTTTTATTTCATTTACGCGAGCGGAGCTGCGGGCCCGTCTAGTATAAGATGAAAACCATATCAAATTGTAAAACAGAGGCTTCCTTCTTCCAACATTCCAACCACCAAGTTCCAACATTGGCAATTACCGTCTATATCCGTGGGTAAAAAGCAAAACATTAACCATTTTTACTAATACGCATATTAAGTTTTATGTACGTATAAAAAAGGGGAAAATTCACGCATCCTCAAAGCCTTCAAGGGCGGTAGACGAGAACTCGTAACGTCTGATTCCTTATGAAATTGCTGTACCTACATATAATTTTTTATACGAAATTGCTTCGGCACAAGCACGTTGACAGAGTGTCGGCACACGGATGAGTTATGTGTTATTAGAATATAAAAAGCGTGGCTTGGCATACCTTGAAGTTTGTCGGCGCGGCGTATTAGTTACTCTTTTTAGGGTTCCGTACCCAAAGGTAGTCGGGACCCTATTACTAAGACTCCGCTGTCCGTCTGTCCGTCTGTCTATCACTAGGCTGTATCTCATGAACCGTGATAGCTAGACAGTTGAAATTTTCACAGATGATGTATTTCTGTTGCCGCTATAACAACAAAAACAAATACTAAAAAGTACGGAACCCTCGGTTAGCGAGTCCGACTCGCACTTATCTGGTTTTTATATTTTAAGGGAATCGATAATAGGTACATACGTACAGTCAGTTTTCCCGAAAATCGCATTGATTTTAATATGCGTCCGTCTAAACAGATACAGAATATTTTCGGAAATAATCAATTAGTTATAGTAAATTTTTCATACTGCTTAGACTGTATATGGAATCTTTGATGATCTTTGACGGCATCTATACACCCAGCCGCAAAACTGCATATCCACTTAACCTATACTTTCACAATTAGTCCATGTAATGTAGCAGCTCGCTTCATACTGCGCACACCGTTCAAATAATATTTTACCTCCGTATTCATAAAACTTAACAAACCTATGTTAAATTTTGTCCCTTTTGAGGCAATCACAAATGTCAAAATTACTAGACTTAGGCTGCGTTTTCACCAGAGATGTGCAAGAATTTTAGAGCATTTAATAACTGGAGTGGCCATTAAGAGCTTACCCCTCTGCCGAAAAACTTGCACAATTGTACAAACTTTTGTATGGACTGACATGGCTATTTGTACGTTACGTACAAATCATGTAGAAATAGCAATACATTTGACGTCCCCTCCCGCGCAAAAATGGGCAGACTGTTTCGTAAAGAAAATGACAGCGATGACATCTCCAGTTACTAAATGCTCTAAGGCGAGAATGCGTAGCGAGGGAACGTGTTTGTTATGAACCAATAGAATCAGTTACACGCTGAGCGAGGAAATCAAATGAAGTGATTCTATAGGTTCTTAACAAACACATGCATCCCTCGCTACGCATCCTCGCACATCTCTGGTGGAAACGCAGCCTCAACAGGCGTTTATAATTGTTTCCATTAATATTCAAAACTAAAGTAAGTATCTTTTGTTCCAGGTGAAAGCCTAGCAGAGCTACACCAGGGTGGCAGAGCAACGAGAACATTCGCGTATGCCACTCTCATGGTATCGGCGCTTGTCGTCTTACTTGTCTAATTGTAATTTATTTACTAATAAAATGTTCAATTACATGTTTTCGTTTTTTTTCTAGTTTCCGAATTTATATTTGGTTGAATAAAATCCAGCGAAAAAAAAGCCGGTCAAACAACTTTATCAGTACAAAAAGGCGCGAATTTCAAATTTTCTATGGGACGATTACCCGTCACGCCTACATTTATTTAAATTTGGTATTTTTTTCTACTAACAGAAATGACTTGACATACTATAGGTACCTACTAATATTATAAAATAAATTGAAATGAATTAATTATAAATGTGAAACTAAGCATAACTCTGTCTGTTCTCTTCAAGCTTAAACTGCTGATGCGATTGAGATGAAATCGGATAGTTTGAGTCCCGGAGAATGACAACGACTAGAATAACGTAGAATATCTCAGGAGGGCTAGCCAATAACATAAATCGTTTGGAGATAACGAAACAAAACGCTACCTGTCTCTATCACTGTTCAATATTAGTGCAATAGGGATACATATAGCGATTCGTTTCATTTTCTGTAAACGATTGTCAGCTTGGCTAGGCCCCCAAAAATAATCCTTTAAGATGGCTAAAGGGGGAATTTGCTATGGAAGTGATATGGAAATACTAATTCTACTCATACAAAGACGCGGGGAGACTAAAAACATAATTAAAAAAAACATAATTTAAGCCAGTATGTCTGTAATTCAATACATCAGTCTGTTCACAATAACTATCTAAACATACATGACACGTCAGACAACTTTGTATTGTAAACATTATAATGCATGCGACATTATGACGTTTAATTCAAAGTCGCTCAGCGAGCTATGGAAAGGGCTATGCTCGGAGTCTCTCTGAGGGATCGTATTCGAAATGAAGTCATCCGTCAGAGAACTAAAGTTGTCGACATAGCCCACCGGATTAGCAAGCTGAAGTGGCAGTGGGCCGGTCATATTAGCCGTAGAACCGATAACCGTTGGGGTAGGCGAGTTCTGGAGTGGAGACCGCGCATCGGCAAACGTAGTGTAGGACGCCCTCAGACTAGATGGAGCGATGACCTTCGCAAGGCGGCTGGCAAGAGCTGGATCAGAGTTGCCGCAAATCGTGCTCAATGGCGTGCAATAGGAGAGGCCTATGTCCAGCAGTGGACGAGAGTAGGCTGATGATGATTATGACGTATCAATCCAAGCTCATAACAACACTGATAAGTTCCTTATACTATACAAAATTATATTGACCAATAGAAATACCAAAGGCAATTTGAAATACTTAGAGGAATATTGTCAAAGTAAATTAATGTAGTCAGTAGGGCTTCCAAATACCGGACTTCTTTCAATACCGGTATTAATACCGAAACTGTCTTCATCAATACCGGGATTCCGGGATCCCGGTATTGACTATGAATCGCCTAAAATTTTTGAATTTTATTTAAAAAAGGCTCACTGTAACACCAGATATGTATGTTCTTAGCTTAGGCACAGAATAAATAATAGTACTAGGTACAGAAGACTCACTCTCTAACAAAATGCGTCTGTTATGATCAGGACAGATATGGCCGCTAGGTGGCGACAGCGCCACGCGCGGCTTAAGGGTAGCCACCAAAATTGGTGTGGTACGGATGTATTTCTAGCTACCTGTTGCAAAGCGACGAAATCGCGGAGTGGGCCACGCCTGGCTTAGGATATTAAACAATAATCGCCATCTGCAATAATTATCATTTCATTCTCCAGGTTGGCAATCATTTTAACCGCCTTGTTGGCTTCACCAGTCACATTTTTAGTTCAACCTATAAACCAGCCAATAAATATTCGAAATTGACACCAAAAATTCGTGTGCCATACTACAGTTCATTTCTTTCTATTGTTTGATAAAATTTTAAGAACTAATTATATTAATATAATATCCTGAACATCAGAATTCATCACCAAATATTTATCGAACGCATATCCACAGATCTTGTTTCAATTAAATGATCTACTTTAATTAAATGGGCAAGTAATCTTCTTAATACAGCCGAATTTGATCATTTTAGTTGATTTTAACGTTATAATCGGCACATTTTCCTTGTTTTTGAAAATACCGGGATCCCGGTATTGCATTAAAAAATACCGGTATTGAAAAATGCGTTTAAACAGACGGGATCCCGGTATTTCGGGATCCCGGGATCCCGGTATTGGAAGCCCTAGTAGTCAGTACATTTACTGCCATCTTTCGACACAAATGATTAAAACTTTTAGAACGCCATTTGAATTTGGTCCTTATTCTTTCACTAATATGTGTTAAATTTGTTAAATGTCAAAAAGTATCGCCATCTACTCGAGGATAGCCCAAAGGTATGGTGCCATCGAACGATGTAAATGTACTACTGACTATATAATTAACTTTGACAATATTCCTGTAGTCTAAATTCTCTTTGGGAATACCTAATAAAATAATTCTAGAAATGACCTACTAAAGTTGAAATTCGGAATTTCACACGAGAACGATGGCGGGTATAATGGATTTCCATATTTATGAGACGACGGAGGTACTAAATGTTATTCGATAGTCGGCCAGCCCATGAATATTGAAGTCTATTCACAACTAAATTCTGTACCTACATTATTATGGAAATTACAATTAAATAATAATATTATATTCGTAGGTACGATAGCGCCGGTCTTCGGCTTCACTTAATCGCATTTATACAGGGTGTTTTTCAAATCTTAGCCATAAACTGCAAAGAGAATATTTTACTAAACAACTTTCACTTTGGGATAACCAAACCCAATCAACCCATAACAAACAATTAACCCCAAAATAATAGAAATGCTGTATTATTAAGTGATATTCAAAATTAGAAAGAATTAGGCAATAATAGCAGTTGGAAAAATATACACCGTGTTTTTTTTGATTTCCGTTAATTTCAGGGGTGCATTCCTGAGCTTAAATCAAGTAACTTTCTCAAAGACACCGATATTCTAATTAACTCCATTTCGGAGATAATCAATAATTTATTTTTTTCCTATAAGGCCTTTACAAGCGTGTACACTTGCCTTAGGGCCGGTTTACATATTGATTAGTGTTTAGAATGAGTTGTAGTGCATTTGCAGTACAATCTCGGTCGATCGATGTTCGAAATGACATTGATATGTCACAGATTTCAATTGTTTGGTTGTTGTCCTACGTTTGCTTGAGTTAAATGTAATGCCCGTGTTACAACAACGCTATATACTACATTTAATTACTTTTTAAACTATTTGTTTTTAAAGCAAAAAAAAAATTTTTTTTTTAATTAACTATGCCATTTAGTTCTCTTAAACGTACTTAACCATACCCCGAAGTTAACGGAATTCAATAAAAACACGGTTGGCAAGTTTTCTTAAAATATAGAAGTTAATTATTAGGAGTATGATCATGATTTTAATAATTACTTTAACTCATAACAAGTCTTAGATCGATATCTTTCTGACTGAATCGGCCTGTCAGTTAGAACAAAAAGTTGACAGTTCCGAACAACTGACAGGCAGATACCATCCGGCGGACTGTTAATCAGTGGGCCCCTTAATACACGCCCATGAACCGTAAATGTCCTATTTGATCCTATAGTGAAAGTTATTGAGATGTTGTTAAAGAAGCATCCTGTATTTATAGTTACGAAAGTATAGGTACCTATTAAGGTTCATAAAATTATTTAGATTTTCTTTATTGAATACCGTACAGACAAAAATAGCTGTAAGTAGTAAAATTAACTGCGCGCCTGGGACAAAAAGTAATTAGTAGGTAATGTGCAAGAAAGATATTATTGCGTGCGACTTGACGTACGTGCGGATATGATGGTCGTTCTTGTCTACGTGACAACGTGATAAAACGGTGTCCGTCACTTTCTATCCCACGGTGTTACACGCCATCCATAACACGCTGGAAGCCTTTAATAACAAGTCGTGTTAAAAGTGACGTATGCTGTATCACGTCATGTTATGCACGAAGCATTAACTGTAATTAATTTAAGGCGTACCTATATTTACGAGTAGATATAAATATAAGAAAGTCTTAACTGGTAAAATGAAATATAACAATAAAGCGCATTTGGGTCAGATGCAGAAGGCGGTAATTTTGGACACGGCGCGTATAGTGACGTCGGTTCCTCACTCTGCGGCCCTGACCACCGCCGGCAGCTTGGGCCTTGCCCCGATGCCGGCGGCACCCTAGGTAAGGTTTTTCTATAGTGTTTATATGTATTTTTTATTGTTTGTTTTGTGTTTTTGTATTTTACTTTTATATTCATATTATAAATGACCCAGCCTAAGAAGAAAAATAAATAAATGAATAAAGCCCATTTTATTTCCCATATATCTTAGCTACAAAAGAGAAAATTTAAATTCTAAACTATCTTCTATCATTTCCACCTGAACTGGAACTACGAGTATACTAGTGGAGTTTTTAAATGGAATAATTGAAAACTTTAATGTCTCTATAGCCTAGGAATCGGGCTAGGAATCCTATTCAGGTCTCCAGTCCGCAAACTAATCTAACTTTTGTTAGACGCTGCATCGGTTAAAAGGAATTCAATTAAAATGTATACGTTAGTGCAGAGGATAGATCGATTGGAGGTGACTAGGAGGAATTGGAAAGTTAGTTTTGTTAGTAAAATAAATTAGATCTACTAAATTTAGAGGTTTGCCAGAAAACGCCGTGAGCAAGTAAAGTAAGAACGCTATTAAGCACGAAAAATTTTGTAAGTACATTGACTAGCCTGTTCCTATCTCTACCGCACGCGCATAATCATATCGCTGTCCTGCTCGCACAGTGACATTGACCGCTGGCATTATATAACAAACAATTTTTAATAAATAAATTACAATCTTTTTTCTGTAAGGAATATAACAGACGTAAAAAGCAAAGCAACATGGCTCTGCCAATGTACCTACATAGTCACAATAATATGTTACACAACGAAGGCCGCAAAAAATTCTGACACAATCTTATTTGTAGAGCCATAAAGAGCGTGTCACATATTTTTGCGGCCTTCGAAGAGTAACATTTTTATGCAGGTGACTGTACTGACAATTTTGTTAATAGCCCATGGATGCAGAAGTGGTGTAGGAGAAGATAACATGATTTGGACAAAATGGACAATTTTTTTTTAATTTCATTTTTTAACAATAAAGGTCTCATGCAATTTTATTATACGATCAAAATAACCGAAATTATATGTTACTATTATGGTTCCCAGTACTGAGTCGTTTGATCTGTATATATTGTGTAAAATTACGACCTTCACTGCATCGGGGCTCATACAATTCAGGCCTCCGGCGCAAGGTGCAGCCACGCTTGACGTTGACAGTAGCAGAATAATTCGTGTTCCTCCTAGGTGTATGTAAATGCGCGCTAGCAGATTGGCGGACGCTATGCGTAGCGCGCATGCCCAGAAGCGATTTAGCGCAGCAACCATAGGCGATTCAAATCCGTAAGCTATATACATTATTGATATTGACAATTGGTCAGTGGTCACTCATAACTCACGGTTCCGTTGCTTGTCGTGTATTAATATAATCACAAATCTGTAGCACTGTTTGCTGATTACCTCATTTCAGGTGTCTTAAAGCATCACAGAGCTGATTTATCCATATATTTTAACTATAGTTACCCGCCCCGGCTTCGCACGGGTATTAGGTACTTAACAAGTTATACATTTAAACCTTCCTCAAGACTCACTCTATTGATAAGTGAAAACCGCATGAAAATCCGTTAAGTATTTTTTGAGTTTATCGCGAACATACACACAAACAGATAGACGCCGCGGGGGACTTTGTTTTATAAGATGTAGTGATTAATTTCCGCGGAATAACAAATACACGTTTTCTTCTTGTCAGTCATCTGTAAAGGGAACCGACGTTACAATATCTTACAATCATAGGTACACCAAATAGGACGTAACTCTGCATAAGCCATTATGCAACCTTACTATTACTACCTAAATACAGCCAGCAGCAGAAGTTTATAAGCGTGCGAGGTGTTCAATATCACCTTGAGACGCTCTTATTCTTCAATAAAGTCGCTTCAAAATAATTTTGATCACCTGGCCCGCTTAGCAACTTCCACTGCTGACTGTACCTTTACCATAGCACTGACTGGCCTCGACTATTCAGACAATTTTATGCGTCCGTAATGTCCAAAGACAAAGACGAAGACAAAGACAAAGTATGCTAAAAGGCGGTGTCTGTGATTAAATTCCTGTGGTAAGTACTTACCGTTGAATAAGGAGCCAACATGGCGACTACCCGGTGAAGTATTTAGCTCAAACGATCCCTTGTCAAGACGTGACTCTTACACCCCTCTTACCTGTCAATGCCAGAAATGTTTAATTATATCGGAGATACTTCCCATGATTATTATGAACGCGCCTCGTAGAAACGATGTTGTTTTTTTTCTCAATATCAATGATATCGTTTATAGGTAAGATATCTAATATAGAATTTCATAATATCGGTGAAATCAGTTTTCAATAAGTTATTGCAATAAGTTTATCGCAAATATGACTGGTCTTGGACTTGAAATATTATTATCTATCAATTCTCTCTCATGAAACAGGCCCCAGGTACTTGCACAGGTATATAGGATTTACACATACATATTGTGGGATTATATTTATTACTAGCTAAGGCCCAGGACTTTGTTCGCGTGGACTCCCGAGCTTAAAATAAAATTAGTTACAAATACAAAATTTCATCCCCCTTATAAACCACCTTTGGGGTTGATATTTTTAAAAACCTCTTCTAATTTCTTATACACATGATAACCTGATGTGCAAATTCGCAATTTCTAGCCTTTGTACTTTCGGCTCTGTATTTAATTGATGAGTTAGTCAGTCAGGTCAGGACATACGCATTTATAATACACTTATCATTCATTGAAAAAAAGCTAAGTTTGTGGAAATACTGACCTCACTTGAAGAACCATTCGTATAAACTATACTCGTCGAGATATCCCCTTGCCCGACCTGTACGTAAGTATAGTATTTTACTAATGATCCCAACCAAAACAAACATTCCTAATGAACATGCCTGAAAATACCGCGATACATGATACGGCCAACTGCTAATAGGAGGAAAACACTATACCCATAACATACTGGTGGATAATATTACGAGTGTACGTCTTACGAAAAACAGACAACGTTCGCACAGTTGCACAAAAAGCGATTCGGAAATAATTATCCTCGACCCGCCCAATGTTCTCAATGAAGAACACTTTGTTGTTGTATTTAGTTGCTGTCCAGTACGGATATGATGGCCGTTCTTATCTACGTGACAGCGTGATAAAACGGTGTCCGTCACTTTCCATCCCACGCGGATCCCACGGTGTTAAAAAGTGACAGTTATTTTATCACGTGGATAAAGATGGATAAAGCCATCCATAATACGCCGGCAGGAAATCGGAACAAAAGTGACCTAGATTGAGAATATGATAAACAAAATAATTTTCATCTCACCAGCTTGTAAAGGTTCTCTTTATTCTTCAAAACATGATAAAAAGGCAAAGTAATTAAGAGAATAAGAATAATTTATTAAGAAAACCTTATTGCTAATGTAGTGGGTTTGCACGACGGATCTAAAATGTATGGGAAGATCCGCGGATCTGGATCCAGATACGAATAATTTCATACATTTCCGATCCGGATTGCAAACCCTACGTAATATGCGTACACAGGTAGACGTAGTAGGTACGCATTATGCGTCCACTTTTACATATTACGTACATTGTTACGTTTGCCTGAACTAGGAATATAATCCTGTATCTCAGGCAAAGAGATAATATACTAATAGGGTATTTCATATAAATTCCATAGTAGCAAATTCCTTTTGACAGTTTGAAAAAGAAACTGATTTGACTAGTAGTCACATACCTATCCTATTTAAAGAACAATAAAACAAATTAAAATCATGAACATAGAGACATAAACAGGTATTGAATTATCTTACACTTAATTAAATTTCGAGTTATTTCCTCGTAAAATTGACTTTTAAATGGTACACTTATTGGTACGCGTGAGATAGATAGTGTTAGGGTATCTATCTCAAAAATTATGATTATGACATGGTCGTATCAGAGTAACATCAAAACTATAACAAATTAATAAATTAGAATTGTCCTCAAATTTATGTCGAGTGCTAAATAACCACTATAACCGAATATGCGCCAGCTTGGATCTTAAAATTGGGCCCCAATGGATTTACGTATAAAACTGATATTAAAATTTTACAGCTGCGTAAGTCTTCGCGCTACCCCAATGCAAATGGGGAACTTCACATATAATAACCTTTGAATTTTTCGCAGGTGTAAGCAGGTTTGGCAGAACTACTGGTATTAATTTTAAAAATTAAAGTTTTTGTACAATCATTTATGAGAAACGCTGGCTGGACGTCGTGACAGGCGGATATGGAAGAGAACAATCTCACACCTGAGGATGCCGAAGACCGGGCAAAGTGGAGAAGATTGAGCAGGAAAGCGGACCCTGGCGCAAGGCCGGGAAAACGCTAGGTTGAAGAAGAAAAATAATCATTTATATTAGTCGAGGGTGGAAGCCCTAAACGACGGCGTTGCATGAACAAGAGATTTCCTTTGGCAGGATTGGTCCTTAAGACCCAAGGATGGATTTAAGAAGTAGAGCCACCGAGATTTTTGATGTAAATTTTTAGGGGGGGGGGGCTCTCAATTTTATCTTGATATCTATATCATTTTAGTTACTCGGCCAAGTTTGGTATCGTTTTCGTATAAATCGGGGATGCCGAAATCATTTGTGATATCATTCCGGCACCATTCCGAAGTAAAAACACATAAAATATGAAAAAAATACTTTTATTTTTATTCCTCTTCACGCTTAAACTGCTGAACCAATTTAGTTGAAATTTGGTATAGAGATGGTTTGAGTCCCAGGGAAGAACATAGGATACTTTTAATGTCAAAAATAATCCCTAAAGGGTGTCAAAAGAAAGGTGGACATTTGTATGGGGATTCAATAACCACTGAACCGATTTAGATAAAATTTTGTATAGAGATAGTTTGAGTCCCGGGGAAGAACATAGGATAGTTTTTATTCCAAAAAAAATCCCTTAAAAATGAAGGGTAAGGTGTAGGATTGTATGGGAAATCAATATACGCTGAACCGATTTGGATGAAATCTACATATGTCTACATCTTTGATTTAGTTGAAAATGATACTAAACTTGACTTAGAACCTAAACTTAAAGAATTATTAACCTCAGACGTCGCAGACGCTTAAAACCCCCCCCACCCCCCACCTGCATCAAAAATCTGGGTGGCTCCACTTCTTAAATCCATCCTTGGGTCCTAAGGACCAATCCTGCCAAAGAAAATCTTTTGTTCATGCAACGCCGTGGTTGACCTTTTTATGCTCTGAGCACACTCAACTATATAGGTCCATTAAAGTGATAATTCACCGCTTCAGAAGACTATTTGCAATTAGAATTTGCAACCTTTCGGAACACTAGTCCGATCGCTCTTAACCAACTGAGCTACCAAAGAGCTACGGTAGATGTCGCTTTGTGCCTCCTTGAAGCGAGTAAACAAAGATGAAGAAATGGTAGGTACGATTCGCTCGCCTCTGGTAAGCTTCGGTAGCTCAGTAGGTTAACAGCAATTGGATGGATCTTACGAAAAGTAAGTAGTAAGTTCATAACTTGCCCGAAGCGGTGAATATTTCCATTTTGTCCCATTAAAATACAAAAATTTGTAGTATCGCTCGCAGACGTACCTGCTTGATAACATTTATTATGTACAATTGTGAAGACTACCTTTGATTTGGAAGCCTCAAGCAACCTCGGATCTAGTGGAACGTAATATTTTCACAAATATATGTATATTTAGTATTAAAGAAGAGCCCCAGCTCAGCCGCATGCGGTGTTGTATTTCGGATTTCCCGTGGGGCGGCGACAAATTCCAATAAAAAATGACGCCGCTGCGCTCTGGCTTAAAATCTTCGTTGTTATGTAAATATTTCTACGTGAAATGTATTTTAAGTATTAAGTAGCAGTTCCGTTTCAGAGCTTACGTTGCGTCCATGGTAAATTGGAATTGAGTGGATACAGTCAGATAAAAAAATTATATATCTTATGCCTTTAAACGAGCAAATCTTGTTTACTTGTGCTCGGAAACGGCTCTAACGATTTCGATTAAATTTGCTATATGGAGGTTTTCGGGGGCGATAAATCGATCTAGCTAGGTCTTATCTCTGGGAAAACGCGCATTTTTTAGTCTTTATTATGTTTTCCGAGCAAAGCTCGGTCTCCCAGATATTGTGTATTATTCTACATATGTTTATGTCATAATTTTGATAAAGCTTTTATCCTGTTTTCCGTACCCTCCCAACTATAGTCCCAAAGCTCCCAACGATGATCGAAAGGACCTCGCAGCAAACATAGGCAAAAAGTGGTTTCAGTCAAAACTCACGAAATTTTTAGTATGGTATAGATTTAAGTCTCCTGATTATTATTTTTATAAGGGCACTATTTAAGGTTCGATTGGCGTGTTCTAATCAACGATTGTACATCTTGGATAGCCCCACAAAAGGGTATTTGACTGTATTTAAAATGAATTATTTTACACCATGCATTCTACATTTTCACACATAAAGGAAACCTTTTTTGAAATTTCACAATGGCTACAAGACCATAACTTGACTATAAATACAGATAAAACAAAGACTATACAATTTAGACCACACCAGAAACGACCGACTGACTTGACACCACTACTGCAAGATTTAAACATAAAAGAAGAGACTGAATGTACTCTACTAGGACTAACTATTGATACCCACTTAGACTGGAAAAAACATATAGCCAAAGTAAAATCAAAACTATCTTCCTTCCTTTACGCGTTCAGCATTTTAAAATCCAACACGCATATCCAGTGCGCCCTGTCAGCTTACTACGCATATGCACAGTCGTGGCTTAGTTATGGTTTGCTGTTGTGGGGTCATAGCAGTGACGCCCACGGCCTCTTTATAATTCAAAAAAAATGCATCCGTATATTGGCAAATATTCCACAGACCGACAGTTGCAAACCTCACTTTCAAAAACTTCAAATATTGACTCTCCCCTCTCTGTATATCCTGGAAATAACTTCATTTGTCAAAAATAATCTTCACCTATTTGAATTCAATAAGAGTGCGCGTCGCAAAACTAATCTCATTCTTCCAGAACCAATCTTAGATATTTATAAAAAAGGACCTTACTACCGAGCAATAAAAATATATAATAAGTTACCTACTGAAATAAAAAATGCAGAAAAAAATCATTTATTTACAAATAAACTCAAGTCCATTCTATTAAAAAAATCATACTATACCATCGAAGAATTTATGCAGGATGATCTATGATTGAAAACAAAGTTCCTATACTTAGATAGTAATAAATATGTAGTAATAATATAAGTTAACTTTAAGTAAGACTATTTTTCTGTACTAAATATTATATTTAGTTAATGTATTTAGTTATAAGGATAATTGCCATACCCTACCAGGGTGCCATGCGACCCATTTCCATTGTGACATCTATTGTATTATACCATGGTTTGCAATAAATGATACTATACTATACTATACTATAAATAAATAAAGCAATCTACTGGATTAATAGAGAAACGTAGACAGCAGTTATTTTTAGACACAATTTCTATTTTTAAACCCGTATAAAACTATAAAGAGTAGGTAATTTGATAATGACGTCACATGCTAGTGTTTCATATAAATTCCATAGTTAGCAAAATCGTTTCGACAGTTCGAAAAAAGAAACTGATTTGACTAGTAGTCAAATACCCTATTAGTCAACTGTGCGTATTGTAATAGCAATAACTAACACATTCATGGACCATAATATATGTTGACTTTAATAAAGAAATTTTAATTTAATTTAATTGCCCTTGGTTGTAATATTCCGAGATCTAATATCTACTTACCGTGACTAGCAATGTACAAATTGCAGAACATTCCCAAAAAGCGGAAACGTTCTCGAAAATGTTCTCAGAACATTCTGCAACATGGAAATTTATTGTTCCGCCATCTTGGATTTCTTCCAAAAAAATTTTTTTATCATAGGAATCTAGAGGCCTCTATCTCCCGCCATGCCAAATCTCAGCGCGCTCGGACCAACTTGAAAATTAAAAAAAAAAGTCGGCCATTTTTTTTTAATGCAGTTTGTTTTGTCTCGGGGCCCTTTATGACATTTGGTCGAGCAACCCCCACCTATCGCGCACCGATTAAAAGTTGCCATACAAAATAGAAGTGTGGCCAGTTTTCCCGCAATTGTAGCAATTTCCAAAAAAAAAAATTTATAGGTATCTAGGGGACTCCGAGATTCCGTGACCAAAATTTCAGCGCGCTAGGACAAACTTGAAAAAATTAAAAAAAAGTCGGCCATATTGAAAAAAACATGGCCGCGTCAAAAACTGCCAGGGTCCCTCTATGACATTTGGTCGAGCACCCCCCACCTAGGTCTGACCATTTGGCCGGGCCGTCATACATTTTTCTGACCGGAAGCGGTAGACCAAAAGTCGGAATTTTCTGGGGGTAAGGATACTACACCTAAACTATCGTGAATATTCATGGTATAAACTACGGTAAATAAATAAATTCTCGTTCTCGAGAACATTCTCAGAAGTTACCGAGAAATTCTCATGTGAAAAGTTTCGCAACTTTGGAAAGTTCTCGTGCGTGCATTGCTAACCGTGACCAAATTACCCCTCAAGCTCCAATTCTCCCATTGTTCGTTAAATAAAAACAAAGGTATATGAAATTTCTAACTCCATTATTATTCGGGAACAATTTATCTATGTCTCAAACCGTTTGTTCGGAGTAAATGGTATTCACAATCTTAACGAGACAACTTGTCACTCGGCACTTTGTTTCACAAATAACTTCATAAAATTGGTGTACGTACTTTGTTTAAAAGTTAAATACTGATTCAATTATTTGAAACTTAATCTTCCTTGCAAATTAAAGTTTAATTAGAAGAAATTAGATTTCTCCTAACAAAGACGAAATTTAACTCACGAATTAACCCTTTATCAGGCCGCAATAATGTAGAAGGTTTACTAAAAAGATCGAAATATATTACAAATTAATAAGATTTAAGACAAGTGATTTTTTGTGCAAGTGCAATCTAATTTGAACCATTGATTTATTAGTGCATACAAACTTAATATAATACATACCTAGAAACAAAAACCATTTGAACCATTTACTTAAGAATGCTAAGGTTGAAATTTTATTGACACGGAAATACAATGGAATGAAAAGGAAATGACAAAAAATCTACTGATAGTTATGCCGTAGGAAAGTTACCAAAATTGCAAAATTTCCACAATTTATTTTTAAACTTCTCATGTTTTTGTATAAAAACCTAAATTTTCCATTTCCAAAATGAATTTTATCCAGTGAGTCCCTGTGAAATTTTCTTGAAATTTTCGAGAATTTTTCCGCAAAATGCACAGATTTAATCCCAAGCGGGCGAAAATGCAGACAGCTAAAAATAAACATAAACGAAATATTACGACGGTGACACAATATTGGCGGAGAAAAATGAGAAAGTTAATCCTTATCGAAGAAAACTACTACACTAGCAACCCAGCGCACTGTACCCGTACCTCGCTTACACAACGCTCAGTCGGATTAAAGTGCTGCGTAATAAGCAATTCCTTTTTTATTCTGAAAAATTCGTCGAGAATTGTAGAATATTGCGAGAATTTCATCAGGCGACGCAATTACGCTGGAGCAGGTTGACGAACAAAAGAATAACGCGAAGTTACGCGTCACGTGGAATTACTTATACGGTGATATTTCCCCGTTTGTATTTAAACGAGGAAAAGGAAAGGAATGAGAAAAATAGTTTTTTCTCTTTTGTTCAATAGGAACCGGATATTCGTTCAAATAAATTGAGATGCTACGCGTGATTGAGAAATAATTGGATTCGGTTGATGCCTTTTTTTTATTAGACGCGTTTGTTTGACGTGCAGTACTGTTTGGACTGTTTGTTTAGGTGACATTATAAGGTTACCTTCGTACGTTCAGTGCATAATTGAGTTTGACTCAGTGCAGTCAGCAGCAGAAGTACCTACGCGGGCCTAGTGCTCATAATTATCTAAACACGGAATCTAATGTCAAGAGAATAAGGTCCTGTGTAGATCATTCTGAACGTGTTATTCTGCTCACTGTACAGTGTACATAAAGCGAGGTTTAAACTAGCAAGAACTTGCATGTCATTTTTATTACATTGCGGTATCTCATCAAACTTTCGAATGCATAGTTTACCTTAGTGGTCGGCAATGTAACGTAAATTGCATGCAAGTGCTAGTCTACGCCTCGCTTAAAACAACTTTTTCCTTATACTCTGTATCTTTAGGTATTTAAATAAAAGTAAACAAAATCTACTGGCTTAAGAAGCCATTTGAGGGTAGATGAAAACATTACATGATCAAATGCATGGTATAATAATATACTCCGCCTGGTACTCCATTCCGAGATTCGCGTATGACCTAACTGACACGCGCCTACGTCATCATGCTGTTTACAGGTTCTCAAACTTTGAAATGTGGGAGAATTTTAACCAACGGTGAAAATTATTTTAACGGCATTAATTTTAAGTTATTCATGTAGAAACATAGTAAAATAAAACAAATCTAATGTATTAAATTAAACTTTATTTATCTATACAAGACAAACGTTTGAAAAACTAATTCACAGTTACACATTAATTACCAAGCTTACGGGCGTGAAAAGTTTGGAAAACACTGCGACTGCTGACACTGAGCGAGAAGGAAATAACAATTAACACGCGTTCGACAAGGATGACAGTCAGGGCATGAAGTTATCTAGATCCGAATTGTCAAATGTGCACAGCGCTATCCTGTGTTGCCAGTAGTATAAACAGAATTACCCGAAAGTCTGAAATTTCTTTCGTGAATCGGAAGATATTGCTAACGAGTAATTAAAAATGACGTGTTATTGTAAAATTTAAGCTAAAATACATATAAATGAAAATTATAAAATTATAAAGAAATATTTTAACTTATTAACCATAGGTATAATGTACCTACCCATGTAACATGTTATGTTGAAATAAAGTGGCAATGTTATTGTGACGTAGGCCCGTGTCACTCTGGGAATGGAAGACCATGTTTTATTAGACCATGATCAAATGTAGGTTAAAGTCAGGTCGTTCAGTGACTGATCCAGGGGGTTTTGTATTTGGTTGGTTAACCAATAAATGTTATAACTACCCGAAAATGTACAAATTGTTTGTTTACTTTTATTTAAATACCTAAAGAGACTTTTTATAGTAAAATAATTATAAAAGATCGAAGGGCACTTTAATCTATGCGAATATGAACGTGCATATCGGGTGTTCCTGAAACCAACGCCAATTATACTATTTCCCTGGAATAAGATAGAAGAGAATAAACACAATAACAAAACTTATAAATTATTATTAATATTAAGTATACACTAAAGAAATTCAAACTAAAAATGAATAAATAAAACTTACCCACCTATCTTAAGTCCCCTAGATCTGTTCCCTGCGGAAGGGTGCCCATAAGGCTGGCTACATTCCCACGCTGAATAACTCGTCCCCTGCATGCTATAGGGCCATATCTCAAAATGTATGATTATTGGAAACTTAACTTTATTATTTTTAATTAAGATTGAATCTCCAATGGTCATACATTTTGAGATGTGGCAGCAGGCAGGGGCCGAACTATGCACATTCTTTGACCTATGAATGAGCCAGCCCTAGGGTAAGCCGTAGTTTCAATCAGTCTTTTTTTTAGGCCCTGAAAAAGATTATGAGCGTCACAGCCACGGGAGATAAAATAACTTAGAAACAAACCTACTAAAAATAATTAATAATATTAAACTCATAACTTTTTAAGTATATTTCAGAGAATCATAAAGACATTTCATAGCTTCCAAGCCTCGTTTTACGCTTAGCTATTAATTATCTTTAATAATCCGCTGAACCATTAAAGTCCATTAGAACCGACGTTAATGAGCAAGTTATTATGGTTTCATCGTTTATTACTGTTTCTTTTATTTAAATTTACCGCTTTTCACTTAATACGGTAACAACAAAAATATTTGTGATACCTACTATGTAATTACTGTAGTACGAGTAGGTACTTAACTTACTAGTAGCTCTGTGAACTGTAGATCTCAATATGATTAATAAATTAAAAAAAAAAAAATTAAAATTTATAATAATAGTTTCTGGCCAGTTATTTTCGTTATTTTATTTATATTTTTTTGTTATTTGATACCTAGTTGCTATCAATGGACCGCATGTATGTCCTATCATCGGACCGGTCCAATCATGGCAACTTAAGACTTAGTTTCTTTATGATGACTTAGTTTCTTAGTGCACAGATGGTAATATTCTGTTATTGATTTATATAAAAACGTTTAAATACTCTTAATAAAAAGTATATTAAAAGAAATAAAAATGTCAATTTCTATAAGTCTCCTTGATTGGACCATCAGCAAAAAAATCCTAAGTCCATTGATGGTGACTCCGTGGTCCAATCAAGGTGACCCTGGTCCAAACAAGGCAACAGTGCGAAAAATCCTTTTCACGTTTTTTCTCCTAGATTATTAAACTGTATTCATTTGTCTGTAAGTTAACGAATAAATCTGTGTCTCTAGTGAATAAGGGTACAAGTCTCAGGCAGCGTAGATGTATAAGGGTGTAAGTTCTACGTAACACTTATGCCCTTTTACACCTAAGCTGCGCGAGACTTGTACCCTTTTTCACTAGGTCTACAGAAATATATTTCAATGGTTCAAAATTATCAAATTTGTTTTAATTTCTTACATGAATTGTGTAAATTATAAGGCAGCGAAATTAAGTGGTCCAATGATAGCAACCTTCCCCTAGCTACTTTGTTTTGTTCGGCATTTTTTTTTACTTATTTTTATTTAAGTACATATATGTAGGTACTTGTTTTAAGCGCACGGATGAAATACATTCACTTTTATTCATTTAGAAAATCAAAGCCATTACGGTGCAGGAAATTACATAAATACAGTTTTTGTTGAATTTTACAATAAATGTTAAAATTTTCTTTTGCGAGAGTATTATTTACTCTTGGGAAAATATTAATGTTTTCCTTTGTGCTTTTCAACAGAAGAGAATTGATTGAATATTTAATGGCGTAAAATGTACAAACAACGAAGTGAAAGACCAACGAAGTTTTTAATGTGGCAATAACATAATATATTCATGACAATTGATACAAGTCGTTTTATTCAGAACGCCTATCATATTTTATTGAATTAATGTTATGAGTGTTATGAACAGACATTTTGTGGCAAAAACGAGTGTTTGAGAAAATGAAACATAGATAAATTTGTTATCGATAAGTCATAGGTAGATTAGGTAGATTAATATTTAAAATGTGTAACTTCTACTTACTGTAGGTAACTTACCGAGAAATTTCAATAATGCAAATCAATTACAAAGCGGTAGGTACATAATTTCTTTATTACATATATTTAGTGCTTAAAAATTAAAATATAAACTGTAGTTTACAGTGCCAAAATAATAGAAAACTACGAATATATCAAAAGAGAAGAAGATATTGAACGTGCTGTGTATTTCGCGGTAGCTATCTTCTTATGAAATGTAATAAATATCTAAGTAAGTAAGTATAACGTTAAGGAAACATCGATAACAGACATGTCGATATTTCGTTTTGTCAATCTCTTTATTTTGCCACAAAAACTTCGTCTGGTTATGACCGTCTGTGACGTAATCTGTGTTTCCGTGAGCTGCATTTAAAATTATTATTTGTTAAACACTACAACATATTATTGTTACAACATGTTATTTGTCGTTAACGGGTCTGTAAATTAATTACCTATGAAAATAATGTTTGTGATTTCACAAATAAAAACAACTCCAAGAGAAAAAAAGAAATCAACGAAAAAGGAATGCTAATTGACCACGAAAATTACTTAAGCAAACTTCCTCTTTGTTAAACCTTAATCAAACGGTACACTTTTTATGAGATTCTTGAAAACTAAGAATGGTTTTTAGGTAATTTGTGTGCGTAGATTACGAAAGTTTACGTAGATTACGAGTAGTGGGGGGGAAAGGGGGGTTTTGCGGTGGGGAATAATTTCCCGTTATCCGTTACGGAATAGCAAAATTTTGAATGAAGTGGGAAATAGTTTCCCACTGCCCGATACGGTTACGAACGTTTTACTAGTTAGTAGCTCCCCGGCTTTGCTTGGAATTCAAGTATGAGTTTTTAACGTTATTTTCAAAAATCAAAGAAATAAATAAAAGAAAAAAGAAAACAAAAAGAAGGCCCATTTTTTTTGTGTAACAGACAAACGGGCATATATTTTTATTTATGGAAACAAATTAAAATTTAGGTGGAGAACAAACACTGGGAAATAATTTCCCACTTGATGAAACCTACCAATTTTTTTATAAATCATAAGTTCAGGAACAAACAATGGGAAATAATTTCCCACTTACTAAAACCTTAAAATCTTGGCTAAATCATATCGTTATCACAATTCTTTTCAAGCAAAACACAGGGAAAATAAGTCTAGTTTATGATAGTATTCAGTGTATGCACGTACCAGTTTTTTTTTCTCAAAACACAAAAAAAAATGCCGTTTTTGCAAAAAAAAATCATGGCAACTGATATTGACTTTGACGTATGGTCACAAACGGTGCCCATTACAAATTCAAAATTCAAAATGTTACTAAGATTTTAAATCTGTATGGCTGGTATCGCTGACTGCTGCCATTAAAAAGATAAAAAATATTTGGTAAATTAGAATGAAGTGGGAAATAATTTCCCGTTATTTGATTAAGGGTTAACAAAACATTTACAAGACAGTAAATTTGTACGAGCCCGGTGAGTTTGCTAGAATTATAAATTTACCGTAAGGAAATAAGAAGTAAAATTTGAAACTTTAGGACAAACATTTATTTAGCGAGCGCGTGAAACAAGAAAACTTTCGTTTCTCCCACGGGCAACATTCGATTGAACGAATTATGCAAAAAGTTGGCATTCGCCAAGCCAGGTGCCCGGCCAGTGGTGCAACACTTATTGCCGAAGACTGTCCTATCGCAGCATTAAAAACCTGCCAACAACAAACTAGAATAATAATAGAAGTCTGCATGGGTGTCTAGCTAAGATAGCGCATAGGAACGAAACGAATTATTCATTTTAAAAACCTATCCAACGATACCCGACACTATTGGGACAAAGCGATTTTTTTTTATACTTTTAGTTTACCGTTCTGTCGCAATTCATGATTTATGTATCCATGACAAATTGTAGCTTTCTAGCACTAACGATCAAGGAGCAAAGCCTCGGATAAACAAACAGACGGACATGGCGAAACTATAAGGCTTTCTAGGGGACTACGAAACCCTAAAAATGACCCTACAACTCAAACTCAACTGCGTGCATGTTCACAGCGTCAAATATTGCAAACCCGCGCAATTGAAAGGTCTATTGACCAATCACATTGTATTTAATAGCGGGATATAGTGTATTGAGTGATATTCAAAGCTGCGGGAGGGCCATGTTTAGCGTAGGATGCCATAATTGCCGGTCCGTCACAACAGGCAGAGTTGAAAGAGGCTTTCTGTTCACAACAAAGCAAAAGGGAGCATTATTACAGCACCTAAGTCTTTAATTTAAAATCTTTAGTTAACCTTTATATTTGTGATTGTTTACATATTTTCACATATTAACACACGTATTAAAGTTAGAGAATATTCACATTCACTCACCACTGGAACGGGCTCCAAGTAGATCTATCATCATTACCACAGCTGACAGATGTTCATTGCTGGATTCGACCTACTAACTACAAGCATTTCCGCAATGATTTTATCTGTCACGCCCCGTCTTCATCCGAGAGAAGACTACATCTCGACCAGTTCAACATCATCAACATCATCATCATATCAGCCCTTTTTCGCCCACTTTTGAGAATAGGCCTCTCTTCTAGAACGCGGAGTACGCCACTTGTCCCGGTCAACTTTTCGGTAAGCTAACCTCATTCAGAAGTGACCCTAATATTTCGAATGTCGTCCCACTGCTGCAGGGTATAGCCCCCCTTCACGCCCGCCCCCCTGACGCCCGTCGTGCACGAGCCCAACCGCGCGAGCTCGTGCCGCCACCAGACCCCTAAGTTCCACAAAGCCGCAGATTGGCCAACATGACCACAAAGCCATGATGGCCAACAAGAAGAAAGAAAAAGAAGAAGAAGAGAAGAAAAGGCCGACACCTTAAACGTTGGCCCCAACAGACCGGGCTGTTGTCACAGCCCGCGAAAGAGACTGCCAAAATGGGCGAAGCCCAGATATGGCCACCTCACACCCCTCAACAGGGGAGTGTAAGAAGACAGAGCGCGAATGTCGTCCACCCAAGTAGACAACGGACGCCCGGCACTCCTTTCATCCGAATGCGACCAACAATCCGTTTAAGAGTAGCTGAATAATTTACAATTGAAATACCAAAGAGAAATGCCATCGTACTTTTTACAACGCTCTAGCTGTTCGTAAGAATGCTGTATCTACTATAGCTTACGTTCATCCTATCCTTAAATCTGTTCGGAAACTGAACCTAATGAGATCGTGAAGCCAATTTTATATTCATAACCAAGGAGCTTTTCACCGCAGTTTATTTTACTTTTAATAAATTTCAAAGAAATACTAATAGGTAAGTCAACTTAAAGTCTAATGCGAAGTTGAAAACAGTTTTAAAGAAAATTGTGGAAAATTGCTAAAAGGTTTTCGATACTACTGCATAAACGATTGCTACAACTTGCAATACAAATTAGACATTAAAAATGTAACACTTGCCTAGTAGAAATGCAAGGTTTATTTAGATTTAGATTAGATTTCTTTAATTCAAGATGAAAATTACACTATAAATTTGCTACATTCGTCAAAATTATGTTTATCTTCTCATCATGATCGTCAAAAATTACATTATAAATTTAAAATAATAAGATTAATTGTGTCTCCCAATAAGGATCGTCATGTACAGTCACCTGCAATAATATGTTACACAACGAAGGCCGCAAAAATATCTGACACGATCTTATTTGTAGAGCCATAGGAGCGTGTCACATATTTTTGCGGCCTTCAAAGAGTAACATATTATTGCAGGTGACTGTACAAAGAAAAACATGTCAAAGAATTGAATATATACCAAGTTAACATTAAGTCGAAGTCAACGTAAATAATTTGTAAGTGTCATTAAAATGTCAAATAAGATAAAAATATCACAAAAGAACAAAATGTCATATTTAAAATACAAATCAACAATTTAATAATATATAAAATTTCATATGTCGTTACAAATTCAATTCCATGTACTCATTTACAGATTACAGAGGGTTATCCAACAAAAGGTTTCTCAATTTGCGCTTAAATGTTTCGTCACACGGCTCATTTCTCAAATCGGCAGGTAGGTGCTCGTAGTAAGTCGGGCCGATGACTCGTGGGTTCTTTCTTGAAAGTGCCATGCGACGGGGAACTGTTCTCAGACGCCCTGCAGCTCGAAGCAGTTTGCCCGGAAAGTTAATACGTGCAAATTGGGATATATTCTGTCTAACATATATCAGTACATCGAATAGGTATTGTGAGTAGTGCGGGTAGTGCGTCATTATACGGTGAGAATCAAAGAGCTCTTTATAAGGGTGCCTGTCTTTTACACCGGCAAGTGTACGTATTGCGCGTTTTTGCATTATCAGAACTCTTTTTGCATCTGTTGAATTGCCCCAGAGCAGTGAGCCGTATGCCATGATAGAGTGGAAATGCGCAAAGTACACCTGCTTTAAGGCTTCTGTTGAGATAAGTGGCTTCAGTTTCCTCAACGCAAACGACGCACCACCCAATCGATCGCAAAGGTTGTCTACATGGCACTTCCAATTTAGAGTGTTGTCAATCATAAACCCTAAGAACTTACTCTTTTCGCACATGGGCATTGGAAAGTTAGCCATGCACGGTGGCAGTTGAACCTTTCGACCAGAAAACAACATAACATTTGATTTAGAATAATTAAGTAACAGCCCATTTGCTGAGAACCATGCCTCCAGTTGGATGCAAGCATCATGAATTTTTAAAGCCAGTAGGTCATAAGAGCTTGCACCAACTATTCACACAGCTCCAATATTCGATGGTAGGTCGTTGACAAATAACAAAAATAAGGTATTTCCAAGGGACGAACCTTGGGGAATACCAATATTTATATCTCCTACATCGGACTGGATTGACTTGCCGTCAGTAAGTAATTTCACGACTTGTTTGCGGTCTGACAAGAATGAGGTAAACAGTTCATGGGCAGTGCCTTTGATTCCGTATATTTTCAATTTGTTGAGCAGTAATTCGTGACTTATGACGTCAAATGCCTTTGAGAACTCGCACAGTATTGCGGCAATCTTATCCTTATCGTCTAACCC
This sequence comes from Cydia splendana, assembly GCF_910591565.1. Taxonomy (NCBI): domain Eukaryota; kingdom Metazoa; phylum Arthropoda; class Insecta; order Lepidoptera; family Tortricidae; genus Cydia; species Cydia splendana. Next base: position 18,343,926 of record NC_085967.1, on the reverse strand, counting down.
TGTCATGATAGAATCGAATATCCTGTATGTCGCGGTGGTTGTCGACATTTTTTGTCGGTAAGCGAATTGGTTTTCGGTGAGCAGGTTATTCGATTCTATATGAGTCATAAGGTGAGACGATAGGACAGATTCTACCATTTTTGAAATGGTGGGTACTATTGTAATAGGTCTATAGTTATTGACGTCACACCTGTCACCCTTACCCTTGAAAATTGGACACACTCTTGTTTTTTAGCACGCTAGGATACGTACCAGTTTCAAGAATAATATTTATGAGAATGACAAGTATGTCGCCAATAACAGGCCACAGACACATAATTTTTGGCGAAATGTCAAAAGCATCGACAGTGTCTCCTTTTTTTTTAACATTGAGTGTAAGGTCCTGGTCAACAGATCACGGGTGACGACCGGCAGAGTGTAAGAGGGTACATTGGTAGTATCTAAGTGCCTCTTAAGATAGCGTGTTGATAGCTCCATATCATTTCCTATTGCGTGTTTGCACCCTATCCCTAAAAAGTGCGTGTTAAACGTGTCTGGCAACTCACTACTCTTCACTTCTATATTGGTGATGGGATCGCGGAGACATATGTGGTTCCATCTTACTTTTGTGCCTACCTCCTCATTGACAACCTTCCATTTCTTTGGCTGTATTGCTGCTAGAAGCCAACCTACTCTCAGTGTGAGCTCGACGAGCCTGTAACGCAGTGATCTTAATTATGGAAGAGTAGTGCTCAATACAGTCAGTTAATATGGGGTTGTTGGGATACTGGCGTCTTATTTCGTGAAGGTCATTGTGCTTACGAACTAACTCCGTTAAGTCATCACTTAACCATGGTACAGTGTTATGTTTTTTATGCCTAATCTTCTTGAATGGAAAGTGAATGTTCATATATGTCAGAATATTAAATAATTTAGTAAATTTATAGTCAATGTCAAGGTCAATATTTTTTTTTTATTTTTTTTTATTTATTTAGAACACAAACAGTCACATAATGCAAATGGATTTTTAGTACAATGTAGTGTACTTAACATACTTAAGAAACAGACCTGGAGGTTCATTAATGAGTAGGTAATACATAATGTTAACATACATAATAACCGCAGAAAGAAAAAGAAATTTGAAATTATGAGCCATACATACTACTATAAATTATATTTACCAGTCTTCCAAACAAAATCAGTATTGTGTGAAATTATATAGAGGGTAGGTAAGTTGAAGATTGGTAAATAGGTTTAACATCAATTTATTTTACTATTTGGTAGGTAGGACAATCGGAAAGTTACATTTATACATTTTGTTATTTAAAACGATGTTTAATACTTAAAACTAAAACAATTTACGTTTAAGTTCAATTTTGAGACTAGACAAGGAAGAGTGAAAAGGATCAATATCATGTAAATGCTTATTAACATAACTAGGGACTCGTCTGAAAAAAGTGTGCCGAGAGTAATTCTTACGAGCAAAGCTGATATGAAATAGAGATCTGGAACGTAGGGGGAGGTGCGGGCAACTGAAAGTGACTAATTCTAAGAGATTCGGACATTTCATTATTCCATTAACCCTTTACCTACGGGTGTCAACCAGAGTTGCCAGTAAGGCAACACCGCTGCAGTACGGGTGTCAACTATAGTTGATCGAAGTAATGGTCGTGTTCAACATTTTTTTAAATAAAACGAGACCTTGTGGCTTGGTAATAGCGGTCACATTATGCACTGTGATTAGTATAGATACAAAGAAAAAAATATCATAATATTTCGGTAGATGGCTCTGACATAAACATAATTTTAAAATTACCGCATTTTTGCTGGCAACTGGAGTTGACACCCGTACTGCAGAGGTGCTAATAATTGAATTCAATATGGCGGACAATAGTGTTGTTTTCAAATTTCATCGACTTGTTGTCGATATGAGAGTACGGCGTGGGAGTGTTTGGAGTGTTATTTTTAGTGTTTTTTTACCGTTTTTGGTTAAAATATTGGAATTTAACGTGTTATAAAATCATTATTAGGTACTATTGTATCTAATAATAATTTCACCACAATCATAACTTGTTAAATTTCAGTTTTACATTTACTAGGTTATCGATATATCGACAAATGCGTCGATAGACGCACATCACTATTTTCCATAAGTGGCAAATTGTTTTAGTGCAACGTTTTTTGTGATTGATATTTATGCATTATTTTCATAATTATCGTTATTTAAGTGTTTATTTGTGTTAAGTATATTATAAACTAATGTTCTTAAACGTAAACTTGTGAAATCCGCGAGTAGTAACTTAAAAATCTTCAATTTCTTAGTGACTGGTATATTGCTTGATAGCAGAAAAACAAGTGAATATTATTACTCCAAGTGATTATTTATTGATTAAACACATTATACTTATTGTGTGTGTGAAGTTTCAAGTGTGTAGCTGTAATACTTCAAAAGTTACAAGTAAGTGAAATTATGCCTAACCGCTGACTCTCGCCAAAACATGCCCGTATTGGGCGGTGACGGAGCGATTTAATAGCCCGTAGGTAAAGGGTTAAGAATTTTGAATAAGAACATTACATCTAAATAGTGTCTTCGGTTATAAAGGGAAGGAACACAAAAATGCTTCGCTGCTAACGAAGTACGTTCGAAATAATTGCCCGTTCTGTAACAGAGAGATTTTAGAAAAATATTTTGGATCCTTTCCAGGCGATCAATATGAACTTGATACTGAGGTGTCCACACAACACAACCAAATTCAAGTATACTCCTAACAAAGGAATAGAACAATAGTTTATAAGTATTGGGGCGCCTGAAGGGCTGTCCGATCCTGAGAATCATCCCTAACTTCTTATAAGCTCGCTTACATATATTATCAATATGTAAACTAAAATTTAATTGTGAGTCTAAAGTAACACCTAAGTCCCTAATGGAAGATACCCGGGCTATATTTTTCCCAGCTAAGGTGTAATTGAAAATTACCGGATCATTTTTACGATTAAAGCTGATTATGAAACATTTTTCATTATTCAAGAAAAGATGATTATCTGAACAATAGCGGGAAAAGTTATCCAAATCATGCTGTAATGCACGGCAATCTGCTTCCGATGACACAGCTTTGTAGATTTTTGTGTCATCTGCATAGACGAGGTGCTCAGAGTTTCGAAAACAGGTTGCCATGTCATTGACATATAAGATAAATAGTAAGGGACCAAGATGCGATCCTTGGGGTACTCCGGAAGGTATAGGAAGAAAGCAAGAAGTATAACCCTTCAAGGCAACCGCCTGACTGCGATTGGACAGGTAAGACTTTATCCATCTAAGGAGGTCGCCGTGTATACCGAGCTCAAAGAGTTTCTTGATTAAGTTATTATGGTTAATTTTGTCAAAACATTTCGAAAAATCAGTATACACGACGTCCACCTGACAGCCAGAAGAAATCCTATTGATAATAAAATCGGTAAAGGTCAGGAGATTTGTATCCACGCTACGACCTTGACAAAAACCGTGTTGGCTAGGGGCAATGTGCTGAGAGAAAGCAGAAGTAATCTTGTTGTAAACGATCTTCTCAAAGATTTTAGCAAATATGTTTAATTTACTAATGGGCCTGTAATTAGTGACTAGGTTCGCATCACCACTTTTATAAATTGGTGTTATCAAGGCTTTTTTCCAAGAAGAGGGAAACTGGCCATGAGCAAAGGACTTAATAAAAATTTGAGTTAAAGGCACTGTCAATTCACGGGCGCACATTTTAATGAAAAGGGGATGAATCAAATCGGCATCACTACCCTTCTTAATATCTACTTTCTCTAAAAACTTAAAAACGCAATCCTCGGAGATTTCAACGGTATTAAGATCAATCAAGGAGTCATTAGCTACATGCAAATAATCGGGTAAGGTAGAAGAATCAGTAACAAAATCAGAGTTAAAATATCTATTAAAAAAATTACTAATTATGTTACCATCTTTAGAAATCTCACCAAGGTAAGACATTTGGTCGGGTACACAATTACTAGGGAATTTTGACTTCATAAACGACCAAAAGTAAGTAGGATCACTGTGTATTCTATCCTCAGCCAACGAAATAAAATTATTATAGCATTCGGAGGCTAATTTGTGTTCTCTTTTTCTCAATAAAGTAAACTCCGCCCTATCAAGGGGATTACCATATATTTTCCACCTTTTATGGACTGATAGTTTTTGTTTGCGAACTTTTATTAGTGCACGAGAAAACCAAGGAGGGTATCCAGTATTACTATTAACGCTTTTATGTGGAACATGACTGAGAATAAGTGTTCTAAGAACCGAATAAAAATACGTAACTGAATCCTCAACATTCATGTTATTCATACACGACCAATCGGTCTCAGATAATTCCTTGCGGATAAGGTCATAGTTGCCGCGGTAAAAAATCGGTCTAGTACATTGATTGGGCAATAAGCGCGGCAAATAACTCATTAAGTTTAGGGCTAGTGAAATATTCAACGCTTTGTGCTGCGGATCCTCTTGCGTAAGCGGTGACGAGCAGGCACCAACCGTGCAATCTACATTGGCCATTACTAGATCCAACACACGTCCATTTATATTAGAACAATTGTTATATTGGCTAACACCAGTTAGAGCGACGAAATCGGAAAGAACTATAGCAGTTGGATCTCCATTAGTCTCAATATTGAGGCGATTTGACACCTCACACAGGGACCATGAGGCATAAGATACGTTAAAATCACCTACTAGAACGAAAATATCATCCGGGTAGGTATTCATTATCCTAGCAGCATTATCAAAAAAGCAACGCAGAGAATTGATATGATTGTCATTATGTGGAAAGTAAACACAAGCAATATGCAAGAGCGGCCCATGCGCCCGCGGTCGGTCGGCCGGCTGGCGGCGCGAGGCGCGCGGGGAGTGGGGCGCGGCGCCGGCGCAGGCCCGCGGCTCCACGGTGAGCCACAGCTCCTCGTGCCGCTGCGCCGCGCACCACTCGTCCCGGCGCGATACACTGAGACCGCGCCGCACCGCCACAAGCACGCCTCCTCCGCGCTGTGCAGTTCGCCCCGCTCGATCCCGTCTATACACCTCATACCTGCTATCAAAATACTCACTACTATAAAAGTCAGGGTTCAGCCATGTTTCAGATAAGCAAATGAGGTCATAGCTCGAGTTAATTACGCTAGATAAAAAAGAATGTGACTTTGTTCGCAATCCCCTAACGTTCTGATAATAGATTGAGATGCTATTATCTATTATTGATGAATAAATTACTACAATTATAAGAAAACATTACTTTATTATTTTTATTCAGACGAGTCAATACAGGTATTAAAACTAGAAATGAGATCCTGTGAAATTCTGAACTATTATCCTTCCCATAGGGTTTACAATGTAACAAATGGCCTAGTACACGAACACGACTTACGTAATTACTTTTATGAACACATATCAACACCAACATTGAAAATCTATAGCGAAAGTTATTTTTATGCCAGTTATCAAACTTTAAGGGTCATTTTAATTTCTTTAGGTCAGCTTCGCTAGTTATGACATAAACTTTAGAGCTATCACTCTTTCGCATGTGTATTTTGCACTGCTTAACCCATAGGTAACTGTAATTCAACTCGGCTTTCCTGTCACGGGCTTGCCTAAGTAGTATCTTGTTTACAGCCGTGAGATGATCGTTCACGTAGACAGGAACCGCCGGGCCCGGGAGACCGGCGTCGGCGCTGGTGAGGCCGCGGCGCGCGCGCGCAGCCGCCACCAGCTCGTCCTTGCGACGTCGCTGGCAGAAACGCACGATGATCGCCGGAGGCCTGGGGTCCGCGCGGTTTCCGCTACCCACGGATAACGGGAAACGGCGTACGCGATGTATTGAGTCGACATCAGTTTCAAGCAGACCAAAACCAACCCTCAAACATATATTATTTAAAATCGACATTAAATTCTCGTTGTCTTTTTGAGGAACGCCACTAATTTCGACATTGTTCAGCCGGCAAAACTGGTCTCTGTCACGTTCATTCGCCTTTAAAGTAGCAAACTCAGCCTCCAGCTGTTTCAGATTGGCTTCAATAGATGGGAGGCGGTCAACTTTACTCTCTGTGAGGGTAAGCCGCACATCGAAATCCTCTAATCGATTTTCAATCAAGTCGAACTTCCCCTCGAGATTGGCAATTCCCTGATTTGCTTGGTCAAGCCCAGTTTGCATTTTTTGCATTTGCACCTTAAAACCTTTGAACTCCTTAACAAGTTCAGACAGCGAGTCATTGTTTTCTGACTGACGGCATGGGATGCACCTCCAATTGGATTTTTTCTCTGCTGTCATCCTCTTATAAGTGTTTTCGAGCATTCCGGAGCACCTATAGTGGTAGTATCCTCCGCAAAAGGAGCACGGTACATCACCCTCACCAACAAAATTATCACCGCACTTATTACACGAAGACATTTTGGACTCAACCGTAACAGGTCGCGAATACGGCTTAGATTTCAATGGCACAAATTAATTATGCAGTTAAACGCGTAAGTTAACAATAACACATAACCGGTCGCTGGCGCGCTCGATCGCTAACTGATATTGTAAATAAAATTAAAATCATAATTATCAAGGTCAGTATAAAATGAATGGAATGAATTTGCACTAAATAAGCAGCGGCGCTCAATCACCTCATTTGATTTTTGGTCATGTTCAGTAGTCAACTCAAACTTTTGAGCGGTATGGTCGCTTATCGCAGTAACCAACGGTGTCACTGAGAGCATGTCGGGCGCAATGTTGCTTAGACCGCAGTCAATGGACGTCGCACAATCCGCAGTCTCCCGAGTTGGAAACGTTACAGTGTTACGACATCCATAGGCCCGTAATACATCATTAGTGCGTCGTTTTAAACTAGAGTCTAATAAAAAATCTACATTATGGTCGCCAATAATGAGAAACCTTTTGTTTTCGTCAGTTAGCTTCCTTAATAGTAATTCCAAATTCTCAATATAAATGTCAAAGTTACCATTACCGGTTCTATACATAACATTTTAGGCGGTTTTTAACACCCGACGCAAAAAGAGGGTTATTATATGACGCCAATGTCGGTCCGTGGCATCGTAGTTCTTCAATGACTGGGGCCGTATTTTCGATGCGATTATTTTTACCTGAAAGCGTATTAGTAGCGAATGAGTTCGTGTATATGGACAGAAATAACACAAAATTAACAAAAACATTTACTGTTAAACCTGGTATTATTCAAAAGAAATGCAAACTTCTAATTACGCAGCCCTCTGACTTTCCACAAACTGCCCCAAAAATCTGTCCATCGGGAATACAGCCGTAAAAATATAATAAAGGGCACTTTGTTGGCTTGGTCGCCGATGAGCAACCTCGGGCGCTGTAAAATTCTGTCACGGCAATTTTGCAAGTGCGTGCCTGTCAAGGTCCCTTGCGACTAATCCTTGGACTAATACTCCCTGTACACAGCTTAACATATTGTGCAATTTCTTTGTTTTTTATTGCCCATCATTACGCACGGTTTGCGTAAACGAAGGGCAAAAACTTTGAGATATGGGCAGAAAGTAGGTAAATGCTCATCCTCTGGGTTGTAGCGTTTTGCATCCCTTCTTTGGCTTAGCTATTCTAATCGATTTGGTCCTTCGATTGGTGCGTGCATTTTTTTTTATACCACATCGGTGGCAAACAAGCATACGTCCTGCCTGATAGTAAGCAATCACCGTAGCCTATGCCGTAGCATTTGAACTGAAAAGGGAAACTACATCTTATTGACTAATCGATGAGAAGATGTGCCATCGCAAAGTTTCCGATATGGTGAAATTTCCACTTGGAAAATGTATCGAAACATTTTATATTTTTGTATAGGACTCGAAATGATCCATTTCCAAAATGAAAGTTTCCTTTGTTACGTAAGAAATGTTCCTGAAATTTCCGAAAACTTTTCTAACTTTTTAAATACTTGCACAGCTGTAGTGAGAAAAGTTTCATGTCAGTTGCAAAGCGTTCATTAAAGAGACGTTAGAAAAACTTTTCGAAAAAAGTCAAGAATTCCGTGAGCGCGGGTGAATTATATTTAGGTACACCTACCTGATTCTGTTCAAAACAAATAAAACATTTACTTCTTTACAAAATTTCAGAATAAACCCTTCAAATAAAGGCCTCCCCATAAATTGCCCTTGGGAAACCACACATTTCCTTATCGTAAGACATACGATAATGTAAATACGCCATTATCCGCTATCCTGACAATTTTTAACGCTTACTGAGTAATCCATTACTGGGGTTATCTACGCTTTGTTCCGAATCGCTTGTTCCCGACGGCATTGTTTGTAATTTTGAGAGCAGATTAACTTTTGCCTGAAACAGGGCCAGACGTAAAAGTACCTGGGTCATTCTCTGAGAATATGTCTGCGGTTGCGTCTCATTGCCACGACTCTTTTCATACATTTTGTAAGGGCAATTAGACCGCAGCCATGTTTTTGAGAATGACCCGCCTACAAGTTATTACTCTAGGTTTATCAGAATTGAAACTTGAAGAACTGAAATGGCTATTTTGAAGTTACAGTCTCAATAAGAATTATAACACAAAACTTTTTATATTTGTCATTCTAACCTAAAATCGTTGAAGTCTTTCCAAAAATGCAATGGAAGGCGCTCCGCGCTTCTCCTCAGGATTTTTTCTCTACTACTGCTAGGTACGTTTACGTATACAGTCTAAAAATATCATTAGGTACACCTATCTCAAGTAAGATAGTGACAATTCAGTTTAAGTACCTACTTATTTATAACTACATATATGTTACATTATATCGTTTTAACTCTAGATATAATTTAAGTCTTTTCTAGAACGTCCAACTCAAATCAAACTCTATTTCTAACGAGTTTAAAAGCTCAGTCAGGCCTATTAGTAGAAGAGCCGGCCGCAAATTTTCTAACCGACTTGATACCACGATGAAATGCACAATGGTTTCCCATAAAAGTGATGCTAAGACCGAATTCGATAGTCTGCCACGGCGGAACTTGCCGAAAGTACGAAAAAGAAGGCCACTTCCGGTGCGAAAAAAGGGGGCTGATTTAACCCATCTGATACCGAAATAATAGTAATGGCAGCAGTTAGAAATTGACATGTGGACACAGAAAAGCGAAGTCTGCCAGTATTTTTTTTGCCGGAAGTGCTTGGCAGACGCTCTCAAAGGTGGCCACCAGGACCCCTAATTTAACCCATCTGATACCACCATGAAACCAATTCCAGTCGGTAGGTATGAACCCTCATGTCAGGAATATATAAGTCTGCCAAGGCTTTTCCTGCCGAAACACCTTGGCAGACGAGATTATGTGAGCAAGGTAACCATCGGTTACCCTACACTAACCCATCTGATACCACCATGAAACCAATTCCAGTCGGTAGGTATGAACCCCCATTTTAACATAATCTCGTCTGCCAAGGTGTTTCGGCAGGAAAGGCCTTGGTAGACTTATATATTCCTGAAATGAGGATTCATACCTACCGAAAGGAATTGGTTTCATGGTGGTATCAGATGGGTTAATGTACGGTAACCGATAGTCATCTTGCTTATAATCTCGTCTGCCAAGGTGTTTCGGCAGGAAAAACCATGGCAGACTTATGTATTCCTAAAATGGGGGTTCATACCTACCGACTGGAATTGGTTTCATGGTGGTATCAGATGGGTTAGTGTAGGGTAACCGATGGTTACCTTGCTCACATAATCTCGTCTGCCAAGGTGTTTCGGCAGGAAAAGCCTTGGCAGACTTATATATTCCTGACATGAGGGTTCATACCTACCGACTGGAATTGGTTTCATGGTGGTATCAGATGGGTTAAATTAGGGGTCCTGGTGGCCACCTTTGAGAGCGTCTCCCAAGCACTTCCGGCAAAAAAAATACTGGCAGACTTCGCTTTTCTGTGTCTACATGTAAATTTCTAACTGCTGCCATTACTATTATTTCGGTATCAGATGGGTTAAATCAGCCCCCTTTTTTCGCACCGGAAGTGGCCTTCTTTTTCGTACTTTCGGCAAGTTCCGCCGTGGCAGACTATCGAATTCGGTCTTAGCATCACTTTTATGGGAAACCATTGTGCATTTCATCGTGGTATCAAGTCGGTTAGAAAATTTGCGGCCGGCTCTTCTACTATATTCGGATTTCGAGATAATCACAAGATCTTGAGACGATTTAGAGATCAACTAGATCTACATTAGATATCGACTAGATGTGACTTGGATATCTAAGGGCCGGCACACATACCCACGATACGATATCGTATCGTGGGACGACGCGACGTCGTATCACGTTGCGACGTCGTGTCGTAGAAATTTACGACGTCGTATCGTGGGCACTAAACGACGCCGTGTCACGTTGCGACGTCGTGTCGTAGAAACCTACGGCGTCGTATCGTGAGCACTATACTTCGAGCAACACGGAAGGGAGGCGGCATTCGCACTATTTCCCCTCTGCCGAGGTACAAGATTAGCGCGTCAATCTAATCTAGCGCGGGTAATAAAACTAGTTGCACTTAGATTTTTCACTAGACCGAGTCCAGACGCACGCGTGCACTGCTGCACAAAAATGCCTGTTTGCTCGGTTTTTTGTTATAAAAAGAGGTCGGGGACATCAAATTTACAAAAAGAAAGTGTTACATTTCACATGTAATATTTTTTTTTTACATATCATACGTTTAATTACATTCAATCACAATTATTATATTTTAGTCTCATGTAATTGTTGGATTTATCGATTTTGCTCGCTCAGTACAAATTGCGGATCGGTCGAGCGACAAATCCGACTTCTCATCTCTCAGAATACAATAACATACTTCAACGAAAATGTGTTAGTGTGCGTGTTGTGACACTTGTCACTCGTCCGTACACAAAAAGAGATCGAGGTTTGCAAGATTTGTCTTTGACGTGTGTCATTTTCTATGTATTTGTGTCGTCATTACAGATTGGATTTTGTATGTAAGTGTGTGAGAAGTGCGACTGTGTGCACCTTTCCCCCCGCGAAAAATGGCAGAAAGATTTGTACGGTGAGATATCGCTTGGGCCCCTCCCTTCCGATGTGTCGGAAGCCGGTGTTGCTCGAAGGCACTATACGATGCCGTATAACGTTGCGACGTCCTGTCGTAAAAACCTACGACGTAAACTGTAAGTAAACTCTCTGCGACTTCTTAGAGGTAATAGCACCAAGACAAGAATATATCTGTTGCAATCCTTATATTTATCTTGATTAACCGCGATAGTTGTTTACATTTTCAACGTCATGGTAGTAACATGCCGTAAATGTTACCATGGTTACTAGTATAATTTGACACTGGGTTAACGGTTTAACCGCTTAACCCCGGGTTGGTGGGTAGTGCAAGTGGCCCTTAATGGTAGAGTGTACAGATAAATGAAAATAGGTAGGTACTTTTACTTCTGTATGAAGAAGATTTAAAGCTTTGAAAACAAAAAAATACAGTTGTCTATTACACAACTATTAAATTACTTCTATTAAACGGTTTTATACAAATAATTCAATATTTGTGAAAAATTCTTAATGAATAATTTTCCACGATTTATATTTTATTGACAGATATTCATATGTTATGAAAGACGTGACAGATAGACGGACGGACAGAGTCATAAGGGTATTTTGTACGGAACCACCTTTTTGGTACGAAACCCTAAAAAGCATGTATTAAGAATAGCGCTAAAATTTTCAAATTTCTAAATATATTTAATTCATAACTTTTATTATTTTGTTTTCATACAATATATATACAGTGGTACTACTAAACGAAATTAATAACTAGCTTAAATCTAAAATAGGCCCTTGAGGCATTGTACCAAGAATGCTGGCGGCATTTCCTCGCTGTATCGCAATGTTGTTACGTTGTGCGAGGTAGCCGCCAGCTCTTCGGTCACCATTCATAACTTGATGTTTCAGAGGGACAATACAGTGATCCCCACATATGCATGTAGTGACTGTTTACCGTCATTGCCATTATCTACTAGAGCCTTTGCGAGCCCAATGGTCACGCCATTATGAAAAATGCCTGGACTTGTCGTATCAAGGCATATGACATATGAGTATAATTATTAATTTGTTGTGCTAACGGTACTTTCGAATCGTAGTCTGATTGTGGTCGACTAATACTACGATACGATATCGTGTCGTGAATCAATCTATTTACATCGTAGATTTCCACGTTACGGCGCCGCAACGTGACACGACGCCGTAAAATGCCCGTCAACGCGATGCCACACGACGTCGTAACGTTACACGACGCCGCAACGTGAGACAATGTCGCGTCGTCTCACGATACGACGTCGTATCGTGGGTATGTGTGCCTGCCCTAAGTCATAACTTGTCGAAATCGTTCAAGAGGACCTCCAGAATCGCGGAAACGTCAAATTTGACATATCTATCTTACAAATATCTTTAAATTATCCGTATCGTAACTTGTTGAAGTCTAGTAGAAATCTAATTCATTTTCCGAATCGAGCCGAGTGTCAACAAATGAACTGAAACCATAGATTTAGATATTCAGTCAGTTACTGAAACAGTTAATATTGTCAATATATTTCGCTACGCCATTATAAATTCTTTTGTATTACTTTTTAATACCTAGTAAAATAATTTATACATAGAATTACAAATAACATTTGTGATTGCTTTTAGACTACCTATATGTGCAGTCACCTGCAATAATATGTTACACAACGTAGGCCGCAAAAATATCTGACACAATCTTATTTGTAGAGCCATAAGAGCATGTCACATATTTCTGCGGCCTTCGAAGAGTAACATTATTGCAGATCACGAAAACTCATATATTATCTCCTTTATTGCTGTGTATTTAGGTAAATGACGCTAAGTTTGTGTTATTTTAGTACCATTTCTGCGAATTATATTTAACTTCTTAACTCTGCAGACTTCGACTCTCATTAAACTTTAAAGTTAGTTCTCCAGAATTATAAACAATGTTAATCATATGTTACGGGTGTGTTATGTTCAAAACTTAAGTGATATTAAATATAATGTCTTAATAAAACAGTAATCAATACCCGACACTTTTTCTCGTATTAGGATCGAAAAAGCTCGTGATTCTAAAGGGGCCCACTGATTAACAGTCCGCCGGACGGTATCGGCCTGTCAGTTAGAACAAAATTTTGACAGTTCCGAACAACTGACAGGCCGATATCGTCCGGCGGACTGTTAATCACAATTAAGTGGAAATATTTAATATAAAAAATCCAAAACCTAAAATGCAAGTTGGGGTTACAACTTTAAATAGAAATGCCCGTTTCCTTATTGTCTATTTATAAAACTAAAACACAAATAAGTAAAGAATACCGCATAGAAAATTAAATCAGATATACAATTTAGTTATACCTACAAAAGGTTAAAGGTATGTAAAATCATACAAAAATAACTTAAATATATTTAGTTAGACTGAGTATAGAGGCAAAAGGTATTTAAGTACATTTTCCTTTATGCCTTGTAAATACAATTGCACATCTCTGTTAGCAAATATTGAAATGAGAAAGATTCTTGCAATTTATGCCTTATTATACAGAACATAGGGTTGACATTCCGTCTGAAACTTTAGTAAAATAGAAGACTATTAGCAGTTTATGGAATTCCAGTGGTATCGTTGTGATAGCCAATAAGTGGGTAGCAGCTGAAGCAGATTATTGAAGTATGCTTGTTAATGTTGCGCCATTTTATATTTGAGCGGGTTCTTAATTCGATAACATAATCTATTTACGATTTTAATACCTACCTACAGTGTGAATTTTTATTATTTTTCATTTCTTATGCTCTGAAAGTGGGTCATTGTTGTTCTATGAAGAGTGCATAAAGTGATACGTTTCTGCTCTAGGGCATTATACTTTCCAAGTACGTTTTATAGATTCTTTTAAAGATAATCAATTAAAATTTAGTTTTGAATGGATTTGCTAAACACCTGAATCTACTTCATATTAACTACATAAAAATTAAAAACCGTTCTGAATATTATCCATGTATGGAACTAAGTTTGGATGAGTTCTCCAAAACCATTAATTTTCGTTACACGTACATGAGTTACATGGCAGTCAAATCGCTATCTTTTAAGGAAAGGGATAGGTACCCTGTATGGATATAATAGAAATCATTCATGTACTTCGACTAGTTTAATATGTAAGGAAGTATTTTAAGTTTCGTGTGTTCTGTTTTCTGACTCGAGAAATAAAATCCACTTTAAAGCGAAGTGAATCCATCCCTGTATACTAAACGTTATCTGCAAACTAATTTAAACACATTGACACAATATTAATACTTAAGCAGGTACTTATGGGCTCAAATAGCATTCGCATTCGCTATCGTTGTGATAGCCAATAAGTGGGTAGCAGCTGAAGCAGATTATTGAAGTATGCTTGTTAATGTTGCGCCATTTTATATTTGAGCGGGTTCTTAATTCGATAACATAATCTATTTACGATTTTAATACCTACCTACAGTGTGAATTTTTATTATTTTTCATTTCTTATGCTCTGAAAGTGGGTCATTGTTGTTCTATGAAGAGTGCATAAAGTGATACGTTTCTGCTCTAGGGCATTATACTTTCCAAGTACGTTTTATAGATTCTTTTAAAGATAATCAATTAAAATTTAGTTTTGAATGGATTTGCTAAACACCTGAATCTACTTCATATTAACTACATAAAAATTAAAAACCGTTCTGAATATTATCCATGTATGGAACTAAGTTTGGATGAGTTCTCCAAAACGATTAATTTTCGTTACACGTACATGAGTTACATGGCAGTCAAATCGCTATCTTTTAAGGAAAGGGATAGGTACCCTGTATGGATATAATAGAAATCATTCATGTACTTCGACTAGTTTAATATGTAAGGAAGTATTTTAAGTTTCGTGTGTTCTGTTTTCTGACTCGAGAAATAAAATCCACTTTAAAGCGAAGTGAATCCATCCCTGTATACTAAACGTTATCTGCAAACTAATTTAAACACATTGACACAATATTAATACTTAAGCAGGTACTTATGGGCTCAAATAGCATTCGCATTTCACCCGCATCGTAGTCGAGCCACTTCGCGAAGTTAATGCACATAGCTGACCCGCTTCGCGAAGCAAACGCAAAGATGAATTGCATTTTCGTTCTTCTGTTTTATTTTTGTACGGACGCGTTTGCGGCCAGTGTTGATGTCAAAACGTATAGTGGTTACAGAGAATATCAGGTGATAGGAGACAAAGAAAGTCTTGATAAATTTGAGGAATGTGTAAAAAGTTTTGAGGCAAGTATTCAATTCATTAAGTTGATGATTTCAAATAAATTTGCTACTTTTCCAAGTAATCTTAGAATCATAAACGCTTTTTTAAATTACTTAACATTTTTTTAAGTAATTAAATAAGCCTTAACTGTATAATATTTTCTTCTCTTAATATTTCTTCTTAAACAAAGTTTAATCGTTCACTAAAGGCTTTCTTTTAGACTGAGCTCTCCCTTTATAAATAACACATTCAGGGTCAAGAACCCGACTATCGGGTCCACTGTTCGTAGCGACTACGCGCTCCATACGGCGACACCGTGGCTCCGCGCTACGAGCGTAACCCTTAGCACTTAGTGGCAATGGCAATGAATGTGATAAAGGTATATTATAATGATATAAAGATGCCTAGATAGTTATTCTTACAACAAAATTGAAAACACCTTTAAGCCACTCTTAAAGCTAAATACAAGTATAGAGTCAGACCAAGATAAGTCTTCAGCGATTTTGATAGCACACGCAGTGCAATTATTTTAAACTTCAAACTTCTATGAAATTACTACGTATAAATAACACTTGCACTGTGCTATCAAAATCGTTGCAGACTTGATCTAACTCCAACATTGGTTATTAACTGTACCCTAAATCTAATTCCAGGAACAGTTTCTCATTAAGCGCTACAGTGCAACTTCGCTTCAAACGCTCGTGTCACCGGAGCTAGTGGCCTTTTTTGACGAATACGTTCAAAAGCTAAACCTACAAGCTACGCTTGTTTTTGACGATATATCCGAGTGAGTTTGAAATTAGATTAAATTTACACATCACTAGCGCGCAGATTACTTCAACTACACTCCTCGGACAAATTTAGAGTAACGCAAAAAAAGTTTAATTACTAATTTTGTAATTACTTTAATCCAGTAATTAAACCTTTTTTGAGTTCCTATAAATTTGTCCATGAGTATATGTATGTGGTGACTTGATATGTAGTATTTTTAACCGTTTTAATCCAGGGTAAATGCCGTGAATAGCAATGCACGCACGAGAACTTTCCAAAGTTGCGAAACTTTCCACATGAGAATTTCTCGGTAACTTCTGAGAATGTTCTCGAGAATGAGAATTTATTTATTTATCGTAGTTTATACCATGAATATTCACGATAGTTTAGGTGTAGTATCCTTACCCCCAGAAAATTCCGACTTTTGGCCTACCGGTCAGAAAAATGTATGACGGCCCGGCCAAACGGTCAGACCTAGGTAGGGGGTGCTCGACCAAATGTCATAGAGGGACCCTGGCAGTTTTTGACGCGGCCATGTTTTTTTCAATATGGCCGACTTTTTTTTTTTCAAGTTTGTCCTAGCGCGCTGAAATTTTGGTCACGGAATCTCGAGGTCCCCTAGATACCTATGAAACAAAAATTATTGGAAAAATGCTACAATTACGGGAAAACTGGCCACTTCTATTTTGTATGGCAGCTTTTAAACGGTGGGTGATAGGTGGGGGGTGCTCGACCAAATGTCATAGAGGGCCCCGAGACAAAAAAAACTGCATTAAAAAAATCAAAATCGCCGACTTTTTTTTTAATTTTTCAAGATGGCGGAACAATAAATTTCCATGTTGCAGAATGTTCTGAGAACGTTTCCGCTTTTTGGGAATGTTCTGCAATTTGTACTGCTAGCCGTGAAAATTTAACGGAAAGTAGACTATAATTATATTTGCAAGGGTAGACTCCAAACAAAACCTTAAAAGAGCTGAATCGATAAAAACATACACACAAAAAACATACGTTACGCTACATAGGTACCATATTTAGTAAACAATGTAGCCGATGGATCTGACCAACAAAATTTTAAAAACAAGTATATTTTTAACTACGAGGTAAAAAGTTAAAACCCGTGGAATTGCCATAATTATCTTCCGTCGCAACTTTCACGCGGCGCGCCATATATTTTGTTCGCTTCTAATCTGGACGAACTTGTAGGTATATTTTCAATAGAGTTTTGATATTTTGAATATATTTTTAGAATAATACAGCAGGAAAAAGCCCCCAGTCTAAGAAAGAAGGGTTTCTCTTGGTCTGCATACTACGACATTGATGATGTAAGTTTAAACCCACTTTTTATATTTTGTTATTTCTTCTTTTATATCCACACGGTATAGCTGCATTTTTTTTCCAGAATTTCAAACCCTTGACTTTTTTATGAGAGCGCCACGTATCACAATACTATGTGACATGTTAAACGAGTATAAATCGCTAGCGTCAATTTATCTAGCTTCTTTTCAATATATTTTTTTTTTGTTGAAAGCACTCTAAATTTAAACTGCATGTCTAGTTTTCTAATAATGAAGTATCCACCACAAAACTTATCTTCCAACTCATAATTCCTAACAGATATACGGCTACCTCCAAAACATGAGCGCGACGTACCCTCAATGGACCGAGCTGGTGGTGGGCGGGGAGAGCTACGAAGGCCGACAGATCAAGGGGCTGAGGATCAACACGCCAGAAGGCAGGGCCGAGGGCAAGCCAGCTGTTTTTATCGAGTCTGGCAAGTTTTACTATTACCTAAACATTTATACAGTTACGGATAAGCTGGCGGTGGGAACGTTACGAAGGTCGACAGATCAAGGGACTGAGGATCAACACGCGAGAAGGCAGGACCGAGAGCAAACCAGCTGTCTTCATTGAGTCTGGCAAGTTTTACTATTAAACATTTATACAGTTACGCAGGTAACTGTACAAATGTTTAATGAAAATATGGTCTAGGGCTAGGGCAAAATAAATAATGTTTCTGTAAACATTATTTATTTTGCCCTAGACCATATTTTCATTCAGTGCGTAAATTCAGGGTAAAACGAAAATTTCTAAGGGAGGAATCACATTTAATATCACATTAAACTTTTTCTATCTTATTCTATTCTATTCTAATATTGATTATAAAACAGAAAAACTTCACAGTCTCAAATAGTTATTGAAAAAGACCACCCTCGAACTTTTTGCAGGCATCCACGCTCGGGAATGGATCACCCCCGCCACAACGACCTATTTCATCAATCAACTGCTCACGAGCGACAATCCTGATATCGAGGCCCTGCGGAATCAATTTGACTGGCACATTTTTCCGAGTGTCAACCCTGATGGCTATCACTTTAGTTTTACTAAAGTATGTTTTTAACTTTATTAATTTTGTAGTAACTTTAATATTTTTGCACTTACTTTAAAAATTGATATTTTTGGCTTCATTGCTGTGAAAAATTTCTTGTTTTATTTCATACTATACGTTGGTGACTAATTAATGTAATTATGTTTCAAAAGGACCTACTCAGCTGTCAAGCTACACGGCTGTCTGCTCCTGACTTTTGAAGAATAATTTATAAATTAAGTTTCAAGTTGAATTTAGTGGCTCAGAATTGTTATGTGTTTAAATTTCTTTACCTATTTACTGTTTCTAATTTATGTTATTGCATTTGTTAGGACCGTATGTGGAGAAAAACTCGTTCAAAATCAAGCAACGGCTGCTACGGAGCGGATCCGAATCGCAACTGGGACTACAACTGGCTTAGTAAGAAACTATTTTTTATTATAATTCTAGTAGGTACCTAAGTAGGTAAATAAGTTTTTTTGTAAAAAAAAAAACATTTTTATCAACAAAAACACAAGCTTTCGTAGTAGAAATAATATTACAAACAGCGTTTTATTGATTAGACATCTCAAGTAAACTATACAAGTGGCGTAACCAACTTAATTAAAATCAAACGAAACCTAATTCGATTTCAATTTGTTCAATAACATCCAATAAACTCGCAGGATCAGATTTGTTCAAATACGAATAGCTTTATATTAAAAGGAGACTATTTATTCTTAAATCTAAGATCCAACGTTTAATACAGGCAATTTTGTAAGTGTGACGTAACACATATAGCAAGTATAATTCCTGTCACATTTGGACCAACCAACCTCAAAATCTCGAAAAAAATTGATAACTTCAAGAGCTGATGCGTTTAACTGAGGCGGTTAGTGAGAAATTGTTGTGATCGGCTACGGACTGGTTCGGATCGGGTACGACTGATGTTGGTGGTGGTCTGCCGTTACGCCTGAAATAACTTGTAGACGTATAATTTACCATCTGACACTTATAAAAAGCATTATTTCTAAGGTCTCATAGTGAAAGTCGTTCATTATTAACGTAGGATATGTAGGTAGATCGTAAGCTGTCTTTTGCGCACACCTCACATATAACACTTTAATTTCAGAGCACGGAGCAAACGACAACCCCTGTGATTACCAAGTCTACGGCGGCTCCAAGCCGTTCTCCGAGACCGAGACCCGCACCCTGTCTCAGTACATCACCAATGTGGAGAACCTTCTCGGCTATATTGCTTTCCACGCGGATGCTCAGATGCTGCTGCTTCCTTATTCGGACTCAAAGGAGCATAACGATAACTACAATGATTTGGTAACTAAAAGATATCCATCCATCTTCCTCGCGTTATCCCGGCATTTTGCCACGGCTCATGTGAGGCTGGGGCCCGCTTGACAACTAATCCTGAGAATTGGCGTAGTGACTAGTTAAAAAATATCCATCCATCCTTTATATCACCCGTCTTCAAAGAAAGGCGTTTTCTCATCCGCATAACTTGCTCATTACTTTCTCTTGCATCTCTCATCCAGATGAGGCCTACATGTCACTTGTTCGTATTTAAGTTGTACCGGTGCTGTGTGCTTTTCCGCATGTTTCTTCAGGTATTTTTATTTATTTTAGGCTATTTATTTTTTCTTCAGGTAACAATCGGCAAAACATCTTTAGACTACGGGTACAAGGTGAATCATGCTAAATATGATGGCCCTGCTACCGCCGCGGAAGTTCTATGTAAGAATATTTTTCATCTACATTTTTAATATTAAGACTTTTAATTTCCAGTTTAACTAGATTGTGACCACGCCAAGAGCTTCAACTGTGTTCGTGGTCCAAATATCACTCGCCATTCAGCAATGGAATGCTGCCAGTTTTTTTAGCACATTTGCTACGGATGAGATCAGAGTGGGTTGCAATTCTGTAGGGTTGTAATTAAGTTAGTGTATTGAAAGCGTACAATTTTACGTTATAATGGTGCAGTGACTCTTGAATTGCATAGTATTAACCTAATCTTAAACCAATATCCAAACCAACCTGATCAAACTGCATTCAGTTTCATTAAGAACAATAAATATAAAAGTATACCCATGTATTTTAACAAGTGCCTATAGAAAATGATCTAAATGAATAAGATATGTGATAGAATATGGTAATTTAGAGTGACGAGTCCATAAATGCTTATTTTTCAGACAAAGCCTCAGGCGGCAGTATGGATTGGGTTCGTTTCGCTCTCGGAACCCAACTGGTGTACACGTATGAGCTGAGAGGCTACTACTTCTACTGGCCACCGGCGCTGATCTACCAGCAAGGAGACGAGGTCACACAGATGATGTTAGGACTGTTTAAGGAAGCCGGGAATCTCGGATACTACAAATAATTTACTGTTTTTCTTTGTTGCTAAGACCGTTTTAATCTTCTTCTGTCATATAGGTACGGAGTGAAAGATACTTTGAGAGTTTGTTTACGTATTGATTTTATATACATTTTCATAATGCTAAGCGAATTCATAATCGACCTTGCGATTATATTTTGTGTAGCTAAAGATTTCGAAGCACGCATTAAAAATGTTAATGAAACTAATAAAGTCAGTAATACTATTTTGAGTATTTTTTCATTCGCTTTAAGACTGCGTATTAAAAATATATTCCCGAGACAGCCGACAAGATAGAAATTCGTGTAAATATACCATTTTCCCCGCGGGCTGCTTGAATGGCATTCAAAATGGTAATTACTTGTCCCAGTGACGGCGTTAATTTTACTTACATTTTATTCTATATTTTTAGGATAAGGTTGTAGAAATATATAGAGTACTCTCTCCAGGCACGTACTGCAACTGATACTCATAACTTCGTAAGCGCGATGTAGGAGATATATGGCGCTTTAGAGAAGATTGCACTCTCTGTATAGGAGTGACTATATTAACGCCATCTGTTAGAATCTTGTAGCACCTTGTAGCACGTTGGCAGACAGAGAAGACGCCACACAGGGTATCCGACTCCATAAAATTGGTTTAGGCCCTAGGAATATAATTTAATAGACGACACATTTTTGTCGTATACTATAGAACATAGATAGATAGATAGATACAATATGTTGTCTAACTCACCTTGTAAAGCTCCTAAACGTTTATCCTTGAAGCCGCGATAGTGCCCGGGCGCCAGCGCTACCATAGTACTGAATCAACATGCACTCCGAGAAAGCTATAAATCATCATTTCGTCTAAACACGACGCCAGGAAGCGGAAAATATTAACTTATCACAATTTAAATGACATTAATAGAACCACCTTTCGTACTTCAAACACTACATATCTAATACCTAAATACGTATTGGTCCATTGTTAATCAATTTATCATTTATTTACTGTAGAAATTTTAACGTTTATTATGATTACCAGTAGTCTGACGCTGATCTGACGTATGAAAAATGTAAGTCTAGCCATGGTCTAATAAAACATGGTCTTCCATTCCCAGAGTGACACGGGCCTACGTCACAATAACATTGCCACTTTATTTCAACATAACATGTTACATGGGTACATTATACCTATGGTTAATAAGTTAAAATATTTCTTTATAATTTTATAATTTTCATTTATATGTATTTTAGCTTAAATTTTAGAATAACACGTCATTTTTAATTACTCGTTAGCAATATCTTCCGATTCACGAAAGAAATTTCAGACTTTCGGGTAATTCTGTTTATACTACTGGCAACACAGGATAGCGCTGTGCACATTTGACAATTCGGATCTAGATAACTTCATGCCCTGACCGTCATCCTTGTCGAACGCGTGTTAATTGTTATTTCCTTCTCGCTCAGTGTCAGCAGTCGCAGTGTTTTCCAAACTTTTCACGTCGTAAGCTTGGTAATTAATGTATAACTGTGAATTAGTTTTTTAAACGTTTGTCTTGTATAGATAAATAAAGTTTAATTTAATACATTAGATTTGTTTTATTTTACTATGTTTCTACATGAATAACTTAAAATTAATGCCGTTAAAATAATTTTCACCGTTGGTTAAAATTCTCCCACATTTCAAAGTTTGAGAACCTGTAAACAGCATGATGACGTAGGCGCGTGTCAGTTAGGTCATACGCGAATCTCGGAATGGAGTACCAGGCGGAGTATATTATTATACCATGAGTCTAGCATAAAAGAATTCCAATATTCTTTAGTTTAGGTGTAATATATCCATAGATTGGCGAACAGCTTTCTATAATCTGTGCTGCCTTTCAAAGTCAAGTCAGTTGAAACATGGTTAAACTCGGTGGTTAAAACCACGGATGATAGGCCGCCGGCCGGTGGTTTAACGCATTCACTGCCAGGGGGCGTGGCCTAGGAACAAACTTGTATGAAGGTGAACGCACATATGCGTTGGGGGCAGTGAATGTGTTAAACTCATCTCGAAACTA
Source organism: Cydia splendana (assembly GCF_910591565.1). Taxonomy (NCBI): domain Eukaryota; kingdom Metazoa; phylum Arthropoda; class Insecta; order Lepidoptera; family Tortricidae; genus Cydia; species Cydia splendana. The sequence goes on along the minus strand of NC_085967.1, from coordinate 18,321,146 downwards.
TTACCGTAGTACATCATGCATTAATGCTTTGTATTGTGAAATGTTTTACTTGTAATCTACGCTTACTGTGTTTTGGCATGAGTCCATGAGGCTGCCACTTCTCCAATAAATAATAATAACTTTCAATAGATCAGGATCAGAGCTGGCTTTATTCCTCCGATATTTCCTTCGTTTTGTGCGCCGCGTGCGTAGTTGTCCGCGTAAGTCTACAATTGTGATTTTTTGTGCAATCATTTGTATTCGTTGACTTTGCTAAGTCTAAGTGTACTAGGCACATAGACCTATCATTCGCTAATTAACGCTATCATCTAGTTCTGTGACTAGGCAGCATGTGTTTTAAGGCTGGGGCTTGCATCCTGAAATCAGAATCCGGGTAAACTTGCGTGACCTCGCTCGGTGCAAGCAAAACAGTTGCAACGAAAATTAACTCACTCATGATTCGCTTCTGACAATAGGAAAATAAAGATGATCTAAAGGTGAGTAACGATGTGCCGTATGTGTTCCATGTTTTTTACATTAATTTATATAAGTCATATATTCATTATGTATGACTTAATGCCTTATGGTATTCTCTACTATACAACCACTGGGCAATTGGGCATACCTAAATAAATTATGATAAGAAAGAAAACAATATACGAGGTACATAGTACTTAATTCATGTCAAATTGTATTTCAACATTTTATTGAATCATTTAATTAACGTTTACCCATTAATAAATATTATAGGTACTTTCTAAATATGTAGCTATAAGTAAAAATGAAAACTCCACAACAACCCAAGTAGGTACCTACAGGTAGTCCAAAAACTCCCAACTATAAATATGGTAATAATATATTTAATTTACTGGGTATTGGAAATAAAATTTATATCTAAATTCAGGTAAGCAATATAAAGTAGGAAATAAATGTGGTAATTCATTGACAAAATATTTTTATAAATGGAAGGAAAACCCAGACAAAAGCAAACAGAACCATTGGCAATTATATACGCATTGAATGTGGACCATAGTTATAGTACAGTCACCTGCAATCGTTGCAATACCACAGAATAACTAATAGTACTACCGTACAGAAAATTCACTCCTTCACAAAAGTCAGATTTAGGTATAAAATTATACCTATATTCGCCGCCTGCAAGCGAGCGGCAGCCCACTGCCATACGCCTGCCCGCCCGGGAGGCGCGCCAGCCAAATGTCCCTAAACTGCGTAGTGACACGTCCCTGGCAATACTATGTTACTCTTGGAAGGCCGCAAAAATATGTGGCTATACAAATAGAATCGTGTCAGATATTTTTGCGACCTTCGTTGTGTAACATATTATTGCAGGTGACTGTACTACTGGACTAATAGTTGGGTGGTTTACATACAAATCATAAGAAACCCGTCTATATTTATTACACATGCGTAAACCCATCTTTGTCATCGAAATCTGTTTTTTTCGGACAGTCCTCCAACTTCACCGAGTCCGGATTCGCTGCTAAATAGTTCAGCTGATCGGAGGACAAAGACTTCGCCAACGGAGTTTCGTCCACGAACAAGTCCACCTGGAGATGAACAAGGTATGTTTGATGAAGAAGATTGGCCAGTCGAAGTATTTAGCAGATGGTGCCAGCATAGCTTGCCCTGTCAATCCCTAGAATTGTGTCAAATTCTTGTATTTTTAAATATAATTGTATGCCGGGATGCCAGCCCTTTAAGCCAAATCTCGGACACTCAACTTGAGAAAGGGGCAAGCTATGATGACGCCATCTATGCAAACCTTTGACAGTTGCCAACCCCATTAATATCATACGGGGACGGGAAACACCACGGCGAACCAAAAAGGGACATTAGTGCACCTCCTGATGCCTCGTACTCTCTGATATCCCTATCAGCCGTTGATATTTTGCGACGTAATAGAAACGTCCTTTGAAACTGACAAAATCAATTTAAGGATTAAGTCTCACGAACCTGCCGCGAATATGCCGCTCTCATACAATGGAAGTTGCGCTCTCATTTTCAGACTGGCAATGTCAGAATGTCCATACAACAAACGTGTTTTTTTTGTGCCGTTTTTTGCGTAATGGTACGGAACCCTTCGTGCGCGAGTCCTACTCGCACTTGGCCGGTTTTTTTAGTTGTAGCATTTTACGAGTATAAAGTATGAGTAAGCACAGTCGCCTTCAGATATATCAGAGCGGCCAAGGCGATCACAAATATCTGAACCCGCCTCTACTGTCAAGGCATTAGAGTGCATGTTCAGATATTGCGAACACCTTGGCCGCTCCGATATATCTGATGGCGATGAAATAAATAGATACCGTATCGAAGTCATGTTCTGGATCTGGGACTGTTACTGCTGGATCAACTGCCGGTTGAGTTCGACTATCAGCTGATGTGCCGCTTCGCTGCAATCATAAATAATCTAATATTCATATAAGTAGTACTATAGACCGACCGCTTAAATGAGTCCTCGCCTGCGCGGTATGGGGGCGACGGGGAGGGACGATTAAGGGTGGCGGGGAAGGTGTGGGGCGTACGCCTGATTTCGAGTAATTTTGGTTACATGTCTGACTGCTTAAATTTTTAACCTTGATTAAAAAAACTGTTAATTGACTCTTAATACGAATTTATATTATACCTACATCGCACATCTCAAAAAATCTAAATTTTTGAGCCTCTACATCCATACCAAAAAAATATTTGGTAAAATAATACATCACTGATTACAAGCCACTCACCAAACTTTGTCTTCTCATTTCACTTTTCAACACTTCCAATTCTTCTTTTGTTTTCCTTTTAAAGAAGTTCAACTGGAAAGCAAATAAATAAATTTAACCATTTTCGAATAAAACCAAATGGCGAAAAATACAGTTGCTCAGAATTTTTTCTTATATTTAATGGTATGGCATGCTTAAAGAAGGACAGTCAGAGTGCAGCTGAGGTCGCTAAGCCAGGTAACCAACTCAGGCGAGACTGAGTCCAAGTCTTCAGCTGGTTCAGAATACGAGTGAAGCTGAAGGGGACAGCAGCGTGCAAATAAAATGATCACACGCGATAATATCTTAAAGGCACACTTGAATCATATTGCACCACGCTGAGACTGACCGGACCAGCAATACATGGTGTTTTGAAGCCGTATTTCTGAGAAATGTTATCTAATATAAAAGGATGGATATTGTTTTTCCTGATTGGCTTTTAATATTGGTGACTTACCTTGTAAAGTATAACTCCTATGATGAGCAGGAGAAGCAAGCCCACTAGGATAGCGATCAAAATGGTTCCTATCGGACTCTTCGGCTTTTCTTCCAACGTTATTACTGTAGATATCCTAAAATTAGACACATAAATATCATTTCTCTCTTTCTATGTATATCTCTCTATTTCTCTATTAAACAATTTATAAAAGAAAACAATCAAAGAAACAGAAATGTGATAATAGTTATTTACGATACAAGTGCGGAAAAGAGGAAATTCGAAACGAGTGGCGATAAATTGCGAGAGTTGCGAATTACCTATTCGCACGTGTATCGTAGGTAGGTACAACGTTTTACAGTAGGTACATATGGCCTTTTAAACTTTTGACATATGCACGGAAAGTACTCTTTTCCGCACTAGTGCGGGAAAGTAGAACCATATGTACTGTAATATTATATTATTAGCTTACTTACGATTTATCCTTGGTTTTGTCTGGTAGTAATTGCAGCCTTAGTTTTGATGTTATTTTTGTAGTACCTTTCTTTAGGGAAATCTCTAAAACGACAAAACATGTGCTTATTACTTTAAAAAACCCTAACATTTCGGAAGAACTAAAATAATTACAGTTGATAAAGAAAGCAATTTTTAAAGCGAAGAAAGAGCTTGTCTACCCTTAGAGCATTTAGTAACTGGAGACGCCTTGGCTGTCATTTTCTGTACAAAACAGTCTGCCGATTTTTGGGGGGGAGGGGCACGTCAAATGTATTTGTACATGATTTGTACGTAACGGACAAATAGCCATGTCAGATAAACGCTGACGTTGAAACTGAAAAATTGAAAGAGAGAGAGAGAGTTGTTGAGTTGAAATGCTGAATTGTTCAAATTTTTGCTTGGACTGATCCAAACAAAAGTTTGCACAATTGTGCAAGGTTTTCGGCAGAGGGTTAAGCTCTTAAAGGCGACTCCGGTTATTAAATGCTCTAAGTGTCTACCCTTATAGACGGTCTTCTCCATATTGACCTTAATTTAAAGTAGAATTAATTTCTCTGTTTACACATACTGAGCTAGAGTTAGACCAAGAAAAGTCTACAGCGATTTTGATAGTCCACGCAATGCAAGTGTTATTTATACGTCATAATTTCATAGAAGTTTGACGTCTAAAATGACACTTGCACTGCGTGTGCTATCAAAATCGTTGCAGACCTTTCTTAGGGTAACATTCCATTTGTGACCGCAGCTGCACTACTAGTACTGAACGCGTCGGTGTTATTGTCAATTTCCATAGTAAAATGAATGGTAGTGCAGCTGTCGTTGGAAATGGACTGTCACCTTATAGTCTAACTCTACTTACCTAACTTATTTTTGACAATAGTTGAAGACACAATAATTGTCGTCGTAGAGTTCGGTGCCAAGGGGATTGAACATTTCCAAATGTTTGCCATTTTCACTGAACATTTGTTTGGTTGGCCAACCCTTACCTGTGGGAAAGAGATAGATACATTTAGCAACTGAAGTAGGTGTAAAGTAAGGCCACTTCCCATCTCAATCGCACTTGTATAATTATCGGCGCGATTCGGGAAATGAATTAGACATTCACTAGATATGAAATAGTAACGATATGTGACGTTCTATGGCAAAATGTACCTTTTGGCCGCAATAATATTGGAGCGGCGTTAATAATAGCGTAAGCGCCAACCGCTATAGGGTACCTTTTTCCGTGGAACGTCACATGTCGTTACTATTTAATATATAGTGAATGTCTAATTCATTTTCCGAATCGCGCCGTATATTGCGGGCTCGCTCGCACAGGGGCACTGACCGTGGCATCATGGGCGGGACAACAATATAAATGGCGAGTCGATGTACGAAATTCTTCGTGCATAGCGTCCTTACTTTAATCAATCAATCAATCAATCATTTATTTATTTCTTTAAATGTGGTACATTAGTAAAGCTATAATAACACAATTTTGTTCAGCACATCCTGCCTTAGGCGGTATTAGAAGTAGCGTAGCGGTAAAGCACGGAGCTTTAAAGGTAATAAAAATTGAAGTGTGTTGGACGGACGGACAGAATAAGCTTCGTAATAGGTACTGATGTGCCGGTCGGAAAGTTTCTAAACTTGAAAAATTTCCACGTGGATAAATTACGGTTTTTTTTAATGGGGATAGAAATTTTACAGATCCAGATTTTTCGCTTTCGTAAAACTAGTGCCTACGTCAAATCATGGGATTAGTTGTCAAGCGGACCCCAGGCTCCCATGAGCCGTGGCAAAATGCCGGGATAACGCGAGGAAGAAGATCCAAAATGAAAGTTTCCTTCATTTCCTGAAGATCTCGAGTTTTTCAAAATTTTGAAAACTTTCACAACATGCACATCTTTAATAATAGGGTTCCGAATGCCACCATTTAAAGCATGTGCACACTGACTGCGTATGCGTAGGCGTGCACGTGCTCGTAGTAATATACAGATCCTTATGAGCGACGGTACACCGCTTGCGTGACGTGTGCGTGTGCGGCTCCAACATTTTAGCGCAGGCGCACGTGCACGTCTACGCACACGCAGCCGGTGTGCTCTGGCCTTTAGGTACGCAACTCACCAAACTTATAGAGTCGTACCGAGAAAAGTCTGCAGCGATTTTGATATCCGACGCAGTGCAAGTGTCATTTTAAACATCATACTTCTATGAAATTATGACGTGTAAATAACACTTGCACTACGTGAGCTCTCAAAATGATGCTCGCTGCAGACTTTTCTTGGTCTAACTCTAGAAACCTATTCATTATAATATTCTTACCATAGATTTTTCTATGTAAGTGTTGTCCATTCCATCTATCGTCAGGAACACCTTCTTCCATTGAAACGACTGATTGTTATAAATCTGGAACAGAAAAATTCTCGTATGTTGATCCAAAGACAAAAATAGTTTTAACTGACAATTGCAAGCGCATATTTCATGACTATATCTCATATCCCTACTAACAAAGATACATTGATTAACATGCTTAAAATCTAAGACAATTTCGTGCTTCGAATTTGACAGGTAAACGAGATGGCGATGTACAGCTCCATACATTTTGTGGTAACTCTAATTGTCAAAAGTTGACGTTTGACAATTCCGTGACCACGAAACAGATGGCGCAGTACAGCGCCATCTGTTTTTATCAATCATCATCATCATTCCACGAAATCGCGGGTAGAAGCTAGTAGAAGATTAAAAAAACTTGAACTAACAGTATAGGTTTGTTCCACTGACAACTTATCTTCCATCGAATCCTCTAATTCTGCGTCGGATATGACTCTATTTATAGTAGACCTGGAATAAATAAATTCTTATTACATAAGACACACTTTGTTTATAATGTACCTCAAGTGATGGAGCCACCCGGTAAGCAAAAATGCCTGTGTTGGGTGGCGCCGCTTTTCCTTTAGGTGACATAACTATTATCAAAGATACATTGATTGATTAAGATGGGTAAAATGTAGCACAATTTCGTGCTTCGAATTTGACAGTAAACGAGATGGTGCTGTACAGCTCCATACATTTTGTGGTAACTCTGATTGTCAAAAGTTGACGTTTGACAATTTAGTGCCCGCAAAACATATGGCGCAGTACAGCGCCATCTGTTTTGGATGTCAAACTAAGGGACGTTTTTTTCTTAGAGTTTACCACTCTATTAAAATCAATTCTCTTTGCTATTATATAACTTATGCTAATTAACTCTAATTTACTGGCTAAAATTCTAGTTTATTGTTACTATTTACATTGAATCTAGAATTATGATACATGAATCCAAAAAAGAAATGTATTATGTATCCCTCTCTATCTCTGTGTGTGTGTGTGTGTGTGTGTGTGTGTGCGTGTGCTTGTGTGTGTGTGTGTGTGTGTGTGTGTGTGTGTGTGTGTGTGTGGGTGGGTGTGGGTGTGTGTGTGTGTGTGGGTGTGGGTGGGTTTTGGGTGTGTGTGTGCGTGCGTGTGTGCTTGTCTCTTTGTATGTTTTTTCAATCAAGATTAATGTAGTAAAGTCTCTGTCTCATCATAGGTTAAGGTTTAATATAAACCAGAAAGAAAAATTCGGTAAGAGATGTTGTGTGTTACTTTTGGACGACTTATTATTCTTATGAAGTATAGTTAGCAGATCTTACTTTAGATACCGACTTATTTTACAAGAAACAAACAAATAAATATAGTTGTGCCTTGTGTTGTAATGTTCTCGAGTGAGAACATTCCCCAAAGTAAACAGAGAACGTTCTCGAGAATAGCATAAGTATTAAATATAAATCAACAAACGTTTGCTAATTTGTGTCATTTTCATGAAGATACTAAAAAAATTTAAATAGAGTACATTTCGCATATACATTTTTAAGATTTTTTTCCAACGAATAAAATTCAAAAATCCTTTGCTATATGTAACAAAGGCACCCCGTTTTGCTTTGAATACTTTCTAAACTCACCCGTGAATAACA